>NC_138518.1:46833486-47570986 GCF_000230855.2 Cajanus cajan | reverse complement strand
AGAATTTAATACTATTAAATAGTTTTAAATCTTTCTCTGCTCAAAACTCGTTAACCAAAACATTAAATTTCAACCAAAATTGAAAAGTATCTAAAAATTTATTTGTCAAATTAAATCCTATTTTACAACTTTCAAAAACTTCTTCAAATTTTCCTAAATTTAATTCTTGAATTTTTTAATCTTAAACTAAATATAAATTTCAAATATGTACATAAAGAATATTTGATAAAAAAATGTGCATTTAAATTTAAAATTTGGGAGGCTTAATTATGAAAAATAGGTTACCTTACTTCTTTCAAGGTATTGGATATATATTTAGTGAGTCTTTTACTCTATGTTTGAATAATTGCCACTCCAGTTGCACAAAATGGTAATAAGAGTAGAAAAATTTACAGGATGATGAATTATCAACAATTACTAAGTATGAAATTGGTGACAATGAGGAATTAGGCAAGATATTGGATAATCTTCGTCCATTGCATTTCACCAACTTGTTACAATTCCAGGCAAAAAATGTTGATGAAAAGCTGATTAGATTTCTTGATGTTTTGACGAAGAGGTCAAATAAACTTGAAGTTATCAACATTCAACAATGTAAAACAATAAAATATTTGATTAACTTTCCTATTGATCCACTTGGTATATATTCTAGACAGATGAGGGAATTAATATTAATAGAACTATATAAACTAGAATACGTATGGGCTGGGAATCCAATAGGAAATTTTGGCCTCGAAAATCTCCAATTGATACACATCAAAAGTTGCCCCTGTTTAACAGATCTATTCTATTATGATGTAACAAAGAAGCTCCACAAACTAAATGAATTAAAGATAGAGGCATGTGGGAAGCTAAAAGAGTTAGTTTATTCTTTAGGTGAAACTCAGAAACCACCAGCAAAGTTCCCATCACTAACTAAGGTAGAGTTGAAGTCTCTCTCAAGATTGCAATTTTTCTACATTTATGGAGTAGAATTGCCAAGTCTAAAATCCTTGACAATAGAAAAATGTCCTCAATTGAAATCATTCACAAATGGGTTTGCAACTGAAGATGCATCGTCCACAATTATTGATGGGAAGTCTTTATTTGAGCTAAATGAACTCACATTATGTAGTTGTGACAAGTTGGTTGTTGTTATGTCATCTAAGACTTTACAAGAGTTAGTAAAATTGAAGAAACTCATTGTGAGTCATTGTATGGAATTGAAAATGTTATTCAACATTGATGGAAAAATATCTCATTCAACTGAGCTCTTACAACAGTTAGATGAATTGATCTTGAATGATCTACCTAATTTAACCCAAATCATCAATAAAGAAATTGTCAAGTTCAATCAAGACCTGAAAATCCTACAAGTGAAGAATTGTGAGTCTCTTGAATGGTTGCCCATATCTCAAGTGCTAAAAAATATGGAAATTACAGATTGTATGGCCTTGCATAAAATTATGATCATCCATGAAGAAGAAGGAAGGAGAGGGAAAACCACCTTTGCTCAATTGAAGGATGTGTCCCTCGTAAATCTATTAAATCTCTCCATTGCCTTTCCTATTGCAGCTGAATTTCCATCCTTAGAAACACTGAAAATAGAAAATTGTCCTAGTTTGAAGACTTTTGTTGAAGAGTATAACAAGGAGAAAGATCACCCAGAATTAGATAACTCAAACTATTTCTTTCCAAATTCAGTAAGTTTCTTCACTTTAACATTTTAGAAATAATATTCATTATCGGGAGGGTGTATGTATACATAGTTTTTTTTTATTCATCTTTGTTCCAAATAATTGAAAATTATTTTTTGTTCTTTGTAGTTGTCATTGGACAAATTGAAGGTACTTTATGTAATGAATCAACCGGTTGAGGAGCTTTGGCACTACAGTTGTCCTTCTGAATCATTTTGTGAGTTGGAAAATCTTACTTTGAGAAACAACAAAAAGTTATTGAGTGTCTTCTCCCCCGCCATGATAGTAAGATTCAACAAGCTAAAAAAATTGACTTTGGAAAAATGTGAATTATTGGCCGAGGTATTTATCCTTGAAGGTGACAAACCAAATCATGATAACCAAGAAATGCTTCCTCAACTAAGGGTGTTAGCAATGAGTAACCTAAGTAAATTGACATGTTTCTGGAACAAGGAACCTCAAGTTCCATTTTTCCTTAATTTGGTTTCACTTTTCATTATTCATTGTCATTGCCTCAAAAGCTTATTCTCACTTTCTCAAGCCAAAAATCTTGATAAACTCAAAATATTCAGATTGTGTAATTGTGAGAAAGTAGAAGAGGTAATATCTAGTGATAAAGGTGAAAAGGTGGCTACCATTTTCCCTAAAATGAAATGTCTTGTGCTCAAGGATCTTCCAAATCTTGTCAACTTTAGTCAGGAAGGAGGATGTTTTAATTGGCCTAACTTACAAACAGTGAGGGTGAACAATATTCCAAGTATGAAAACATTTTTGAGAGATGATCTTAATACACCATTGTTGAAATCAGTGTATATAACATTTGTTAAGAAACTTTGGCTTGGAAATTTGAAGAAGACCATATCGTATATGCACAACAATCCAGGTGTGTAAATTTTAATGTTATATGCCAAAAATTTAAACATAATAGTGTTACTTTTACAACTTGTTTTTTTTATATACATGACACATCATTTTTTTCCTAAAAGATATCTCTTGTACAAGATATATTCTTAATTTAATTTGTTAGATAACAACAATTACCTTTTGATTATATTAAAATATTTCAAAAATTTTAAAAAAATTTGCTAATTTTTTAGGATTTTGTATTTTTTTTATTGTACAAGGTCCTTTCAAACCTTGTTTTAAAGCTATTAATTTTGATAAAAATGGTTCAGGATCCAATAAGTTTATGTTCCTCATGATGTGACCATTAAAATCTTATTTTGATGAGTATTGCTACTCAAGGAGACCCCTTGACATCAAAGACAAAATTTTTCTAGTGGGTCTTTATTGGCATTCAGTTCAGCTAGTAAAATTATGAGTCAAATTATTGGTTTATTAACTTGATAAATTTGGTTTATCTTTTAATTTTTTTCAATATCAGGAATGAAATTGCAAGGAAGAATATGAAGATTACATATTAATTAAACAGAAGAGATTTGAGGAAAGGCTTAAAAGTCGTATTAATCAAGTATAAATATATACATTGCATTAGATTTTAGATGTAATATTATTCGTACTTTGTGTATAAAAAATTATAATTCATACTTGTCTATAAAAACATTGTAATTTATACATATATAAATATTTTTAGGATAAAATAAGCTTTTACATGTTTAGATACACACATAATTCATTTTTGGTTTAAAAGTGAATGATCATAAAAGTCAATTGGTAGGGGTGAATGTTGTTAATGAATGGTTAATGGATGTGATAATTATTTTTAATTGTAAGGTTGGAGTCCTACCTCTCAAATAATTGGGGTTACCAATTGGGGCTAATGTAAGAAAGAAAGACGTGGAAATCAATAGTGGAATTGGTGAGAAATAGATTATTTTGGGAAGGCAAACACATTTCAACATGTGGAAGGGTATTTTTAATCAAATTAGTCTTGTCATCTCTTTTTATCTACTTCCTTTCTTTTTTCCAAGCTCCAAAAGATATTATTTCTAAACTTGAATCTCTGTTTAAAATTCTTTTGTGGGGTGGGAATGTAGAAAAACATAAAGTTCATTGGGTGGCATGGGAAAAGGTGCATGTTTATAGAGAAGGACGAAAGAGGTTTGGGAATAAGAAATCTTAAAGCTTTTAATTTGGCATTGTTAGAAAAATGGCATTGGAGGATAAAAATTAAGAGAAAAGAGTTGTGTTATAGGGTGCTTAGAGGAAAATAAGCTAATGGAAAATAAAGATGGGTGAGTAGTAGTAGGAGTCACTCAAATTGGTGGAAAGATATCAATAGAATGGAAGACAATTCAAATTTTCAAGAGAAGTGATTTTCAAGGTTGATGTATAAGAGGGTGGATTTGGGTAATAAAAATTTGTTTAACATGATTAATGGATGAAGGGTGGAGTTCTAAAAGATAGATTTCAAAGAGTATATAATGTAATTTGAGATAAGAGGATGAAGGTGGGAGATGCATGTAAGTGGTTTGAGGGGAGGTGGGAGGATGCTTGGGAGTAGAGGAGGTCATTATTTGAATGGGCAAAGGAGTCATTGTTAGAGTTAGAAGAGGTGTTGAGAAATGTAAGGAGGGTGAGGATGACTATTGAGTTTGGAAGACATGATAAATAGGGATAATTTTGTGTCAAATTGACATATTAGACAATTATGACTAATAAGAGGGGAAATACAAACACTAGTGAGAAAAGGACTTTTAAAATTGGTAATATTTTACTTGTAAAATTATTTTTTTGTAGGACTTTAAAAAAGCCAATTTGGTAAGTCTTGATTTTTAAAATTGGTTGTCGATCGATTTTAAAAGTGGACAAGTTTAAGGCTTAGGGTTTTCAAAATCAACTATCAAATAACCAATTTTAAAAGTGCATTTTTTAAATTGATTATTTGATAACTAATTTTATAAGTCTTGACTTTTAATATTAGTTATGAAACAATTAATTTTAAAAATGGCATTTTTTAAATAACATATCTATTTTAGGAGCATACCAAAACAAAACCTACAAATCCAACAATATCAAATAGTTTTGTGACACTCATTCTACCTCAACATACATAATAAAATAATAAGTAGAATGAATTACCAAAATCGGGTAAAATGTTTCACATATAAAAAAAAAGTACTTCTAACATCCAAATGGATTAAAACAAGGTTTAGAAAATCGATAAGTTCATAATCGTTTCAAAAGAAATAAATACAAACTCCAATTACATTAAAATTAATGAACTAAAAGTCCCTTGCACAACCTCCTCATACAAATCAATGTTTTAATTCACAACTAGTTTACATTCCATCTAGTACACACCATTTATATTTATTCATACAATAATCATTACTGGATATCATACAATTTACAACCATCATCAAAATCCATCAATATAATACCATATTTCATAATCTCACATCAAACTCATTCAATCATATCATAAGTATTATAAAGAATCACTAAGAAATCATAAAGTATCACAAACATGCCAAAAAGGGGGTCCCAAAACGTCAAAAACGCAAACCAAAATAGAATACCCGCGTTGGGCAACGTAACTTGACAGCTTGATCTCTATTGATTATTTTGACCATAAATTGAGTTATACACATCCTTTTTGAGTGATTTCAAAGTCATTATAAATATAGCAACCAAAGCTACAACGTTTGTGAATAATAGAAAGCCTAAAAATGTCGTTAAGGTCACATCGCATGGCTGACAACACAAAACTTAATATTTCATGCAACTTGAATGGAAATTAAACTTATAACTCATATAACTCAATCAATTCTTAACATTTTTATAAGATTCTAAAATCTAAATTATAGCCCCAAGTGCCTCCTTTCTAACCTAACAAACGGAAATTGATTTGGTTAATAACACAGAAGGATATTACAAAAATACTAAGGTACATCCATAAGTAAAATTTCTCAATTACTCATTAATTCATATAATTAAGGGTACTCATTAATCTACAAGAATCCTAACTTAAAGAGAACATCCCAATGAATTCAATTGTCATCTAGATTATCAATTTCACTAAACAATATAATAACCATATTTATAAATAAATATAAAATCTGATTAAATCATAAATTTAACAAAACAACCTACTAATTAACAAAACTTCAATCCCTCATGATCCCTAACTCACATGAACATTTCAACCAACTCAATCTCTCTCTTAGAACATCACTTTTAATATATAATATCAAAAATACACTCACATGTGCACAAAGAAATTATCAGAATGAGTAGGCATCCAAACAGAAACGAATATAAATTACCAAAATCCTAGGGAACTTTCCTTTTACCCATTCCCTTATGTGACTTCACATGCAAAAATTCCATTTTTCCCATACCTGGTTGCGTTAATATATATATATATATATATATATATATATATATATATATATATATATATCATCAATTAATGAGTCCTCAATGGACCAAGATATCTACATTTCTTATGTTACTTATCAATGGAACAAATTACATACAAATTAAATGTTAAAGGTGAATAAGAACAACCATATATATAATCAAACGTGTTTTTAAATACATGCAATGTGAATATAATATTATACATGTCAAACTATGAAACATGTGTTTAAACTTGAAAACATGAGTCCTAGCTAGTCAATGTAATGCTCAAGGAAAATTGTAGTCCATTGCTCCCTATTAGTCTTTATCTCTTCTAACGACAAAGATAATCGATTTATAAATATTTGTTAGGGAAAATTAGAAAATAATTAATAATAATTCATAAAACATATAATATAATGAGAACTTAAAATAAGAACTTTTAAATTGTAAAACATACTTCAACTCATCCAAATACTATTTGTGAATCAGTAATAGTATGCATTGCCTTCATTACATGGTATATGCACTCATAGTTTCCTTTTGTTTATGAGACTACAAAAGAAAATAAAAAAATTGTCAATAATAATGGTAATTCCAAACAAAATACCTTTAAAAAAATATCATTGCTAGGATTAAATAGTTTACTTTAAAAGAGACTCAATGCATTTTTTTCTTCAATAATTTGCTCTTTAATCAAAATCAAAATAAGAAAATATTGTTATTTGCACAACTATATTTAATGAATATATGATAACCACTTTAATAATCAACACAAAAGATAAAAAATAGAAAGTGTTGACACATGAGCCCAGTAGCAAAATTAAGCATTTAGTAATTTAGAATAATGACTGTTGAACGTTGACTATAACAATTCTCCAATATATTTCAACATAAATACTTGGTACTATATCTAATAATTTTTTATTTAACCTAAAATTTGAATATTCCCTTGAAATAAAAAGAAATATTAGAAAGAAACAAAAGCACCAAAGAGATAAGACATGTTATTTTTTTTTATATTAAATACAGGTGTCAAAAATAAAGAGATTAAGCCAAATATAGGATGGGTCATAATGCAAGATAAGGAGTGCTATAATAACGAGATTAAATATAACTTAATTGAAGTTGAAACTCATCATTAAGTGAAGCAACATGCTTACTTTCAGAAATATTTCTTGGTGAAGATGCAGTTAATCTATTTGCAATTGGGTCTTCTATGAAACATGCAAAAAAACCAAAAAGCAAGAGAAATTTAGGGACTCATATTTTAGCATATGTATTTTTTTTAAAAAAAAGTTCATGTAAGCTTGAAAGGTTAGCGGAAATCTTCCAATAAAAAAAGTATTTCTTCAAAGGAGTATTAATGATTGGGTATTTAAATTATGTACAAGACAAAATAGAAATTACAAAAAATAGAATACTCCTTCCATTCAATTAGGGATGAAAATAGATCAAGTCTTAAATTTTAACAATATAGTATCTTCGTTTGCTCTTTACTAGTGTTTTATATTTATTTTAAACTTTAAATTTTAATAATAATAGAGTAAACTATTTTTTATAATAAAAATAATAAAAAAATTTGTGTATGTATTAAAAAATATAATTTTTGGCTTAGTTAAAATCAAATTTATTGGCCTATTTAACATTATTAATGTAAAAAAGGTTTATACATATGCTAATATAGGTTAGACTAGACTCTTATAAAGGTCAAACCTATAAAAAAAACCTATGATAGATAATATGTCAAATTTATACTTTAATTTTATAGAATATGTCCTACCTGTATATTTACATAGTGTTACATAAACGGTGGTATGAAGAACAATGAATGAAGAAATTAAAGTTAGTGACATGAAGGACAGTGGTAGAACTCCAGAGTCGGCATTAACAACAAAGAAGGTGGCACCTCAATGTCAATAACCACAATAGTCAGAGCAGAGGGGGCAAGGCGAGAGTTGGTGTGAGAACAAGAATGAGAGAGAGGGAGAGCATAAAGAGGAGAGACTGAAGGAGACAGACCATTTTTTACAACCTTTCAAAATTGGCTATTTAACAATCGATTTAGAATAGGACTTTCAAAATCGATTATATAGATAACCGATTTTGAAGTCCTGTTCTAAATTGGTTGTAAATAACCAATTTAGAAAGAAGCTCTTAGTTACACTTTTATAATTGGGTATTATTTAACTGATTTTAAAAGTAGTTTCTATATTGGTTCAACAACAATCAATTTAGAAAGTTTTGCAATTAATTTCAATTATGCCACCACATAACTTTTATAATCAGTTGTCAAATAATCAATTCTAAAAGTGCAATGTCGTGTCTCTTTTTCGTAGTAGTGAAACAAGTTCTTTAAAAAGATGTAGATGAGAAGAATCTCGTTGAATGTACAATTCTTTGTTTTGAAGGTTGAATAAGATCGAATAACATCATCAAAGAATCTTTTCTTGAGAAAGATAGTGGATACAAATGACTTATAGTGCAAATGATGTGGTGTGGAAATGAGAGACACTAATAATATCTTTTTTGGTTGTCACATAATAAGAGAGGTATGGTATGAAATTTTGAAATGGTGGCATGTACGCACAAATTTGCATTAGGATATTTGATTGAATTTCTTCCAATTTAATGGGTTATTTGGGTGTGGTGTGGGCAGAAAGCATAGATGGCTTACAATATGGTTTTATGTTTTTGGGGTATTTGAAAGGCTTGAAATGATTTCATATTTGCTGGGAAAAAGAAGGATGTGAAAGAGATTGTTGGATCGAGCGCTTACCACTAGGCCAAAAGCTATAGCTGATAGTCAGGGTGCAACTCTTTCTACTTAAGAGAGCGTAGCAGCCCAAGCGCCATGATTTGACAGTGACTTGGCCCACCTAGCCTCCGCCACGGGACAATTGATGCAACCCGCAACAATCTCCCCCTCAGCAATTGCCCCGCTGGGTATCGAACTCATGACCTTGGCTCTGATACCAATTGTTGGATCGAGCACTTACCACTAAGCCAAAAGCTATAGCTGATAGTCAGGGCGCAACTCTTTCTACTTAAGAGAGCGTAGCAGCCCAAGCGCCATGATTCGACAGTGACTTGGCCCACCTAGCCTCCGCCACGGGACACTTGATGCAACCCGCAACAGAGATAATTCAAGTCATAAAATTCCACTCTTGGGAAAGGAATAAGGCATTGGATGGTTTTCATTATCCTTTTTCTAACAAGATTAGGAATCTTAGAAGTTGTTTAGGATTATTAGACATATGTGTTGATGTTATTACATAAGGTCAGGATGGTTCTTGTGATATGGTGTTGGTGTGTTTGGGGGAAAAACAAATGTTAATAGTGTCGTTGGATGTGTTGAGCATGGTTAGTCCATATACCTACAATGTTATGTTTTAAGAGAAAATTTTGAGATATGAATGGAGATTTTTTGTTAGTAGTGGTTAGGAAACAAAACAAGGAAGAATAATGTGGTGGTGAAGGGTCTTTTTGTGCTCTATTGTCAAACATGTGTCATGCTAGAATCTATTTGTGGGTTTTGTGTGTGGAGATTATGCATTTGCCACATAATAAATACATGTGCAATTAGTTTAAATTAATTTAGTTTTGAAAAGACAACTCATATTAGAAAGCTTCAAATTTGGAGTTTAGTATTTATTAGACAAACACATGAATTTCAATATAGTCCAATCAACCATAACTTATTACCACACATCATCATTTAAGAAAGGAAATCTAATTCTAATAACTAATTTATGTGATAAAATATTAATAAAAAAATTAAAAGTTTAAAAACAATAATAGAAACTAAAAATTAAATTATTAAAATATTGTAAGATTAAAAATTTATTTAACTCACTTATTATATATATATATATATATATGTGTGTGTGTGTGTGTGTGTGTGTGTAAGTACATAACATAGCACAGACAAATTGAGATGGTATTGTAACACATCAATCAATAATATAAGAGATTGATTATTGTCTTCTTACATATTTTAAATATTTTATAGTATATATTTTATTTTTAAAATTAAGTGATTATATGATATTTATATATATAAGTAAATAAAAGATCACCAATTACATTTATGATAAGGTTTGTTTTTTTTTTTTAAACTTTTGCAAATTTTCACTGTAGTTATAGGTCCTAAAAACAATTCCTTTTAATTAATTTTTTTTTACAACTTTTTCAAGGGCAAGAAGAATCTTTATCATTCTAATGATGTTTTATAAGAAATATGTAAGTAGAGAATTTAGCATATACATACCAAAATAGTTTTAAGAAATGTGTTTCATAAAATATATAATTATCAAGAAACATTATTCTTTGGGATAAAAAAAGGATTTTGTATAACAAAAATTTCCTTAAGATTATTCAAAGAGGTGATCAGTAGAGCATATTTTAGATATTCATTTGTGTCTAATATTAGTAATTTGGTTGTATTTTACATTAGTGGCTTAATTGGGCTAATTCTTAATTTTGGTTAATTTTTAAATTTTTGCTCATTTTGACGATTTTGTCTTGTAGAGAGAATATATAGAGTTACAAACATAAAAATTGGACAAAATTGGTAGATCTAGAAAGGTAAGACAAATAACATTAATTTTGCCTCCTATAAATATATGTCATTTCAAATTCTAACAGGTACAAATTTCTCACGAAGTGTTTAATCCTACACTTAAGATCGACTTTTTTTATATTTTTTTATCAAGAACCCATTTTAGGAATAATTTAGCTTGTTAATAAGATAATTAATTCTAATTTGGCCCATGGATTTAGAAATCTATATGTCACAAGTTACTTGAGTGTGCAACTTAAGCATAATGTTTTAGAATTTAGATTAACTTCCAAGAGAAGTTTCTTTAAATTCTTGTTCTTACTCCCATCTTTTCCTTTACTCTTTTCCAATTTTGATTTCACTTTTCATTATCATGATTTGTTCTTGAAATTGGAAAAGAATTATATTCAGACTGATTAACCCAATCAAATTGAGGTGAGATAATTGATTACTTCTCTAAATGAACTATTAATTACACTTGAGTTCGTCATAATTAGATTGTAATTTTCATCTATGTAAATAAATATTAGATAATGATCTAAGCGAATTCATTTTGTAATTATGACATTACTTGAATTCAAATACAATTGATGTAAATATTAGATAATGATCTAAGCGAATTCATTTTGTAATTATGACATTACTTGAATTCAAATACAATTGATGTATACCGTGATAATTTTACTCCATGAATTGATTGGATTGATGAAATTTTCAATTGATTACTACTTTGTTCTTTCAATTGTTAATTTCATGAATTATGAATCAAATCTCCACTCTATTTGCATCATAATTTTGAATTCAATAAATTTGTGTCTTCATAAGGAATGATCAATTTTTGTTCTTACATTACACATTTCACTACAAGAAAATTATAATTTAGCGAGGGAATATTCCCTCGCGAATATAATTAGTGACAAATTTGTGGAGATTTGCAAGGAAATGTTTCTTTACTAAATACAAGTCACTAATTTAGTGATGAATTTTTTCTCTCATTATTCCCTCAATAATTGTTGAAAATGTATGCCTCGCTAATCCCTTGCAAATCTCTCACTATATACATGAACTAATTTCTTCTCTCTAATCCTCCATTATTTCCTTGCAAAACTATATTTCTTGTAAGTCCTTCGCCATTTCGTCATAAAACTTCCCTCGCTAATCATTTTTCCCTTGCAAACTTTCCTCTCTAATCTCTCATTATTCCTTCGCATACTATCCCTCGCTAATTGCTTGTCATTCCCTTGTAAATTTTCTCTCACTATTCACTCGCTCTTTCTACATAAATTATCTCCTACTAATTGCTCCCAATTTCGTTGCAATGCATGGAATATCTTTCCCTCGCTATGTACACATGTCCTTCTCTAATCCCTCGATAATTACTCTCGAAGTTTTAATTTTATATTAATGATTATTTTTACAATTTATAATTATCATATAAATTTATGCCTATATACTAAAAAAATTGTGTGGTTATAATTTTTTAAATCAAAATGTAAAAAGTTGTATTAAATGCTACATCCAAATAATAAATCTTAAATCAGAAACAAAAATAAATTAAACATGATTATAAATTTAAGATATAATATATTCATAAATAATAATGTGTCAATATAATCTAATTTGCATAAACTAAATTCCAAATCAAATTACTCTGAGATAAAAAAAGAAAAATAAAAAACTTAATACATTTGACCTAAACCAATAGATCAAATCAATTTGAAAATCTTAAAATATTCTCCGCTTCAAGTTTTAGTCATTAATTATTTCCCCAAAGCATCACCATCTTATATCCTTTAAACATTATATAATCCAAATTGACACATGATGTATATATTGTTGTGTATCTTGTAGAGTCTAAACCAATGATTACAATATTTACAACTCCTTTTCTAGTGAAAAGAAAAAACACATCCTTGTTCACTTCTAAAATAATTAAATAAAATCTATAAAGATAATCTTAAATTATAATTTTTTGAAAGTTATTGGATCAAGACCTGTAAATGAAGGGAACAATTTTAATGGAGCAATTCTGAATAACATGCACATGCTCAAAAAACTCCACAGTAGTTAGTCAAGACCTACAAAAGGATAACAAGTAAAAATAATGATATTAATAATTTTATAGGGGTATGCAATACATTTTTTATAGCATCTTAATTTTTTTAAAATTATTAAAAAAATGATATTTTTATTAATTAAATAGGTTTTATAATTATATTAAATGATTTTTAAATAATTAAGAGTGTTTTTATTAATTAAAAAATATTTGTAAAATTATTTATTATATCAATTATTAGTGTGACACCCGTTCTACCCCAGTATATAACACAAATATAATAAAGAAGAAAACTATTTATAACTTGAGTAAAATGGTTCACATATAAAACACTCCTAAACATCCAACTAATTTGAAACAAAATTTATAAAATAGAAACTTTACAATTATATCTAACAAAGAAACATAATGTCCAAATGAAATAAACTCCAAATCTAATCCATTGATGTCAAACTATTAGAGCAACCCATACTTCAACTCTCGGCACCTTGAGTGCCACCACATCAAGTTCATCTTCACCTAAAATAACCACAAAATGTACGATTAGAAAACCAAGTGTTCACATGTAAGTTACAAGAAAAAATCTCACCCATTATAATTCAGTCAAAAAATATATAATTAAACATATAAGCCAATCTCATGTCATATTATCAAATTCCAAACCCATCCAAGTCTATCATTACATCCCAACATAATTATTCACCATGAAAATACTCACACTAATGCTTATCCACTACAACCTCCTAAGTTACATTGACTCGGAGCACTGCACAATGGGCGAACCTTATCAATCTCCCCAAGCACTAACATCCACTTCCCCACTATTAAACACCACAGGCTAGTGGATATATAAGTATAACATGCATCCCTTGTTAATCATCACACAAGCCAAGGTAATGCACTGTCCTGTTAATCAGCACACAGGCCAAGGTGGTTATACATATATATTATACATTCCATGTTAATCACTATACAGGCTATGGTAATGCATATGTGTCTATCGATGGTCAATCCATACCACCAAATCCATTCCTCATCTTCATTCATGCTAATGCACATTTATTAACTATTCACATACAACCACATTATTATCACTCATCCAAATACAAACCATTCATGCTCAAATATACTCAGCCAAATACACTCAGTTATATCTATGCATACATAGCCATTATTGGACATCATACATTTCACAACCATGATCAAAATCCATCAATATAATACCATATTTCACAATCCCACATCAAACTTATTCAATTATATCATAGGTATTATAAATCTTCACTAAAAAATCATAAAGTATCACAAACATGCCAAAAAGGGGTCCCAAAATGTCAAAAATGCAAACTGAAATACAATGTCCACACCAGGCACCATAAATCTTAACAGCTTGACCTCTACTCACTATTTTGACCATAACTTGAGTTATACACATTCTTTTTGAGTGATTTAAATTCCATTGGAAAGATAACACCCAAGGCTATAACCTGTGTGAAGAATGTTAAGTCAGACGAAGAAATTCCCAAAAAGGTTTTGAGTGAGACAAATATAATATATGTTGTTATCTCTAACAAGTGAGTTAGTGTTTCAGAAAGACGTAAGAACAGATAAAATGACGAAGATGCATAAGCATCAGACGATACAAGACAGAAGGCGAACATAAGCACTCAACAAGACCATGCCAAATATAGTCTAAGGTAGCACATAAAGAGTCAAACGAAAGATGATCAACGACCAAGAAGAAATGGAAAGCCTGACCATATACAAGGTTGACCAAGACGAAAGAAAAGTAAAAATAATGATCAGACAAAGGTCAAAGTATTGAACTAAATGTCGACTACCAGACGCAGACGAAGAATGACACACAATCACCTGAGAAATCAAGATTCAAAATAAAATTTGAATATCATCTACACTCACAGAAGAACACACGAAAGCATTCGAATTATAAGAAGAAAGAAGAAGAGCATGCTCAAACACTAAATCATGTATATGTTAGAAAAAGTACATCACTTTTTCAGGCAAGGACAAAAGCTCCATAGCTATAGGATTAGAAAAGGACAAAAAGGTTCCTAGGACTTTGCTATATTCAAACACAACTACTGAGCAAGGAAACTTCACGCATTGTCTATGAATAGGAAGCAACATTTAATGCAAGGCCAAATGCATTAAATGAAAGAATCAAACTAGTCATGAACGACTATATTAGCTTCAACGAACATATGCAACGGGAAGTTCCGCATCAACAGACATATTCAAAATCAAGCAACGGGCAGATTCTACAAGAATATATATATATATATATATATATATATATATATATATATATATATATATATCATTACCTCAAACCTTAAAAGGTTGGCTTTTGATTGAAAGAAAAAGAGTGATATCAAGCCCACGAGACCGAGACTAGAGATGAGCATACATAGTCATATGTACAATGTAATATTGTATTTTTATCTCTGTAGACTAAGGTGTTCGAAACGTCAGTGATGGATTAAACCTTAGTGAGTATTGTAAACCTATGTATCCTCTCCATGAGAGTAACCCAAACACTCAAATATAAGTCTTTGTAAAACTAAGGTAGCGAACCTTAGTGAATGTAGGAAATTCTTAATCCTATCTATGAGAGTTATGTATGCACGCAAACCAAAACTGTCCTGCCAACATAGTAAAGCCTGAAGAGGCTAGGAAAAGAATACTTGTAAAGCCCGGAGGGGCTTGTCAAAGAATACTCACTACTAGCCAAAAGTGGCTGAGAAGAATATACTGGCATTGGTGAGTGAAGCCGACGGGCCAGGAGTGGTCGAGAATACTTGGAGAACCAGAAGTGGTTTAAGAATACTAGCGTTGGTGAGTGAAGCTGACGAGCCAGGAGTGGTCGAGAATACTCAGGTCCAGGAGTGGACGATAACACTCAATGTTCTTCATTTCATATCTATTGGAACCCTTCAAGTTGAAGGAGACTGGACGTAGGTCAATTGAGCGAACTAGTATAAAATGATTGCCTTGTTTTTCTCGTTTAATCAGGAACAAATCTTTTTTATTGATTAGATCTTTGTAAAAGACTTTGTCCAATATTTACATATCATTAAAACCATTTCTTAAACGAAGATGCACATATATTAAATAGATCTATTACACTGAAAAGATTTATCAACTGCTTGTCTCTAAAACAAAATTATCTTAAAAAGGGAAATGTAAGAACTCCAACTATTATCTTTATGAAACATTTTCCCTAGCAGACGATAAACCCTTCAGACGTATTGACCGTATGTTAAGAAAACTCTGTTTAACCGTTTGATATTTGAAAGTGCATTGGACAAAGAGGATTACACTTGCAAATTTTTTTTAAAAATTTTCTTCCTTCACACACACACATATTCAACCCCCCATTCTATGTGTTTTTCCGCTAACTTCAAAGAACATGAAGCCTAAAAATGTCGTTAAGGTCACCTCGGATGGCTGACAACACAAAGCTTAATGTTTTGCGCACTTGAATGGAGACAGAACTTATAACTCGCATAACTCAATCAATTCTTAACATTTTTACACGATTCTAGAGTCTAAATTATAGCCCAAAGTGTGTACTTTCTAACCAAATACACAGAAATTGATTTGGTTAATCATACAAAAAGATATTACAAAAATACTAAGGTACATTCATAAGTAAAATATATCAATTACTCATTAATTCATATAATTAAGAGTGCTCATCAATTTACAAGAACCTTAACTTATATAGCACATTCCAATGAATTCAATTATAATCTAGATCATCAATTTTACCAAACAATATAGTAACCACATTTACAAATTAATATAAAACTCAATTGAATCATCAATTTAACAAAACAACATACCAATAAACAAAATCTCAATCTTTCATAAAGCCTAACCCAAGAGACATTTCAAAAGGATTGAATTATCAAACAGAATATCAATTTTCATCAAATAGTACCTAAATTATAACCATACATTGTCATAGAAATTAATTAAATTATCAAACTCATAAACAAAAATGAATTAGAAAATACTAAGAATTTCAAGGACTTCTCCCTCTACCCATTCCCTCCTATAACCACGCATATGAAACACTCCCTTTTTCCCTCGTACCTTGTTGTGTCAATAGGAACAATTTTGACGTAGTTTGGGATTGCCCCTGAGCACTCCTCCTCAGAGTTTCTTTCTTCTCTTCTCTTTCTCTCCTAACCCTTCAGAGCGCAAAATGAAGCAAATAAGGTTAACTTCGCCTAACTCCTTTCTTAAAATAATCTACTTGGCCAGGTCAACCCAATCCATTTTACTTCTCTTCTTGACTTGCTTCTCTTTTTCCTAATATATATATATATATATATATATATATATATATATATATATATATGTATATATAATATAAAATACTTTTCTCCCTATAATAATAAAAATATTTCTGACCAAAATATAATAATATGAAAAATATTATCTTAAAAAAAAAGGATGTTACAATCCCACCACCTTTTAAGAAATTCATACCCAAATTATCGAATGAAAAAGTTCAAATATGACCTTCATCTTCTCAAGGGTGTTACAATTAGAGATATAAATATATTTGATTTGTTTTAACGTATTTTGATTATGTTATAATTTTGGTTAGCTAAGAGGTTTTATGGATAAGAATATTTTTAGATAAGGGAAATAAACATTTCCAAATTATTTTATTTGAAGAGATATGATCTTATGTATTTATCTATAAGATTTTTATTTAATTAATTAGGATAATAATATATTTTGAGAGATATTTTAAGATAGTTATTTATTTATCTATTTTTTATCTATTATTTTCAAAGTATATTTGACAAATAAAAAAATGATAATATTAAAGGTAATCAATAATGAGTATGAAAATATAAGCTTAATTTATTTGTTGAACTTACTTGACTGGATATTACTCATCCATTAATTCTATATTCCACGGATATGAGAACCAAAAACCTTATGAGCACCAATATCACAATATTGTGGCCCTGTTGAACAAATAAAACACATTGTAATTCTAAAATAAATAAAGTAGAACACATATATAAGCCAGTATTAAAAAAGAAAAGAAGCAATATGATTCCAAATAAAAGTCGCTCAAAAGACACTTATATCACACATTATTGATTTTCTTTTTATTTGCTAGAAGATGAACCATGAGTTTGAAACCACAACCTAGATCAATGGATTCAATGCTATAACACAATCAATGAGAACAACCAATTACTATAATCACCTAAATATTGTGAGATAGAGATCACTATAAGGGAAAGGGGGAGCGCAAGAGGTGACAAATAGTAGGAGGAATTAAGGGAATTGAGAGATTTAACACCCTAAATCCAATGGCTTAGAATATCAAATTATTTAGGAAGAAATAATGAATAATTGGGACAAAATGATAAAATATTGAAAAAGCGTACTGATTCTAATTTTTTTTTATTGATAATAATGATTATAAATTACTTAATAAAAATAATATTTTAATTAATATTTTTATCTATATAACAAATGTTAATTTTAATTCAAATTTATAATAAATAAATATTTTTAAATATATAAATTATAGCTTTAAAATTAATATAAATAAATATTTTTAAATATATAAATTATATTTTATACTTATGATAAATAATTTATCTTCTAGCACAATATTATAATTATTTATTGATTATTTATTTTAAATTTTTAAAATTTAATCCATAAATAATCATGATAAATAAAAACTTAATTAAATAAAAAAGTTAAATAAATCCCTAAAAATAACATATAGGGTTGATTTGTATGATTTTGATAAATATGTATTATATAACTAATATTTTAGCACGTTTAATTTAAATACTAATAAATATTTATTTTATAAAATTTATAATAAATTATATACAAAATAAATACTATATTTACATATATAAATTATATTTAAAAATAACATAAATAAATGTTAGTCTTCTTAAACAAGTTCTCAACTTCAAATCTAATTTTATAGGGATAATATTATTAGGAGGGAAGATCTTATTAAAAGTGACCAACCAAGTTCCTTAGTAGAGATTAGTCATCTGTGAAACTAATAAATACTTAATACTAATATATGATATTAGGATAAAATATATAATTTAACTTGTGATAATAATTCTTAATTAAAAATGCTTCTATTTAAGTATAAAATCTCAAAAACATTACATTGAAATAACTAA
The DNA here is from genome assembly GCF_000230855.2 of Cajanus cajan. Taxonomy (NCBI): domain Eukaryota; kingdom Viridiplantae; phylum Streptophyta; class Magnoliopsida; order Fabales; family Fabaceae; genus Cajanus; species Cajanus cajan. The sequence continues at coordinate 47,552,176 of NC_138518.1, read as the reverse complement.
TAAAAGTGCTTTCATTTATGATGAATATCTAGATTACTTGAGTTCATGGTAATTAGATTGTAATTTTCATTTTTGTGACTAAATATTAGATAATGATCTGGTTGAATTCGTATTGTAATTTTGACATTGCTTGAATTCAAATACAGTTGATGAACTGTGATAATTTTACTCTATGAATTGATTCTTGGATTGATGACTTTTTCAATTGATTACTATTTTATTCTTTTAATTGTTAATTTCATGAATTGTGAATCAAATATCTACTCTATTTGCATGATAATTTTAGATTCAATGAATTTGTGTCTCTGTAAAAAGTGAACTATATTTGTTTTTACACTACAAAGTTAAAGGAAACATGATTGTTTTTGGTAGTAACTCACCATTGCTACCAGTACTGGCATTGTTGTCCAGGACAAAAATTATTGTGCATTTATCTTATCACAATTATCACTTATTTGTTCCTATATACTAATCAATTTTTTTGTGTACTAATCAAAAGTGTATTGCAATTTAATGTTGGTAATTACTACAGGTGTTACTAAACTGTGTAGATATGTGATAAGGCTTGGTGTCCAAGGTTAATCCATCATCTTAAGTAAATTAATCCCTTTTATGTGTTAAATTTTGATTAAAATCAACAAGTTCCTTCATCTAAAAGGATTTTTATGGTTGGAGTAATTAGTCATTTTTTCGACTAACTACGCTTAAGCTGGAATTTTGTCAAGTAATGGCAAAAAGATTAAGGATTCAGACTATAGATAAACAATAAAAGAGGTATTCTTAGCCTTGGCCAAAATCATCAAATTCATTCTTTTAGGATACTTTTAAAATGTTTTAAGTATTGTAGTATTTTTCAAAATCATCAAAAAATTAAGAAAATAAAAAATCAATTTAGAATTTTAATTTAATGTTATTGGAATTTAAAATAAAAAATGTGTTACCATTTTCAAATTTCTAGATCATTTCAACATTTTGTTGACTTTTGACTTTAACTTTTCAATTTTACCTATTTTATTATTTTTAGAAAGAAGATGAAACCTTGTTTTCTCATAATTTAGATTTTAGGTTTTTAGCTTAAAGCCTTAAGAGACTTTGTAACACCCGGATTTTAACAGATTATACAAAAGCTCAAAGTCCCATAAGGGTGATTTAGTAGCCAAGAACGGGCCGTTCCCAAACTGAAACGGGTCGTTCCAAACTACAAAAATTGTCTAATTTCTTAGTTGAGAACGGGGCATTCCCAACTGGAACAGGGCGTTCTAAATTACCAAAAAGGCTTGTAACCCTAGTTGGGAACGGCCCGTTCTGGTTTAAGAACTGGCCGTTCTGGATGTGAATTTTACACATGACGTAAGAGTATAGAACGGGCCGTTCTGGATTTGTTTTTGCTAGAAGTTGAACCATGAGTTTGAAACCACAACCTAGATCAATGGATTCAATGCTATAACACAATCGATGAGAACAACCAATTACTATAATCACCTAAATAGTATGAGATAGAGATCATTGTAAGGGGAATGGGGAGCGCAAGAGGTCACAAAGGATTTAGTCACCAAATAGTAGGAGGAATTAAGGGAATTGAGAGATTTAACACCCTAAATCCAATGGCTTAGAATATCAAATTATTTAGGAGGAAATAATCAAAAATTGGGACGGAATGATAAAATATTGAAAACCGTACTGATTCTAATTTTTTTTTATTGATAATAATGATTATAAATTACTTAATAAAAATAATATTTTAATTAATATTTTTCTCTATATAAAAAATGTTAATTTTAATTCAAATTTATAATAATAAATATTTTTAAATATATAAATTATATTTTAAAATTAATATAAATAAATATTTTTAAATATATAAATTATATTTTAAAATTTATATAAATATTTTTAAATATATAAATTATATTTATATTTATGATAAATAATTTATCTTCTAGCACAGTATATAATTATTTATTGATTATTTATTTTAAAATTTTAAAATTTAATCCATAAATAATCATGATAAATAAAAATCTAATTAAATAAAAGAATTAAATAAATACCTAACTCAGAAAAAAAAATATTTAAAAATATTCTCATATAAGATAGAAGATATAAGATAGAAGTATGTGTTTAATGTAGCTAGGAGTGATCCAAATATTATTTCGGATGTTGGAGTTGAGGAGCCTGCTATTGCTGATTATAGTTCTACATTGCTTGATGATCAGCCAGTCAATTTGGTGATCGTTGACTCGGTTAAAGATCCTGCAAACCGAGTGGTTCATTCAACTGTCATTGCAAAAACGGACACCTATTCTGTGTCTGCTGCGGAAGCTGTTCCAGAATCTTATGCGGTGATCCAAGCTTCTAGCTGTTAGAAGGGTGCAATTTCTAGTGTTGCACCAGCAGAATGTGAGCTTCAGTCTTCTAGGGAACTAGCAAGTGACAACGATTCTTTTTTAGATGGCATGCCATCTTTGGAAGACATCTCAAATGATAATAATCAGCACCATCAGTCTGATCAGGATCAAGTTTTAGTCTCGCATATTGATGGTGACATAGCACAAGCACAAAATGTCATAAAAAGTGGGATTTTGCAGCCATTGCAGATGCTGCTACCGAATCTGAAGATGAACAAGAGGATTTGCTGCCTCATGTACCAAAGGATGTTAAGTCGAAGACCCCGAGTGCGAGTAGCTTTTTGCCGGACCCGTGTCTTGATCGAATAGATGACTTCTATAATGTTCAACAAGAGCTGTCTAGCTAGCTTTGCTCCCTCTGTCCAGCAAGATTTCAAGATCCTTACAGAGAGTGGATATGTGTGGAAGGAAGTGGATCAGCCCTCACAAAAGCCTAAAGCTCATAGTCACAAGAAACCTTCAGTGTCTAGACCAAGAACTAGATCAAGGGCTGCAAAATCCTCTAAATATTCCTGAATTAGAGTTGCTTCTACTTGACTACTTTCGGTTCCTAATGGTTTAGTCTTGATTTAAGGTCTATGACTAGATGGCTATTGTGTATGTGCAATTTTGTTGTTTCAGTTTTCACTTTGGTTAATTTTCTTTGTATTTTTTTCTATGCTTCCACTACAAAAAAAAGTGTGTGATTTGTGGCAGTTATATTGACAGTTTCTAGGGTTAAAACCCACCACAAACGGGATTATCGGCGTTCGTCAGATCTACGGTCGCCAAAAATTGTTTATGGCAGATATTTTGTAAACGGTAGTTTTGTGCACCAGAAAATTCAATCTCTTTGTGGCGATTTAAAAACATTTTGTGGGGGTTTAAAACCGCCACAAAATTCATCTAAATATTTCTTTATTTAACATTTCTGGCAGTTTGAAACTGCCACAAAATTGCTCTTTTTTTTAATTTTCTCATCTTTTCCGTCAAACCACATAACATAATTTTTTTTATTTACTAATAGTTAAATATTATTTTTTAAAAATAAACATTTTTTAAAACAACTTTTTACTGTCATAACCATTGTGAAAAAAAAATGTGTACACAATTTTGCACCACCGTATGTGGAATCATTTGCTTTTTTCTTATAGTATTTTTCTTCACAATTCCTATGAAAAAATAATTTATTTATTAAAACACCAAGCTGAAAAAATAATTAATGATCATAAATATTTGTTAAAACTGTTGAAGAAATGAAATAAATGTATACCAAAAGTACAAACATATTAAGATCTTATTAAAGCAATGTTATTCTTCGGCCAGTATAATTCTTTAAAAGGGACATCTTCCTTTTATCAAACAGCTATGTCAAAAAATTTATCAGACTGTCAAAAGCCAGATGATAATCAATAAATGAAGAACCATTAATTAAACACAACTAAAAAAATGAGAAACGTGGCAACAAATCACTTCACAATGTTAAAGACATACTGTCTAGGTTAGGTTAACTAAATTGGTGATGTACCTATATCAAACTTCTTGCTATCAATATCTATGCCAATAATCCGGGATGCACCAGCAGCTTTTGCACCCTCCGCAACCTGTCAAGTATAAATTACAAATCATAATAGCAGCCCACAAACAGGCAAAAATATAAACACCTACAGACAATTTAACTTCAGAAACTTACAGCAAGCCCAACAGTTCCAAGGCTAAAAACAGCGACAATTGACCCTGACTCCACTTTTGCAGTGTTCCAGACAGCTCCATGGCCTAAAAATTGGGGGGGAAATAGATATCATAACTTCATAATAATAAGCAAACTTGGTATTGGAAGCACACAAGACAAAACGTTTTTTAGCATTAAGAAAGAAAGAAGGGGGGAAAAAGTTCTGTAAAGTAACATTTTTTATCTTTCACAAAGCATGTTAATTGAAACTGTCAAAAAAAAAAGAAAAAGAAATGCAGCATCACCGATAGACTTGTTATCAAACTTAAAAGGTTTAATTATTGTTTGATACCTATAGTTTCATAAACTTTACATTTTAGTCCTTATAGTTAAAAAAGCTCATTTATGATCTCTATGCATATCATTTTTGTTTCCTTTGAGTCTTAGTTGTCTATTGACTATTGTTATAAGAATTAAAAGGTATATTTTTGAAACTATAGAGACAAAATGGAAACAAAAAGAGTATGTAAAGATGCTAAAATGGAATGTTTTAATGTATTTTTGAAACTGTTTCTCAAGCATGCCAAGGGTGCAACAAACCTCCATCCCCATATCCCTACAATAAGGTAGAGAGCCCAAGTGTTATCATTTTTACAGAAGTATTGAAGTATATTTTCATTTGAAAGGTAATAAATAAAACATTCAGCATATTTTTCAGTCACCACCAACATTTTATTATGTATATATAACAAACAAATGAAAACAAATGAAATTAATTAAGATGGTGCACCAAATATTGCAGCATAAAACATCTAGATTATAAAACTAAACCAACTTTATATTGTCTTTGATCTCATATCATGCATGCAACATATTCAAAAAGTACAACCTAACCTTTCGAATTGAAATAAGACCATCTCGAACAGCCTCCCCACTATCAACCTTTGATGATGAGCGAAGAATTGAAGCATTGGAAAGCAAAATATCATAATACTGCTCGAGCTGCACATTAGATATTTGTACAGGAACCCAATACTCAACAAACCTAAAGGAGTCAGACTTGCATCCTTGTGTAGTATGACTTGACAACCTCTCCTTCGGTTGAATATCAGAATTATTTATTAAACTGGCTTCGTTTTCATTGTTGACTTGAGAATCCTTCAGCGGCAAGTTTGCATATATACATTCTCCATCTTGAAGCTGATGAAAAATACAAATCGATCAAAGACTTACCCACACCCACAGACACATACATATATGAATATACATGTAAATAAGAAGGAAAAACAAAATGTATAACATTCACATGAGGAACAGATTCAGCATAAACTACTCTGTGTACAACTGAATATACTGAAGGAAGAACAACCTAGCAAAGGAAACCATAATAACTCTAATAGATTAGATAAACACAATAGTGCAAGACAAAACGTTTTTTAGCATTAAGAAAGAAAGAAGGGGGGAAAAAGTTCTGTAAAGTAACATTTTTTATCTTTCACAAAGCATGTTAATTGAAACTGTAAAAAAAAAAAAAAAAAAGAAATGCAGCATCACCGATAGACTTGTTATCAAACTTAAAAGGCTTAATTATTGTTTGATACCTATAGTTTCATAAACTTTACATTTTAGTCTTTATAGTTAAAAAATCTCTTTTACCCTCTTTTACAATCTCTTTTGGGATTGATGGCAAAGATTCATTTAAATTTTAGTCCTTATTCTTCATCTCACTTCGCATTCGTTCTTCTATTGAATCACTGCCACCATTGTCCTCCCTGCGATAGCGGTCTGATTTGGAACTCTTCTTCTTACTACTCCCACCACCACGTCGATGCCTATCCCTCTTATCATCCTCAGATTCGCTACCACTGCATTTTCTCGTGTCATTCTCACTCTCGCTGCTGCTCTGTCTCCTTGCCATGCCAAACCCTAGTCAAATTGAACATAAGCCAAATTCAAATTTGGAAAACACAGAGAAACTAGATACAAGATCAAAAATCAAAGGAACGAGTAATTAGAGAAAAGAAAAAGGACAAAGCACTTGGGTGCTTGGAAAAAGCGTGTGGTTAGTAGAATGGTCTGCGGAAAGAGGTGAAACCATGAGGTGTGAATGAAGATACAGATACAAAGAAGATGGAAAAGTGAGTAACAACCTTAGGTCGTGAATCACATAACTATGAGAGAGAATGGCGCCGATGCAGAAAGGTTTGCTTGCACACACTATCGGGTTGCGAATGAGAATGAGAACAAAGACGGTGAAAGGGCTCTGATGTAGGTTTCAATATTCCTTGAGCAAAGTTTTTACCCCCTCTTCCTAATTCTTTTTGATTTCAATGACTTCAATTTATTGTGAACTAGAACAATACCAGTGCATTTGCCACCTCTACAACTTTTTGATCAATTTCCCTGTACCTTAATTTCCCAGCATGATTAATTATCATTTTCTCCGCATCATTGTCTTTTAATTTTTTTAGAACCACAAACTTTGGCAGCAAATGACTCAACATTATTGAAGTCCCTATTTTTTACCACCAATAACATACTTTGAACCACATGCATTGCATTTAACCTTTTCTTTATCATCTTTTATACCAATTCTATTAAAATAATCCCAAATTTTAGAAGTAGTTACCAAGGCCTCTTACTTTCTCTATCAACATCGGTACCCTCTTTTACAATCTCTAAAAGATTCATTTAAATTATAGTTAACACATTGTTCATCTACAGTTTCAAAATTCATTCTGTATAATATAATGTGAAATTAGAGACTAAATAAATCACAGCCACATATACAACACAGTGAGTAGTACACTATGAAAAAGAACTATACCTATTAAAATTAAAATTCAAGAACTAAACGTCCAAGAACTATGGGTGTTAAAATTAAAATCAGTAAACATTTAATAGCTATAAACAATCAGTAAAAATCAGTACATAATCAGTAAAAAAAAAAATATACACAATCAGAGCGTGCTCGTGAAATCAGAACTATACACAATTGCTACACAACACACAATCAAAATTGAAATATTAAAAAATATACACAATCAGAAAATCAGTAAAATGTTAAATAGCTATACACATTCAGTAAATCAGTAAATCAGAATTAAAATATTAAATAGCTATACACAGTCAGAACTATACGTGCGTGTATCCAAATGCAAAATCAGTAAATAATCGGCAATCAGCAAGCCAAGCCGGGGGGAGTGGCAGTGCAAAATCACTAAATCAGTATCCAAATGCAAAATCACCAGTACCGTGGCGGTGCGCGGTGGCGTGGCACGACGGAGCACGGTGCACGGTGGCGGTGCTGGATCACGACTCACGAATAGAAGAGCGCGGAGACAGAGAAGAAATCGAAAACGGGCAAGCCCTAACCCTTCTTCAATTTTCTTTTCACCCGCGAATTTTCTTTTCACCCGCGAGTGGCGAGTGACGAGTCCCACCCACCCTACCTCGCTATGTTATGTACTGGACTGTAAGGAGCATAAGGCTAAGGAGGGGAACCATCCCTCAAAAGCCGGCTCAAGAGGTTGGAGAACTTCCCGCCTTATAAGGTCTCTTTGGTAAAGAAACCTCCTCGATGTGGGACTTGTTACATTACCACCCCCTTCGAAAGCTAGCACTCCACGGTAAGGCTGCACTCCAAGGTACTTCACTCATCGGCACTTCACTCGGCCTTTTGCCAGTCAGAACCCTCCGATGGTCAGAACTCGATGGTCAGAACCCTCCGTGAGTAGCCCTTCTTGATTTGGCTGGCTCTCAATGAAAGCACCATTTTAATGGGCATAAGGCTAAGGAGGGGAACTATCCCTCAAAAGCCGGCCCAAGAGGTTGGAGAACCTCCCGCCTTATAAGGTCTCTTTGGTAAGGAGACCTCCCCGATGTGGGACTTGTTACATGGACTTAATAATTGGGCCAGTGGAATTTTCTTAAGGCTGGTAATAAACACACCTCCATTTTTATATAAATACACCCTTTTTTTTAATAAATATATGAAATTTATAAATTATCCTTATTTGCACTTTTTTTTTTCCTCTGTGCACCTCTCTTCTTTTTTTCTTCCCCACGCACACCTCTCTTCTTCTTTTTCCTTCGCACACCTCTCTTCTTCCTTTTGCTGCGTGCACCTTTCTTCTTTTTTTACACCTCTCTTCTTCTTCCCCCTTTGAATGGCCGCTTCCTGCTCCTGCTCCTGCCCCACCATGCGCGGGCTGGCCATGCTCTCCTGAACCGACACCATTGCCTCAAACACCTCCTTCTCCGCTCTCTTCGTCTCCTCCCTCACACGCTCCACCCCCTCCCTCTGCTCCGCCGTCAACCCCTCCACACCGCCCTCTAGTAAACGGACTATCAACGACGCCTTGTAGTCCCCGATCCAGAGGAGCGCCCTCTCGTACGCCGACAGCCACGGCGCCAAGAAGAGGAGGAAGACGTCAGCGTTTGCCAACCTCGCTTTCTCTTCCAGAAACTGCTGGTAGTCACACAGAACTTGCTCGATTACGCTTTTCTGTTGCTCCTCGCTCTCAGCACTGAGAAGCGACAGCACCAACTTCTCTTGACGCCAAACACATCCCTCGTGGAACCCTTCGAACGACTCAGGAGAACTCGCTAACATTCTGATGACAATTTCCGAATTCAGATTGTGCCAATTTATACTGTGGACTGCGGGAACTCTCTCAGCAGGTAAGGGTGGTTTGGACATTTTTAAATCTGTTAATTAGCAGCGCCTTCTTGTCTCTTTTTTCCTTTTTTTTATTTATATTTAATTGGAGAATAAATTTTCTTAGCTGGTAAGGATTTTGCCGCTGGTTTTTCGAGAGATACGAGGATCAAAGTGCTGTAACTGTGTAAGGATAATTGGTTTTGCAATGGCGGTGGGAGTCAATGGTCTCTGTCAAGGCCATGCCATGTCCTTCAAGGCAATGTTTCTTTTCGCGGGAAGCGAAAGACGCCCGCACAAGCCATCTATTGTTATACTATCAAACTGCTACCTTATACTTATATATAAATCAAGAGAGGTGTACGGAGGAAAAAAAGAAAAGAGAGGTGTGCGGAGGAAGAAGAAGAGAAGTGTGTGAGGTGTGTGTGCGGAGGAGGAAGAAGAAGAGAGGTGCATAGAGTAAAAAAGAAAAAAAGAGGTATAAATAAGGGTAATTTAGGAATTTCATATATTTAAAAAAAAAAAAGGTATATTTATATAAAAATGGAGGTGTGTTTATAACTAGCCTTTTCTTAATTTATGAAACTTGCCAAAAAAAAAATTAGTTCAACCCGACATGAAACAAGATAAGCTGAGTTCACTCATAAATTATGGTTGATTTTGATGGTTTTAGTTTTTATATATGTTAAAATTATATTTATTCAAAGAATTACTTTTATATATTATAAGATAATATAATTAATTGTTTAAATTATTTTGAAAATATAGAAAAAAAAAATAAAAGTATTCAAATTAAATATAGTCTTATATATATTTCTTATTTTATTTAAAATATTTATTAAAAGATAAGATTTTTTTACAATATGAAAAAATATTTTGAAATTTATAAAGAATTTGACTTACATTAAATTTAAATATTTTGTAACTTTAAAATGTAATATGATAAATGTCTTTAATTATTTTACAATTATATTATAAATAAAAATTTATAAAATTTATAATTTTATAAATAATATTTTGAATATTTTCTATAGATTAATAAAAAGTTATTGAAAATGAAAGTGTGTGTTGTATTTTGTTTTGTCAATTTGTTTATTCCATTTTGTTTTGTTGCATCTCGTCCGTTTAGTAAAGTGAATTCGAAATTCTAACTCACCTTATTTATAAAATGTAAATTTTTTTACAGCATGAAAATCTTATTTTAAAATTTAAAAAGAATTTAACTTATTTTAAATTTAAATATTTGGAATTTTTAAAATGTGAGATGATAAATATATATAATTATCTTATAACTATATTATAAATAAAAAAATTATTGTATTGATACTATTTACAATTTTATAAACAATATTTTGAATATTTCATGGATTAATAAAAGGTTATTGGAAGTAGGATTGACTAAATGTCATTTGTCAAGTCCCTTGTCATGTCTCATCTTGCTTAGTAAAGTGATTTAAAAAATTTAACGTATATTGTTTAATAATTAAAAAGTTATATATATATATATATATATATATATATTATTTATTAAAAAAAATTAAATAAATAAACTTAATTTTTTTAGTAATGATTAATTTAGACACAATAAATGAGAAACAAAAATTCATAAAAATAATTAACTTGACTATAAAGTGAATGTTAGAATATAAGAATTGAGTTAGATTATTATCTTTAAAACACTACCAACTATTGTTCAAGAACTCAATCACTTTTGATGCAAAACATTACTACACAATCAATCACCTACTGAGAATTCCTCATTCAACCACCTATTGAAAAATTAGTCCCACAATCACCTGTTATGAGACTACAAAACACTAGTTGTGATTTGTTTCTACTTCCCTACACCATTAAACACTTAATTCTAGTTAGGGACAATGTTTACAATAATGAATTTTGTGTTCTTGTTGTTTGCTAAGATTGCATATGTTTCTCCTATGATGGAGCTTTCATTAAGGAAGATTTCACACTTCTTTTTAATTAAAAAATAGATATACAAATAAGAAGTGAAAGTTTTTAAAAAATTTAGAGGATGAAGTAAGGATTGTAGCTTGTTTTGCTCGAGTGGTTGATTTCTCTCTTTGATCTTGCTTACTTTAAATAAAACCTCTGTCTTCCCTTTATAGACACTTAGTAAAAGATCTATGGCTAGCTTATTTTTTAAGCTAGATGCCCACATCACTATACTTTACTTTTTTTCTTGGTCCTATTAGCTTTTTATAGATGAGTTTCCTTTTGAGTAAGTCTTCAATTCAGGCCTTCTAACACAAAGTCTTTAATACAAGTCTTCTGAGAAGCATTATTTTCATTGAAGTTTTTTGATAGACAACTTAAATTGCTAATTTTCTAAATTATGCCTTCAAGACATTTACCCTAAAAAATGTTTAACTTGAAGCTTTCTAATCAGAGGCTTAGGATACTTATTTTCTTGCTTATGAAAGACATGCCTTCAATGCTAATAGATAATTTTCAAAAGTGAATTTTTTTTTATATATATATAATAATGTCTTGTTAATCACTTTTATTGTTAAAGGAATCATTAGCTCATGTAACCTTCTAATCAGACTTAAATTTTGTTGGAACACTAGAACAATCTTATTAGAACACAAATGAGAACTCTTCTTTCTAGAATTTGAAACTAAGAATTTGTGATTATTAAAACCATAATTAGGTAGAATTCCACAAACTATTTACACCTAATTAATGTGCATATATCTATCTATCTCTCTCCTTCCCTCCCACCTTCCTTCCTCTCTCTCTCTCTATACACACACACACACACACACACATACACACACACATATATATATATATATATAGAAGAGGGATCCATTTACTTTAGAAATAAGTATATCTAAACTTATTTTATTCAATAACTCATGTTCTACATTAAATTTCAATAATCCAACCATTAAATTTAAAGTTCTTAATCCAATCGGGAGTGAGAGCTTTAAGATCTCGTGCTTCAACAATTGTAGTGACTATTCAAGATTTTTAAGTTGTTCTGAGCTTTTGAGAACTCAATTCCTAGAGATTTTAACCCATTTAGAATTGTTTGAAACCTTCTAATCATTTTGTCAATGTTTTCACTTTTCTTCATGGAGAACAACTCATGGTGCCTTTAAAGTGTAACACTTTGTTTGAGCCTAACATCTTCAGTGCCTTCATAAGTTACCCTGATGGCATCGCGTGTTTCCTTAGTAGTTGAGTAGCTACAAAACTTGATATATTCAATTTTGGACAAAGAACATGCAAGTATGTAACTTGCTTTAGGGTTTAGCTGCAAAGTGTTATAATCATCTTAAGTATATTGACTCTCAAGTTTAGTTTCTATGATATCACCTTGAGTGATAATTCTCCAGAGTTGGTACTAGGTGGATTTGATGATCATCTTCATCCTATCTTTCTAATAGGGATAGTCTTCTCCATCGAAGGTAGGAGACCTTGTGAGAGCAGTTCCTTCTAATAAGTATTGTCTTTCACTACTTCTCATTGAAGGTCTTTTCTTTTAGCATTATTAGATGCTCAAACCCATCAAAGGTTCAGCTCTGATACCAAATTATAGAGAAAAGAGACACAATAGAAGGAGGGGTTGAATAATGTATATCAGACAACTACCCAAGTGTTCTTTGAACAACAAGTCTCTCCAGGCCTAGCACCAAGTATTCTTTCTCAAATAAGCCTCTCCAGGCTCAACTCTTATAACAAAGGTTACAGAAGATTATGAGGTTGTTTCGTCTCTTATAGACGTGTTGAAACCAAAAATGAAAGTACAAATAATCTATAAAGAAGAACATACAGAATTCACAATGAGTGTTTCTTTGTATGCATGTCCCTAATTTTTCTTTCTTGAAGGCTTAATCTTTATATATAGCTTTAAAGAAGATAATCATTGCACCACTTTGAGTTAAACTAATAAGTTGCTTCATCTATTTTCTCTGTTGATCCTAGAGAAAAAAAGTTACTATTGCTTCATTAAATGAGAGCATTAAATGTTTTTCAATAAAATGTGTATCTCTTATCTGATCTAGGAGACTGCTTATCATCATTTCTTCTAAGATGGGGGATAGTAGAAGCAATGCCAGTACAAAGTAGTTCTTTGTAGAGCCTTTTTTTGTTTTTTTGTGATATTTGAGATCTTGCCTTTGGTTCTAACGAATAGTTTGACTTTTCTTTCTTTAATAGATTTTAAGAGTTTCAAGATATCTTTCTTATTCAATCTATTAAAAAAAAGTTAATGGAAATTACTATTAGTCTCACTTAAAAGTATACGTGTAATACATAATGAGATAGATTATATGCTTCGTCTGATTCTCTTCATCTTGCAGAAGATATACATTTTACACTTCATCTGATATAAAATATTTTATAGATAATTCATCTTGTTCAAAAGAAAATATTTTATTTGTTATTATTAAAACTTAAGGATCCAATCTCATCAATTGACTTAACATTAAGCATGGTAGACTTAAAGCAATTTAGAAATAAACTTCCTTTTGGAAAATTTCTCATAAAGTGTGATTGGGTACAAACCATGCTAAACAATTATGTATTGGTTTGTGGGGACAATCCTGAATCTTGATTCTAAAGATGATCAAAATTTTCAAAAAAGACTACCTATGAAAGATTCTAACTAGTAAAAAGGTTATAACTAATTATTTATAGTTACTAATATTTATATTATTATGGATAACATGTAGAAAGACACGAAAACAAATGAAGATATTTTTCTAATAATATGCTTTATTCAATAAAAGTCACTAGATATTACAAACCTTTTTATAACAACTTAGTAAAATAAAACGCCCCATCCTATACTCTGGATTTTTGCATCAAACCTTCTAACTACACATCTAACTTTTATGCATTACAAGATCTTCAGTATCTGGATTTAAAAATATTGATGGGGTTAGACATTTAATTTCATTCACATCTTACACAAACTGTGACACCCTCTACCCCAACATATATATATATATATATATATATATATATATATATATATATATATATAATAAAAAGAAATCTCTTATTGGATAAAAAAATATTTAAAATTGAAACGACAATTCTGATAATCATGTGAGTAGAGAATTCACATTCATGTCCTTAATCCAAATAGCAAATAAAATTACAAAGAATAAAAATTGAATTTTCCAAATATATATACTTTAATAAAACATAAACAACATCATATTCTAATTCTATCTATGTCCCGATGTCACATGTCCTATCAGAGCAAAATCCCACATAGAAGCCTAAGCTCCATCATCCACATCCTCAGCCTCATGTTGTTGATGGTCTCCTGTATATCAAACAAGAGAAACAACACAAAAGAAGGGAATGAGAAACATCTCACTCTGGCTCACGGTGTAGGAACGCACACCGGATAGCCAAACACAAACAATACAGTTACCTCATAGATCAATCAACAACAATAGCTTATCCAATCATCCAAGTCATACAAATAGTAATTTATCATCATTTAATAATAAGAATGCACATGCATGAACACGGACTACATATTATCATGCATGTGGCGCCAGTAAATCATCACATGGCATATTGCCGCTAGCAATACACGAAGAGTAGTCTAGGAGTACATGCCGGGTCACACCCTCTGCGCACTCTCACTAGAAGGATATACTACCAGAGTCTCGTCGGGATAGCTAAGCCGTGCAAGATACATCCCATGCACATAATAGGCGAGACTGGGACTTCCGAACCGAGCTATCCCCAAGGACTAATCCCCAAAGCTTTTACACTAGGGGGCCTTCTCTGGCGGTGTATTCCATATCGTACCCTTAAAACATTTATGCAAATGATGCATGTCAATCAAGACTCTATGCATTCTCATATCACCTTGTCATTTCCCATGGTCATATCGCATCATCACATTTCGTCATCGCATTTCATCATCACATTTCATTATCATATTTCATTCATAATCTTCACAGAGCACTTTATTTCGTATTAAAACTCATCTATTTGCATAATTAAATACACATTTATACATATTATACAACAAGGAGTACAACAGAACAATCAGAAAGTAAAACAGAAATATTTCTATTTTGCCTGCTGCTCATAGGGTTCTCTCAAGAACCCATAGAGCGTTCTAATTTATGCAATAAACATTTAAAATAAGACAATTCACGTATATAATTATTATCACAATTAATTTACTCATACAAGCACCAATGCACTCCCTTAGGGTTTCCCGTAGGAACCCATAGGAGCACCAAATTCCACAATTATAGCCTAAACGAAGTTTCTATTCATACACACAAATTAATTAAGTAATTGGAACATACAAGAAAAATATGACATACAACAAACACAGGATTGGGGGCCAATTCCACTACCCAGCATACAATCCCACACCTAGAGCGAAGTTTCTCACTTCCCCCTTACCTCAATAAACAGGGGTTGAAACTGAAGCAGGATCTCCTCCTCCGAGTTCTCCTTGGTCTCCAGAAAGTGTACAAAAAAAGGGTCAAAAATGAAAAAATACGTTTTTCTGGAGTGCTAGAACGCATTTATAGGCATCAGGATTTGGCCAGAACGGCCCGTTTCGAACCCGGAACGGCCCATTCTGGGCACATAGAACATGTACAAAAGCCTTTCCTAGAACGGCCCGTTCCAAAATTAGAACGGCTCGTTCTGAGTCAATAACTCGGAACGGGCCGTTCTGGGCACTTAGAACATGTACAAAAGCCTTTCCCAGAACGACCTGTTCCAAAACTAGAATGGCTCGTTCTGAGTCAATACTTTGTTCTTTAAAACCACATCCGGAACAGCCCGTTCCCAAAATGGAACGACCCGTTCTGGGTTGAAATTTTACCCATGCTTGCTCGAGTTGGAACGGCCTGTTCCTAAAGTGGAACGACCCGTTCCAGGGTTATGAAAATCTAGAATTACTAATTAATAAATAAATAAATAACATATATATATATATATATATCAAAATAAAATAAAATATCAATACAATTTAAAACATGATTTTCTTTAAATAATAATTATAACAAAATATCATAATTAATAATATTATAAAAAATAATTTTCATAAATGATTATTATTAAAAACCTTTAAAAATTCAATCAAACCCATTTAATTAATCAAAATAATTATAAGGAAATAATCTTCATAAATACAAAAATAAATAATAATTATTCATAGTATTAGTAGAAAAATTAAGGGTGTTACACAAACAAATCAGTCAAGTGGATAATAAGTTCATACAATTATCAATACACACAACAAATTGATAAGATTTTTCATTAATAATAGTCCAAATAATGCAATATGCTTATAAGAATGAGATGCATATTTTGACTGAAAATATACATTTAAAAATCATTTTGACTCAATACTCCATGGAGATTTTCCCTCTTGAGTGTTTATGAAGCTAGAGCTTAACATTACTCTATCTATTGATTCGACAATGCCCCACTAAATGCGAACATGTAGACAGTAGTCAGAATGTTGGTGCACCTGCCAGGCTACTATGACATAGAATCAAATAAAGACTAGCCATCTATGGGATTGCCCATGCCTAAACACTCCCTAGACCAAAGGTCTCCGTCTCCAAAGGAGGTTGAATCCTTGGCTGCTACTGCACCTCCAACCAAGAGGAAGATGGTTCTTCAACTTGGATCTGACGAAGACTCTACGTCTGATGCAAAGGATAACCAACCCATAGGGAAGGCTTTGAAGAGGAAGGCTCTTCTACCTCCACTTGCGCCACCACACCCTAAGAAGAAGAGGGTGATAAAGTTAGCATCTAAGGAGGTTGTTGAACTGGAGTGGTCGGCATGCACTCCTCCTCCTGAAAAGGAGGTTGAAATCATCGTCCCCTCAGCTCCGACTGAGGTTCCTACAGACACTTCCTCCCCCTCCATCATTGTACATTCTTTTTTTGTAAGTGATATTCATACAACCTTTATGACCTCTCTCTCCCCTTATATTTCTTAAATGCTATCTTAATTCAAAATTTCTTCCAGGTTTCTCCTATAAATACTCTTGCCTTGAGGAAGAGAAAAATGGCCATCAAAGCGAACCGAATGATCATTCCTTCAAGGCCTCTTCTCTCATCCTCCACCAAGCAACTCAAAAATCCACTCATTCTAGAAGGGATGCATCCAGAGACAGACTTATACTCCATCATTTTTCCTTCTACAACAAACCCAGACGGAAATGTGGAATTGCTCTAGGACATCCACATCACCACAAATAAGGAAATCATAAAGAGAAACAATGTTGGTTTGCGTCCAAAGCTATGCCTATACATTATAGACAAGATTATAAGCATGCTTTGTGGACTGTACCCCATCAACTAGGTTAAGTGCTATGTATTGCAGAAGCCCACCAAGTATTCCTTGGGGTATTACAGGTCGGTGTACTCTTGGCTTGAAGAAGGCTCCACCATACTAAAAGTTTCAAGAAACCCTCTACGCGACTCCCAAGGGAACATCTACAAGTATGAAGCCATTCTATCCACCAAGGCAACCTATGGACTAGAGTACTACCACTTGGAGCAACCTCCTCCTCTTGCTCCCTTCTCCATGCTTGTTCGTCTACCCATCTTTAGACACAAGCAAAAGTCTTCTCCCTACTCTTCTCAAGAGCTAGAAGATCAGTCCAGACCTCCTCCATCTGCGTACTATCTTCTTAAGCATTTTCCAGCTCTTGTTGTCACTAACCCTCATGGTCAAACAACTGAAGCCTCTTCTGCACCGTGCCAACAAATCCTACCTACGCCGGTGTATGAGTATGAGGAAGGAGTATATAAGTGCACTCCTTACTGCCTAGACGTTCCCTTCACTTCGTTTGAGGCCTACCAAGCACTTCCACCAAATGCCATCACCGCCCCTCCCCCACCAACCTTCAAGAGGAAGATCTACCCAGGAGGGTTAATCAAGTCCAAGTCTGCATGGACTCCTCCACAGGGCACTCCTCAACTTGTCCTTCCTCTGCGTCAACAACAAGCTTCATCAGCATCAAGATGCAAGAAGAATGCTCCATCCACATCCATCTGTCCAAGGCAGCCTCCTTCCCCTCTACCAAAGGTAGAGTTCATCCAACCACCAACCAAATTTTTTCCTGTAATTATAGGTCACCTTCGCTCCCTCGCAGCATTTGACCTCCCAATAATTGGCCATCTGCGCCTCTGTAAAGATACCCCCATACAATTTCATATACCTCCCTCATTATACACAACAGAAAATACCCAAATTTTTATATACCCTAATCGCATATGCCCCCGTCTTCCTCCAATAGATCAAAATAAGATGAAAGATCCTGCACTTCCAATTAGTCCAATGCCTCAAACATCAAGGGTTGAGGTTCATCATTATCCTAGAGTAAGCTTATATAAGCCACAGAACCCTGCCAATGCACTCAAATGTAATGAAGATGACGCTGCAAAGTATTATCAGAGCTTCGTGCATAAGTGCAGTCAGGAGACAAGTTCATCTGGTGTTTCAAACGAAGAAAAGGCAAGGACACCAATGATGCGTGGATATCACTGGATGTCTCCATGCAAGGTGATACACTTGTCAGATACATCTACCACCTTTCATCAGAATGAAAGATGAGAACCAGACCTGGACACTCTCAGCAAGGAGTACTTCATCCATTCAGAACTTTTCAACTTAGAACTTTACAAGGATGAATGGAAGGTTGTTATAAACACTTGGTATAAAGCTCCAATCTACGACTAGTGCAAGGAAATTCCCTCATGGAAACTAGGCATGCCTATGCCTTGGGATGCTCCTTCTGGTGTTGCACAGTCTGAATCGTCTAAGCCTATCTTTATCGAGCCAATTGCAGCATTTTCTCCTCCTGCATATCTTCCTTCTGCTTCTGAACCTGCATAATAATATGTCTCTATTGAGACATTCAATAAATTTAGAGTAGACTTGGATAACAAGTTGGATAAATTGTTCAACTTGATGGCATCTTAGCTTCCTAGGGATCCACCTCCGTCTTGATGATCACTTAAGGGAAGATAGTGTAACTTGTATAGATTGGTTTACGGGTAACCAAGTTAGGGAGAGAACAATAGGATGTATTCTTTTATTATTTATTGGGTTTTTTTCACTGTATACAATTTTTATTCAATTCAATTCAATATGCAATTTTCATCCAACATTTATTGTGTCGATACATGGCATGCTCTACTTGAAGTTATGTCTTTAATATGCATAATCTCGCTATGTTATAGTACTCAATCTAGTATCTAATCTCTCTTCAAATATTTCCCTATTTCTTTTTGATGATTACAAAGGGGGAGAAATATAAAATGAATTAATCAAATATGGCATAAGAATCTGACATGACTAAGAGAACAATCTAGTAAATCTGACATGGCTAAAAGGAAAATCTAGTAAGGGGGAGAGCATATACTGAGGGGGAGAAATGTAGCACATTGATAATATGCAAGCTTGCTATAATATATGAAATGCTCTAATTAAGTTTATCTGAAACAATTTGATTAATTATATTTATCATCATCAAAAAGGGGAAGATTGTTAAGTCAGACAAAGAAACTCCCAACAAGGTTTTGAATGAGACAAATATAATACATTATTTCTAACAAATGTGTTAGTGTTTCAGAAAAACATAAGTACATGAAAATTGAAGAATAGAGCAGATGCCACATCGTTCAAGATAAAGGAAGGAAAGCTTCAAGTATTAGATTGAAAGGTTAATCGAAGCCAAGTGTAGCATAAGATGGAAATTGATCAAGCTTTAGACGAAGCGCATTCAAGAATGCGAAGAAGTCCATACAAACTACAGATGAAGCGTATCAGATAAAAACCTTAGACGAAGCCACCTCAAATATCATATGAAAGATTAATCAAGGCATACTACCAGTCAAAGTCTTGAAATATCAGATGAAAAGGTCAAATCAAGAACATGAAAAAAATTGGTCAAGCACTATATAAAATCCATACAGATGAAAGGTTGGTCAAACAGACGAAGGTCAACGAAATATCAGAGGATGTATAACACAAGACAAAGAAACATTCTAGACAGAAACGAAGTCTATCCATCCATAACATTGACCAGACCAAAGAAAGTCAAAGCATAAATGACAAATGTTCAGATGAAGATCAAGTCATGAGATGCACGTGCATTACCACACGCAGACGAAGGATGTCATGTAAGCACTTGAAAAATCAAAGCAAGTCTCAAAGGACAATTTAAGCATCGTCTACGATCTTACAGAGAGCTCTCAACATGATCACGCGTTGAAAGGAAAAGAAGAATAAGTAGAAAGTCAAAGCAAGCGTGTGTTGGTGAAAGTACATCACTTTTTTAGATATAGACAACATTTTTGCAGCTACGATGACCGAAAAAGGACAAGAAGCTCCTAGGTCACAATTAAAGTCAGATACTGCAGCTAAAACTTAGAAGACTTCACGCAATGTCAAGAAGCAACATTTAATGCAAAATCAAGAGCATTAACTGAGAGATCAAACTAGTCATGAATGATTACATCTGCTTCAACTAACACTTGCAACGAGCAAATTTTATGGATACTATATATATGTCTCAACTTTAAACCTGGAAAGGTTGGCGAAGACTGGAAAAGAGAAAGACTAAGCCCAAAAAGTAATGAAATAAAAGACAGAGCATTCATAGTTAAATGTACAATGTTGTATGTATGTTTGTAGACTAAGGAGTTCTAAGCGTAACTTAGGAACATGAACCTTAGTGAGTGTAGTAATTTCTTGTATTTTCTCTGTGAGAGTAAACCACACACTCAAAACATCTTAACTATCATTTGTAAAGCCTGAAGAGGCTAGGAAAATAATACTTGTATAAACCTGGAGAGGCTTGTCAAAGAATACTCAATGAGAGCCTGAAGAGGCTGATTAAAAAATACTAGCGTTTATAGTGAAGTCAGCAGGCCAGGAATGGTCGATAATCCTCACTGAGAGCCTAAAAAGGTTGAGCAAAGAATACTAGAGCCAATGAGTAAAGTTGGCCAACCAGGAGTGGTTGAGAATACTTGGGACCAGGAGTGGTCAAGAATACTCACTACGAGCCTGAAGAGGCTAATCAAAGAATACTAGAGCCAATGAGTGAAGTTGGCCAACCGGGAGTGGTTGAGAATACTTAGGGTCAGGAGTGGTCGAGAATACTCACTACGAGCCTGAAGAAGCTGGACAAAGAATACTAAAGTCAATGAGTGAAGTTGCCCAACCAAGAGTGGTTGGGAATACTTGGGACCAAGAGTGGTCGAGAATACTCATTGTGAGCCTGAAAAGGCTGAACAAAGAATACTAGAGCCAATGAGTGAAGTTGGCCAACCAGGAGTGGTTGAGAATACTCAAGACTAGGAGTGGTCGAGAATACTCACTACGAGCCTGAAGAGGCTGATCAAAAAATACTAGCACTGATGAGTGAAGTTGACGGGCCAGAAGTGGTCGACAATACTTGTACTCAATTGAATATCTAGTGGAACCCTTCAATTGAAGGAGACTGAACGTAGCTTAGTCTGAGCGAACCAGTATAAAATATTTTGCACTATTTTACTCTTCTTCAGATGCAAACTTTACTTACTTGATAATTCATACTAAATACTTTATTCACCATCTATTTTACACTACAACAGTTTTTAGATGGAAAGCATGTCATGTATAACTTATTACTACAAGAAACACTTTCAAGCAGATGATAAAAACTTGCAGACGCAAAACTATTTTAAACGCTATATTAAAAGCAAACATGAGATGCATCTTGAACTCAAAAAGTCAGTATGAAAACATGAAAAAGACTTCCATGCAAAAAGAATTTTTTATAAACCTTCACACACATATTCAACCCTCCTTTTTATGTGTATTTCGTCTAACTTCAGTGATATGTGAACAAGTGACATGAAACATGATATGATGTGACAAGTGAAATATTGAGTCAATGAAGCGTGAATGTGGGACATGTGTCATGTGCATCTATATGATGGGTACGATGTGGAGTATACCGTTAGGGAAGATCCTCTTTATGTAACAGCTTGGGAGAGTCCTAAGGGATAGTGCAATTTGGATGTCTCGATTCCATCCATTTATGAGCATGAGATGTAACTTGCGCAGCTTCGCTATCCCAACTAGACCCTAGTAGTATATCCTTCTAGTTAAGAGTGTATGGGTAGCTCCCTACATGTATTTCTAGACTACCTTAGGTGTGTTGTTTCAACAACACACCAGATATGTGATATGTGACTGACACCACATGCATGCGTCTATGAGAGATGTTTCTCACTCCCCTGTTTACTTTATGTATGTCTTTTATGGTGTTGTATGTGACCATCAATATAAGGATGTTAGTAAAAAAGTTTAGGCTTCAGTTGAGCGTGCTCTAATAGGACATGTGACATTGAGGTGTAGTTAGGACAAGCCTAGGATGTTGTTTCCATTAAATTGTTTTAAAAACCTTAATTTCTTTTCTTTTGTGATTTCTACATTAGAATTATGGTTTATGAGTTATGAATGTGAATCTTCTACCTTATGATATTTAAGACACTTGTTTTGTCCATGAAATATGTTATCAACTATGAAAGATTTTATTTACTTAGAAAATTATAATTTACATTTATTATGTATCAATGTTGGAGTAGAGGGTGTCACAATAATCGTGAAAATTTATCCTCATATTTACAATAATATATAAGTAAATAATTAGTAAGAACCTTATTTATTTTAGTCCTTATACTCAATCTTCTTTAGAAAATTTATTAAATATTATTTTACAAAATTTGTCTATTAGTATCTTTGTCAATGAAAATATAATATTAAATCTAATTGAAACAAAATTTTTTAAAATTACAACACTAAAAGAAGCGGTTTTAAGTTTGAAGAATCAAAATCAAATTTACCCTAAATTTAAAAAACTAAAAACATACTAAAGTTCAAATATATATAACATAATTGAGTCCAACTAGATAAAAGAGTTGAACAGTCTAAAAAATTGTTAAATTAAATATCAATTATATTTTTAAAACAATGTAGATATCAATTATATTAGATAGTAGTATTAAAAAAATATTAAATTAAATATATAATAGTTGTAACATATGTATATAAAGTATTAAAATGGACAAAATCACAAAAACAAAATTACTATAATTACACACATTTAGTATTGATTATATAATATTTATATTTATTTGATAATATAGATATTGTATTTGCTTTCATTGTAAATAAGTTCTTAATACATCTTTTATTAATAATTTTTATAATTTATTTTTTATTTGAATTTTAGATCTAGTAGTGTTGGTAATTTGTAAATTAATAATATTAGAATAATTAATTATTAATTAATCAAACATAAATGTAGCAGTTATTAGTAATTAATTTGATGGAGGAAGCCCATGGGCCAAGGGCCCAACTAGTAGGGCTATGGCAAGGAGGATACAAGAAGAGTGGGTCCAAGCTCAAGGAAAGCCCATCACATTGTTTTGTTGGGCTTTGACCCAAGCCCAAGTAGATTAGGAGTAGTGTAGGGTTGGGCCTTAGAGCCTTGTATTTTTTTAGGCCTTGTATTCACGACCATTTAGCTTAGGATTTTCATTTGAAGGTAATTTGAATTTAGGGTTATTTAGGTTACATGTGTAGTTGCATTAGAATGTAATTAGATTCACATTTGGTGTGCATTTCGGCCATGTGCAACACATGCACATGGTGTGATCCAAAATGCAACTCAAATGGAAGTCTAATGACATTCCAAATGACTTGCACATGGGTAATCCGGGTTTAGGCTCCAAAATTTGAATTTTGAATTCAAATTTTGGGTGCCTAAGGTTAAGTGAACCCTACCTTGGTTTCACTTAACCTTAGGCTAACCCATGGTTACCTTGACCTAATTTTTCCCTATAAATCCTTATGACTGAGTCTTGTAATGGACTTTGGATTATTGAATGAGTATTTCTCTCTTAGAATTCTCCTTCTCCGAAGTCACCTTGCTCCTAAACTCTACCCTACTTGAGCTCCTCTCCTTGTAGAGTTAGGACCCCTTACTTCTCCGGACTTGGCTACATGCAAGCTTATGTCACATTGAAGCCATTTGGAGTCTACTTCCTTGAAGTTCTTCCAAGGAATTCCGAGAGGCTTGAAGTGTTCTTGAGATTTCCAAGTGGAATCTCATCATAATTTTTGATATATTTGTTTGGTTTTAATAATTTTAAATATTAAATTATTTTATAACATTTTTGGAGGAAAAAATATATTACAAAGATTATTCCCTTTATGTTATTTATTTATAAATAGACAGATAGATTTATAAATAATTTTCTATTATATTTTTTTCATGTATAATATTATAGTTTCGTAAATAATATTTAATTTATAAAAATATTTTTTTATAATGTATAAAAAATTAATAAAATATTTTTATCCAATTTTTTTATTTATTTTGATATTTCACTAACATATCAATTTAGGTTGACATGAGTGACGAGGGACTTACGTTGTTTAAATAAGTGATCAAGATTTAAATCTTCACTCTTACGAATATAGGATAGATGTCATCTATTCATAAATAAAAACATTTTAAATATTTTATTATCGTTAGTTAATACCATTCTAATAAAAAAAAATCAAAAACATGCATTCCGTGGTGATAAGGTAATTGTGATATTCTTATTCTAGATGGTGGCATTAGTTTTAAGTAAGGAATTAGTTTTTGAAATTGGTAGAATCAAAGAAAGGAATAAAAAATTGAAGCATTCATTCAAAGTTATAAATATTTCGACTTCACGGATATGAAATTATATTTCGACTATCAAAGGGACAATTAGAAGGAGCGTCGTGCAGCAGGTACAGTACCATAATCCATTTCATTTTGAATCATAAAAGCATATATATAGTTAGTTATTTAGTTTCTATTAAACATACCATTTTCTCTCTCTAATTTGAGTCCTTGTAATAAAAACAGTTGAGGTTTGATATATAAAAGCACATAAAGAGGAGTTTCTTCCATAAAACCACATACCAACGACAAACTATATTCATTCATATATATATTTGCGGCTATGGATTTAGAAACACTCGGAAACATTTGGGATATACGAAGAGTTCGAAACTGGCAGATGTTCGTTAAGCTGCTCATTAAGACTATTGGCTTCGACTGGGACAAGGCGGAGGACATATGGGTGACAAATATTTATGACTTTTTCTTCATACTATCACTACTCATTTTCTTTTTCCTACTATATTGCAATACAACTTATTTTACTTTACATGTTTAGTAAACAAATCAAATCACAATGTTTTATTATAGTCACCAAATTAATGATTGTTAAATCTAGCGTAAATTCAAAGTATGTTTGAGAGAGAGAGAGATTTTTATTTTAGTAAATATTTTTAATTTAATAATTTTAAAATAAAATTTAAATAATAGATTAATTATTTGAGAATATTAAGTTTGTGAACAATGTTAACAATACATCCTCTAATATACTCTTCTTAATATCATTTCTCATTAAATATATTTTATTGAAAATCAAAAACTTAAGAAAGAGGGTCATTATATAGAATGAAAGTCCCACCAATTTTTATGCTTTTCATCGGTGTTAGTATTCTTTTAAATTTATTATATTGTAAGTTGACAACATTAAGTTTATATGACAGTATAAAGATTACGTCTTCAATTAATTCTTATTATTTGTTTACATCCTAACAACTGTAAGAAAAATTGGCTTATCATGAAGAATTACCTTGGATTATACAGATAAGATCCGATGATCTTAAAAATGTGAAAGATACCACAATAGGATTGAAATACATTAAGTTTATATGACAGTATAAAGCTGCTCACTAAGACTATTGGCTTCGACTGGGACAAGGCGGAGGACATATTGGTGACAAATATTTATGACTTTTTCTTCATACTATCACTACTCATTTTCTTTTTCCTACTATATTGCAATACAACTTATTTTACTTTACATGTTTAGTAAACAAATCAAATCACAATGTTTTATTATAGTCACCAAATTAATGATTTTTAAATCTACCATAAATTCAGAGTATGTTTCAGAGAGAGAGAGAGATTTTTATTTTAGTAAATATTTTTAATTTAATAGTTTTAAAATAAAATATAAATAATAGATTAATTATTTGAGAATATTAAGTTTGTGAACAGTGTTAACAATACACATTATTCTAACATACTCTTCTTAATACCATCTCTCATTGAATATAATTTACTGAAAATCAAAAACTTAGGAAAGAGGGTTATTATATAGAATGGGAGACCACCAATTTTTATGTTTTTCATTGGTGTTAGTATTGATCTTTTAAATTTAATATATAGTAAGTTGACAACATTAAGTTTATATGACAGTATAAAGATTACGTCTTCAATTAATTCTTATTATTTGTTTACATCTTAACAACCTTAAGAAAAATTGGCTTATCATGAAGAATTGCCTTGGATTATATAGAAAATATCCCGTCATCTTGAACAAGTCAAAGATGCCACAATAGGAATGGAATTTCCGGAAACAAATACAGTGCATTGTGAAGACTTGCCCAATCTAAAGAGTTTTTCCTCAGGAGACGTTGTTGAATGGCCATACTTGGAGAATCTTATTTTGAACTAGTGCCCTAACTTAAAGAAGTGTGGATTCGGAAAGATAAAAGAGTCACGATTAAAATCATTCATCATGGAAAATCAAGTACAACATAATATTGACACACAAGTTACCAATTTTTTTGAATTATGGGTTAGTTCTCTATCAAAACACTATTTGCCATAATAGACTAAAAACATTAAGCTTGTTTACGGTTATGCTTTTGCCTTCTTTAATTGTTATTAACTACAATTTTCAAATTTAAATTTTTTTAATTAATTAAGTCCATCTACTTTTTAGATTGAGTGACTTTTGATTCTTTTATAAATATTGTTCTATTATGAGTCTTTAAATTCTCATTTCCTACTTAAATACGTTATAAAAATTTAATACTATTAAATTATTTTAAATCTTTCTTTGCTCAAAACTCGTTAACCAAAACATTAAATTTCAACCAAAATTGAAAAGTATCAAAAAAATTTATTTGTCAAATTAAATCCTATTTTACAACTTTAAAAAAATTCTTCAAATTTTCCTAAATTTAATTCTTGAATTTTTTAATCTTAAACTAAATATAAATTTCAAATATGTACGTAAAGAATATTTGATAAAAAAAATTGTGCATTTAAATTTAAAATTTGGGAGGCTTAATTATGAAAAATAGGTTACCTTACTTCTTTCAAGGTATTGGATATATATTTAGTGAGTCTTTTACTCTATGTTTGAATAATTGCCACTCCAGTTGCACAAAATGGTAACAAAAGTAGAAAAATTTACAGGATGATGAATTATCAACAATTACTGAGTATGAAATTGGTGACAATGAGGAATTAGGCAAGATATGGGATAATCTTCGTCCATCGCATTTCACCAACTTGTTACTATTCCGGGCAAAACATTGCGATGCAAAGTTGATTAGATTTCTCTTTAATTTGATGAAGAGGCAAAATAAACTTGAAGTTATCAACATTCAACAATGCAAAACAATATTGTATTTGTTTTACGCTCCTTATGAGCTTATCCCTGTTAAAGATGGACATGCTATATATTTCACACAGATGAGGGAATTAAAATTAATAGAACTAGATAATCTACAAACCATATGGTTTGGGAATTCAAGAGAAATTTTTGGCCTCGAAAATCTCCAATTGATACACATCAAAAGTTGCCCCTCTCTAATATGTCTATTCTATTATCATGAAACAGAGAAGCTCCACCAACTAAATGAATTAAAGTTAGAGGCATGTAAGAAGATAAAAAATTTAGTTGATACTTATGATGGATTTAAGACACCACCAGCAAAGTTCCCATCACTAACCAACGTAGAGTTAAAGTCTCTCTCAAGATTGCAATGTTTCTACATTAATGGAGTAGAATTACCAAGTCTAAAAACATTGACAATAGAAAAATGTCCTCAATTGACATCACTCACAAATGGGTTTGCAACCAAAGATGCATCATCCACAATTATTGATGGGAAATATTTCTTTGAGCTAAATGAACTCACATTACGTAGTTGTGACATGTTGGTTGTTGTTGTGTCATCTAAGACTTTACAAGAGTTAAGAAAATTGAAGAAACTCATTGTTAGTGATTGTATGGAATTGAAAATGTTATTCAACATTGATGGAATAATATCTCATTCAACTGAGCTCCTACAACAGTTAGATGAATTGATCTTGAATGATCTATCTAATTTAACTCAAATTATCAACAAAAAAATTGTCAAGCTCTATCAAGACCTGAAAATCCTACAAGTGAAGAATTGTGAGTGTCTTAAATGGTTGCCCATATCTCAAGTGCTAAAAAATATGGAAATTACAAATTGCATGGCCTTGCATAAAATTATGATCATCCATGAAGAAGAAGGAACGAGGGGTAAAACCACCTTTTCTCAATGGAAGGATGTTTCCACTGTGAATCTATTAAATCTCTCTATTGCCTTTCCTATTGCAGCTAAATTTCCATCCTTAGAAACACTGAAAATAGAAAATTGTCCTAGTCTGAAGACTTTTGTTGAAGAGTCCAATGAGAAGAAAGATCATCCAGAATTAGATAATTCAAACTATTTCTTTCCAAATTCAGTAAGTTTCTTCACTTTAACATTTTAGAAAT
Source organism: Cajanus cajan (assembly GCF_000230855.2). Classification (NCBI taxonomy): domain Eukaryota; kingdom Viridiplantae; phylum Streptophyta; class Magnoliopsida; order Fabales; family Fabaceae; genus Cajanus; species Cajanus cajan. The sequence goes on along the minus strand of NC_138518.1, from coordinate 47,523,763 downwards.
AATATTCATTATCGGGAGGGTGTATGTATACAAATTTTTTTTTATTCATCTTTGTTCCAAATCATTGAAAATTATTATTTGTTCTTTGCAGTTGTCATTGGACAAATTGAAGGTACTTTATGTAATGAATCAACCAGTTGAAGAGCTTTGGCACTACAATTGTCCTTCTGAATCATTTTGTGAGTTGGAAAATCTTACTTTGAGAAACAACAAAAAGTTATTGAGAGTTTTCTCCCCCGCCATGATAATAAGATTTAACAAGCTAAAAAAATTGACTTTGGAAAAATGTGAATTATTGGCCGAGGTATTTATCCTTGAAGGTGACAAACCAAATCATGATAACCAAGAAATGCTTCCTCAACTAAGGGTGTTAGCAATGAGTAACCTAAGTAAATTGACATGTTTCTGGAACAAGGAACCTCAAGTTCCATTTTTCCTTAATTTGGTTTCACTTTTCATTATTCATTGTCATTGCCTCAAAAGCTTATTCTCACTTTCTCAAGCCAAAAATCTTGATAAACTCAAAATACTCAGATTGTGTAATTGTGAGAAAGTAGAAGAGGTAATATCTAGTGATAAAGGTGAAAAGGTGTCTACCATTTTCCCTAAAATGAAATGTCTTGTGCTCAAGGATCTTCCAAATCTTGTCAACTTTAGTCGGGAAGGAGGATGTTTTAATTGGCCTAACTTACAAACAGTGAGGGTGAACAATATTCCAAGTATGAAAACATTTTTGAGAGATAATCTTAATACACCATTGTTGAAATCAGTGTATATAACATTTGCTAAGAAACTTTGGCTTGGAAATTTGAAGAAGACCATATCGTATATGCACAACAATCCAGGTGTGTAAATTTTAATGTTATATGCCAAAAATTAAAAACTTGTAACATAATAGTGTTACTTTTACAACTTGTTCTTTTTTTTTTTTATATATACATGACACATATCATTTTTTTTCCTAAAAGATATCTCTTGTACAAGATATATTCTTAATTTAATTTGTTAGATGACAACAATTTCCTTTTGATTATATTAAAATATTTCAAATTTTTTAAAAAAAAATTGCTAATATTTTAGGATTTTGTATTTTTTTTTTTATTTTACAAGGTCCTTTAAAACCTTGTTTTAAAGCTATTAATTTTGATAAAAATGGTTCAGGATCTAATATGAGTTTATGTTCCTCATGATGTGACCATTAAAATCTTATTTTGATGAGTATTGCTACTCAAGGAGACCCCTTGACATCAAAGACAAAATTTTTCTAGTGGGTCTTTATTGACATTTAGTTCAGCTAGTAAAATTATGAGTCAAATTATTGGTTTATTAACTTGATAAATTTGGTTTATCTTTTAATTTTTTTTCAATATCAAGAATGAAATTGCAAGGAAGAATATGAAGATTACATATTAATTAAATAGAAGAGATCTGAGGAAAGGCTTAAAAGTCGTATTAATCAAGTATAAATATATACATTACATTAGATTTTAGATGTAATATTATTCATACCTTGTGTATAAAAAATTATAATTCATACTTGTCTATAAAAACATTGTAATTTATACATATATAAATATTTTTAGGATAAAATAAGTTTTTACATGTTTAGATACATACATAATTGATTTTTGGTTTAAAAGTTAATGATCATAAAAGTCAATTGGTAGGGGTGAATGTTGTTAATGAATGGTTAATGGATGCGATAATTATTTTTAATTGTAAGGTTGGAGTCCTACCTCTCAAATAATTGGGGTTACCAATTGGGGCTAATCTAAGAAAGAAAGACATGTGGAAATCAATAGTGGAATTGGTGAGAAATAGATTAATATTTTGGGAAGGCAAACACATTTCAACATGTGGAAGGGTGTTTTTAATCAAATTAGTCTTGTCATATCTTTTTATCTACTTCCTTTCTTTTTTCCAAGCTTTGAAAGATATTATTTCTAAACTTGAATCTCTGTTTAAAATTCTTTTGTGGGTTGGGAATGTAGAAAAACATAAAGTTCATTAGGTGGCATGGGAAAAGGTGCATGTTTATAGAGAAGGACGAAAGAGGTTTGGGAAAGAAATATTAAAGCTTTTAATTTGGCATTGTTAGAAAAATGGCATTGGAGGATGAAAATTGAGAGAAAAGAGTTGTGGTATAGGGTGCTTAGAGGAAAATAAGCTAATGGAAAATAAAGATGGGTGAGTAGTAGTAGGAGTCACTCAAATTGGTGGAACGATATCAGTAGAATGGAAGACAATTCAAATTTTCAAGAGAAGTGATTTTCAAGGTTGATGTATAAGAGGGTGGATTTGGGTAATAAAAATTTGTTTAACATGATCAATGGATGAAGGGTGGAGTTCTAAAAGATAGAATTCAAAGAGTATATAATGTAACTTGAGATAAGAGGATGAAGGTGGGAGATTCATGTAAGTGGTTTGAGGGGGAGAATACTTGGGAGTAGAGGAGGTCATTGTTTAAATGGGCAAAGGAGTCGTTGTTAGAGTTAAAAGAGGTGTTGAGAAATGTAAGGAGGTGAGGATGACTGTTGAGTTTGGAAGACATGAAAAATAGGGATAATTTTGTGTCAAATTGACATATAAGACAATTATGACTAATAAGAGGGGAAATACAAACACTAGTGAGAGAAGGACTTTTAAAATTGGTAATATTTTACTTGTAAAATTAATTTCTTTAGGACTTTAAAAAATCCAATTTGGTAAGTCTTGACTTTTAAAATTGGTTGTCGATCGATTTTAAAAGTGGACAAGTTTAAGGCTTGGGGTTTTCAAAATCAACTATCAAATAATCAATTTTAAAAGTGAATTTTTAAAATTGATTATTTGATAACTAATTTTATAAGTCTTGACTTTTAAAATCAGTTATGAAACAACTAATTTTAAAAATGGCATTTTTTAAATAACATATCTATTTTAGGAGCATACCAAAACAAAACCTATAAATCCAACAATATCAAATAGTTTTGTGACACTCATTCTACATCAACATACATAATAAAATAATAAGTAGAATGAATTACCAAAATCGGGTAAAATGGTTCACATATAAAAAAAAGTACTTCTAACATCCAAATGGATTAAAACAAGGTTTAGAAAATCGATAAGTTCATAAATCATTTCAAAAGAAATAAATACAAACTCCAATTAAATTAAAATTAATGATCTAAAATTCCCTTGCACAACCTTCTCATATACATCAATGTTTTAATTCACAACTATTTTACATTCCATCTAGTACACACCATTTATATTTATTCATACAATAGTCATTACTGGATATCATACAATTCACAACCATCATCAAAATCCATCAATATAATATCATATTTCACAATCTCACATCAAACTCATTCAATCATATCATAAGTATTATAAATAATCACTAAGAAATCATAAAGTATCACAAACATGCCAAAAAGGGAGTCCCAAAACATAAAAAACGCAAACCAAAATAGAATACCCGCGTCAGGCAACGTAAATCTTGACAGCTTGATCTCTACTAACTATTTTGACCATAACTTGAGTTATACACATCCTTTTTGAGTGATTTCAAAGTCATTATAAATATAACAACTAAAGCTACAACGTTTGTGAATAACATAAAGCCTAAAAATGTCGTTAAGGTCACCTCGCATGGCTGACAACACAAAACTTAATATTTCGCACACTTGAATGAAAATTAAACTTATAACTCATATAACTCAATCAATTCTTAACATTTTTATACGATTCTAGAATCTAAATTATAGCCCCAAGTGCCTACTTTCTAACCCAACAAACGGAAATTGATTTGGTTAATAACACAAAAAGATATTACAAAAATACTAAGGTACATCCATAAGTAAAATCTCTCAATTACTCATTAATTCATATAATTAAGGGTACTCATTAATCTACAAGAATCCTAACTTAAAGAGAACCTTCCAATGAATTCAATTGTTATCTAGATTATCAATTTCACTAAACAATATAATAACCATATTTATAAATAAATATAAAATCTGATTAAATCATCAATTTAACAAAACAACCTACTAATTAACAAAACTTCAATCCCTCATGATCCTTAACTCACATGAACATTTCAACCAACTTAATCTCTCTCAGAACATCACTTGTAACATCCTAGTTTTCAAAAAGGTTATTATTATTGTTATTATTATTGTTATTATTATTATTATTATTATATGGTATTTGGTCATAATTATTTTAATAATTATATAAGAATATTATTTTGTACATTTTAAATAATTATTGTTTTGGACAATTATTTTGTACGTATTAAATAAGTATTTTTATTAGCATTTTTAAATAAATATTTATATGTTTTAAGAGAAGATTGATTTTATATGATATTTTTTTATTGAAATTATATTATTATATTTTGGGTCAGAAATATATTATTATTATATAGGAAAAATATTTTATAATATACATGTATTTATTTTATTTAATTATTTTGAGAAAAAAAAAAGACGTGGGTTAGAAGAGAAGGAAAATGGGTTGGGTTGACCCAGCCCAATGGATTAATTTTGAGAAAGGAGTAAGGTAGCGTGAACTCTATTTGCCTCATTTGCGTTCTGAAAGGTTAGGAAAAAAAAGAGGAGAAACAAAGAGCTCTAAGGAAGAGTACTCAGAAACGATCTTAGATCGCACCAAGACCATTCGTCTTCTGCTCATCCAGGTAAGGGGGAGTGAGAAACCTCGCTTTGGGTGTGGGAATATATGTTGGGTAGTGGGATTGACCCCTAATCTTGTGTTTGTTGTATTTGTTGTATGCTCATGTACGAGGAGTTTTCCCTAATTGTATCTGTTTCATCTATTGTTCCTCTTGTATGTAATTAATTGTATAAATTTCTTGAATGAATGATTAATTTGAGTTTTAAAATTGTAATTGTATGATTTGAGATTTCTGTGGGGTCCTACAGGAAACCCTATGAGAAAACAGGCAAAATATGAATGTTTTCAATTTTGCCTTCTGATTGCTTTGTTATGTTCCTTGTTGGATGTGATGCATGAGGATGCGATTAATTTTGAAAAAAATATGTTTTGATATGAATTAGAGTGCTCTGTGGGTTCTTGTGGGAACCCTATGAGAAATAGGCAAATTTTAAATGTTTTTTGTTTTACCTTTTGAGTTTTCTGTTGTGTTCCTTAATGTTTACAAAGTGTAAATATGTATTTAATTTTGCAAATAGATGAGTTTTAATATGGATTAAAGTGTTATGTGAGAATTGTGAATATAATGTGATAATGTGGTAATGTGAATATGATGATGAAATATGATGATGGAATATGATGATGAAATGTGATGATGAGATGTGATGATAATAATGTGATATGAGAATGCATAGAATCTTGATTGACATGCATCATGTGCATAAATGTTTTTAAGGGTACGATATGGAATACACCGCCAAAGAAGGCCCCCTAGTGTAAAAGCTTTGGGGATTAGTCCTTGGGGATAGCTCGATTTTAAAGTCTCAGTCTCGCCTATTGTGTGCATGGGATATATCTTGTGCGACTTAGCTATCCCGACGAGACTCTGGTAGTATGTCATTCTAGTGAGAGTGGGCAGAGGGTGTGACCCGACATGTACTCCTAGACTAGTCTTCGTGTATTGCTAGCGGCAATATGCCATGTGATGTTTTACTGGCGCCACATGCATGATAATATGTAGTTCATGTCCATACATGTGCATTTTCAATGTTATATGATAAATTGATATTTTTATGTCTAGGATGAGTGAGATGTAATATTGTTGTTAATATATCTATGCTATACCTGTATTGTTTGTGTTTGGCTATCCGATGTATATTCCTACACTGTGAGCCACAGTGAGATGTTTCTCACTCCCTTTTCTTGTGTTGTTTTTCCTTGACTGCCTTATAGGTTATTATTAGCATGAGGTTGAAGATATTAAGCTTAGACTTTTATATTGGGATTTGCTCTGATAGGACATGTGACATCGGGCGTAGATAAGATTAGATTAAGATGTTTTTATTAAATTATTTTAGAAACTTTAGTTTTATTTCTTTGTAATTTCCGCTGATTTTGTTAAGTTATGGATGTGGTACTCTCTATCTGAACACGTTTGATATTTTAATTATGAAATATGTTATTCAAATTTTATTATTATGTGTTATGGTATGTGGGGTAGAGAGTATCACATCACTTTTAATATATAATATCAAAAATACACTCACAAGTCCACAAAGAAATTATCATAATGATTAGGCATCCAAACAGAAACGAATATAAATTACCAAAATCCTAGGGAACTTTCCTTTTACCCATTCCCTTATGTGACTTCACATGCAAAAATCCCATTTTTCCCTATACCTGGTTGCGTTAATCCAAAATTCTGATGCCATTTGGAAATCGTTTCCAAACACCTCCTGAGCATTCCTCCTAAAGCTCTTTGTTTCTCCTCTCTATCTCTCAAAATCCTTCAGAACACAAAATGACACAGATAGGGTTAACTTTGTATGATCCTTTTTCTTAAAATAATCCACTAGGTCGAGTAAACCCAACCTACTTTTCTTCTTGACTTGCTTTTGTGTTCCCTAAAATAATTAAATAAATCATATATAATACAAAATACTTTTTCCCTAATAATAATAATAATAATAAAATATTTCTAACCTAAAATATAATAATATATTTCAATATCAAATTATCCTATAAATCATCCTTTTAGATTTTATAATAAAATATATAATTAATCTAATTGTAAAAATATAGGAGGTTGTATCTCACTTGACTCCTAAATTATCCCTTAAAACATATAAATAATTATTTAAAATATTAATAAAAATACTTATTTAATACGTACAAAATAATTATTCAAAACATTGACCAAATACCATATAATAATAATAGCATTTTTTGAAAAATGGGGTGTTACAAGTTCATATATATATATATATATATATATATATATATATATATATATATATATATATATCATCAATTAATGAGTCCTCAATGGACCAAGATATCTACATTTCTTATGTTACTTATCAATGGAACAAATTACATACAAATAAAATGTTAAAGGTGAATAAGAACAACCATATATATAATCAAACGTGTTTAAATACATGCAATGTGAATATAATATTATACATGCCAAACTATGAAACATGTGTTTAAACTTGAAAACATGAGTCCTAGCTAGTCAATGTAATGCTCAAGGAAAATTGTAGTCCATTGCTCCCTATTAGTCCTTATGTCTTCTAACGACAAAGATAATCGATTTATATATATTTGTTAGGGAAAATTAGAAAATAATTAATAATAATTCATAAAACATATAATATAATGAGAACTTAAAATAAGAACTTTTAAATTGTAAAACATACTTCAACTCATCCAAATACTATTTGTGAATCAGTAACAGTATGCATTTCCTTCATTACATAGTATTTGCACTCATAGTTTCCTTTTGTTTATGAGACTACAAAAGAAAATAAAAAAATTGTCAATAATAATGGTAATTCCAAACAAAATACCTTTAAAAAATATCATTGCTGGGATTAAATAGTTTACTTTAAAAGAGACTCAATGCATCTTTTTCTTCAATAATTTGTTCTTTAATCAAAATCAAAATAAGAAAATATTGTTATTTGCACAACTATATTTAATGAATAAATGATAACCACTTTAATAATCAATACAAAAGATAAAAAATAGAAAGTGTTGACACATGAGCCCAGTAGCAAAATTAAGCATTTAGTAATTTAGAATAATGACTGTTGAACGTTGACTATAACAATTCTCCAATATATTTCAACATAAATACTTGGTACTATATCTATTATTTTTTTTATTTAACCTAAAATTTGAATATTCCCTTGAAATAAAAAGAAATATTAGAAAGAAACAAAAGCACCAAAGAGATAAGTCATGTTATTTTTTATATTAAATACAGGTGTCAAAAATAAAGAGATTAAGCCAAATATGGGATGGGTCATAATGCAAGATATGGGGGTGCTATAATAATGAGATTAAATATAACTTAATTAAAGTTGAAACTCATCATTAAGTGAAGCAACATGCTTACTTTCAGAAATATTTCTAGGTGAAGATGCAGTTAATCTATTTGCAATTGGGTCCTCTATGAAACATGCAAAAAAGCCAAAAAGCAAGAGAAGTTTAGGGACTTATATTTTAGCATATGTATTTTTTTTTAAAAAAAATTTCATGTAAGCTTGAAAGGTTAGTGGAAATCCTCCAATAAAAAAAGTATTTCTTCAGAGGAGTATGATGGAAGTGAGAAGGAGAAGTGATGAATGTTCTTCTCCTTAGCTCCTCCTAGCCACGGATCCACTTCAAGGAGATAACACCAAATGAAATAGAACTTGATTGTTGAAGAAACACGGATGGATGAAGGCTCAAGCCTTGGATGGAAGCATCCAAGCTCAAAGATCAATGGAAGACTCACTTCAAAGAGAAGGAAGAAGATGAACTCCCTAGGTTTTTGAGGTGAATTCTCAAGAAGACTTTGAAGAGGAAATTCGGCTCTTGGCTCTCAAATTTCATATAAGGTTCAAAGTGAATACAAAAGGTGAAAGAAAAGCTTAAGTATGCACGGAATTGTGACCCATAGGCACCTAAACTAAAGCCTCACAAAATGGCGCCAAAAGTTTGAATTCAAATTTGAAATTTGAATTCAAACTTTGGTGCACATGTGTAAGTCCGAAAATTTAGGTACCAAGGTGCATTTAGATGTGATTTGAGAGTCATTTAGGGTTAATTTGAGTGGCACATGTTCAGCCACCCATGGTGCTAAACATGTGACTCAAATGTAACTTAAATGACTTCCAAATTAAACCTAATTTAACCTAATTAGCATACTTTAGTATTCCTTGTATTTTCCTATTCTAATGACCTAATTACATTGATCCAACAATTACAATGGAAAGGAAAAATTACAAGAATGAAAATGAGCCCAATATTGGGTACCAAAAGCCCAAAAGCCCATGAAGCCCAAAACTAGGCCCAACTAGCCTAAAACCTAAAATGCTACTCTATGTGGTCCAAAATACAAGACCAAAATATATGATACCTATACTAACATGATGTATACAAAACATATGAAAATAGCTATAACAAAATATGGCCCATGAAAAGTTCAACTTGGGCCTTCCCAGGCCCATCAGGCCCATTGGGCCCTGACTGTCCCAAACCTTCAAATCTAGCCCACTCCTCTTGGATCTTTAAGTGTGTCACCTCTTGCTCTCCAAAGCATGATTCCATCATCCCCTCCCTCTTGAAAAGGATTTGTCCTCAAATCTCGAGGATGAATGGAAGAAGAAAAATTAACACCTACATATAAAACATGCAAGGAATAAGAAGTAATATTGTAAGAGAAAAGATCATGGATCCTAAGAGGAATCCTAGTATCTAACCTAACAAAGAAAGATAAAATATTAGACTCTCTAGAAATAGGTTCCTCTTCTAAGCATAACCTAGAAGTAAAACCTAAAAATGTAAGAACACTAAGACAATGAAAAGACTGATTTTTAAACACTACAATATCGTGCCTAAAGTACCCTAAATGGTATCCTAGGCTTTTCCTAAAATATAAAGAAAATACCACTAAAAAACGTCCTAAACAATTTTGGATTTGATTGTTTATTAGATACTCATAGTCATATAATCTATTTTTGTCTTGTAGGGAAGGAAGCATTTTAAGTTCAAAAAAATAAGAACTTCCCATAAGATCAAACATAGAATATAGATTATTACAAGTTAGATCTACTAAACAATGTAAACCGAAAATTGGGTGCTTTATAAAATCCAAAGAAATACTTCCTTCCTTGTGCACCTTCAAGGAAGTAGTATAAGGAGTAACACTAGGAATAGTCCACTCCTTCTTCACTATATCTCTAAGTTGAGAATTCTTGGTTTGAAATTTATTTTGTTTTTCATTCTCAACTCTAAGATAAGTGGCAGCATTAGGACAAGAATCAAAACTTTTATGAATAAAGAGAGTTCTTTTTAAGTCTTGTTTGGTCATAAAATAACTCTCTTTTGTCACAAATGTCTTAGTGGGGTCCCCTTTTTCCACACTCTGTCCTTCTTTTTTTTCTTTGTTTCTTTTCTTTTTCATTTGCTTTTGATCCTCAAACACTTGGGGTGGTGTTAAAGGATTAAAAACAATTTCCTTATTTTTATGAATGAAGGATATTTTGTTAGTGAGGCCATCATGTATAGTTTGTTTATCAAATTGCCATGGCCTACCAAGCAAAATATGACAAGCTTCCATAGGGATCACATCACATAAAACTTTATCTTTATAATCCCCGATAGAAAACTTGACCTTCACTTGTTGATTCACCTCCAATTCCTCACCTTCATTGAGCCAATGAAGTTTATAAGGGTGAGGGTGAGGAATGGTGGTGAGGGCTAACTTGTTAACCAACCTTGTACTACAACAATTAGAACATGATCCACTGTCAACAATGAGAGAACAAGTTCTTTTGGAAACTAAACATCTTGTGTGAAAGATGTTCTCTCTTTGTGATAGTGAAGTGGGACAAGGTTGACTTCCAAGAAGCCTTTTGACCATAAGAAGATCACCATCAACAGGATATAGCTTTTCAATTTGAGGATCTTCCTTACTAGTCTCACTATCACTTGAAGTGGTAGAACTAGATTCATCAAGGCTACTATAAATGTCTTGTCCTCTCAAAATCATGACCTTTTTAGTTGGACATTGAGAAGCTATATGGCCTCTCCCAAGACATTTAAAGCATTTGATGTCACTAGTTTTACTACTAGAAGTGACAACATTTTTATTTTTATCATTTTCATTTTCTTTTTCTAGACCCTTGCTAAATTTAGAGGAATCATATTGACCCTCTCTCTTGTCTTCCTTCTTGATATAAGAGCTAGATTGAGTTTTGCCTTTAAAAGAGCTTTTTCTCAAATTTTGTTGTTCCACCCTTATACAAAGTTGGACCAAATCATCAAGGTCCCTATAAGGGAGTAACTCAACTCTATCTCTAATATCAAAATTGAGACCACTTAAAAATCTAGCAATGGTCAACCTTTCCTCTTCCCTTATCCCAGCCCTCATGAGATACAACTCCATTTTCTGTCTATACTCCTCCACACTCATGTTCTTTTGTTGGAGTCTTTGGAGCTTATCCATAAGCTCCCTACTATAATAAGAAGGAATGTGCCTTCTTCTCATAGCACTCCTCAACTCATTCCAATAAGTGATGGGAGGATCATTATGAAGTCTTCTCTCTCTTTCCAAGGAAGTCCACCAATACATGGCTTGTCCTTGAAAAGCTAGGGTGGCTAAAGGAACTTTTCTTTCCTCACCTACTTGATGACAAGTGAAGATTTGCTCCACTTTCATCTCCCAATCTAAGTAGGCGTCCACATCTTCTTTACCATGAAAGTAAGGGAGATCAACCTTGGATTCCCTCACTTTGTGTTCTTTAATGACTCTCCTAGGTGGTGGTTGATAGTAATCATCCATTTGTATACTACCATCATAATTTTGACTTTGAGAATCATTGGAGCTCTTGGTTGAGCTCCTTGAAGAACCTTTTTGACTTTTATTTTTATTTAATCTTTTCAAAAGTTTTTCTTCTCGTTGCTTAATCTTTTGAATCTCTTGTTCTAAAGCCATGATTTGTACTTCCTTTTCAAGCTTTTCTTTTTGTTTTTGAAGTATTTCATCATGCTTCCAAATTTTTAGTGCCTCAACCTCCTTGACAATTCTTTTAAAACTTTTAGGAGATTCAAAGTCACTACTATTTTGGGAATGTAGACTCATGATTAAGCAATGAGATGTTATATGCTATGCAAAAAGTTATAAAATGTTTTTGAGATTTTCTAGGAATGAAAATAGCACTTGGAAGTCTAAGTGTACAAATTGCACTATCAAGGGAGGTGAGCTACAAAGAGCCACTTAATAACCAAGCCTTTTCAAGTGGAAATCACTAAACTCCTTTGTGGTACTTTCAATTCCCCAAAACTTTTCACAAAAATTTTGTATGCTTTTCTCAATTGGTTTGTTTGAAAGCTACTAAACGTGAGCAATTAAAATTACACAAGTCTAGTCGAATTAAAGCAAGTAACTAAACACAATTAAAAAACAAAGAACTTGAAGGAAACAAGTTAAGGAACTAGTCGAATTTTCCTAAGTGGAAGCTTGAAACATATGAAATTTCCAAGCCACTTCCACTAGTACTACACGTGAGAAGGCTATCAAGGATTAGATATACCTGACCAGCTTCTTAATACTCCCTCCAAGCTTTACAAATTGGTTTAAAATACAAAAGATTTGACAAAAATTTAAACTAGTCTAGTAAAGCAAAAATTGGCGGTTTTGTGACCAACTAGTGACGGTTTTGTATCCAATTTTTCAAACACTTGTTTAAGTGTCTTAGTCCGCCACTAGCCCTTCAAATTGGATGCTCCTGGACCTGCAAAGAATCACAACAAAAGAGGTTAATGGTGGCTGCCTCACAAAGTGAAAGGAATGGTCACTCAAGTGAAGGAAGTTTAGGAAAAGCTAGGTCACTAAGTTAGGTCAAATTTTTGGAGAATTAGTGTCCAAACTTTTCCTTCTCTTTGTTGAGCAATGCTTGATCCTTGAACAAGGATTTGATGCCACTTCCAGCACAGGAATTATTGAAAGAAAACTAGACAAGCAACAAAGCACAATTTGGAAAGCTTATACCAAAAACAAGAGTATTATGTGTAAGACAAGACTCAAAGAGGTTCAACAAGTAAAACTGAAAATTAAGACTCCAAAAGAAGCTAGCACTCAGTTAGAATAGTTCCTAGAAAGGTACTAGAGTAGATGAACAAAACAAAAAAAATTTGAAAACAATTGGATATGTATAGCACAAGTAGTAGTCAAAACAAAACAAGGAATCAAATGATTTTTCAGCTTTGGACACCTCTCGGTTTTTTCCTTATAATTTCTTTTCTCTATTTTTTTTTAATTCTTTCTTTTTTTCAGTATCAAATTAAGAGTCCAGAGAGTATATTTGCCTTTTGTTTCAAATTTTTCTATGATTCCAAGCTATAGAAACCGAGACTACAAATCAGCCAAAAATTAGGTCAAATTTCAAGTGGAAATGAGAAACTAGTGCACTAGTTTTAGGTTTTTATTTTGGATTCCTTTTGAGCTATTTTTCTTTTCAAATGTTAGGTATTTTCTTTTGTTTTAGGCTCTGTTTTATCTCTGTTTTCAGCCTCTAATTTTTCGAAAATGGAATCCACAAGAAGAGTGCACTAGAAGTAGGATTATACTTGAAATTTTGAGTCACAAAAAAAAAATTTTTTTAGAAGATTTTAATGGAATGTGATTTGAAAACTTATGAACACAATGGAAACCTAACTCTAAAGAAACTTACTAGAACTAATAGCAAGTTATGAACACAATAAGGTAAAAGAAAAAGCACATATAGGTAGGCACAAAAGGAGTATGACCGAAACCACAATGTAGACACAAAATTCAAAATAAAACAAGGTTAAACATGCTATTCAAGGAATTTGCAACATGTAAGGATTAAACACAAACTTCTAAGACAAAACATAGATTCAAAACCAAAATCTAAATGCAATGCATGAGGTCCAATCATGGACACATACAAGGAATGGAGAGACTCAAAATAAACTCAAAATAAGCACAAGCAAAAAATTCCTAAAACATTGATTGTGGAAGAAAATAAAAAACAATCAACAATGGATCTATGGAACAAATTGTGAGACAAAGCATATAGATCCGAATTGAAACTCTAACAAGACAATAAGAACAGCAAGAACAACACAAAATCACAAGAAGAAGATGAACACAAGAAGAAGAACTTATCTCCTTGAAGACCTTGCTCTTGATACCAAAAATGATGGAAGTGAGAAGGAGAAGTGATGAATGTTCTTCTCCTTAGCTCCTCCTAGCCACGGATCCACTTCAAGGAGATAACGCCAAATGAAATAGAACTTGATTGTTGAAGAAACACGGATGGATGAAGGCTCAAGCCTTGGATGGAAGCATCCAAGCTCAAAGATCAATGGAAGACTCACTTCAAAGAGAAGGAAGAAGATGAACTCCCTAGGTTTTTGAGGTGAATTCTCAAGAAGACTTTGAAGAGGAAATTCGGCTCTTGGCTCTCAAATTTCATATAAGGTTCAAAGTGAATACAAAAGGTGAAAGAAAAGCTTAAGTATGCACGGAATTGTGACCCATAGGCACCTAAACTAAAGCCTCACAAAATGGCGCCAAAAGTTTGAATTCAAATTTGAAATTTGAATTCAAACTTTGGTGCACATGTGTAAGTCCGAAAATTTAGGTACCAAGGTGCATTTAGATGTGATTTGAGAGTCATTTAGGGTTAATTTGAGTGGCACATGTTCAGCCACCCATGGTGCTAAACATGTGACTCAAATGTAACTTAAATGACTTCCAAATTAAACCTAATTTAACCTAATTAGCATACTTTAGTATTCCTTGTATTTTCCTATTCTAATGACCTAATTACATTGATCCAACAATTACAATGGAAAGGAAAAATTACAAGAATGAAAATGAGCCCAATATTGGGTACCAAAAGCCCAAAAGCCCATGAAGCCCAAAACTAGGCCCAACTAGCCTAAAACCTAAAATGCTACTCTATGTGGTCCAAAATACAAGACCAAAATATATGATACCTATACTAATATGATGTATACAAAACATATGAAAATAGCTATAACAAAATATGGCCCATGAAAAGTTCAACTTGGGCCTTCCCAGGCCCATCAGGCCCATTGGGCCCTGACTGTCCCAAACCTTCAAATCTAGCCCACTCCTCTTGGATCTTTAAGTGTGTCACCTCTTGCTCTCCAAAGCATGATTCCATCAGAGTATTAATGATTGGGTATTTAAATTATCGTACAAGACAAAATAGAAATTACAAAAAATAAAATACTCCTTCCATTCAATTAGGGATAAGAATAGATCAAGTATTAAATTTTAATAATAGTATCTTTTTTTGCTCTTTACTAGTGTTTTATCTTTATTTTAAACTTTAAATTTTAATAATAATAGAGTAAACTATTTTTTATAAAAAAAATAACAAAAAAAAAATTTGCTTATGTATTTAAAAATATAATTGTTGGCTTATTTAAAATCAAATTTATTGGCCTATTTAACATTATTAATGTAAAAAAGGTTTATACATATGCTAATATAGGTTACACTAGACTCTTATAAAGGTCAAACCTATAAAAAAAACTTATGATAGATAATATGTCATATTTATACTTTAATTTTATAGAACATGTCCTACCTGTATATTTACATGGTGTTACATAAATGGTGGTATGAAAGACAATGAATGAATAAATGAAAGTTAGTGGCATGAAGGACAGTGGTAGAACTCCAGAGTCAGCATTAACAACAAAGAAGGTGGCACCTCAATGTCGATAACCACAATAGTTAGAGCAGAAGGGGCAAGGCGAGAGTTGGTGTGAGAACAAGAATGAGAGAGAGGGAGAGCATAAAGAGGAGAGACTGAAGGAGACAGACCATTTTTTACAACCTTTCAAAATTGGCTATTAAACAACCGATTTAGAATAGGTCTTTCAAAATCGATTATATAGATAACTGATTTTGAAGTCCTATTCTAAATTGGTTGTAAATAACCAATTTAGAAAGACACTCTTAGTTACACTTTTATAATTGGGTATTATTTAACTGATTTTAAAAGTAGTTTCTATATTGGTTCAACAACAATCAATTTAGAAAGTTTTGCAATTAATTTCAATTATGCCACCACATAACTTTTATATTCAGTTGTCCAATAATCAATTTTAAAAGTGCAATGTTGTGTCTCTTTTTCGTAGTAGTGAAACAAGTTCTTTAAAAAGATGTGGATGAGAGGAATCTCGTTGAATGTACAATTCTTTGTTTTGAAGGTTGAATAAGATCAATAACATCATCAAAGAATCTTTTCTTGAGAAAGATAGTGGATACAAATGACTTATAGTGCAAATGACGTGGTGTGGAAATGAGAGACACTAATAATATCTTTTTTGGTTGTCACATAATAAGAGAGGTATGGTATGAAATTTTGAAATGGTGGCATGTATGGACAAATTTGCATTAGGATATTTGATTGAATTTCTTCCAATTTGATGGGTTATTTGGGTGTGGTGTGGGCAGAAAGCATATATGGCTTACAATATGGTTTTATGTTTTTGGGGTATTTGAAAGGCTTGAAATGATTTCATATTTGCTGGGAAAATGAAGGATGTGAAAGAGATAATTCAAGTTATAAAATTCCACTCTTGGAAAAGAAATAAGGCATTGGATGGTTTTCATTATCCTTTTTCTAACAAGATTAGGAATCTTAGAAGTTGTTTAGGATTATTAGACATATGTGTTGATGTTATTACATAAGGTCAGGATGGTTCTTATGATATGGTGTTGGTGTGTTTGGGGGGAAAAACAAATGTTAATAGTGTCGTTGGATGTGTTGAGCATGGTTAGTTCATATACCTACAATGTTATGTTTTAAGAGAAAATTTTGAGATATGAATGGAGGTTTTTTGTTAGCAATGGTTAGGAAACAAAACAAGGAAGAATAATGTGGTGGTGAAGGGTCTTTTTGTGCTCTATTGTCAAACATGTGTCATGCTAGAATCTATTTGTGGGTTTTTTCTGTAGAGATTATGCATTTGCCACATAATAAATACATGTG
This sequence comes from Cajanus cajan, assembly GCF_000230855.2. Taxonomy (NCBI): domain Eukaryota; kingdom Viridiplantae; phylum Streptophyta; class Magnoliopsida; order Fabales; family Fabaceae; genus Cajanus; species Cajanus cajan. Next base: position 47,507,042 of record NC_138518.1, on the reverse strand, counting down.
CAATTGGTTTAAATTAATTTAGTTTTGAAAAGACAACTCATATTAGAAAGCTTCAAATTTGGAGTTTAGTAATAAATTTGTGTTATCTAATTTAGTATTTATTGGACAACCACATGAATTTCAATATAGTCCAATCAACCATAACTTATTACCACACATCATCATTTAAGAAAGGAAATCTAATTCTAATAACTAATTTATGTGATAAAATATTAATAAAAAATTAAAAGTTTAAAAACAATAATAGAAACTAAAAATTAAATTTATAAATATTGTAAGATTAAAAATTTATTTAACTCACTTACTTTTATATATATGTGTGTGTAGGGATGGCAACGGGGCGGGGCGGGTACGGGTTTTATGATACCCGTCCCCGTCCCCGCGACACAAACCCATCCCCGTACCCGTACCCATACCCGTCGGGTATGTGATTTTTATCCCCATCCCCGTCCCCGTCGGGTTCGGGTATACCCGTACCCGTACCCGTACCCGTAAAAAATTATATTTTTTTTTTGCAAAAAAAAATATATAATATTTTTAAATTATTTTTCTATTATATTATAATTATAATTAGATTATTTCTTTATCTCATATTTTAATCTAAGAGATTTCTTAATAATTATACAACTATAAATATTTCACATTATAATAAATAATTACATATAATAAAATGTTAAATTTTTTTAATATAATTAAATCGGGTACGGGTATGGGTACGGGTATGACACCATACCCGTACCCGTACCCGTAGCCGGTTTAATTTATCGGGTTTTACCCGTACCCGTACCCGGTCAAATCGGGTATTCCCCGTCAAAGTCGGGACGGGTTCGGGTATTACCCACGGGTACGGGTTTATTTGTCATCCCTATGTGTGTGTGTGTGTATGTGTGTGTGTAAGTACATAACATAGCACAGACAAATTGAGATGATATTGTAACACATCAATCAATAATATAAGAGATTGATTGTTGTCTTCTTACATATTTTAAATATTTTATAATATATTTTATTTTTAAAATTAAGTGATTATATGATATTTATATATATAAGTAAATATAAGATCACCAATTACATTTATGATAAGGTTTGTTTTTTTTTTTTTAAACTTTTGCAACTTTTCACTGTAGTTATAAGTCCTAAAAACAATTCCTTTTAATTATATTTTTTTTACAACTTTTTCAAGGATAAGAAGAATCTTTATCATTCTAATGATGTTTTATAAGAAATATGTAAGTAGAGAATTTAGCATATGCATACCAAAATAGTTTTAAGAAATGTGTTTCATAAAATATATAATTATCAAGAAACATTATTCTTTGGGATAAAAAAAGGATTTTGTATAACAAAAATTTCCTTAAGATTATTCAAAGAGGTGATCAGTAGAGCATATTTTAGATATTTATTTGTGTCTAATATTAGTAATTTGGTTGTATTTTACATTAGTGGCTTAATTGGGCTTAATTCTTAGTTTTGGTTAATTTTTAAATTTTTGCTCATTTTGACGATTTTTTCATGTAGAGAGAATATATAGAGTTACAAACATAAAAATTGGACAAAATAGGTAGATCTAGAAAGGTAACACAAATAACATTAATTTTACCTCCCATAAATATATGTCATTTCAAATTCTAACAGGTGCAAAATTTCTCACGAAGTGTTTAATCCTACACTTAAAATCGACTTTTTTTTTATTTTTTATCAAGAACCCATTTTAGGAATAATTTAGCTTGTTAATAAGATAATTAATTCTAATTTGGCCCATGAATTTAGAAATCTATATGTCACAAGTTACTTGAGTGTGCAACTTAAGCATAATGTTTTAGAATTTAGATTAACTTCCAAGAGAAGTTTCTTTAAATTCTTGTTCTTACTCTCATCTTTTCCCTTTACTCTTTTCCAATTTTGATTTCACTTTTCATGATCATGATTTGTTCATGAAATTGGAAAATAATTATATTCAGACTGATTAACCCAATCAAATTGAGGTGAGATAATTGATTACTTCTCTAAATGAACTATTAATTACACTTGAGTTCGTCATAATTAGATTGTAATTTTCATTTATGTAAATAAATATTAGATAATGATCTAATCGAATTCATTTTGTAATTATGACATTACTTGAATTCAAATACAGTTGATGTATACCATGATAATTTTACTCCATGAATTGATTGGATTGATGAAATTTTCAATTGATTACTACTTCATTCTTTTAATTGTTAATTTCATGAATTATGAATCAAATCTCCACTCTATTTGCATGATAATTTTGAATCAATAAATTTGTGTCTTCGTAAGGAATGATCAATTTTTGTTCTTACATTACATATTTCACTACAAGAAAATTATAATTTAGCGAGGGAACATTCCCTCGCGAATATAATTAGTGACAGATTTGTGAGAGATTTGCAAGGAAATGTTTCCCACTAAATACAAGTCGCTAATTTAGTGATGAATTTTTCTCTCATTATTCCCTCACTAATTGTTGAAAATGTATGCCTCGCTAATCCCTTGCAAATCTCTCACTATATACATGAACTAATTTCTTCTCTCTAATCCTCCATTATTTCCTTGCAAAACTAATTCTTATAAGTCCTTCGCCATTTCCTCACAAAACTTCCCTCACTAATCATTTTTCCCTTGCAAACTTTCCTCTCAAATCTCTCACTATTCCTTCGCAAACTATCCCTCGCTAATTACTTGTCATTCCCTTGTAAATTTTCTCTCACTATTCACTCGCTCTTTCCACATAAATTATCTCCTACTAATTGCTCCCAATTCCGTCGCAATGCATGAAATATCTTTCCCTCGCTATGTACCCATGTCCTTCTCTAATCCCTCGATAATTACTCTTGAAGTTTTAATTTTATATTAATTATTATTTTACAATTTATAATTATCATATAAAATTATGCCTATATACTAAAAAAATTGTGTGCAATTATAATTTTTTAAATCAAAATGTAAAAAGTTGTATTAAATGCTACATCCAAATAATAAATCTTAAATCAGAAACAAAAATAAATTAAACATGATTATAAATTTAAGATATAATATATTCATAAATAATAATGTGTCAATATAATCTAATTTGCATAAACTAAATTCCAAATCAAATTACTCTATGAGATAAAAAAAGAAAAATAAAAAACTTAATACATTTCTAAACCAATAGATCAAATCAATTTGAGAATCTTAAAATATTACTCGCTTCAAGTTTTAGTCATTAATTATTTCCCCAAAGCATCACCATCTTATATCCTTTAAACATCACATAATCCAAATTGACACATAATGTATATATTGTTGTGTATCTTGTAGAGTCTAAACCAATGATTACAATATTTACAACTTCTTTTCCAGTGAAAAGAAAAAACACATCCTTGTTAACTTCTAAAATAATTAAATAAAATCTATAAAATTAATCTTAAATTATAATTTTTGAAAGTTATTGGACCAAGACCTGTAAATGAAGGGAACAATTTTAATGGAGCAATTCTTAATAACATGTACATGCTCAAAAAACTCCACAGTAGTTAGTCAAGACCTACAAAAGGATAACAAGTAAAAATAATGATATTAATAATTTTATAGGGGTATGAAATGCATTTTTTATAACATCTTAATTTTTTTAAAATTATTAAAAAAAATGATATTTTTATTAATTAAATAGGTTTTATAATTATATTAAATGATTTTTAAATAATTAAGAGTGTTTTTATTAATTAAAAAAATATTTGTAAAATTATTTATTATATCAATTATTAGTGTGACACTCGTTCTATCCCAGTATATAATACAAATATAATAAAGAAGAAAACTATTTATAACTTAAGTAAAATGGTTCACATATAAAACACTCCTAAACATCCAACTAATTTGAAACAAAATTTATAAAATAAAAACTTTACAATTATATCTAACAAAGAAACATAATGTCCAAATGAAATCAACTCCAAATCTAATCCATTGCCTCGATGTCAAACTATTAGAGCAACCCATACTTCAACTCTCGGCACCTTGAGTGCCACCACATCAAGTTCATCTTCACCAAAAATAACCACAAAATGTATGATTAGAAAAACAAGTGTTCACATGTAAGTTACAAGAAGAAATCTCATCCATTATAATTTAGTCAAAAAATATATAATTAAACATATCAGCCAATCTCATGTCATGTTATTAAATTTCAAACCCATCCAAGTCTATCATTACATCCCAACATAATTATTCACCATAAAAATACTCACACTAATGCTTATGCACTACAATCTCCTAAGAAGCATTGACTCGGAGCACTGCACAATGGGCGAACCTTATCAATCTCCCCAAGCACTAACATCCACTTCCCGACTATTAAACACCACAGGCCAGTGGATATATAAGTATAACATGCATCCCTTGTTAATCACCACACAAGCCAAGGTAATGCACTGCCCTGTTAATCACCACACAAGCCAAGGCGGTTATACATATTATACATTCCATGTTAATCACCATTAGGCTATGGTAATGCATATGTGTCTATTGATGGCCAATCCATACCACCAAATCCATTCCTCATCTTCATTCATGCTAATGCACATTTATTAACTATTCACATACAACCACATTATATATCACTCATCCAAATACAAACCATTCATGCTCAAATATACTCAGCCAAATACACTCCAGTTATATCTATGCATAAATAGCCATTATTGGACATCATACATTTCACAACCATGATCAAAATCCATCAATATAATACCATATTTCAAAATCCCACATCAAACTTATTCAATTATATCATAGGTATTATAAACCTTCACTAAAAAATCATAAAGTATCACAAACATGCCAAAAAAGGGTCCTAAAACATCAAAAATGCAAACTGAAATACAATGTCCACACCAGGCCCATAAATCGTAACAGCTTGACCTCTACTCACTATTTTGATCATAACTTGAGTTATACTCATTCTTTTTGAGTGATTTAAATGCCATTGGAAAGATAACACCCAAGGCTATAACCTGTGTGAATAATGTTAAGTCAGACGAAGAAATTCCCAAAAAGGTTTTAAGTGAGACAAATATAATATATGTTGTTATCTCTAACAAGTGAGTTAGTGTTTCAGAAAGACGTAAGAACAAATAAAATGAAGAAAAGGCATAAGCATCAGACGATACAAGATAGAAGGCCAACATAAGCACTTAACAAGACCATGCCAAATACAATCTAAGGTAGCACATAAAGAGTCAGAAGGAAGATGATCAACGACCAAGAAGAAATGAAAAGCCTGACCATATACAAGGTTGACCAAGATGAAAGAAAAGTCAAAATACTGATCAGACAAAGGTCAAAGTATTGAACTAAATGTCGACTACCAGACGCAAACAAAGAATGACACACAATCACTTAAGAAATCAAGATTCAAAAGAAAATTTGAATATCATCTACACTCACAGAAGAACACGCGAAGGAATTCAAATTATAAGAAGAAAGAAGAAGAGCATGCTCAAATGCTAAATCATGTATATGTCAGAAAAAGTACATCACTTTTTCAGGCAAGGACAAAAGTTCCATAGCTATAGGATTAGAAAATGACAAAAAGGTTCCTAGGACTCTGCTATATTCAGACACAACTACTGAGCAAGGAAACTTCACGCATTGTCTATGAACAGGAAGCAACATTTAATGCAAGGCCAAATGCATTAAATGAAAGAATCAAACTAGTCATGAACGACTATATTAGCTTTAATGGACATATGCAACGGGAAGCTCCGCATAAACAGACATATTCAAAATCAAGCAACGGGAAGATTCTACAAGAATATATATATATATATATATATATATATATATATATATATATATATATATCATTACCTCAAACCTTAAAAGGTTGGCTTTTGATTGAAAGAAAAAGAGTGATATCAAGCCCACGAGACAGAGACCAGAGATGAGCATACATAGTCATATGTACAATGTAATATTGTATTTTTATCTCGACTAAGGTGTTCGAAATGTCAGTGATGGACTAAACCTTAGTGAGTGTTGTAAACCTATGTATCCTCTCCATGAGAGTAACCCAAACACTCAAACATAAGTCTCTGTAAAACTAAGGTAGCGAACCTAGTGAATGTAGGAAATTCCCAATCCTCTCTGAGAGTTATGTATGCACTCAAACCAAAACTGTCATGCCAACATAGTAAAGCCTGAAGAGGCTAGGAAAAGAATACTTGTAAAGCCTGGAGGGGTTTGTCAAATAATACTCACTAATAGCCAAAAGTGGCTGAGAAGAATATACTAGCGTTGGTGAGTGAAGTCAACGGGCCAGGAGTGGTCGAGAATACTTAGAGAACTAGAAGTGGTTTAAGAATACAAGCGTTGCTGAGTGAAGCCGACGGGCCAAGAGTGGTCGAGAATACTTGGAGAACCAGAAGTGGTTTAAGAATACTAGCGTTGGAGAGTGAGCTGACGGGCCAGGAGTGGTCGAGAATACTCAGGGCCAGGAGTGGTCAAGAATACTCAAGGCTAGGAGTGGTCGAGAATACTCAGGTCCAGGAGTTGATGATAATACTCAATATTCTTCATTTCATATCTAGTGGAACCCTTCAAGTTGAAGGAGACTGAACGTAGCTCAGTTGAGCGAACCAGTACAAAATGATTGCCTTGTTTTTCTCGTTTAATCAGGAACAAATCTTATTTATTGATTAGATCATTGTAAAAGACTTCATCCAATATTTACATATTGTTAAAACCATTTCTCAGACGAAGATGCACATATATTTAATAGATCTATTGCACTGAAAAGATTTATCAACTACTTGTCTCTAAAATGAAATTATCTTAAAAAGGGCAATGTAAGAACTACAACTATTATCTTTATGAAACATTTTCCCTAGCAGACGATAAACCCTTCAGACGTATTGACTGTATGTTAAGTAAACTCTGTCTAACCGTCTGATATTTGAAAGTGCATTGGACGAAGAGGATTACACTTGCAAAAACATTTTTAAAATTTTCTTCCTTCACACACATATTCAACTCCCCGTCTATCTATTTTTTCGCTAACTTCAAAGAACATGAAGCCTAAAAATGTCGTTAAGGTCACCTCGGATGGCTGACAACACAAAGCTTAATATTTTGCGCACTTGAATGGAGACAGAACTTATAACTCGCATAACTCAATCAATTCTTAACATTTTTACACAATTCTAGAGTCTAAATTATATCCTAAAGTGTCTACTTTCTAACCAAATACACAGAAATTGCTTTGGTTAATCATAAAAAAAGATATTTCAAAAACACTAAGGTACATTCATAATAAAATATATCAATTACTCATTAATTCATATAATTAAGGGTGCTCATGAATTTACAAGAACCTTAACTTATATAGCACATTCCAATGAATTCAATTATCATCTAGATCATCAATTTTACCAAACAATATAGCAACCACATTTACAAATTAATATAAAACCTAGTTGAATCATCAATTTCACAAAACAATATACCAATAAACAAAATCTCAATCCTTCATAAAGCCTAACCCAAGAGACATTTCAAGAGGATTGAATTATCAAACAGAATATCAATTTTCATCAAATAGTACCTAAATTATAACCATACATTGTCATAGAAATTAATTAAATTGTCAAACTCATAAACAAAAATGAATTAGAAAATACTAAGAATTTCAAGGACTTCTCCCTCTACCCATTCCCTCCTATAACCACGCATATGAAACACTCCCTTTTTCCCTCGTACCTTGTTGTGTCAATAGGAACAATTTTGACGTAGTTTGGGATTGCCCCTGAGCACTCCTCCTCAGAGTTTCTTTCTTCTCTTCTCTTTCTCTCCTAACCCTTCAGAGCGCAAAATGAAGCAAATAAGGTTAACTTCGCCTAACTCCTTTCTTAAAATAATCTACTTGGCCAGGTCAACCCAATCCATTTTACTTCTCTTCTTGACTTGCTTCTCTTTTTCCTAATATATATATATATATATATATATATATATATATGTATATATAATATAAAATACTTTTCTCCCTATAATAATAAAAATATTTCTGACCAAAATATAATAATATGAAAAATATTATCTTAAAAAAAAAAGGATGTTACAATCCCACCACCTTTTAAGAAATTCATACCCAAATTATCGAATGAAAAAGTTCAAATATGACCTTCATCTTCTCAAGGGTGTTACAATTAGAGATATAAATATATTTGATTTGTTTTAACGTATTTTGATTATGTTATAATTTTGGTTAGCTAAGAGGTTTTATGGATAAGAATATTTTTAGATAAGGGAAATAAACATTTCCAAATTATTTTATTTGAAGAGATATGATCTTATGTATTTATCTATAAGATTTTTATTTAATTAATTAGGATAATAATATATTTTGAGAGATATTTTAAGATAGTTATTTATTTATCTATTTTTTATCTATTATTTTCAAAGTATATTTGACAAATAAAAAAATGATAATATTAAAGGTAATCAATAATGAGTATGAAAATATAAGCTTAATTTATTTGTTGAACTTACTTGACTGGATATTACTCATCCATTAATTCTATATTCCACGGATATGAGAACCAAAAACCTTATGAGCACCAATATCACAATATTGTGGCCCTGTTGAACAAATAAAACACATTGTAATTCTAAAATAAATAAAGTAGAACACATATATAAGCCAGTATTAAAAAAGAAAAGAAGCAATATGATTCCAAATAAAAGTCGCTCAAAAGACACTTATATCACACATTATTGATTTTCTTTTTATTTGCTAGAAGATGAACCATGAGTTTGAAACCACAACCTAGATCAATGGATTCAATGCTATAACACAATCAATGAGAACAACCAATTACTATAATCACCTAAATATTGTGAGATAGAGATCACTATAAGGGAAAGGGGGAGCGCAAGAGGTGACAAATAGTAGGAGGAATTAAGGGAATTGAGAGATTTAACACCCTAAATCCAATGGCTTAGAATATCAAATTATTTAGGAAGAAATAATGAATAATTGGGACAAAATGATAAAATATTGAAAAAGCGTACTGATTCTAATTTTTTTTTATTGATAATAATGATTATAAATTACTTAATAAAAATAATATTTTAATTAATATTTTTATCTATATAACAAATGTTAATTTTAATTCAAATTTATAATAAATAAATATTTTTAAATATATAAATTATAGCTTTAAAATTAATATAAATAAATATTTTTAAATATATAAATTATATTTTATACTTATGATAAATAATTTATCTTCTAGCACAATATTATAATTATTTATTGATTATTTATTTTAAATTTTTAAAATTTAATCCATAAATAATCATGATAAATAAAAACTTAATTAAATAAAAAAGTTAAATAAATCCCTAAAAATAACATATAGGGTTGATTTGTATGATTTTGATAAATATGTATTATATAACTAATATTTTAGCACGTTTAATTTAAATACTAATAAATATTTATTTTATAAAATTTATAATAAATTATATACAAAATAAATACTATATTTACATATATAAATTATATTTAAAAATAACATAAATAAATGTTAGTCTTCTTAAACAAGTTCTCAACTTCAAATCTAATTTTATAGGGATAATATTATTAGGAGGGAAGATCTTATTAAAAGTGACCAACCAAGTTCCTTAGTAGAGATTAGTCATCTGTGAAACTAATAAATACTTAATACTAATATATGATATTAGGATAAAATATATAATTTAACTTGTGATAATAATTCTTAATTAAAAATGCTTCTATTTAAGTATAAAATCTCAAAAACATTACATTGAAAATAACTAATAAAAGTGCTTTCATTTATGATGAATATCTAGATTACTTGAGTTCATGGTAATTAGATTGTAATTTTCATTTTTGTGACTAAATATTAGATAATGATCTGGTTGAATTCGTATTGTAATTTTGACATTGCTTGAATTCAAATACAGTTGATGAACTGTGATAATTTTACTCTATGAATTGATTCTTGGATTGATGACTTTTTCAATTGATTACTATTTTATTCTTTTAATTGTTAATTTCATGAATTGTGAATCAAATATCTACTCTATTTGCATGATAATTTTAGATTCAATGAATTTGTGTCTCTGTAAAAAGTGAACTATATTTGTTTTTACACTACAAAGTTAAAGGAAACATGATTGTTTTTGGTAGTAACTCACCATTGCTACCAGTACTGGCATTGTTGTCCAGGACAAAAATTATTGTGCATTTATCTTATCACAATTATCACTTATTTGTTCCTTTATTTTTATGTATATACTAATCAATTTTTTTTGTGTACTAATCAAAAGTGTATTGCAATTTAATGTTGGTAATTACTACAGGTGTTACTAAACTGTGTAGATATGTGATAAGGCTTGGTGTCCAAGGTTAATCCATCATCTTAAGTAAATTAATCCCTTTTATGTGTTAAATTTTGATTAAAATCAACAAGTTCCTTCATCTAAAAGGATTTTTATGGTTGGAGTAATTAGTCATTTTTTCGACTAACTACGCTTAAGCTGGAATTTTGTCAAGTAATGGCAAAAAGATTAAGGATTCAGACTATAGATAAACAATAAAAGAGGTATTCTTAGCCTTGGCCAAAATCATCAAATTCATTCTTTTAGGATACTTTTAAAATGTTTTAAGTATTGTAGTATTTTTCAAAATCATCAAAAAATTAAGAAAATAAAAAATCAATTTAGAATTTTAATTTAATGTTATTGGAATTTAAAATAAAAAATGTGTTACCATTTTCAAATTTCTAGATCATTTCAACATTTTGTTGACTTTTGACTTTAACTTTTCAATTTTACCTATTTTATTATTTTTAGAAAGAAGATGAAACCTTGTTTTCTCATAATTTAGATTTTAGGTTTTTAGCTTAAAGCCTTAAGAGACTTTGTAACACCCGGATTTTAACAGATTATACAAAAGCTCAAAGTCCCATAAGGGTGATTTAGTAGCCAAAAACGGGCCGTTCCCAAACTGGAACGGGTCGTTCCAAACTACAAAAATTGTCTAATTTCTTAGTTGAGAACGGGGCATTCCCAACTGGAACAGGACGTTCTAAATTACCAAAAAGGCTTGTAACCCTAGTTGGGAACGACCCGTTCTGGTTTAAGAACTGGCCGTTCTGGATGTGAATTTTACACATGACGTAAGAGTCTAGAACGGGCCGTTCTGGATTTGAAACGGGTTGTTCCAGCGACTCCTGATGCCTATAAATAGAGCGTTCTAGCACTCCTAAAATCACATTTTTCAGTTCTGACTTCTTTCTTCTACATTCTATTCTTTTCCTTCTATACTCTTTGAAGACCGAGGGGCACTCAAAGGAGGAGACCGAGGATATCTCTGTTTTAATTTTAGCTACTACTTATCGAGGTACGGGGGAAATTTGTATGCATAGTTACATGAGGGAATTGGGTAGAGAAAGAGTCCCTTAGAATTATGGGTAATTTTATAATTATTTCTGTTTGAGGAATTGATAATCCCATTAGATTCTGTATGTATTGAGGATTAGAAATATATATTTAATTTGTGAAAATGATGATATGGGAGAGAGGATGAAATTGTAGAAAAGTACCCGTCAGTTAGGTTTTAGAAAAATTGGAGGTTTTACTATTTGATTTGATATTGTATTAAATTTGGTGAATTAATTGGGTTTTATATTATTTTATAAATATTATTGTTATATTATTGTTATAGATGTGTATTCATGGTTAATTGCTTGATGAGTATGTGAATCATTGTATTGTGTGGACTTATCTGTATGTAATATGGAATTTGAGTTATGAAATGAGATGTGTAGAATGTGAATGAGATGTGATTGTGGATTCTCATACTGATGACCAGGGGTGAGCACGGCCCTAGGCTGGTAAAAGGGTAATGTGACCTTGGCACAATGTTATGCAGGGGTGAGCATGACCCTAGGCTGCTAAAAGGGTAGCGTGACCTTGGCACAGTGTTTTGTCAGGGGTGAGCACGATCCTAGGCTGAAGGGTAGTGTGACCTTGACATAGTAATATTTGTGATAATTGTGATTGTGATGTGATTGTGGTTCCTCACACATATGATCAGGGATGAGACGACCCTGAGTAAGTGATGCTATAGGGATGGCGTGCTCTTGGCATAGTATGGGATGAGTGAGACAATTAATACGTATCGCTTATGTCTAGAGTGGCACGACCTTGAGGTGGCGTGACCATTGGCATAGTGTTAATTGCAAGATTTGTGATAAACTGGTGTGATTGTGAAATTGTGATGTGAATATGATGCATGATTGATAGAATTAGAATGTATGGATAAGCTTGTAAAGACTTCATTAATTGATGAGTTATGATAAGATTATATTGTGGATTTTCCTTGTGTGCTTTACATATAGATGTTTTCTTTTCTCACCGTATAATTTGTGGATATTTTAGGTGAGGAAGATCTGAATATGAGTGACATCTAGAATGCCAACAGTTGAATTGTGGGTATGCTTTGATATTATGACATCGGGACAAAGGATTTCTAGGACATGAAATTTTTATATGGATTTAGAGTTGTATTTATTATTTTTGAAAAGAATTTGTAAACTCTTATGTTCTATTTTCCAATGTTTATTTTCAATCATTTTGGATATTGAAAAACATTTATGAAGGTTTTTATGTGAATCCTTTTACCAGTGTTGAAAAATTTATTTCCTTAATTTAATTACATTATTACGATATATGTGTTGAGGTAGTAAGGGTGTCACAGGCTTTGTATTTAAAGAATACTTGATATTTATAAAGTATGAAGAGACTTTAATAGTATGAAGAACAACCAATTACTATAATCACCTAAATAGTGTGAGATAGAGATCATTGTAAGGGAAAGGGGGAGCGCAAGACGTGACAAAGGATTTAGTCACCAAATAGTAGGAGGAATTAAGGGAATTGAGAGATTTAACACCCTAAATCCAATGGCTTAGAATATCAAATTATTTAGGAGGAAATAATAAAAAATTGGGACGGAATGATAAAATATTGAAAAGCGTACTGATTCTAATTTTTTTTATTGATAATAATGATTATAAATTACTTAATAAAAAATAATATTTTAATTAATATTTTTCTCTATAAAATTTTTTAATTTTAATTCAAATTTATAATAAATAAATATTTTAAATATATAAATTATATTTTAAAATTAATATAAATAAATATTTTTAAATATATAAATTATATTTTAAAATTTATATAAATAAATATTTTTAAATATATAAATTATATTTTATATTTATGATAAATAATTTATCTTCTAGCACAGTATTATAATTATTTATTGATTATTTATTTTAAAATTTTAAAATTTAATCCATAAATAATTATGATAAATAAAAATCTAATTAAATAAAAGAATTAAATAAATACCTAACTCATAGAAAAAAAAAATCTTTAAAAATATTCTCATATAAGATAGAAGATATAAGATAGAAGTATGTGTTTAATGTAGCTAGGAGTGATCCAAATATTATTTCGGATGTTGCAGTTGAGGAGCCTGCTAATGCTGATTATAGTTCTACATTGCTTGATGATCAGCCAGTCAATTTGGTGATCGTTGACTCGGTTAAAGATCCTGCAAACCGAGTGGTTCATTCAACTGTCATTGCAAAAACGGCCTTAGCTGATGACACCTATTCTGTGTCTGCTGCGGAAGCTGTTCCAGAATCTCATGCGGTGATCCAAGCTTGTAGCTGTTAGAAGGATGCAATTTCTAGTGTTGCACCAGCAGAATGTGAGCTTCAGTCTTCTAGGGGACTAGCAAGTGACAACGATTCTTCTTTAGATGGCATGCCATCTTTGGAAGACATCTCAAATGATAATAATCAGCACCATCAGTCTGATCAGGATCAAGTTTTAGTCTCGCATATTGATGGTGACATAGCACAAGCACAAAATGTCATAAAAAGTGGGATTTTGCAGCCATTGCAGATGCTGCTACCGAATCTGAAGATGAACAAGAGGATTTGCTGCCTCATGTACCAAAGGATCTTAAGTCGAAGACCCCGAGTGCGAGTAGCTTTTGGCCGGACCCATGTCTTGATCGAATAGATGACTTCTATAATGTTCAACAAGAGCTGTTTAGCTAGTTATGCTCCCTCTGTCCAGCAAGATTTCAAGATCCTTACAGAGAGTGGATATGTGTGGAAGGAAGTGGATCAGCCCTCACAAAAGGCTAAAGCTCATAGTCACAACAAACCTTCAGTGTCTAGACCAAGAACTAGATCAAGGGCTGCAAAATCCTCTAAATATTCCTGAATTAGAGTTGCAACAAAGAACATACTAAAAATTTATCAGACTTTCAAAACCCAGATGATAATCAATACATGAAGAACTATTAATTAAACAACTAAAAAAATGAGAAACGTGGCAACAAATCACTTCACAATGTTAAAGACATACTGTCAAGGTTAGGTTAACTAAATTGGTGATGTACCTATATCAAACTTCTTGCTATCAATATCTATGCCAATAATCCGGGATGCACCAGCAGCTTTTGCACCCTCAGCAACCTGTCAAGTATAAATTACAAATCACAATAGCAGCCCACAAACAGGCAAAAATATAAACACCTACAAACAATTTATCTTCAGAAACTTACAGCAAGCCCAACAGTTCCAAGGCCAAAAACAGCGACAATTGACCCTGACTCCACTTTTGCAGTGTTCCAGACAGCTCCATGGCCTAAAAATTGGGGGGAAATAGATATCACAACTTCATAATAATAAGCAAACTTGGTATTGGAAGCACACAAGACAAAACGTTTTTTAGCATTAAGAAAGAAAGAAGGGGGGAAAAAGTTCTGTAAAGTAACATTTTTTATCTTTCACAAAGCATGTTAATTGAAACTGTCAAAAAAAAAAAAAAAATGCAGCATCACCGATAGACTTGTTATCAAACTTAAAAGGTTTAATTATTGTTTGATACCTATAGTTTCATAAACTTTACATTTTAGTCCTTATAGTTAAAAAAGCTCCTTTATAATTTCTATGCATATCATTTTTTGTTTCCTTTTAGTCTTAGTTGTCTATTGACTATTGTTATAAGAATTAAAAGGTAAATTTTTGAAACTATAGAGACTAAAAATGGAAACAATAAGAGTATGTAAAGATGCTAAAATGGAATGCTTTAATGTATTTTTGAAACTGTTTCTCAAGCATGCCAAGGGTGCAACAAACCTCCATCCCCATATCCCTACAATAAGGTAGAGAGCCCAAGTGTTATCATTTTTACAGAAGTATTGAAGTATATTTTCATTTGAAAGGTAATAAATAAAACATTCAGCATATTTTTCAGTCACCACCAACATTTTATTATGTATATATAACAAACAAATGAAAACAAATGAAATTAATTAAGATGGTGCACCAAATATTGCAGCATAAAACACCTAGATTATAAAACTAAACCAACTTTATATTGTCTTTGATCTCATATCATGCATGCAACATATTCAAAAAGTACAACCTAACCTTTCGAATTGAAATAAGAACATCTCGAACAGCCTCCCCACTATCAACCTTTGATGATGAGCGAAGAATTGAAGCATTGGAAAGCAAAATATCATAATACTGCTCGAGCTGCACATTAGATATTTGTACAGGAACCCAATACTCAACAAACCTAAAGGAGTCAGACTTGCAACCTTGTGTAGTATGACTTGACAACCTCTCCTTCGGTTGAATATCAGAATTATTTATTAAACTGGCTTCGTTTTCATTGTTGACTTGAGAATCCTTCTGCGGCAAGTTTGCATATATACATTATCCATCTTGAAGCTGATGAAAAATACAAATCGATCAAAGACTTACCCACACCCACACACGCATACATATATGAATATACATGTAAATAAGCAGGAAAAACAAAATGTATAACATTCACATGAGGAACATATTCAGCATAAACTACTCTGTACAACTGAATATACTTAAGGAAGAACAACCTAGCAAAGGAAACCATAATAACTCTAATAGATTAGATAAACACAATAGTGCATCACTGATATATTAGAACAATCCTGCTTCTAAGATGTAAGGACATATGTCAGACAACAACTACACTAGTGTTAGGACAACTCTAAAATCATTATATTCTTCAATTTCATAACATTTTTCAGAAAGAAAAAAATTGCATTAGAAATTTAAGTAAAAATCAGCAAAAAATGATGTCGCATAATTAATAATATAATCTATTATTAACATTTGAAAGGAATAATAACTCATGTTTTATTTTATAGGTCTTTTTTAGCCTCGGTGAAAAATGATAAAACCGTTTTCAATGATGGGATTGGAGCTAGAGGTGGAACTGAAATAAGGAATTTTCACTGGGATATTTCATTTTTTGATTAGGACTCAATTTTATTAAATTGAATTCTAAAATCACTAAGAGTAGCTTCCTCACAAGTCAATTAATTGTGTTGGCTATGAGAAATCAATCAAGTACTATTGGAATTTCAACTTTATAGTACTGGAGGGATCATTTGGATTGAAAAGACATTCAGTTTTTACAAGTTAATTTTACATTTATTTAAAAATGTCACCTTATTTTCAATTTTCTTTCCTCTTTTCAAAAGTCTGTATAAGAATTAATGAAAAAAATAAAAAGTTGTTTTCAATGTTCCTATACAAATTTCTCAAATCAAACTTGCTTACTATGTTATAAACATCATCAACATATGTTTTTTGATGGGAACACAACAAAGATTCTTCTGGCGTGTTTTGCAAATAGAAACATTTATACAGAACAAAGCAAGAATATGTATGAATTTGGAAGGCCTCTATTGGCCAGGATCAACTATTTTGCCTTCAGCAGGGTCCTTTATTCTATTATATGCCTCAACAATATAAAGAAGTTGCTTACTCATATGCATGCTCAATCTCTTGTTTCCCTGTTGAAACCGGTTGGTAATCTTTGAACCACTCACATACATTAAGTGGAACCTGCACAATGAAAATACATTAGACTGCAATTATGATAACCTCTTTAGCAAGGATAAAATGTACAATATTAAGATGGTTCTTGATTTCAGGATCTACTTCTCAAATATGTCAAACCTGCCTAAGAATAACATGAAGGATTTTTTTTGTGTATGGAAAAGAGAAAGACATTATAATTTTCTGAGATGAGAAGAAATCTTAACCGTGAAAAATATAAAGCTTTCAGAAGAAGGTATCTTATAAAGGAACCAGAGAAAGAAAAAGCTGACATAAGAATTTTTCACATAATTGTAGTAGAAGTTAAAGTTAATAAAGACTAAAAAAAATAAACCTCAAAACACGGTTGCTCCAGGACCCACTCGAAAAGTTCCTTAGTCTCCATCATTCTATTTCTGTTTTCATCCTCAAAAAATGTTTGATCATACCTCAAGGCAAGTGTGATTCAATGCAATTTCAGCTTTGAACATTTTATAATTATGACGCTCTCTTGCCAGCAACATTGAATATGTTAGTGTCACAGTAACACAGAAAGCACAGTCACTAATCGCATGACAGTGAAATGAAAGTGTTACTGTGCCACCGAAGTAGAAATTACCATGGTGGTAGTTGAGAATCCCTCACTCTCTCCGGCATCCAGCCCCGCCGCAAAATCCTCAATAGCGTCGCCGCCTTCCAATAATCTGTCGGAATCGTTAACTCCGACGACTGGTTCCGCTGCAGAACGGCGGCTCTCGGCGACGGCGTTGACGCGTCGAAGAGGATGCACTTGGCGAAACGAACGATGCCGATCAACGTGATGAGGTCCATTTTGGATTGTTCCTCGCTCCGATTGATAATCTCTTCCTCCAGGCTCTCAATCTCCGCTCTACAGCTGGACGCATTGCGAATCTCTAGTTTGTCGAAAATCAAAGAGAGATGCGCTTGATTGGGAACGATCTCGTGCTTGATCTGGTCGCTTATGTGGAGTTCTTGGAGAGGGAAAACATTGAGGAGCGTGGAGAGTTCTCCGGTGAGCATGGAAGGTGTCGGCAACGATTTCGATTTGCACGAGCACATTGAACTTACTTCTTCCGTTGGAGCAATCTTCAGTTAGCGTTATGATCCATAGAGGAGGCAGTTGGCAGTGCTGCTGAAGGAACGCATTTGATCTGTGAGTTGAAGCAGAGACTCACTCACGTGCCCTGTTTTTTATTATTATATTGGATTTCTTTAAAAAAAATTTATAAAAATGTTTCAATTAAATTGACTGGTAAACATTGTGGCGGTTTCTAACTGCTGAAAAATTTAATTATTTGTGGAGTTAAAAATAACCCCAAAAGTATAACGGCGGTTTTTAAAAATCGCAAAATAAAAACATAAAAGATTACCTAATTTTTTGTAGTGCTTGTTTTGTCTGTGAGTTTTCGTTTGGTCCCTCGTTATTTACTTTTACTTTTTCTGTTAATATTAGAACTATTAATGTGAAGCATATGATTCTTGAGGAGTGGAGTACTAAATTAGTTAGGATCCCTCTTTTCATAGTGATGTTATATCATATCTACCCTTTGTTCAAAATATAGGATTGATTTGTATGATTTTGATAAATATTAATATTTTAGCATATGTAATTTACATACTAAATATTTAATATATAAAATTTATAATATATTATATACAAAATAAATACTATATTTATATATATAAATTATATTTAAAAATAACATAAATAGATGTTAGCCTTCTTAAACAAGTTCTCAAGTTCAAATCCAATTTCATGGGGATATTATTAGGAGGGGAGATCTCATTAGAGATGACTGACCAGGTTCCTTAGTAGAGATTAATCATCTATGAAACTAGTAAATATTAATACTAATATATGATATTAGGATAAAATATGTAATTCAACCAATGATAATAATTCTTAAAAATGCTTCTATTTAAGTATAAAATCTAAAAACAAACTTTACATTGTAAACAACTAATAAAAGTACTTTCATTTATGATGAATATCTAGATTTATAATACAAAAGTTGATAAATTATTTATAATAATAAACTTAATTGTGTTTTTTATTCTTTAAATATTTCAATTGTTTGATTTTAGTTTCTAAGGTTTTAATTAATTGGTCAATTTTTGTCTCTTAAATATCACAACTGTATGATTATAATCTTTTTCGATAAAAATATAATAATTTTAAGATTATATATATACATTACTTGTAATTTTTGCTTAAATTACTTTTGAAAAATGTTCTAAAACAAGGTTAGACTACCAAAATTTTGTAAAAGTTTTAAACTTCATTTTGTTTTTTTTTCTTTCTAGATTTTATGAACTTTTACCTAGAAATCTGTCAACCCAGATTCCTGCTGAATATGAGTGAAAGGAGCCTAATAGAGCATCAAAATGGACCAAAATAGCAGTAGGAGGCCTAGAGACTCGAAGGTAGGGTTTTAGGCGAGAAATGGGTTGTTCCCAAATCGGAATAGACTGTTTCAAACTACTAAAGTAGCCTAAAACCCTATTGGGAATGGCATGTTCCCAATTTAAAATGAGTTGTTCCGACCCACTAAAATGACCCAAAACCCTAGTTGGGAACAACTTGTTCCCAATCCAAAATAGGTTGTTCTAATGGCTTAAAACCCTAGTTGGGAATGGTCTGTTCCAAAATTAGAACGATCATTCCACATCTCAAGGAGCCTATAAATGTGTGCCTGATGCACACATTCCCACACATGCTGCTTAGCTAACCTAGTTCAAGCAAAAACTCTTTTTTTTTTCTCCATACTTTTTTGAGTGTTTATGAGACTTTTGTAGAGTGAAAGGCTACCAAAATACACTTTTGTATTAAGATCTTGAAGTTTATTTTATAAAAGCCTGCTACGGAGGTATTTTTACCAAATTCCCTTTTTCTCTCGTTATTTATTTGATTGTTCTTAATTATATTATTGCCATGGAAATGTCATTCCTCATGAAAATATTTAATATGTGAATAATTAATAAAATGGTAAATATTTAATTATTTTTATTATTATGCTAAATTCATTGTAGGATATCGAATTAGAGCGTTGTGGGGTGTTTAATATCTTCCTCACATGTAACTGACCCCCGAACCTAATTTTGGTTATGAAGGCCATTATTAATTTTCAAAAACTCTTTTTTTTTTATATGTTTTTGAGTAAAATATCATTGACAACTCCTAAGAACCTTTTTCAAAAACTATTGGCGAATTAGTGTAGTCTCTAGGCATTCCTAAATCGATGAGATTTTCAAACGGAAGTCAAAATCAGCTGTGGGAAAAATTGAAATTTTTTGGATTCCGACAATGATCTGTATCAATAAAGTTATATTGAAAATTCCTTTTTTCAGATATAATCACGAATAAAGTGATATCTTATTTCAATGTGTTTAGCTTTGTAATGTTGTATGAGAGTTTTTGACATATTTATGACACTTGTGTTGTCATATAATACAAGTATATTTGATTCAAGACTGAAATAGTCTTCTTACTTATCCAAGAGATAAGACAACTTTCCAAAAAGTAACATCCTCCACTTGTATTCTTTCTTTCAATTATGTCCTCTGCATAGCCTGAGTTACAAAATCCTGCTAACCTAAAATTATTATTTCTTTCATTGAACAAACTTAGATCAGTAGAGTCTATAAGATATATAAATATTTGTTTCACAATGAGACTCTTTGGGGTCAAACTGAAATCTGGCACAAAGACATAGTCTCTTACAACACCCTTATAGCTGCGTATGCTCATAGGGGTGAGTGCGGGCCTGCATTGAGGCTCTTTGAGGAAGTTAGAGGGAGGGTGGGGGTAGGGATTGGAGGCGGTGGGGTTGTTCTGGGAGAAGGGTAGGATGGGGTTGATGGTTGATATGTTCACTATGGCGAGTGTTTTGCCTGCTTTTACTTGTGTTAAGGATTTGGTTGGGTGTATGCAGTTTCATGGGGTGATGATTAAGAGTGGATTCCATGGGAATTCACATGTTGGGAGTGGGTTGATTGATTTGTATTCCAAGTGTAGGAAGGTTTTTGAGGAGATTCCGGCATCGGATTTGGTTCTTTGGAACACGATGATTTCTGGATTTTCACAGTATGAGGACTTGTCTGAAGGTTTCATTGCTTTAAGGAAGGGAACTGTTCATGCAGGGATTACTGGTGATAAAAACAGTCATTATTGCTACTTCAGTGGGAAAGTGCGATATACAATCATACTAATTATTTACCTATGACATGTTTCGGTAAACACTAAACACTTGTTCAATAGAAGTTTGTCAACTGAGAGCTTATTCATAAGTTTGACATTGAAGCTTATTGAAATAAGTTAAAAAGAACTTATTTTAATAAATTTCACTGCCACTGTTCTACGTGCACGGGGCATCGGTACACACTCTTCATGGTTGGACAGATTTTGATTATGGTTGCCACTGTACATTAGAAAATAGTCAATTATTGTCATTTTGTGAATCTGTTTAAAGGAATAGGTGGTGAAAAGAAAAAGGAGTTTGTTATGAGTCCCAAAGATGGGGCATTGTGGAAGGCTCAACAAAGTGTTTTGATTCTTTTCAAGCGTTGTTCCGGCATGAAACAGTTAAAGGAGATGCACGGTCGCATTGTCCAAAGCGGCTTCGATAAGAACCCGCTTGTGGTCGGAAAGATCATCGAGTTTTGTGCGGTGTCGGGGCACGGAGACATGAATTACGCAGTGAGGGTTTTTAACATGATCGATAAACCCGACGCGTTTATGTGTAACACCATGATCAGGGGCTTCGGACAAACTAGCCAACCACGAAAGGCCATTGACTTGTACAGAAGAATGCATGAAAAAGACAGTTTCACGTTCTCTTTCTTCCTCAAAATCATTGCTGGATTGGGGTCAGTTGCATTGGGAAAGCAACTGCATTGCACAATCCTTAAACATGGGCTTGAAACGCATGCTTATGTGAGAAACTCTCTGATTCACATGTATGGTATGGTGAAGGACGTAGAAACTGCACACCAACTGTTTGAGGAAATTCCAGATCCAGATTTAGTGGCTTGGAACTCTATCATCGACTCTCACGTGCATTGCCGAAACTATAAACAAGCTCTCCACCTGTTTGCCAGAATGCTGCAGAGTGGCGTGCTGCCCGACGACGCCACTTTCGTAGTGACCCTCTCAGCTTGTGGAGCCATAGGAGCACTGGATTTCGGGAGGCGAATTCATTCTATCATACGTAACACTGAGCTTGGTGGGAGTGAGAGCACATTGGTCTCCAATTCGCTAATTGACATGTATGCGAAGTGTGGAGCTGTGGAGGAAGCCTACCACATATTTACTAACATGAAAGGGAAGAAGAACGTGATTTCATGGAATGTCATGATTCTTGGGCTTGCCTCCCACGGTAATGGAGAAGAGGCGTTGGCCCTTTTCACGAAAATGTTGCAGCAGAATGTGGAGAGACCGGATGGTGTTACATTCTTGGGGGTGCTAAGTGCTTGTAGCCATGGAGGATTGGTTGAGGAAAGTAGACGGTATATTGATATTATGGGGAGAAAGTATAACATTCAACCCACAATAAAGCACTATGGGTGCATGGTGGACCTTTTGGGTCGAGCTGGTTTAGTTGAGGAAGCATACAATTTGATAAAGAGCATGCCGGTGGAGTGCAATGCAATTGTATGGAGGACTTTGTTAGCTGCATGTCGACTTCATGGATCCGTTGAACTTGGTGAGAAGGTGAGAAAACATCTGTTGGAATTAGAGCCAGACCATAGCAGTGATTATGTTCTTCTTGCAAATATGTATGCAAGTACGGGCCAATGGAATGAAATGAGCAAAGAAAGAAGATCAATGCAGTTAAGGAGAGTTCAGAAACCAGAGCCTGCAAATAGCTTCATCGGCATTCCTAGATTTTGGTTGGAGAAAGGGACTATAGAAACATCGTTTTAACACTGGTAATGTTCTTGAATATTTTTCTCCAGACTCGATTAGAATGTTGATTGATTTTATTTTGAATTTTTTATATGATATTTAGACCCTGTTAATTGTTAAACTTTAATCTGGTTTGATCATATGATGATATTCAGACCCTGTCCATACTGCTTTGATTCGCTGGTCTGCTCTGATGATTTTTAAAACTAGCATATATACAATTTTTGTACCCAAAGATTGTACCTTCTGTCTCTAAACGAAAATACTCATTCTTGTTAGAGCTTACATCATAATTTGTAGTAGGACTTGGAAAGGGTGTTGTTCTAACATTTGTCCAAGTAGAGATCGACAAGTATATAGATCAACTAATAAGAGATTGTTCAAACTTAATTAATAATTTTAAGTTTGAGTCTTAGGCATAGTTGCAACTAATATGAGATTGTTTCAACTTAACTAATAGTTTTAAGTTTGAGTTTTAGACGTACCTATGTTGAATTTTTTATTTTGAAATTGTTGGTGTCATTGTAGTTTCATAATGTATTCTCGCAATGTTAATAGTATATTTTCTCCCTATCTCAGCCATGTACCCAAGGCCCAATACTCTCTTGTTGAACTTTTGTTAACTATTTTAAAATATGTTACAAGATACAGACATATAATTATTTGTTCTTCTTATTTGTGAAGGGAAAATAATTAAGATTAACAATGTTACAAGAGTCAAAATTACACTTTTGAAGGTTAGAAATATAAAGAGGCAAACTTACAATTAGTAGTTTTTTTTTAAGGTTAAAAACTGATAGATAAAGCTTTCATTTCACCCATCTTCACCTCGAAGGAAATGCTCATTCCTCTTAAAATTCCTCCACATAATAGACTCTGGAGGATCATAGAGCATGCTCATGAACTGAACCAACAATATCATGCAATTAATCTGACATTTCAGGTGGAATCTAAATTTAAAATTTTAATAAATACGATGTTTTATATCAGCCCACTAACCAGTAAGAAATTACTTGATACATTTTGTACAACAATATGTCTAAACAGGTCATTTCAGCTATCAAATTCAAAACCCACTTTTTGTATATTTTTGAAGTATGTTGGCCTTTTGCTTAATAATTTCATAAACGTGTGTTTCGTTTCATAAACAAGCATATGAAACTTTTATGCTACATTTTTAGCGCTAAAAAAACTGTCAGCTAGCCTGATATATGAGGATGAACAGAATAGACTGATAAATACTTTGAATGACCGAGTGCAGCAATTGAATAAGAATGCATGAGTCAATTAACTAGTTATTGAAAAAAAAAAAATCAAAAGCATGGGAGGGGGTAGTTCCTCCTTAAACATTTTATGTGTGAGTGAGTAATGAGCATGCTTAGTTCAACTATTTTGTTTTGTCAATTTGTTTGAAGGAATGGACATGTTTCCAAGGAAGAAAAAATTGACTTCCTATTTAGTTAATTTCCTGACATATTTGTTGTCAAAGTATTTTCACAATATTTTGTATTCTATGTTCTTAAACAGAATATCTGAAAGCTCTTGTAAGGGTGTGTATGAAAAGAGTTGTGAATGGTGAAGTTCATGTGAAGTTATTGAAGTATCATGCAATGTGTGTGTAAAATGTCCCACATTGCGAAACATAGGTGAAGCGGTGAGGAACATGAACTCTGAAATAAATGTGAGTAGCATTGAACAACTTTCTTATCTGGATGGATTCAATGATGATCGAGAAGATCCATGGTCTAGAACAATGATTTCGCACTTTGGAGGGGTGCTTTTTTAAGGTGGAGGGGTGATGTTTTAAGGTCTGCTCAAGTGGGGGAACTTACATCAACGCACGGCCCTGTAAATTGAGCATAAGTTTTTTTTTTTTTTTATTTATTATTATTATTATTATCATCAATTTTTAAAAATATTTAAATCATATATGATATTTAATTTAACTTTTTTATAAATAAAAAATTTTAATTGAGTTTGGTTGCTTAAATATTAGTAATTAATAATATAATTGTTTTGACTACAATTAACCATTAAAAATATCTTCATTGTCAGACTGATTTTTTATTTTTTGTAATATTATATTAGAATATTAGTTTCTTGGTAAATTTTGGTTCTACAGTTAAATACTATCAATAATTTAAAATTAATTTATTAGATAATGTAATTAAGATTAATTTTTTAAAATAAAGTGAGTACTTGAATTACTTAATAACATTAATAATTTTTTCAATTAACGATCAAAGTTATAAAAGAATTATTTAGATTACATTTTAAATTAATACAATTTAAAATGATTTTGATGTATTATTTTTATCAAAAGTTTATGTATTTACTTTTAAAATATTTAAATAGTTTGACTAAAAAAAAATAACTTTAAAGTTAAATTAAATTCCTTCAAAATTTGTTTAAATAGGACTTTAAAATTATTTTTTACATTGTAAAGGTTTGAATACACAACTCTGCATATTTTTCCTTAAAAAAGCTGCATATTTCTAGCAAATATAAACTTACATTTTGTTATGACAGAACATCTACACTTCAGTAAATTAGTTAAATCTCGTGTATAAACATGACACAATTTCCTAACCTTTCCAGGATAGGAAAAGGTAGAGAAGATAGTTCTGATGGAGGATCACTCTTTGAACTTTATGTGAGACTCATTACTAGGTTCATGACTAGGAGGATGGAAGAGACATCATGTCTAGGACTATGCTCATCATGTGTGTAGAGTATTGACCCTCTTTTAGGCCTATTTTGAGTAATATAAGATTTATTGCTTTTATTCCCATTTCCCCCTTGTATTTTGGGGTATCCTAGATGATAGGATTTTATTTTGTATTTTCATTTAGCATTTATATTATAGGGCAAATTAGCTTATGATTTATTTTTGGTTTACAACTTCTGAGGTCAGAATCCACTTTTTTCTATTTTTAGGTCAAAGGATATTTTAGTCTTTTAGGAGGAAAGGAATCCACACCACATTTAAGGTGCATTTGTGTGCATTTGACTTGCATTTCTCGACCATGCACCTCCAAATGCAGCCCTAGATACTTTTCTTCCTTCTATATATACCTTAAAATCCTACCATGTAGACACTTTAGAATATATGCATTTGAGTGAGCATTTTGCCTCAAAAGTCTTCCTTAGTCTTTTAGGTCTACACGACCAAATCCCTCTCTTCTCATCCTTAGAGTGAATTTAGGGTTCTTTTGAGTGACCTTCACCAAATCTTGGTGGAGAGAGCCAACCTAGAGCATCCAAACACCAACCACCCTTACTTTTACCTATTCGTCCACTTCCTTACCCTTCACGCCCATCCTTTATCTCATCACTCTTGGAGAAACATTCAATCATTTTCTTCATCTTTCACTCCCTTCTTAGGAACCATTGATCATACCATGGAGAAGAGTCCATCAAGTTCTTTGTGAAATTATTTAGTTGTGAGTCATTATTAAGCTTTACATGGATAAAATTACAATCATTTTATTTGTTGACTATGTTGCTTAATTTCAGGATATTTTCATTTCATAGTGTACAAATATTATTGTTTCTCAATTGCTTACTAGTCATATTGAATAAATTAATTTTCTCAAAAATAAAGTTCAGTCTTATTTCTCAAATATTTATGTCAGAGTTTATCATCCCACAATATGATTATACTATGTTGCATGGCCAAGTCCAATATCAAACACCAGAAGAGTTGCGATATCAAGTTTAAAAGGGATTTTTATTGGCTGTTAAGTCCCACATTGGACACTGCAGATACTATTGTCTAGTCTCAGATATTTTAAGTGTATGTATATTATATTGCACTTTGTGTCCCACATATATAAGTGATCAATAAATTAAAGTCTTATATAAGTTAATTGTTCTAAACTTAAGTAACCACTTTTATTTGTTATTTATGAATTGTGTGGGAATGTGATGTAAAATATTAGAAAGTACATCTTGAGACACTTGTTAGATGTCAAATATTTTATTGCAAATCCGCGTGAAATGTTGATTGATTTTATTATGAATGATTCTAATATAATAATTTATTTATTCAATAAGTGTTTTAAATGTAGAATTAAAATATTTTGAAACATGTCCTTTAATTTTTATATAATAATTATTATGAATGTGATAGCACAAAATGATAAAAAAAAATTAATTTAGAGATATTTTGCTTATCACAACCTTTAGTTTTAATTATAATTACAAGTAATAAATTGGTTTTATTTCTTAACCTTAATTATAAGCAGTGATAATTACAGTAACTTTTAAAGTTATTAAGTTAAAGTTCTTTTATACTTTTCATCTTTTATTTTAACTTTTTTCATTTTTTATTTTAACTTTTTTTATGAATTTATTTATAACTAACATAACTGACATTAATTATGACACTCACTTTATATAAATGATACATTTGAAATAAAATTAAAATTTATGATAGAATTAATTAAAAGTAATTATATTAATTATTTTTTGGTATGAAAAATTAATGTACAAAAGATATTCCGTGCTTCCATAAAACTTTTAAAAATAATAAAAATCAACCCTTATTGAATACGAATCATTATGCACTGTCTTGAACAAAAACATTTTTAAGAGTTTTTTTTATGAAAAGTTTTGTAAGAATTTTTTAATTTTTTATCTAATTTAATTTTTATTTATCAAAATTTTATGAATTAAATATTAATATTTTAAAATAAATTATCAATAAAAATTTTGTGCTATAATAATAAACATGTTCGTGTATTATATATATTAAAATACTAATTATATAATAATGAATGGTTGATTGAAAATATAAACAATAATGGGATGATATTCATAAAAAGGATAAAAAAGATTATGATTTATAAACGAGTAGTTAGATGGGTAAAATTGAACAAAAGTTATGTATATCATAAGGTCAAATTTCTTTTTATTATTGTTATGGATTATAGATATAGATTACTCTTATCAAATAATTATAGTTTTTAATAAAATTATTTTAAAATAAGAATAAAACAGCTTAATAAGGGTGATACTGACTACCATGTTGAGGAAAAAAAGAATGGTAGAAAAAGTATAAAATTATTTTTTGAATGATCAGGATTTCTATAAAAAAAAATGCTCACATTCTTGTCTTTTTAATGCATGGGTAGAGTTTTGAACTTTTGTAAGTAACTAGTATTCATGATCAAATAATAAGTATATAATAATGAAAAGTAATGTCTTAAGGACATATTAAAAAATCAATGTTTTGAATAATTAACTTTATTTAATACTCTTATATGACTGATGTTTTTATCGAAAACAGGGGTATGTATAACATGATGGAAAAAGATATTAGGAAGATATTAGACTAACTTAATTGTTATAATTCTTTTTTGTAGATATCTTCCCCATTTAGGGTAAGGAATTGAGATTACATTATCTGATATCAAACCACAAGAAAGAGGAAGGATCTTACTAGATGGTTTTATCAACCTAGTTGTTTTCGAGAAGAACAACTGATATAATAATATATCACAAGAAATAATAGACAAATTTTCAACTTAACAACTTAAAATCAACTTTACATGCAACAATTCAATAAATTTAACAACTTCATGTATCATCATGTATTTTCAACTTTGAAGATGTCCTCAATTTAGTGAGCATTTTAAGTGGATTAGTCCCACTGAGCCTGCAATGTCCACCCATTATCTTCAAGTCAAGTCAGTACAACATTTAGCAAAATAGCCAGGTAAGCAACTTTTGAGCTTTTAGATTTTATCATTTAAACCAGAAAGGTCAAGTACTATTGTCAAGAATAGAACAACTTGGTTGTGAGCTTACTACGACATTGGTATTCATTAACCAAGCTCCAAATAAAATTATTTCGCTATTTATCTTCTAAATACTACGCACTCTTCCAGTACTTGGTTAAGGATTTTAGCCCCAAGTTCGTGCTTTATTCTTCGGTCACTTATGTTAAGTATGATGTGGTTTGACCACATACCAGTTTTAGAAGACACAACTTTCAAAAATTAACTCCCCTTCAAAAGACAACTCTCTCTCTTTCAACAACATTGAGCACTTAAAGTACTACAACTTAGATATGCACAATAGGATCTTTTCATCTTAAAACAACTTATTCCTCCTCTAATTTTGTTTCAACTTTAAACTTTAAAACTTGAAGAATCACAAAAAGCATACACATCTCAACTTAAACAACAACTCACAACTTACTACTTTTCAACTTAATCAACACATAACTTTCACTACACTTCTTAATAACTTAGCATTAATCACTTGTACTCAACTTATATAAACAACATTCAACATTATAATATCATTATTTAACAAATAATCATCATCTAACTTAAGGTTATACAAAGAAAAGGATTTGTTAAACAAAAAAATCTTGTGTTGTTGCAAATCCCTTTATTGAGGACACTCACATTGATATCAAACATGACGTGGCTTTAGTTTTTGATACCACATAGGAGGTTTAGAGAGTGGAATAGGCCTTGAGCACCTTTATCTAGTGTTCTCGTAAGTTGGTGAAAGTTACATATCTACAAATATTATATTTAATTAATTATTTTTGTTTAGAATATACTATAACATTGTTTTTTTTTATTTTACCTTTTTCTGCTTAGAATATTGTTGACCCACTAAATGTTGAAGGGAAGGATGAAGTTTCTCCTACTAAAAGAGTACACTCAATAAAGGTGTGTAAAGTGACTACTAATATGGATGTAGGGTGGGTATATGAACTGGTTTGACCCGGGAAATTCACATTTTTAACGGGTCGGATAAGTCTGATCCATAAAATAAATAATGTTGTTTTGGCTTCTATCTAGCCCATTAAGTTCGTAGATAAATGAATCGATCCACGATTCATTGAAAATATGATTTTTTTTTAAATAAATTAAAGGTTAAATTGTAATTTTTGTCCCTCTATTTTAAAATAGAGACATTTAGTCCCTTATTATTAAAAATACAAAATTTAGATTTTATCATCAATTTAATGCTCATTAATTATTACGTTTTAATATTTTTTGATAACATGTCACCACTTATATAGCTTGATATTTAGTGACATGATATGAAAGAATAATTTTCAAAAAATAATTTATAAAATGTCCTTGTTTGTATATATTTGAATGAATGATTGGTATTTGTTTTATTAATTAATAAATTTTATATGTATGGTTTTTTAGTTTTTTTTTTATTTCTAAATATCATGTTATTAAATGTCACATCAATTAAGTATGTGTGAATATTAAAACATAACAATTGGATGTGAATTTGATGGGGACCAAGATTTTGCATTTTTAAAATTAGAGAAATTAAATGTCTCTATTTTAAAATAGACAGACCGAAATTGCAGATTAACAAGAATAAAAGAGTCCAAAGTGTAATTTAACATATATAAAATTAAATTTTCAAATTGAAGGAGTTTTCTTTCCTTTCTTTTCTTATATTTATGAGTTTTGGTATGATATTTTTGTGGGTTAGGATTTGATTTTTGGATGGTAGGGTGAGGTTGTTGTTTTGGGCATTGAAATTTATAGATTGGGAGAAGTAAAGAGAAATGAGAAAGAAAGGAAAGTGTTGCTAGAATAGCTTTTAGTGGCGGCCCACAATGGTCAAAGGGGATAAAAAGAAAAGAAAATGAAATGCCACCACTGATAATCACCTTTAATAACGCGCATGGTGGTTCGTGGTGGTTAGGTCTAGCTGGAAGTATACTACTTGACTAAGGAAGGTAGGGATAAGAAAAATAAAAAGAAAGAAAGAAATCTTAATCATTAATCTAAAATTGATTAAATTTAATGGTTGAAAATCACTTTTCCATAGTTAGAGATATGTTTAAGTTTCTCACCTTAACATTTTTCATGCATGTGGTACCAATTTCCTCCCCATCATCAAGAATACAAAATAGTACAGAAGTAATGGAACGAGACCACCTCATCGAATAATGTAGGGATCACCTATCAATAGTGAGCTTGTTGAACCACCCCAACTAGGGGATGAGTATCAAGATGTTGTCCAAGTGTTATAGTTGGCCATGATAGCCTCTCATTCTCGTTAGATGTATCCCAACCATAACATCCTTGGGGCACAAGTAGATGACCTATGATATCCCACCTCCATAAACTCTAACTATCTTGCGAAACAAAAACATAAATGTATGGACTCAACACACACATCATAACCATACAATATACATAACTCATCTTCTCGAGTAGTCTAAGACATTGGACTTATTCATCTCGTCTCATCAAAGCACTCATCATAATATGATTCATCACATCATAATATTTCATCCTCATCAAATCTATCACAACACACATCATCACATTTCAACCATTCAACATATCAATTTAATAAACTTCATCACATAATCCATCATATTCATTCAATGCTATTTCAACATAACTCTTCGTACATCATCATAGATATAGATATCAATATAACAGATTTCATAATCTTACACATCATTACCCATTATTATATATATATATATATATATATATATATATATATATATATATATATATACACACACACACACACATCTATCATTACAATATTCATTAATACTCAAGATAATTCTTCAAACAACATTAGTAATGCATATACAATTTTCAGAACATTATTTATCAATTAATTCTTTTAATTCTTAGTATCTCATCTCAACCTTTTAATTATCTTTTAAAACATACAAAATGATTATTACTCTATAAATAAGAATTTTCATATAATTCACAAGTACACATATACACAATTAATCATACTTAGAACTCATTATAGCATCACATGTTCATAAGAAATGTACAAAATTCATACTCAATAAAAATTGTTAGAACATTAAATCATGAAGATCCATCCAATCCGATTCAAAATCCCCAATTAATATATGAATAATCATAATCTTAAAAAATGTACAAACTTATTATACAAATAGATCAATTAGAATGTCATAAAAAAATCGTAAATAGAGTAATAATATATTCACAATTTCATATGTACACAATAATATGAGTTCAACATACAACTTATGGGGCTTAAGGTTTGTTCTTCTACCTTATCCCTCATATATGTCAAAAGGATTTCATAACCTCACTCCCCCTTAACTGGAGTAACAATTCTTGTGGAAAGATGTTTCTTTGGTGACTATTGTTGCTAGTCTGTGCTTCTCCCAATGTTCTCCTCTAACTCTCTTTTTGTGAGCATTCGAGGTTTTCAAAAATACGCTTAATGACCTATTCCTTCACTATTTTCCTTTTTGAGTTAGTCTCCAAGTTGGTCCAAAGTCTTATAATTTATCTTCTTTTATTTTAGGAACAAAATATTTCCCTTTCAATATTCTAATTAATTTATATATTATTTATTTTAAAAAAATGAGATGTTACAACTTTCTCTCTAAAAAAATTTCGTGCTCAAATTTTGTAGTTATATAATTATTTTGATAATGCTTCATAATGTTCTTAAGCTCTCGAGTAGAACTTGCCACAATAGTAGGTCTTGCTCCTAGTCTTTAACTCTTAAGGTAATGTCTTAAAGGTATGGTTTTATCTTATCTAGCTATTACAAACTCAGGAATATGGATTGTGTCATGAGTAAAATTTTTGAGTCATGGAATACTGAAGATACTATAATGGTTCGAAAGAAAAGAGGTAAGGCTATAAATTAGAAACTTCCTCATTCATATTAAGATTTTGTAAGAGCAAAATAAATATAGAGTAAGCATGCATGATCTTAATGTCAAACCAACTTCAATTCAAGTAGTTAATTCTAGCAATACATGATCTTCATCATATTGTTACAAATGGTTTATTAACTCACTTCATGTCCTAAGATGAGGTTTCCTATAGGTTCTAACAAATCATAAAGGTATATCACACCTCCTTGTACTTAGAGTCTATAAAGTATGAGCCTAACTACCTCTAAATCTTATGCAAAATCTTCAAGGGGATTTTTTAAGGATTACATAATTCTATCATATTGGCTATTTGTACAAAGGTAATAAGCTAAACTTAATCTAACATGGTTATTAAAGTTTTGTGAAGTTCTCCCCAAAGAAAAATAATCTAATTGTAAGTCTAAAGTTTGTAGCAGAAACTATGTTATATAGCAACCCATGTAATCACATTCTTGCTTAGTATGCCTAAAGGTTGCAATTTAGAGATTTTGGTATTCTTCCTTAGGCTTCTAACATATATTACATGCATAAATAACTTAACTACAAATTTTTCCACTTCGACCATCCTTCTAAGATCTTGGTATGTCTTTATAACTTTGGGGTGAATTCTTATAATACTCTTGTAGCCTTCCTTTAAGCTCATATTGTTTAAACCAGGAACACTAGGTGTACTCAATTCATCTTGGAATCTTAGAACTTCATTTATACCTCAACTCAAAACGACTTTCCTTACTTTGACTCAAATACTCTACTTGAACTAACAAAATGGACTTAGCTTTTGGCTTTTACTAATCTCATTTATCAATCTATTAGTCATTCTCAATATATCTAAATTAGGATTCATTAAGGGTTACTCATAGGTCAACTAAGGTTTCTAAACTTGTTCTAAAAGGTTTCTCAAGTCATCTTTGTAGACTCATTAAGGATGTACCTACACAGGGTCCAATCATTGTGACACCCTTTACCTCAACATTAATACACAAT
Source organism: Cajanus cajan (assembly GCF_000230855.2). Lineage (NCBI taxonomy): Eukaryota > Viridiplantae > Streptophyta > Magnoliopsida > Fabales > Fabaceae > Cajanus > Cajanus cajan. The sequence continues at coordinate 47,473,471 of NC_138518.1, read as the reverse complement.
AAATGTAAACTATAATTTTCTGAGTAAATAAAATCTTTCATAGTTGATAACATCTTTCTTGGATAAAACAAGTGTCTCAAATATCATAAGGTAGAAAATTCGCATGCACAACTCATAAACCATAACTCCAATGTAGAAATTACAAAAGAAAAGAAACTAAGATTTTCAAAATAGTTTAATGGAAAGAACATCCTAGGTTAGTCCTAACTATACCCTGATGTCACATGTCCTATCAGACCACGCCCAATTGAAGCCTAAACTTTGTCAACAATATCCTCATGTTGATGGTCTCCTACAAAACAATAAAAGACATACATAGAGCAAACATAGGAGTGAGAAACATCTCACTCAGGTTAAGGTGTAGAAATAACGGTTAGGCAACACACATAAATCATAACAAACACAGACATAACAACACATTAATCAAGTACAAATTCAAGTTACACATACAATAGTACCATATACGAAATCATTCATCATGCAATGATGTTATGGACTCGACTCAGAGATGCATGCATGTGGCGCGAATCACATATCACATATCACTAGTGTGTTGCTGAAACAACACACCTAAGGTAGTCTACGAGTACATGTGGGGAGATACTCATACACTTTCAACTAGAAGGATGTATTGTCAGGGTTTGGTCAGGATAGTGAAGCTGCGCAAGTTACGTCTCGTGCTCACAAACGGGCATAATCGAGACATTTAAATCGCACTATCCCCTAGGACTCCCACAAGTTGTTACACAAGGAGGGCCTTCCCTAACGGTGTACTCCACATCGTACCCGTCACATAGATGCACATGATGCATGTCACAGATTCACACTTCATTGACTTATCATTTCACTTTTCATAATTTCTCATATATCATGTCTCATTGTCACATAACATCAAGTCTCGTGTCTCATATTTACTTTTCACATTATCTCATCATATTCATAGTCTCATACAAGAAACTTCTCATAGGCATATACATCAGAATAACGCATAAACCATACCAAGAAATTATCCAACATCATACGAATTCAATTTGCAATTCATAACATAGGAAGCATAAAGGTCATAAACCCAACTTTATGAGTTCATGCATTTTTTTACAACTATCCTATTAATATATTTCAATCGATAAAAACACTCCAAATATTATCCAAAACACGAATCCATCATCAATTTTACATATAATGCCTCAAAATTCATCCAAAGATCATATCCCTAATTTCACTTCATAGGGCTTCCCACAGAAACCCAGAAAGCACTCTAATTCATATCAAAACTTATCTATTTTTGAAATCAAGCACATATTCACACTCAATAAACATCAAGAAACACAACAGAAAACTTAGAAGCCAAAACAGAAAACATTTGAAATTTGCCTGTTTCTCATAGGATTCCCGTAGGAACCCATAGAACACTCTAATCCATATCAAAACATATCCAAACTCAAAATTAAACATACATTCATGCTTAGTAACCATCAAGGAATACAACAGAAAACTGAGAAGGAAAATCAGAAAACATTTAAAATTTGTCTGTTTTTCATAGGGTTTCCCATAAGAATCCATAGAGTACTCTAATCCATATCAAAACCTATATATTCTTGAAATTGAACGCATGTTCACACTTAGAATCACACAAAGAATGCAATAAAACAATCAGAAAGAAAAACAGAAAACTTTCATAAAGTGCATGTTCCTATCAAGCAAGGGATTAAGGGTCAATCCTGCTACCCAACAGTTATTCTCACACCCTTTGAGTGAGGTTTCTCACTCCCCCTTACCTTGATGAGCAGAAGATGAGGCACAAGCGGAATTTGATTGTTCCTATTCTCTTGGTTCTCCTTGTTCTTCAGAAAAAGGCGTAAGAAAGAAAATGAGTCAGAGGAGTGAATAGGTGAAATGACTCTGGTAACTTCTAATAACCACCCTTTTCTCAAATTAATAAAATAATAATAAAAAAATTAGTAAAAGACTACTACATCATTCCTTCCTTTCTCATAAAATAATATAATTAAAATACCTTTCCTCCTTTTTAATAAATATCATAAACATAGTTCTTTTTTTTTTTTTTGAAAAAGATAGATATGCTAAGGCATCACTATGTAGAAAAGAGATCCTAACTAGGTTAGCACCTCAATCCACATCAATCATCTACAACATATCAAAATGACACTAAATCAAAAAAGAATATGAAATACAAGTACAAATGTTAGTCATATCTCGCCTTAGAGAACCTATAATGAGAAAGACCACCCCTATCCCTAGAATAAGAAGAAACAATACAAGAGGTCCACCAAAAAAATCTAGGGTGTATAAGACCAAACCTTGCTAAGCTATCAGCACAACCATTTCCCTCCCTATAAAAATGAGAGAAACAAAATCTCATACTCCTAACAAAAACCAACATGTTCATCCACTGCATATACAATCACCAGGGAACTAATAAAGGGTTGTAAAACGCCGAGATGACAAGCAAAGAATCTGACTCAAGCCAAAGGGACATCCATCCATGATCGCGAGCAAGCTGAACTACACGAATAATAGCCAAAAGTTCTGCTTCCAAGGCTGATCTGACCTCCACTAATTCAGCTAAGCATCCAACCAAATTTGCCATGTTGTCTCTAAAGATTATGCCACATGCCGCTGTAGAGGAATAAGCAGAGAAAGCTCAATCAGTATTGCACTTGATCCAACCAAGAGGGGGAGGGTTCCAACGTACTTCAAAGATAGTGTCAACTCTTGATAAAACATATTTTTTCATAAAATTAGTGTTATAGTAAATAATCCAAATATTACTTAAAAATCATTTTTATATTAAAATAGAGCTCACATAAAATAGATAAATAATATAAAATATATTTCTCCCTTTTAGTAAAAATAACATACGTTTATATAAAAATATAATTTAACCTCTATAATATAAGGAGAACTATAAATTGTGAATAAACAAAAGTTAACATAACTAATAATATTTTATTTGATAAAATACATTATTTGATAGTAAGTATTAAGTTTTAAACATTAATTATTTAAATAGATAATACTAAAATAATTATGTAGTATTAGAAGTACTAGTATTTTAGTATGTACAATATACAAATATGTTTATTATATAATTAAAATTTATAATAAATTATAAATTATATATATATATATATATATATATATAAATACTAAGTTTGAATATAAAAATTATATTTAAAATTTGTATAAGTAGATATTTTTAAATATATAAATTATATTTTAGATTTATGATAAATAATTTATATTTTAGTAAAAAATTATTTTTATTTATTGATAATTTATTTAAAATATAAATATTTAATTCATAAATAATTATGATAATAAAAATCGAATTAGATAAGAAGTTAAAAGAATCCTTACAAATCTTGTTGTCGAAGAAAAATTCTTAAAAACACTATAGTACAAGATAGAAATTTGTATTTAATATATAACAGTTTAGTAGATTGATTTTTCATTATCCTTTAATAAATATTATAACTTAATTTAAATAAGTACACTATTTGATAATAAATGTTAAAATGTACATTATATCTTGTTGCAAATTGAATTCCTCTTCTAACATCTTTGGAACCTCCTTAGTCTCCATGTCCTCCCCGATCTCTGTGTGCTCCTCACTCTCTTCTTGAGGTAATGTTGTCACTCTAGCCCTAGTCTTGCCCAAAGATAATGACAAGAGACCATTGCCTGGAGGGAAGGTACAGACCACTCTTGCCAACTGAATGGTCGGGTGAAGAATAATCAAAGGGCGCTCTGAATAGTCCTTAGAAACCTCTAGTGACCGAGGAGAGTAATTTGATATGTCATCATCAAAAGAGGATGGACTCAGGGACCAAGGTTCATACTCTGGTACATCACCGAAAGATGTTGAAGTCGAAGAAGGAAAATGATATCAATTGACTATACATCGCAGTAGTAGGGTGGAGTAAAGGTTCTAACTTCACTTGTTCCAATTTTTAGTAATGATTCAATCCATTCACAATGTTATTCAATTCCAACCAATCCTTTTTGTTGGAAAAATGGGTCGAGTTTTAGGATAAATGATATTTTGTTTTAAGTTGGATTTCTTTTTAACTTTTTTTTATTGTTAAAACTTATTAGATTTAAGAGGTTGCTTTATTTTAATTAAAAAATGTTTGATAAGTTTTCTATGGCTTAAATAATGGTTATGGATGTGAACCCTTTTACAGTTTTCATGACGTGACATCCTCTATCCCGTATTCCATAATACAATATAAAACTGAATAACATCAATTTTATAAATAAACTCAAAATTCACACAGGTATAGAGAATCACATTTTAACATAAACTAGACCTAGTTAAAATAACAATTAAAAAAAATTAAAAATTAAACTACTCAAAGTAAACAACAAGAATCAAATCCTAACTAGTCCTAATTAATTCTCCAGTGTTAGAGCAAAACTCAACGTTGAGGACTAAGCCTCATCATCCATATCTTCAACACCATGCTGATGATTACCTGAAAAAAATCACAAGACAACACAAAAGAAAAATGAGTGACAAACATTTTACTCTAACTCATAGTGCAAGAATACAAACTGGGTAGCCAAATATAAACAACACATACAATATGATATAGCATACATAATTACACATCATCATATTTAACTCATTCATAGCATAGTAAGCAATAACAAATAAGATTATAATGCATATGCAATGGACACGGACTACATATTATCATGCATGCGGTGCTATTAAAAATATCACATCACACTTGTGCATTTCAGCTAGCAACATACTAGAGTAGTCTAGGAGTACATGCTAGGTCACACTTTCTACGCACTCTCATTGGAAGGACATACTACTAGGGCCTGATCGGGATAGTTAAGCCGTGCAAGATACACCCCATGCTCACGAGGGTAGGATTGAGACTTCTAAACCGAGCAATCCCCAAGGTTGGTTTCCAAGCTTTTACACAAGGGACCTTCCCTGGTGATGTATTCCATATCGTACCCTTACAACAACATTTTTATGCACATGATGTATATCAAATAGACTCTATGCATAACATTTCACATTATCTCATTAATTCATTGTAAACTAATCCCATATCATAAAATCATCAACCATTCTCAATATGGTAATTAACAATTCAAATATATCAATTAAATATTATCAATCAATGGCATAAGAAATCACATCACTACAACTCATATATAGCTCACAACATATCAATAACACACTCCCATACTACATTTTCATAACTTAATCTTCTAAAATGTCGTGTGATCCAAACACCTTAGCTAAAGCTATATATATGCTATGAAGTTGATCTTTATTTTATTAGAAAGCTAACAAAATTATCTGTAAATTCTATGTTGACCTCAAGAGTTAAATATTCCATATACTATTTTAAATAAGTACAAAACCATAACATTTCAACCAAAATCTGACAACCTAACCTTTGCTCACTAATTTGATGATAACTTAAGTTCTAGACCTCTTTCTTAGGTGATTCCAATAGAATTTGAAAGCTAACATCTGACGCTACAACTTTTATGAAGATTACAAAACCTATTTTTTCCATTTAAGGCAACTAGAAAAGCTTACAATGTATGCATGTTATATTTCACACACAGAATATGAGGTTCATTTTTTAACTCACATAACTCAGTCATTCATTAACATTTTTGCATGATTCGTGAGTCTAAACTGTAGCTTTGAACATTTGCTTTATAACCCAATAGTCAGAACTTAATTTCATTAATCACATGCAGAGAAATCAAATAAATATCAAGGTATGTTCATATTAGAATTTCCAGAATTTGACACAACTCACACCCAAACTCTTTTCTCTGAATCCAATTGGTAAGAACTCTCTATAGGTTACATTATACTTCTAAAAGACACAATTTACACATATAACTACATACCCAGTTAATCTCCTCGTACAATCATCAATGTATTCCCTTGAGATTTCCCAAGAAACCCATAGAGATCTCAAATCATACAATTACAATCTCAAAACATTAAATCAATCATCCATTCAAGCAATTCATACAATTAATTACGTACAAGAAGAACAAAAAGTGAAACAAAAGCAATTAGGAAAAACCCTTCATACATGAGCATACAACAAACATAGAATTGGGGCCGATCACACTACCTGATATATAAACTCACAACCAGAGCGAGGTTTCTCACTTTCCTCTTACTTGGATAAGCTCTAGATGACGGGTGCATGGCTCGATCTGTAGTGATTTCCTTCCTCCCCTTGTTCTCTGACGCTAAAGTGCGTACGTGAAAATAAAGACATAAAAAGAGTTTGACTAGAAATCTTCTCTTTTAAAGGAAAAAAAACCTAACCTCCCTTTAACCATCTATTTAAAACATACTAACCACAATTATCCTGAAGATTCCTTCTCTTTTTAATAAAATATTATTCTGTTCTTTAATAAAATATAATATAATATATTGTAAAATTATTTCAAAATTAAAATAAATATTTAATAATCCCTATTAATAAAATAAAAATATCAAAATTATTAATAAAATATTTATATTATATTTTATGAAAAATGAGGTGTTACACATGAAAAAAATTGTTATAATTTATTTTTATTTATTTGAAATTTTTTTATACTATTTATTAAATTATGTGGAGTAAAAGAGTGTCACATAAGGATTTATAAATAAATAAAAGTATTCATTTTAACATAATATCAAAAATAATTTTTAGGGGCACTAGGGATTACGCATATGGTAAACACACTAGTTAATAATGAACACATAATACTAGGGACTAACAACAATCATTTCAATTTTAGAAGGATGAAAAATAATTTTTTTTTTATAAGAATCAAAATCAAAAGTAGCCTATTACAAAGACTAAAATATATTTACGCTTAAATATGATTTTAGTTCTTGAAAAATGACTAATAAGTTATGATTTTGGTCCTTATATTTTATTTTATTTTTCAATTTTTAAATTCTTATTATTATGTAATCATTTTTGATTACTCATTTATTTATTAAAAGATTAACCGACCATTTTAAGCATTACCCTCAATCATTAGTAATATCATATTAGTGTTTGACACCTTTGAAAGTTTAAACATGTCTTTAAAATAAATAGTATTTATCTACCTTAGATTTAAAAATTATTGTTAAGGAAGAAAAATAAAGACTTTAAATTTTATAGATGAAAATCAAAGATAAATATTTTATGATAACAAAGAATAAAATTTATTAATTTTACAAAGACTAAAAATATTTTACAAAAATAAAAAATAATGTTTACAAAATTTAATTTGTTTTTTTTTTTAAATATTAGAGAAACGAAAATCAAAATTCACTTGTCATTGCTATGAATAAAAGGTTCAGAAAGATCCTTGTGGAGTCCGATTCCTTTGCTAGCTGCGGTGACTCTTTGTGGAGTCTAATTCCATCAATGCAATGATTCTTCACATTAAGCTATTCTCCATCATCCTTGCTATAGGATAGTTCAGAGTATAGTTTCTTTCAACACAACACAGCTATGGGTGATTTAATTTCGAGAAATCAACCAAATTACAGATAAATTAGCGAATTTTGAATTATCTCTTAATGTGAATATAAGAGTATTTGATGTAGTTTTATTGTTTTTTGCTTTACTAAGGCAGACATAGCTTCTACTTTTTACCTCATAATTTTTAATTGATTCTTCTTAAAGTACGTTTGCCTAAACAATTCACCAAAGAAAAAAAATTAAAATTTATTTATTTTTCAAAAAGGCTAAAAACATATATAATTAGCTCACATTATATTAACAACTACTAAATAACAAACAAGCTATATAAATAAGTAAAGTTAATAAATTAAATAGAAGATCAAGGCAAAAGTTCCTACACAATTATTTTTTCTAAAATAATTTCAACCTTAATAACTTAGGGAAATTTTTATTGTTAGGTTCATATAAAAATATAAAAAAAAATATTATAATAGGAAAAAAAAAGCCAGTTGAAGCTTGCTAGTGCACTTAAAAGAAGAAAGATCCATAAGCACCCAACACCCAACCTTCAAATAAGGAAAAGTCTGGTGGGACACATCTGCAATAATTATAATGAGCAGTACATGTCCACACATCTTTTACCATCAACAGAATTTGAAAATACGAGAAACAGAAACCATCACCGATCATGACAACACAAAGCACCTGCCCCGTGACAGAACATGTTTACATAAGTCATCACTCCCCATGATGACATCCTTAAGGTTTGTTTGGTGTATAAGAAAGAGAGAGGAAGAGAAGGAATGAGTAAAAAAGTTAGTTTGGAAAAAATGAAGTGTAGAGGAAGAATGAAAAAGTTGTATCAAAATAACTTCACATTTTTCTGAAAAAATGCAACAAACTGTAACATTTGTTGAATAACACACGATTATATAATATGTATGATCAAATTATCTTAACATATTATACAATTATACATAATGGATTATATTAAACAACATAATTGATTATACATATATAGTTTTTATTAAAATAAAATAATAATAATAAATTATAATTATATAATAATAATACTTTTATTTACTAATTTTTAAATTAAATAATGTCTTAAAAATTAAATTCTATTCTCTCATTCTTCTTTTTTATTAAATAACTTTATTTTCACTTCAATTCTTCTCATACTTTTTGCCTTTTATCTCTCCCAAACACAGCAGTAGTAATGATGCCAAAGAATCTAACAGTTTCTCTCAACGTGTCTAAAATAATATATTTGAGTAAATTGTTATTTAAAAATATTTATTTTTAAAAACAGTTTTATTTTTCAAGTTATTCTGGCACAAGTCTCATTTAGTAGGATTACTAATAGAAAAGTAGGGACCAATGAGAAGCTAAGGGAAAACCAATGGCTGTGTTTGCTCCATTAATTTGTACCAAGTTGCACCGTGCAAATGAAATGGGATCCATTGTTGGTGCATGGTGATGCAGTCCTGTCAAGGTAACACAAGGTACGATTTGGTGGACCGGAGGATCTCGTGGTAGGGTCATAAGTTAACATTATTGAGAGTATTTTTTTTAAATAAAAAATAGTCGTAATAAAAATTAAATTTAAGTCTCTATATTTTTAATTATCTCAATCATTTCCATCCACATATGAATAGAGTCTGCTCGCGGTTTAAACTTGTTTGAGCTTGTGGAATCTCTCTCAAGTGACAACATCAAATAACCAATATATAACACGTGCATTATATAGTATAACCTTTCCAAATCTAGGTCTATTATTTTTCCAAAAAACCAAAATCACATATCATGCCAAACAAATCACAATCCAAACAAAAGAGCTACCCCCAACTCATACGAAACCTTACATTGACACAAAGCCATAATCATTAAGCCCTTGTGGAAACCGACAAACCCCATCGACAGTCCCTACCACTGCTACGCCTTGCTTTTTTTTTTTTTTTTTTTTTAGCATTCCTTCTTACTCTTAACATTTACACTTACTGATTCATCAATGATCTTTACCAGCCCTGCAAAATAAAAAGTCAATTGTATAAGAAATATGAATGAGTAACTTATTTAACTAACCTTTAAATATTCAAATAATATTGTACAATCTCCAGTGAGAGTCCAGAGGTGAAAAATGCAAAGAAAAAGAGTTAAGAGATGAAATGATAGTTACAGTATAACCAACCTGTTTATGGTAAACAAAGTGAAAACCAAGGATGTTAGTTATGCAAGTATCCAGATAAACAAAAATCGGAGGGGTGTTTGGAAAAACTTAACAGACCTCACTTTAGCTTATGACTCCCATGAGCTCTTTTTAGTTTCTGTTAATAAGTTTCTTGATATAAATCCTCACAAGAAAAGAGCTTATTGAATAAACATCGGTTGTTTACCCCTCCAAAATACAATGGCAAGAAAGATGCACAAATTTAGGAACAAGCTCACAACTAAAACACATTGCGGATAGCTAATAACTTCATTCTTATATATTTCCATTTCGAACGATGAGAGATAATTATGTTCCTAGGAAGCCTATACTTAAAATGTAACTTTCCGATTTTCATAAAATTATATTAATATTATGTTATATAATTATTTTAATATTTTAAATGTATTTATTAAAGAATTTTGGTATTATTTAATTATTTATATGAGCTCTATTTTATTATAAAGTTTAATTTATAATTATTATTTTAATCAGTGAAATAGGAGTTATTTTATAAAGTGTATTTTATTATTATGTTCATGTTATTTGATTAAAGAAAGGAATATGTTTAATTATCTATATGAGCTCTATTTATTATAAAGCTTGATTTATAATTATTATTTTAATTAGTGAAATAGGAGTTATTTTATAAAGTGTATTTTATTATTATGTTCATGTTATTTGATTAAAGAAAGGAATATGTTTAATTATATATATATATATTGTATTATATTAATTATTTTATGAGAAAGAGAAGGAAGGACGTGTAGGTAAAAGATTAATTATTATTATTTATTTTATTAATTGGGAAAAAAGGGTTAAGGAAGTTATCATAAGTTACAAATCATTTTTAAGTATTCACTTCTGACCCTCATTCTCGCTTACGCTTCTGAAGACCAAGGAGAGTCAGGAGAAGGAGGTCAACCAGAGACTGCATGTGCTTCATCTTCTGCTCATCCAGGTAAGGGGGAGTTAGAAACCTTACTCAGGATGCGGGAATATGTGTTGGGTAACAAAATTAACCCCAATTTCAATAATGGATATGTTTGGTAGCGAGATTGGTCCCAATCCCTTGCCTGATTCATGATTTTAGAAACAGACACTTTTCGAATGTTTTCTGTTTTCGTGTTTGAGTTTTCTATTGTGTTCTTTGATGGTTGTTGAATGTAAATATGTAATTAATTTTGAAAATAGACAAGTTTTGATATAAATTAGAGTGTTTTGTGGGTTCTTGTGGGAAACCCTATGAAGTGAAATTAGAAATATGATCTTTGGATGAATTTTGAGGCATTATATGTAAAATTGATGATGAATTCATGTTTTGGGAAATATTTGGAGTGTTTTGACCGACTAAAATATTATATTAACCGACTGGTTGTAAAAAAGTGTGAAATCATGAAGTTGGGTCTATGACCTTTATGCTTCGTATGTTATGAATTGCAAATTGAATGTGTATGATGTTGGATAATTTCTTGGTATAGCTTATGTGTTATTCTAATGTATATGGCTATGAGAAGTTCCTTGTATGAGACTATGTAAACATGATGTGAAAATGTGAAAAGTGAATGTGTGACCTATGACATGATAGTATGAGATAACGTGATATGAGATATGAGAATCTATGATAAGTGAAATGTTGAGTCAATGAGCAGTGAATGTGTGACATGCATCATGTGCATATCTAATGCCGCTTAGGCCGCATGCCAGTGTAATGAGTTATTCCAAGTGTGTCGTTCAAGCCACATACTAGTGTATCCATGTGAAATTCTAGGTGTTCCATAGGCCACTGGTGATATCTGTGCCGTAGGTATTGTTGTATCAGCATGCTAGTGATGATATCCGTGTAAATTCCGCATGGCACCACATACATGTATTTATGAGTCGAGTCCATGGCATCATTGCATGGTGAGTGTATGTGTATGTGATAATGTTTGTGTATGGATTGAGCTTGTTATGGTTCTTGTATGTGTTACTATCTGACCTGTATTTCTACACCTGAACCCGAGTGAGACGTTTCTCACTCCCCTATTTATTCTATGTATGTTGTCCTTGTGTTGCAGATGATCATCAACTTCAAGATGTTGATGACAAGGCTTAGGCTTCAGTGGACATGCTCTGATAGGATATGTGACATTGGGGCTTAGTTAGGACTAGTTTAGGAAGTTGTTTCCATTGAACTATTTTGAAAATCTCAGTTTCCTTCTTTTGTAATTTTGTTTTTGGATTTATTGTTTATGAATTAAGAATGTGAATCCTCTACTTACGATAATTGAGATTCTGGTTTTATTTCTAAAAGATTTTAATTTCTATTTATTGTGTAATTATGTATTTCGGGTAGAGGGTATCACATGTAATGGTATCAGAGCCAGGTTGATTCAAATCAAACATGTGTGTTATATGTTTATCATGATTCTGTTAAGTACTATGACAATGTTTTGCTTATGTACTTTGGTGATTTGTGATGATGTTTTCTTTGTGTTGTTGCTGTTGTTCTTAATTGGGTGTTTCTCTTCTCAAAATATGGCTAGTAGACATGATATAGCTTAGTTGATGCTATTTATGATTACTTTCTTCATTCTCATGATTGCTTATTTGTTTTGATACTTATTTTTTTTATGTAAGAAGTAGTGGTTGGGTGGTATCACTTATGTTGCGAGCATATGTGCAACTATTAATGGACAAAGTATTGTGCTAATCAACTAGAAACAATTGAGACCTTGGATTTGGTTGAGACATTGATTTTTTAAAGGTATTAAGAGTTTATGGTTGATGGAGTTTCTGAAATCTATAGCTGTAGCGATTGAATCCAAGGAGGTTGTATATTGAGAATTAGAGTTTTGGTATTTTTGATGAGAGACTGAAATGTTGGTAATTTCCTTGAGTTTTGGTGCTTACATGTTAACCTTTTGTGGTTTAGGTAGCATGTGAATTTTATTTCAGTTTCTAAGTCTTTTGTGTTGAATAGATAGTTGTTTTGGTTTAGGATTTTAATGGAAAGTTTGGATATGAGTTTGAGGTGGAAAGGAGTGAGTTGGAAAGGTTAAGGCATTTTCATGGCCTTGAACATTAGTACACTATTGCTATTTGGTGTAGAGGATATTTTTACTACAGTTTTGTTGTGCCAGTATGAGTGCTTTAGTGATAGAATTAGTTTTGTGGCATTCATGAAAGTTGTAGCCTTGGATGTTATCTTTCCAATGGAATTGGAATAATGTAAAATGGGGGTCTAGAACTTTAATTATGGTTGTTTTAGCTAGTGAACAAAGGTCTAGCTCTAAGCATTAAATATATCTGCTACAGTTTTTGAAATTTTTAGCTAAGAAGATGATCTTTTTAGAATCTCATGTCTTCATAAGATTTGTAGCTTATTCTCTTAGCTTTCTTTTGAGATAGGTTTGAGCTTAGTTGGATGAGTACAACTCTCTGTGTGTTATTTTCTTTGACAATTGTTGAAGGGAGATGTATAATCATGTTGTTTTTGATTTATTAGGCAATGCAATGATAAAAACTAATTTTTCTATGATGTCCTAAGGTGTTATCATGTGTACTGAAAGGTTGTGAAAGGTTGTACGATGCTATGTGGTAAAATTGGTTCATGTACATGCTATATTGTGTAAAATAGTGATTGATTCATATATATGCTTGGGAAGGATATATATGAAAGTTTAAACGAGTATTTTAACATGATTTGAGGTGCAAGTATGATTATATGAGGATAGATAACCTTATGGGTCAATTAGTGAATGTTGTGTGTTTAATAAGATTGACCCTAAAATGAGATAAGTCGAGGGTGAGGATATATCTTTATGTTAAGTTATCTAAGTATGATTTTTGGTTGTATGAAGTGAGTTTTCTAGATCCTGTAATTTCTAGTGGAGGTATAACGTAGATTTATCTAAGGTAGAAGCTATGATTAAGTGGGAGATACTTAAGTCAGTTAGTGAGGATTAAGAGTTTTCTTGGGTTAGATGATTATTATAGGAGGTTCATCGGGGAAATTTTCTAAGATAGTCATACCTTTCATGTTTCGATTTTCTATTATGTTCCTTGATGGTTGCTGAATGTGAATATGTGATTAATTTCAAAAATAGACAAGTTTTGATATGAATTAGAGTGCTCTGTAGGTTCCTATGGAAAACTTTATGAAGTGAAATTAGGGATATGATCTTTGGATAAATTTTGAGGCATTATATGTAAAATTGATGATGGATTCGTGTTTTGGGTAATATTTGGAGTGTTTTGACCGATTGAAATATTATATTAACTGGCTCGTTGTAAAAAGAATGTGTGAACTGATCAAACATGTACTTTAAACTCTTGTGATCACTGAATACAATAAATCTCGCACCATACAGATAGTGTCTCCACGACTTCAAGGCAAACACCATAGCTACAAGCTCCAAATCATGAGTAGGATAATTCCTCTCATGAGTCTTAAGTTGCCTTGAAACATATGTCACTACTCTCCCTCCCTGCATTAACACACCGCCTAACCCCTGGTGAGAAGCATCACAGAACACTTCAAAATACTTACCAGTGTCAGGTAACACCGAAACCGGAGAAGTAGTGAATCACCCCTTCAATTCCTGAAAACTCTACTCACAAGCGTCCATCCAAACAAAAGGTTGATCCTTCCGAGTCAGTTAAGTCAAAGGAATTACTATTCGAGATAAACCCTCTATGAATCTCTGATAGTAACCCGCTAACCAACAAAACTCCTAATCTTTGTATTAGTCCTCGGACGCTCCCACTGAATCACAGCCTACACCTTGGTTGGATCCACTGTAATCCCCTATATCACATGCCCCAAAAACCTCACCTTAGACAACCAAAACTCACACTTGGACAGCTTGACACACAACTACCTCTCCCTCAGCACCTCTAAAACCAACCTCAGATGCTCACGGTGATCCTCCAAAAATCTAGAATACACCAATATATCATCAATGAAGACCACCACAAACCTGTCCAAGAATGACCTGAAAATCCTGTTCATGTAATCCATGAACACTATTGGAGCATTAGTGACACCGAAACGCATCACTACGTTCTCATAGTGACCATACCTAGTCTTGAAAGTAGTCTTCGATATGCCACTCTCTTTTACCCTGATCTGATGGTATCTGGATCTCAAATCAATCTTTGAAAACACTGAAGCTCCCCTCAACTAATCCATCAAATCATCAATCCTCGAAAGTGGATACTTATTCCTTATCGTCAACTGCCGATAATCAACACACCAATGGGCCCCACCATCCTTCTTTACTAATAGTACCAGGGCACCCCAAGGAGAAACATTTGGCCTCACCATTTGTTTCTCCAACAAATTCTCGATCTGTCTCTTCAGCTCTACCAACTCAGCTGGAGCCATCCTATAAGGAGCCACTGACACTGGTCCTGCACCTAGTACCAGATTAATGCTAAACTCAACATCATGCATAGGTGGCAATCCCAACACATCATCTAGGAAACCTCAGGAAACTCACTAACAATCTTAATCCCAATGATGAACCTCTCCGTCTCAACACTCAAAATGACAAATAAAATCAAGCACTCAACTCCAACTAAGGAAATACCAACTCACTTCGAGCATAATCTATAAGGATGTGATGGGCAGATAACCAATCTATCCCTAAGATTATGTCAATATCTACCATGAGCAACACAATCAAGTTCACTCGGAACCTCCTACTAAATGTCGCCACCGGCCCAAACGGGCCTCGGCATTCGCGAAGACGGTCGAGCTCGCTTTTTATTTTAGTTTTGAAAATGTATTGGATTATTAGAACGACTTGTTCTCAAACTGAGACCTTGTCGATCTTATCCAATTTATTTATTAAATGTCTCACCAATCCATATTAATCCCAAGCGGGACCCTCCATGGATTAGTGGTTTTCGCAAAAGGAGGGTTCGTGGAGTCGCCACCAATGTTTTACTCAAAACATTGGAAAAAGGGATAAGGCAATTGATTTTATAAATCAACTTCGGCCATTACAACCAGAGTTGGGTAAGGGAGTCGGTTACGCGTGGGGAAGGTGTTAGCACCCCACAGCGCCCCTTTCGGGTTCCCTATGACAGATTATTTCTAAAATAATAGCGTAAAATTACTAAATTACCCCTTTTTATTTATGAACGATTATTATTTTAAATATCTACATGGTGCTTAAATTAAACACACAGAAAGCAGTAAAAGGAAGGATTTAAGAAGAAACCTCTTGAAGCGCGCTTTTATATATTGAGTAAAACTGGGAAGCTTTTGGCGTTCCCTCGCTCTACAAGCTCGCTCGCTCCTTCCTAAAAACTTTTAACTATGGAAATCCGGAGGATTTCCCTTCGACTAGGTTCGAATCTCCAAGCTAAGTGCTCGGAATTCCAGAACTTCGTCGGATCGACTCCCAGAGAGGTTCCTAAGGCAGAGCACTGCTCAAAAACCCCAGAACCTCAATAAGAGAGTCAAGAAATGGTTGAAAAGTGTGTATTGACGTCAAATGACGCCATATTTATAGGAAATAGGAGCAATACGGGCGCTGGGGTCAATACGGCCCGTATTGAGAATTTGTTCTTCAATACGGCCGTATTGAACTCAATACGGCCGTATTGAAGTTCACAAATCTTCAATACGGCCGTATTGAGTCCAGTACGGCCGTATTGAAGTTCAAAACTTCAATACAGGCCGTACTGGTCCCCAAGCAGCCCGTATTGGTCCCAATTCCTCCTATTTTCTATTTTTAGCTATCCTAAGACCTCTTAGACCTATAGAGAACCCTCCTTGGGCCTTCTGGAAGTCCTTCTGGCTGATCCTTCTTCAGTCTTCGAGAGTCTTCAAGCTTTATTTCCGACCCGGACAATTTTAGGGGTCTACAGCTGCCCCCCCTTTACTTAGTCAAACGGTCTTTTGGTGTACCGGCTGACAAGTAAAGGAGTTGACCCAATTGTCCGGGTGATGTGCCATCCTTCCGACTTGTAGTGTCTTCAGGTGGGAAAATTGTTGAGTAGCCTCTCCAGGTTGGTGCATACCTCCGCGCTTCTAGTCACTTTGGTAGCGTGAGTCTTGCCCTCTCCAGGGTGAGTATTAATCGTCGCCTCGTGAGTCTTGCCCTCTCCAGGGTGAGTTTGCCCTCTCCAGGGTGAGTTTGCCCTCTCCGGGGTGAGTATTAATCGTCGCCTCTCCAGACTTGTGCGTGAGTCTTGCCCTCTCCAGGGTGAGTTTGCCCTCTCCAGGGTGAGTTTGCCCTCTCCGGGGTGAGTTTGCCCTCTCCGGGGTGAGTATTAGTCGTCGCCTCTCCAGACTTGTGCGTGAGTCTTGCCCTCTCCAGGGTGAGTTTGCCCTCTCCAGGGTGAGTATTAGTCGTCGCCTCTCCAGACTTGTGCGTGAGTCTTGCCCTCTCCAGGGTGAGTTTGCCCTCTCTAGGGTGAGTTTGCCCTCTCCGGGGTGAGTATTAGTCGTCGCCTCTCCAGACTTGTGCGTGAGTCTTGCCCTCTCCAGGGTGAGTTTGCCCTCTCCAGGGTGAGTATTAGTCGTCGCCTCTCCAGACTTGTGCGTGAGTCTTGCCCTCTCCAGGGTGAGTTTGCCCTCTCCAGGGTGAGTTTGCCCTCTCCGGGGTGAGTATTAGTCGTCGCCTCTCCAGACTTGTGCGTGAGTCTTGCCCTCTCCAGGGTGAGTTTGCCCTCTCCAGGGTCTGCCTCCGTGTTCTTGACGACATTGGCAATGTGAGTTTGCCCTCTCCAGGGATTTGAGATGATTTTTGTCTCCACAGTCCACGATGCTGCTTTGACGGTTTGATTTTGATTTTGGTGCCACTGAGGGCTGGATAACGCAGGGATCCGTCTAGGGGATGTGCAGTCATTCATAGGTTCCTGTGCCCCAACTTGCATTGCGTTGTTGGTACCCATTGAGGAATTTCTGTTTCCTTGGGGTGTAGACACAGATGCTCTTCTTGAATTGAGCGATGCCTTATGTTTGGCTGACGTCCTTTGACGTTGGTGGAGTATCCCGGTTCATCCTTATTCGGGTATCTCTTTTTGATTTTTGGATTTTGTTGCCTCTGTGTAGGCTGTTATCCGCTGGGGGATTTCGTCGTTGATTTTGATTAGCCTCTTCTGTTAGGCGTATCGGCTTGACGTTCGATGTTTGGCTAAGAGCCGGATTCCACTTGGGGAATACTTATTGATATTTTTGATTTTCTTCTCCTTTTTGCAGGGATGCCTCTTGAGTAGGCGATTGGGGATTTGGGGATCTTATTGTATCCCAGAGTATTATTTAGGAAGCCTCTACAGGCTTAGCCTCGCTCAGCGCTTTGAGTCGGAGAGCTATCTTCCACTGAGGAAGTGTTAAGTCCTTTGACTTGTATATACTGTTTGGATGATCGCACTTCCATTGGGGATTGCGTCGATCTTGCTTTGATAGCTCTCGCTGGGGATTTTCCCGTGAGCTTGAGCTGAGGTTCCCTCTGGGGAGTATTATTTCTGCGAGCCTCTCCAGGCTCAGTTATTCTGCATACTGTGGAGGATGTGGAGTATTATTTTGGTAAGCCTCTCCAGGCTTAGTTATTCGGTACAAATTGTTTGTTGGATTTTCTATATCCTTGCCTTTTTTATTTTCGGCTTTTTCTGTATTTTGCCTTTTCTTCTGATTTGGCTTTTTCTGTATTTTGCCTTTTTTATGTTTTTGGCTTTTGCTGTACAGAAATTAAAAGTGCTAAAGAAATTAAATTCAGTTATTATGAGAGAGTATTATTTCGGCAAGCCTCTCCAGGCTCAGTTATTTTGTAGGAGTATTATTTCGGCGAGCCTCTCCAGGCTCAATTATTCTGTACGAGTATTATTTCGGCGAGCCTCTCCAGGCTCAATTATTCTGAGAGTATTATTTCTGCAAGCCTCTCCAGGCTTTAGTTATGATGAAAGAGTATTATTTCGGCGAGCCTCTCCAGGCTCAATTATTCTGAAGGAGTATTATTTCGGCAAGCCTCTCCAGGCTCAATTATTCTGCGGGAGTATTATTTAGGCAAGCCTCTCCAGGCTCAGTTATTCTGAGAGAGTATTCTTTCGGCAAGCCTCTCCAGGCTCAGTTATTTTGAGAGTATTCTTTCGGCAAGCCTCTCCAGGCTCAATTATTCTGAGAGTATTCTTTCGGCAAGCCTCTCCAGGCTCAGTTATTTTGTATGACGCTGTTGATTTTCTGAATCTTTGCATTTTGTTTGCTGCTGTCATACACAAGCAATTTTTCCTATTTTTTCTAATTTATGTAGTTGCCTCATGACGAGGTCTTTGAAAATTTCTTTATGGCCAATACGGCCGCATCCATTTCAGTACGCCTATGTTGAGTTAAAATTTTGTTCATAACCCTGATTTTAGTACGGGTGTACTGAACATGGTACAGGCGCATTGTTTTTTCTGAAATTTATATTATTTATTATATTTTTTTTTGTTTTTTCAATAAACAGAGAATAAGTGATCTTCCAGTACACCTATCATCTGTATGCATGTATGCAGTATGATGCACCTAATTCTATTTGATTCTTTTTTTCAAAAGAATTAACCGATGCGTTTTTGTGTTTGGATTTTGCCATTCCTCCAGACGGACTGTGCTCTGCCGATTTCTGTTACCGAGGAATGATGCATATTTGATTTTGGTGTCATCAACCAAATGATTCTTCCCTTTCTTTAGAAGATGTGTCAACCCTCCTATTGACCACTATATCTCCATGTTTCCACTAGATTATTCAAAAATCGTTGGGACAAGAGAGAAAAGAAGGAAAGGATATATATTTTCAAAAGTTTGTGTTTTAGAGGGGATTATTTTATTTTTGAAAAATGGATTTTGTAAGAATGGGTGGCCAAGGTAGGCTTATGTGTTTAGGCTTGTTCGATTAAACACTTATGAGGTTAAGCACATCTTTGTTATTAATGATTGTGCTTTGACAACTTGGATAGCTTTTCTTGAGCCCCTTTGTTGAATTCAATTGATGGTACCATCATGGATTTATTCTGTTTTTTTCTTTTTTGATGGCTCCTACTTTTGCCTAAAACACCCATTTGTGGTGTCTTAGCGGGCTTTTATTTTTATTCATTATTTTTGTAACCCTAATTTTTGCCTAGGTCACCCTTTTGTGGGATTCCTAGCGGGTCTTTTGGTCTTATTTTGTAACCCTAACTTTTGCCTAGGTCACCCTTTTGTGGGATTCCTAGCGGGTCTTTTGCTCTTTAGGATTTCTTTATCCATGATGGCACTTATTGAGGCCAAGAAAAGGTGCTCCAAGTTGACACACACACTTCCACATAAAAATGATGTGGGTTTATTATTATTAAGATGATTTTAACCTCATTCATGTTTATTCAAACAGGGTTAAAATAATGTGGTCTAGAATTTTATTGCAAGCGAGAAAAGAAGCAATAAAGAATTAATGAAGAATGATTTTATTATAATCATAATGGAAACATGTGCCCTATCGAGGCTCGGGGGTCGGGCTGTCCCCGAGGAGTGATCTCTAATAGTCACTGAGTCTATACATCCCTATCGGAAGGAGAAGGACACTTGATGACAACAGCTGGTCTTGACGTTTGTGAACCAGCCTTCCTAAAGATCTGGCTTAAAGAACGTCGAGAAGGTTCTTGGTTCCTCTTCGTCCTTTGATCTTTGTTAGGGTTGTATCTTAACCCTTGTTTCCCCGGATTGTCTTTGATAATGGGCAGCTCCGGGATTCCTTGGGAGTCCTTGCCTAATTCTTGTCTTGGCAAGTATCCGTTCTTTGTGAGCGTATGAGCTACCTTCTTCATTTCTCGGGGAAACGTTTCAACATTGGCGATTTCCAATGCTTGGAAGGCGGTTTCTAAAGCTTCCTCTGCTGCATCCACATAAAGTATGTTGGATGGCTTGCTGATGAGTATGTCATCTTTAGCTTGTTCGGTCACCAGTTTGTCACCCACTATGAACTTGACTTTCTGGTGGAGCGTAGAAGGAATAGCTTTCGCATCATGAATCCAAGGTCGGCCGAGGAGACAGCTGTATGCGGGAGTGATATCCATCACTTGAAATTCGACGTTGAAGATAGTGGGTCCAACTTGGATTGGAAGATTGATTTCTCCCACTACTTCTCTTTTAGATCCGTCAAAAGCTCGAACGATCATGTTGCTCGGGCGCATTTGGACTCCCTTGATTGCCACTTGCTCGAGAGTTCTTTTTGGCATCACGTTCAAGGAAGATCCATTATCTACCAAGACTTTTAGCGATGTGATACTCCTTGCACTTTATAGAGATGTGCAAGGGCTTGTTGTGGTTTGATCCCTCGGTGGGGATTTCTTCATCGATGAAGGTGAGGTGATCATTAGCCGTGATATGACTAACAATCCCCTCAAACTTGTCTTGGGAGATAGTGTGCGACACGTATGCCTCGTTCAAGACTTTCAACAGAGCTTGCCGATGCGGTTCGGAGCATAGGATCAACGACAACAGAGTAATCTTTGCTGGCGTCTTATGAAGTTGATCCATGATGGAATACTCGCTCTGTCGGATAAACTTTAACAGCTCGTCTGTCTCCTCCTCGGATTCTTTTTCCTCGGTTTTCTTTTCTTCTTTTTCTTTATTCTTGGGGGCTTTATCATGAAGATCTTCGGGAGTGTAGATCCTGCCACTCCTAGTCATGCCCCCAAGTCCAGCGATGTTGGAGGTATCGCTGTCGGCAGAAGAGTGGATGTCGTATATCCACGGCACAGCCTTATTTGATTTGCAAGGGAAAGGCTTTGGAACTGTGATCCTTAATGGTGTCGGACCTTCCCCTTTATTCGTCTTGATTACCAACAACGGAGTTGATGTGCGCTCGCTTGGCGCGGTTGTTGGCTTACACTTGATGACGAACGGCGTGCGATCCATACGCATCGATTTAATCCTTTCTTTTTATTTATGTTTATTAATGGAATACTAGGAGAGATGTATGAAATGAATAACTCCTAGATCCCTCCATGATCTATATGCATGAGATGATGATGTTGAATATGCATGCATTGTGTTTATTGAACTAAGCATTATCATGTTTTTAGGATTTTCCTAAGATGATGCATGATATTGCTTGGTTTGGGTAAATACATATTTTTCTTTTGAATATTTTGTATCTTTTTATATTTTTTGGGTGAAAAGGGAAACTACCTATATGAATGCAATGAAGGTAGATGTTAACACCATGTACTAGAAGATCTTTATTTCTATTTATTCTTTTTATTTAAAAAAGAATGTTGTATGTTTAAAAGGTGCAAATGTATGCTCATACAATGTCACATAGTCAATGCACAAACAATTCACTCATCCACGAACAGTCACGAGCGAATCACGAGGTGGGGGTCTCCTGTAGAAAAGTGCATATTCAAGGAGGATCTAACTGTTCTCACTTGGTCAAAGGCCCCCAAGGTGCCCCCATTATAGGGACCCAATTCCTCTCGTCGTAAGTCGATGGAAAGTTCCAACGCACTGTCGGACTCGAGTTCATGGTTATCACCTTGAGTGATGTTTTTCCGACAACGGTCTCATAGGCTCCTATAAACCCATCAACCGGCCGTACTAACATCCACTCCCTATGGATTACCACTCATGCCCCCGGGTATAGAGGGAACTGTTGTGTGCAAAGGTTTGTGTACAGTTTGTATTTCAAACAATTGCGGAATTTAAACAAACAACAGTTATTAAAGCCATGTAATAAAGCATGTTATAATACAAGCGAGGGGTAATGAAGTAATTTTAACTATTATTTGTTAAAAATAATCTGTCACTAAATGGGACTGACTCTCGAGGCTTCCCCAGCGGAGTCGCCATCTGTCGCCACCGGCCCAAACGGGCCTCGGCATTCGCGAAGACGGTCGAGCTCGCTTTTTATTTTAGTTTTGAAAATGTATTGGATTATTAGAACGACTTGTTCTCAAACTGAGACCTTGTCGATCTTATCCAATTTATTTATTAAATGTCTCACCAATCCATATTAATCCCAAGCGGGACCCTCCATGGATTAGTGGTTTTCGCAAAAGGAGGGTTCGTGGAGTCGCCACCAATGTTTTACTCAAAACATTGGAAAAAGGGATAAGGCAATTGATTTTATAAATCAACTTCGGCCATTACAACCAGAGTTGGGTAAGGGAGTCGGTTACGCGTGGGGAAGGTGTTAGCACCCCACAGCGCCCCTTTCGGGTTCCCTATGACAGATTATTTCTAAAATAATAGCGTAAAATTACTAAATTACCCCTTTTTATTTATGAACGATTATTATTTTAAATATCTACATGGTGCTTAAATTAAACACACAGAAAGCAGTAAAAGGAAGGATTTAAGAAGAAACCTCTTGAAGCGCGCTTTTATATATTGAGTAAAACTGGGAAGCTTTTGGCGTTCCCTCGCTCTACAAGCTCGCTCGCTCCTTCCTAAAAACTTTTAACTATGGAAATCCGGAGGATTTCCCTTCGACTAGGTTCGAATCTCCAAGCTAAGTGCTCGGAATTCCAGAACTTCGTCGGATCGACTCCCAGAGAGGTTCCTAAGGCAGAGCACTGCTCAAAAACCCCAGAACCTCAATAAGAGAGTCAAGAAATGGTTGAAAAGTGTGTATTGACGTCAAATGACGCCATATTTATAGGAAATAGGAGCAATACGGGCGCTGGGGTCAATACGGCCCGTATTGAGAATTTGTTCTTCAATACGGCCGTATTGAACTCAATACGGCCGTATTGAAGTTCACAAATCTTCAATACGGCCGTATTGAGTCCAGTACGGCCGTATTGAAGTTCAAAACTTCAATACAGGCCGTACTGGTCCCCAAGCAGCCCGTATTGGTCCCAATTCCTCCTATTTTCTATTTTTAGCTATCCTAAGACCTCTTAGACCTATAGAGAACCCTCCTTGGGCCTTCTGGAAGTCCTTCTGGCTGATCCTTCTTCAGTCTTCGAGAGTCTTCAAGCTTTATTTCCGACCCGGACAATTTTAGGGGTCTACACTAAACACCTCTATCGGGCATCTCACACACATCTTCGATGTCATCAAAGAAATTGAAGTTGGAGTAGATACATACAAATGAAGGTGCAATGTAGACACCGACAACCCAATCTCCACACACAATCAACAGAAATAAATGAATGTGTGGCACCGGAATCAAACAAGAACAAAACATCCTCACCTGCTGCCTTCCCCTTCCTCTTCACCAAATCTGATGAAGTGGAAGCCTCTACCTAATAAAGAAAAAATACTCTCCCCGTAATCGTAGGCCTGATTGGCCTCGGGTACTCTAGATGGAGTCGGCGGCCTCTAAGCATCTCTGGAAATGTGACCTGGATTGTCACATCTAAAAAAATCATTCCCTAAATAGGAACAATCTCTAACCATGTGGGCTTCTCCATATCTGTAACACTACATTAACTGCACTCCGCCCTAAGAAATAGCAGGATGAGGTCCCCTACTAACAGCACCCCTCTGAGACTGAACAGGCCTGTCATAGGGTCCTCTCTACTGACCTCCCCTCCTAGATCCGGATGATCCCTCCTGAACTCTAGCAGCCTTGCCGCTACTACCACCCCCTCCAATCTCTCAACAGTCTTTTCCTTCTCAACCAAGGCAAAAAACTCCACTATGGACATCGAGACTATGACCCTCTTCAGCTCATGCCTCAACCCCTTCTGCAAAATTTGTACATCTCCAAGCCTTAATTATGGCCTGAGAGTAAAAACGAGTCAATTGCTCAAACCTCATAGCATACTTTGAAGCAAACATGTTCCCCTGATGTTGTCTCATGAACTCAGCCTACTTAGCGTATCTAACACTGTCTGGGAAATACTTCTCCAAGAAAACTCGCTTGAAGCAATCCCAATCAACAGATACACCCCTGCTCTCTAACATCTGTTTGGTGCCTCTCCACCAGTACTCAGCCTCGTCCGCCAATATACATACTGCATAGGCCAACTTCCTCTCCTTAGAAGATTCCAAAACACTAAAGATCTTCTCCATCTCACAAAACCATTAATCTACCACATCAGGATCAGAATCCCCCTTGAACTGAGGAGGCTAACATCTCCTGAACTCTGCTAAATCGCTCACATCCTGAGAGACCATCGGTCTAGCTGCCTCAACCGCAGCTCTACCTGCCTCCATCTGAGCAAAGTGAGCACTTTACTACTACATCACCATGGCTATCACCTTCATAGCCCTAGCGATCTAATCAAACTGAGGCCTCACCATACTAAAAGAATTCAAACATTCTTTTACTATCACTTCACCACTACAAGTCACCAGAATTAACACATATCAGAGATATGACACAACAGAAACCTAGAAGGATCACTCCCCACAGTGTATCCCAAAAGACTCGACCATCTCTGATACCATAAAAGTGTAACGACCCGCCATGGTCTCTACACATAGTGGAATCGCACTACTACTAGTGAACTAAGAGAAATATTAAGTTGGATAACTCATACATATAGGTATAAATAATAATAACTAAGTTTCTGCCTATAAAGTAGAACACCATATATATACATTCATCCCAAAAATAATATGACTCTAGTGCCGGTCAAGCACAAACGAAACCGTTACCCAAAATGGTAACTCTAACACGAGGATCAAACTCCCCGTCTCGCAGCGGTTACCCCAACTCCAAGCTAGCCCTGACCTGCTCCCACACAAGGTATGATCATCGCAGTCCATCCACATGGAAACAGAAGGGTAAGCTAGAGTTCAAAAAAATCAATCATACAAGTATAGAACAATAATCTATACTACACATTCATCCAACTATCAATCATATTCATAGAGTCACACCATACACTCTATCCAATACTACTCATGCATAAAATACAATCCACCAATCATGAAGTCAAACACCACACTTCATCATATTAATAATCATGTAATAAATGCATCTCATGACAGATATCAATGCATATCAATCATCTAATGCATCGTCACGCATACACCTAGGAGATCTTCCTAACAACAGAGTTGTATAAGTGACATTCCATCCTACCGAAACCACCCCAACCGTTTTCACACCCAATGCGCTCGCTCGGTCAGATTTAAATAAGATATAATCCTCACTCGAGTTTACTCGGATGATGTCACTTACACAATTGGAAGTCCAGATCCACCGTCAGGTATAGCATAGCTGGGTACAGGCTTACCACGACCTTGGCATGCATAACCAAGTCAACTGTGGAGTTCGCCCACCAACTATCCGCAAGGATCCACGCACCTTCCCGAGTACTTGGTTAAGGGAATAACCCTCGACCTCATACCCCATTCCAACACTAGCTAAGGACTTAGAGGAGACTCACCCAACCAAGTGGCCTACCTGAGCACCACTCCCAAATCCAGTGGCCTACCTGAGTACCACTCTCATATATCAGTGGCCTATCCAAGCACCACTCTCAAGATACTCTATGTGAGCTCTTCCAGTTTGAAAATATTTTTCCTCTCCTCAAGTCCTAGGCTAGACTCATGCCATAAGGCATCACATGCAACTATGCATCGTACATCATACAGGGTCTGCCCACCATCATGATCAATAAACATACTCATGCCATAAAGCATCACATGCAATAATGCATCATACATCATACATGGTCTACCCACCATCATGATCAATAAACATACTCATATGAACATATACACATGTCATATCATATTTGAACATTCATATATATCATTACCAAGCATACATATGAATCACACCTCACCATACATCATATATCATACACACATGATCTAAACCTTCAACTTTAAACATGCATAAGCATCAATTTCAAGCCAAAAACATCAAACCAACTCATGCCTGGCGCAACCAAATCATGCCCGGCCTAACATCCAACCCAAGAGCCCTAAGCTCTTCCACGGCTAGGACGCTCAACCTACGCCTGGCCTAATCCCAGCCAGAGAGTTCAAAATCTTTCATCCAAACCAACAAATGCAGCCACATGCATCCAACCTATGCATCAAAATCATCAAAATCCTCTTTGTTTCTCAAAACCCCAAGAATGAGATTTTCTTCAATCCATCTATGGATTCTCAACATTCATGCATCAATTGAGTTTCTAAACTCACATGCAACCTAACAACAAACATTCTAGCTTCCCTCACCTGACGATTGGCTCAAAATAGCCAATAATTGAGAAGAAGTAGAATTCCCTTCCGAAGCTCAACCTGGAACTTCAATCCTCCCATAGCAAGCTTTCTAATCTGAATTTCAATAAAAGACAAAAGGCATTAGTGATCTAGAGAAGAAAAAAATCATACAGAGAAATTTGGGAGAGAAAGGAGCTCACAGACCTAAAGTCCTTCTCTCTAAAACTTCTCTCTGAAAACCTCATTTTCTCCTGAACCACACAACCCCTATTTATAGAAGTTTAGAAGTGGCTAGAACGACCTGTTCCAAATCTGGAACGGCACGTTCTGCACCCCTTCATCACGTAAAAAAAATCACATCCAGAATGGCCTGTTCTGAAACCAGAACGACCAGTTGTGGGACTCATCCAGAACGACCCGTTCTCCATCTAGAACGGCCCGTTTTGGGGTTTGGAACGGCCCGTTCTCCATCCGGAACGACCCGTTCTCAACTACAATTTTCAGGTCAATTTAGTGGTGTGGAACGACCCGTTCTAGTTTGGGAATGGTCCGTTCTAGGCTACTAAATCACCCATATTAGGCTTTTGGGCCTTCTGAAATAACCTACTACGTTACAATACCCTCCAACAAACAGGAATTTTCGTCCCCGAAAATAAGCTTACCTAAAAAGAGGAATGGATACTGTTCCTTGAACTGACTCTCCACCTCCTAGGTAACCTCACCAGTAGCTGTATCCCAAAGAATATTCACCAAGCTGATGGACTTGCCACGAAGCTCCTTCAACTTGTGATCAACCACAACTACTAGTCTCTTCTCAGAGGTCAAGTTCTCTCTAACTTACACCTCATCCATCTCTACCACTTGACTCGGGTCTCTAATGTACCTCCTCAATTGTGAAACATGAAACACATGCTCTCCCTCTTCAAACTCTAGAGGTCTCATCCTCCTATCAGCTAGGACTTTTGTCGCCTCTAGGTAGCCCTCAACCTTTCTTGAATCTGTCTTACCATCTCAATAGTCTAAAGAACTAACTCTAAACCAACCACTACTGATTCACCCTCCTAATGCCAACATAATGGAGTCCTACACCTCCTACCATACAAAGCCTCAAAAGGAACCATGCCAATACTCAAGTGATAACTTTTATTATAAGTGAACTCTACCAAGGGTAACACCTCCTCACAGCTACCCAGATGATCCAACACACAAACTCTCAAGAGATCCTCCAATGACTGAATGTCCTCTCCGACTGACCATCTGTCTATGGATGATAAGCGGAGCTCAACCTCAAACTCGTCCCCAAAGCCTGATGCAGAGTCTGCCAAGCTGGAAGTAAACCTTGGATTTCTGTTAGAGATAATTCTGGAAGGCACTCCATGCAACCGTACTATCTCTCTAATATACAACAGTGCAAGCCTCTCCAAGGACCACTTATTGACAGGAAGAAAGTGCACACACTTTGTCAACCTATCAACAATCACCCAGATAGAGTCACTGTTCCTAGCTGTCCTAGGCAACCCAACCGCAAAGTCCTTAGTGATACTATCACACTTCCACTCGGGAATCTCCATCAGCACTAAGCTCAAAACTAGCTGCCCTCTCGGTACCAAGCAATCCCAAAATCCTCAACAACTCTGGATCCTGTAATTGCTTAGTTCCTACTGTCGCCACCCGCCGAAACGGATGTTGGCATTCGCGACGATGGTCGGGCTCTTCTTTTAGTTTTGAAAAATGATGGATTGTTAGAACGACTTATTCTCAAACTGAGACCTCATCGGACTAACAATTTTGTTAAATGATTCTCACCAACCCATGTTAATCCCAAACGGGACCCTCCATGGATTAGTGGTTTTCGCAAAAAGGGGTTCTTGGAGTCGCCACCAATGTTTTACTCAAAACATTGGAAAAAGATATAAGGCAATTGATTTTCACAAATCAACTTGGCCATTACAACCAGAGTTGGGTAAGGGAGTCGATTACGTGCGGGGAAGGTGTTAGCACCCCACAACGCCCCTTTCGGGTTCCCTATGACGGATTATTTCATAAATAAAAGCGTAAAATTACTAAACTACCCCTATTTATTAGAACGATTGTAAGTAAACTATCTACATGATGAAAGCTTTAAACGTGTAATGCAACAATCAAAAAGCGGTAAAAGAAAGGATTTTGGGAATAAACCTTCGAAGCGTGCTTTTATATACTCAAAAAGAAGTTAGGAGGCTTTTTGGCGCTCCTTCCCACTACACTTTCGCTCGCTCCTTTCCCTAAAAATAATATTTACTACGGAAATCAAAGAGATTTCCCTTCGACTGGTTCGAGTCTCAAGCTAATGGCTCATGAACTCAAGAACTTAGTCGGATCAGCTTCCGGAGAGATTTCTAGGGCAGAGAATAGCTCAAAAACCCAAGAATACTCAGCCAGAGGGTGGAGGAATTCTCCAAAAGTGTCCAAAATGTGTGGAAGGACGAGCCAATGACGTCCTATTTATAGGATTGAGGCGCAGTACGGCCTAGGGGGTCAATACGGCCCGTATTGAGTTTTTGAACTACAGTACGACTGTATTGAATTCAGTACGGCCCGTACTGAAGTTCAAAAACTTCAGTACGGCCGTATTGATTTCAGTACGGCCCGTACTGAGTTTTTGAACTACAGTACGGCCGTATTGAACTGAGTACGGCCGTACTGAAGTTCAAAAAACTTCAGTACGGCCGTATTGATTTCACTATGGCCGTATTGTAGTTCAAATGGCTCAATACGGCCGTACTGAACCTCTAGGAGGGCGTATTGAGCTCCAATCCTCACACACCCTTATTCTAAGCTACTCTAAGACTTCAAGACCTACAAAGAATCATCCTAGGGTCTTCTAGGAGTCCTTCCGGCTGACTTTCCTTCGGTCGTCGAGAGTCTTTGAGTCTTATTTCTCACCCGGACAATTTTAGGGGTCTACAGCTGCCCCCCCTTTACTTAGTCGAACGACTTTTTTGGTGTACCGGTTGACAAGTAAAGGAGTTGACCCAATTGTCCGGGGAGTAGGCCATCCTTCCGACTTGTAGTGTCTTCAGGTGGGAAAATTGTTGAGTAGCCTCTCCAGGGTGAGTATTAGTCGTCGCCTCTCCAGGCTCGTGCATACCTCGGTGTTTCTGACAACCTCGGTAGCATGAGTTTGCCCTCTCCAGGGTCTACATGCCTCCGTGTTTCTGACGACGTTGGCAGCTGCATACCTCCGTGTTTCTGACGACGTCAGTAGCTGAGTATTAGTCGTCGCCTCTCCAGGCTCGTGCATACCTCGGTGTTTCTGACAACCTCGGTAGCGTGAGTTTGCCCTCTCCAGGGTGAGTATTAGTCGTCGCCTCTCTAGGCTCGTGCATACCTCGGTGTTTCTGACAACCTCGGTAGCGTGAGTTTGCCCTCTCTAGGGTCTGCATGCCTCCGTGTTTCTGACGACGTTGGCAGCTGCATACCTCCGTGTTTCTGACGACGTCGGTAGCTGAGTATTAGTTGTCGCCTCTCCAGGCTCGTGCATACCTTGGTGTTTCTGACAACCTTGGTAGCGTGAGTTTGCCCTCTCCAGGGTCTGCATGCCTCCGTGTTTCTGACGACGTTGGTGTCGCCACCCGCCGAAACGGACGTTGGCATTCGCGACGATGGTGGGACTCTTTTTAAGTTTTGAAAGATGATGGATTGTTAGAACGACTTATTCTCAAACTGAGACCTCATCGAACTAACAATTTTGTTAAATGATTCTCACCAATCCATGTTAATCCTAAGCGGGACCCTCCATGGATTAGTGGTTTTCGCAAAAAGAAGGGTTTTTGGAGTCGCCACCAATGTTTTACTCAAAACATTGGAAAAAGATATAAGGCAATTGATTTTCACAAATCAACTTGGCCATTTCAACCAGAGTTGGGTAAGGGAGTCGATTACGTGCGGGGAAGGTGTTAGCACCCCACAACGCCCCTTTCGGGTTCCCTATGACGGATTATTTCATAAATAATAGCGTAAAATTACTAAATTACCCCTATTTATTAGAAACGATTATGAGTAAATTATTTACATGATGAAAGCTTTAAACGTGTAATGCAACAATCAAAAAGCGGTAAAAGAAAGGATTTTTGGGAATAAACCTTTGAAGCGTGCTTTTATATATTCAAAACGAAGTTTAGGAGGCTTTTTGGCGCTCCTTCCCACTACACGTCCGCTCGCTCCTTTCCCTAAAGATAATTTTTACTATGGAAATCAAAGAGATTTCCCTTCGACTTGTTCGAGTCTCAAGCTAATGGCTCATGACTCAAGAACTTCGTCGGATTGGCTCTCGGAGAGACTTCTAGGGCAGAGAATAGCTCAAAAACCCAAGAATACTCAGCACGAGGGTCCAAAAGTCTGGAAAAAGTGTGGGAGGACGTGCCAATGACGTCCTATTTATAGGATTGAGGCGCAATACGGCCTGGGAGGTCAATACGGCCCATACTGGGTTTTTGAACTACAGTACGGACGTATTAAATTTGGTACGGTCCGTACTGAGCCATTTTGAACTACAGTACGGCCGTATTGAATTTGGTACGGCCGTACTGAAGTTCAAAAACTTCAGTACGACTGTATTGAGTTCACTACGGCCGTATTGCAGTTCAAATGGCTCAGTACGGCCGTACTGAACCTCTGGGAGGGTGTATTGAGCTCCAATCCTCGCACACCCTTATTCTAAGCTACTCTAAGACTTCTAAACCTACAAAGAATCATCCTAGGGTCTTCCAGGAGTCCTTCCGGCTGACTTTCCTTCGGTCTTTGAGAGTCTTTGAGCTTTATTTCTGACCCGGACAATTTTAGGGGTCTATAGCTGCCCCCCCTTTACTTAGTCGAACGACTTTTTGGTGTACCGGTTGACAAGTAAAGGAGTTGACCTAATTGTCCGGGGAGTAAGCCATCCTTCCGACTTGTAGTGTCTTCCGGTGGGAAAATTGTTGAGTGGCCTCTCCAGGTTGAGTATTAGTCGTCGCCTCTCCAGGCTCGTGCATACCTCGGTGTTTCTGACGACCTCGGTAGCGTGAGTTTGCCCTCTCCAAGGTCTGCATACCTCGGTGTTTCTGACCACCTTGGTAGCTGCATACCTCCGTGTTTCTGACGATGGGGTAGCTGAGTACCGCCTCTCCAGGCTCGTGCATACCTCGGTGTTTCTGACAACCTCGGTAGCTGCATACCTTCGTGTTTCTGACGATGGGGTAGCTGAGTATTAGTCGTCGCCTCTCCAGGCTCGTGCATACCTCGGTGTTTCTGACAACCTCGGTAGCTGCATACCTCCGTGTTTCTGACGATGGGGTAGCTGAGTACCGCCTCTCCAGGCTCGTGCATACCTCGGTGTTTCTGACAACCTCGGTAGCTGCATACCTCCGTGTTTCTGACGACGGGGTAGCTGAGTACCGCCTCTTCAGGCTCGTGCATACCTCGGTGTTTCTGACAACCTCGGTAGCTGCATACCTCCGTGTTTCTGACGACGGGATAGCTGAGTATTAGTCGTCGCCTCTCCAGGCTCGTGCATACCTCGATGTTTTTGACAACCTCGGTAGCGTGAGTTTGCCCTCTCCAGGGTCTGCGGTTTGCCCTCCCCAGGGTTGCATACCTCCGTGCTTCTGGTCACTTTGGTAGCGTGAGTTTGCCCTCTCCAGGGATTTGTGATGATTTTGTCTCCACAGTCCATGATGCTGCTTCGACGGTTGTTTTTGATTTTGGTGCCGCTGAGGGCTGGATAACGCAGGGATCCGTCTAGGGGATGTGCAGTTACTCATAGGTTCTTGTGTCCCAACTTTCCATTGCGTAGTTGGTGCCCACTGGGGAAATTCTGATTCCTTGGGGATGCAGACACAAAGATGCTCTTTCTGAGGTGAGCGATGCCTTATGATTGGCTGACATCCTTTCGACGTTGATGGAGTATCCCGGTTATCCTTATTCGGGTGACTTTTTTTGATTTTCTGGTTTTGTTGCCTCTACATAGGCTGTTATCCGCTGGGGGATTCTGTCGTATTGATCTTGATTGGCCTCTTCTGTTAGGCGGATTATCTTGACGTTCGTTTTTTTGGTTGA
The DNA here is from genome assembly GCF_000230855.2 of Cajanus cajan. Classification (NCBI taxonomy): domain Eukaryota; kingdom Viridiplantae; phylum Streptophyta; class Magnoliopsida; order Fabales; family Fabaceae; genus Cajanus; species Cajanus cajan. Next base: position 47,440,629 of record NC_138518.1, on the reverse strand, counting down.
ATACCGAATTCCGCTTGGGGAATGGGTATTGATCTTTTTGGATTTTCCTTTTTTTGGAGGAGTGCCTCTGAGTAGGCGAATGGGGATTGAGGATCTTATGTATCCTAGAGTATTATTTATAAAGCCTCTTTAGGCTTAGCTTCACTCATCGCTCGAGTTGGAAAGCTATCTTCCACTAAGGAAGTCTGAGTCCTTTGACTCAGATATTTTGTTTGGATGATCATGCTTCCATTGGGGAATCTTGCTGATCTTGCTCTGATAGCTTTCACTGGGAATTCGGCCCAAGAGTGCAAGTTGAGATGTCTCTGGGGAGTATTATTTCGGCAAGCCTCTCCAGGCTCAGTTATTCTGTACGATTTGTTGGATTTTCTGAATTTTTGCCTTTTTTGTCGATTTTCAGCTTTTTCTGTACAGAAGGATCTCAAACACACTCACAGATAAAGTATGCAGAGGAATGAAGATGTTCTGATGAATGAGAGGAGGAGGGACATATTTATAGAAAAAAGTACGGCCCATACTGAATTCAGTACGGCCGTACTGATCTTATTGTTGATGTACAAAAGAATGGGCCAATACGGGCCGTATTGAATTCAATACGCCCGTATTGGTGTGGTCGTTATGGCCAATGCTGCCGTATTCATTTCAGTACGCCCGTATTGAATTGAAAATTTGTTCATAACCCTAATTTTAGCACGGGTGTACTAAACATGGTACGGGCGCTTTGTTTTTTCTGAAGTTTATATGTTTTTTTGTTATTTGTTTGTTTTTTCAATAAACAGAGAATAAGTGATCTTCCAGTACACCTATCATCTGTATGCATGTATGCGGTATGATGCACCTAATTCTATTTGATTTATTTTTCAAAAGAATTAACCGATGCGTTTCTTTGCTTGGATTTTGCCATTCCTCTTAGACGGGCTGTGCGCTGCCGATTTCTGTAACCGAGGAATGATGCGTGTTATAGATTGGTGTCATCAACCCAGTGATCGTTCCCTTCCTTTAGAAGATGTATTAACCTTCCTATTGACTACTATATCTCCATGTTTCCACTAGATTATTCTAAAATCGTTTGGGATAAGAGAAAAGAAAGGAAAGATATTTTTTGTTCAAAAGTTTGTGTTTTAGAGGGGATTATTTATTGTTTTGAAAACGGTTTTTGTAAGAATGGCTGGCCAAGGTAGGCTCATGTGTTTAGGCTTGTTTGATTAAACACTTATGAAGTTAAGAAAGTCTTGTTATTGACGTTGTGATTTGACAACTTAGATAGCTTCCCTTGAACCTTTCTTTTTTGAATTCGGCTCATGATACCATCATGGATTTCTTTTGCTTTTTTGATTGTCCTTATTTTTTTGCCTAAAACACCCTTTTGTGGCGTCTCGGCGGACCTTTGTTTTTGTTTATTTTTGCAACCCTAATTTTTGCCTAGGTCACCCTTTCGTGGGATTCCTAGCGGGCTCTTTACTCTTATTTTTGCGCAGCCCCCTTTTTGGGTTTCCTGCCGAGCTTTTTTTTGTTTTTTATGATTTTTGTTTTTAAAGGATTTCTTTTTTATCCATGATGGCACTTGTCGAGGCCAAGGAAAGGTGCTCCAAGTTATCACACACACTTCCACATAAAAATGATGCAGGTTTATTGTTATTAAGACAATTTTAACCTCATTCATGCTTATTCAAACAGGGTTAAAATAATGTGGTCTAGAAATTTATTGCAAGCAAGAAAAGAAGCAATAAGAAATAATAAAGAACGATTTTATTATAATTATAGCAGAAACATGTGCCCTATCGAGGCTCGGGGGTCGGGCTGTCCCCGAGGAGTAATCTCTAACAGTCATCAGGTCTATACATCCCTATCAGAAGGAGAAGAGCACTTGATGACGACGACCGGCCTTGACGCTTGTGAACCGGCCTTCCTAAAGATCTGGCTTAAAGAACGTCGAGAAGGATCTTGGTTCCTCTTCGTCCTTTGATCTTTATTAGGGTTGTATCCTAACCCTTGTTTCCCCGGATTATCCTTAATAATGGGTGTCGCCACCGGCCCGAAACGGGCTTTCGGCATTCGCGATGGATGGTTGGACTCGTTTATTTGTTTTAAAAAATGTGGATTGCTAGAAGGACTTATTCTCAAACTGAGACCTCGTCAAACGAGCAATTTTATTAAGAGGCTCACTAATCCATATTAATCCCAAGCGGGACCCTCCATGGATTAGTGGTTTTCATAAAAGGAGGGTTCGTGGAGTCGCCACCAATGTTTTACTCAAAACATTGGAAAAAGGGATAAGGCAATTGATTTAAAAATCAACTTTGGCCACTACAACCAGAGTTAGGTAAGGGAGTCGGTTACGCGTGGGGAAGGTGTTAGCACCCCACAGCGCCCCTTTCGGGTTCCCTATGACAGATTATTTTTAAAAGAACAGTATAAAATTACTAAATTACCCCTATTTATTCTAAACAATCATGAATTGACTATCTACATGATGATAGTTTAAATATGCACACAGAAAGCAGTAAAAGGAAGGATTGAAGGGAAACCTCTTGAAGCGTGCTTTTTTATAAAAAATGAACTGGGAAGCGTTTTGGCGTTCCCACGCTCTACAAGCCCGCTCCTCGCTCTCCTAGAACAAAATTTTAACTAAGGGAATCAAAAAGATTTCCCCTCGACTAGGTTTGATCCTCAAGCAAAATGGCTCGGGGCTCAAGAACTTCGTCGGATCAACTCTCCGAGTGATTTCTAGGGCAGAACACTGCTCAAAAACCCCAGAATACTCAAGGAGAGGGTTCAAACTATCTTGAGAAGTGTGGAATGACGTCCAATTGACGTCATATTTATAGGGAATAGGCGCAATACGGCCTACAGGGGCAATACGGCCGTATTGAAATTTTTGAACTTCAATACGGTCGTATTGAAGTTCAATACGGTCGTATTGAAGTTCAGAAATTTCAATACGCCCGTATTGAGTTCGCCGCGGTCGTATTGAAGTGTCAATACGGTCGTACTGACTTCAGTATGGCCGTATTGAAGCTTCAATACGGCCGTATTGAGTTCAGTACGGCCGTATTGGGCTTTTTCCCTCTACTTCTTTATTTTGAGCTATTCTAAGACCTCTGGACCTACAGAGAACCCTCCTAGGGCCTTCGAGGAGTCCTTCTGGCTGATTATCCTTCAGTCTTCGAGAGTCTTCAAGCTTTATTTCCGACCCGGACAATTTTAGGGGTCTACAGCTGCCCCCCCTTTACTTAGTCGGACGGCCTTTTGGTATACCGGCTGACAAGTAAAGGAGTTGACCCAATTGTCCGGGTATTGTGCCGACCTTCTGACTTGTAGCGTCTTCCGGTGGGAAAATGTTGAGTAGCCTCTCCAGGTGGGTGCATACTTCGGCGCTTCTGACATCCTCGGTAGCTGAGTTTACCTTCTCCAAGGCCAACTTCACTCGACGCCCGAGCCGGAAGTTGGACATCAACGCGCCTCTGATGACGCTGATGGTTGAGTACCGCCTCTCCAGGCTTAGCTTCACTCTTTGTTCGAGCCGGAAGCTAAGTACCTTTGTGACGACGGTGAGCGGTGTGAGTTTCGCCTCTCCAGGCTTAGTCTCGCTCTTTGTTCGAGCCGGAAACCAAGCACCTTTGTGACGACGGTGAGCAGTGTGAGTTTTGCCTCTCCAGGCCTTGCTTTGCTTGTTGCCCAAGCTGGAAGCTGTAAGTACCGTCTCTCCAGGCTTAGCTTCACTCTTTGTTTGAGCCGGAAGCTAAGTACCTTTGTGACAACGGTAAGCGGTGAGTACCCCTTTTCCAGAGATAGCTTCGCTCATTGCCCGAGCCGGAAGCTGCATACCTCCGTGTTTGTGACGACGGGGTAGCGTGAATATCTCCTTTCCAGGGATTCGTGATGATTTTGTCTCCACAGTCCACGATGCTGCTTCGACGGTTGTTTTTTGATTTTGTGCCACTAAGGGCTGGATAACGCAGGGATCCGTCTAGGGGATGTGCAGTTACTCATAGGTTCTTGTGTCCCAACTTTCCATTGCGTAGTTGGTTCCCACTGGGGAATTTCTGATTCCTTTGGGTGCAGACACAAAGATGCTCTTTCTGATGTGAGCGGTGCCTTATGATTGGCTGACGTCCTTTCGACGTTGGTGGAGTATCCCGGTTATCCTTGTTCGGGTGTCTCTTTTGGTTTTTTGATTTTGCTGCCTCTGTGTAGGCTATTATCCACTGGGGGATTTTGTCGTTGATTTTGATTAGCCTCTTCTGTTAGGCGTATCAGCTTGACGTTCAATAATTGGCTGAGAGCCAGATTCCACTTGGGGAATAATTATTGATTTTTATTTTCTTCTCCTTCTGCAGGGATGCCTCTTGAGTAGGTGACTGGGGATTTGGGGATCTTATGTATCCCAGAGTATTATTTAGGAAGCCTCTACAGGCTTAGCCTCACTCGACACTTGAGTTGGAGAGCTATCTTCACTGAGGAAGTTTAAGTCCTTTGACTTGGATATTCTGCTTGGGAGATCGTACTTCCATTGGGAATTTTGTCGATCTTGCTTTGATAGCTCTCGCTGGGGATTTTGAATCCAAGAGCATGAGTTGAGGTTCCCTCTGGGGAGTATTATTTCTGCAAGCCTCTCCAGGCTCATTTACTCTGTACAGTTGGGGGAGTATTATTTCTGCAAGCCTCTCCAGGCTTTAGTTATTCTGAGGAAGTATTATTTCTGCAAGCCTCTCCAGGCTCAATTATTCTGAAAGAGTATTATTTCAGCAAGCCTCTCCAGGCTCAATTATTCTGAGAGTATTATTTCGGCGAGCCTCTCCAGGCTCAGTTATTCTGAAAGATGTGAAATCTTTGTCTTTTTTTGTCGTCTTTTGACTTTTTCTGTATGTTTGCCTTTTTTGTCATTTTTTTTGGCTTTTTCTGTATTTTTGCCTTTTTTGTTGTTTTTCGGCTTTTTCTGTACAGAAATGTCTCAGTTATTATGAGAGAGTATTATTTCGGCGAGCCTCTCCAGGCTCAATTATTCTGTATGAGTATTGTTTCGGCAAGCCTCTCCAGGCTCAGTTATTTTGAGAGTATTCTTTCGGCAAGCCTCTCCAGGCTCAGTTATTCTGAGAGTATTCTTTCGGCAAGCCTCTCCAGGCTCAGTTATTCTGAGAGTATTCTTTCGGCAAGCCTCTCCAGGCTCAGTTATTCTGTATGACGCTGTTGATTTTCTGAATCTTTGCATTTTGTTTGCTGCTGTCATACACAAGCAATTTTTCTATTTTTTCTATTTTATGCAATTGCCTCATGACGAGGTCTTTGAAAATTTCTTTATGGCCAATACGGCCGTATCCATTTCAGTATGCCCGTATTGAATTGAAAATTTGTTCATAACCCCAATTTTAGTACGGGTGTACTGAACATGGTACGGGCGCATTGTTTTTTCTGAAATTTATATTTTTTATTTTTTTTTGTTTTTTCGATAAACAGAGAATAAGTGATCTTCCAGTACACCTATCATCTGTATGCATGTATGCAGTATGATGCACCTAATTCTATTTGATTCTTTTTTCAAAAGAATTAACCGATGCGTTTTTGGATTTTGCCATTCCTCCAGACGGACTGTGCTCTGCCGATTTCTGTTACCGAGGAATGATGCGTATTATTTTGGTGTCATCAACCAAGTGATTCTTCCCTTTCTTTAGAAGATGTGTCAACCCTCCTATTGACCACTATATCTCCATGTTTCCACTAGATTATTCAAAAATCGTTGGGACAAGAGAGAAAAGAAGGAAAGGGTATATTTTTCAAAAGTTTGTGTTTTAGAGGGGATTATTTTATTTTTGAAAAATGGTTTCTGTAAGAATGGCTGGCCATGGTAGGCTTATGTGTTTAGGTTTGTTTGATTAAACACTTATGAAGTTAAGCACATCTTTGTTATTAATAATTGTGCTTTGACAACTTGGATAGCTTTTCTTGAGCCCCTTGTTGAATTCAATTGATGGTACCATCATGGATTTATTTTGTTCTTTTTTTTGACGGCCCTAACTTTTGCCTAAAACACCCATTTGTGATGTCTTAGCGGGCTTTTGTTTTTGTTCATTATTTTGTAACCCTAATTTTTGCCTAGGTCACCCTTTTGTGGGATTCCTAGCGGGTCTTTTGCTCTTATTTTTGTGCAGCCCCCTTTTTGGGTTTCCTGCCGAGCTTTTTGTTTTTTAGGATTTTTGTCCTGAATGGATTTCTTTTATCCATGACGGCACTTATTGAGGCCAAGAAAAGGTGCTCCAAGTTGACACACACACTTCCACATAAAAATGATGTGGGTTTATTGATTATTAAGACGATTTTAACCTCAGTTATGTTCATTCAAACAGGGTTAAATAATGCGGTCTAGAATTTTATTGCAAGCAAGAAAAGAAGCAATAAAGAATTAATAAAGAATGATTTTATTATAATCATAATGGAAACATGTGCCCTATCGAGGCTCGGGGGTCGGGCTGTCCCCGAGGAGTGATCTCTAATAGTCACTGAATTTACACATCCCTATCGGAAGGAGAAAAACATTTGACGACGACGACCGGCCTTGACGCTTGTGAACCGGCCTTCCTAAAGATCTGGCTTAAAGAACGTCGAGAAGGATCTTGATTCCTCTTCGTTCTTTGATCTTTGTTAGGGTTGTATCCTAACCCTTGTTTCCCCGGATTTATCCTTGATAATGGGTAGCTCCGGGATTCCTTGGGAGTCCTTGCCTAATCCTTGTCCTGGCAAGTATCCGTTCTTGGTGAGCATGGAGGCTACCTTCTTCATTTCTCGGGGAAACGTTTCGACATTGGCGATTTCCAATGCTTGGAAGGCGGTTTCTAAAGCTTCCTCTGCTGCATCCACATAAGGTATGTTGGATGGCTTACTGATAAGTATGTCATCTTCAGCTTGCACGGTCACCAGTTTGTCGCCCACGATGAATTTGACTTTTTGGTGGAGCGTAGAGGGTACAGCTTTCGCATCATGAATCCAAGGTCGGCCTAGGAGACAGCTGTATGCAGGAGTAATATCCATCACTTGGAATTCGACGTTGAAGATGGTGGGTCCAATTTGGATTGGAAGATTGACTTCTCCCACCACTTCTCTTTTAGAACCGTCGAAAGCTCGAACGATCATGTTGCTCGGGCGCATTTGGACTCCCTTGATTGCCACTTGATCAAGAGTTCTTTTGGGCATCACATTCAAGGAAGATCCGTTATCCACCAAGACTTTTGCGATGTGGTACTCCTTGCACTTTACAGAGATGTGCAAGGGCTTGTTGTGATTAGGTCCCTCGGCGGGGATTTCTTCATCGGTGAAAGTAAGGTGATCATTAGCCGTGATGTGGCTAACAATTCCCTCAAACTTGTCTTGGGAGATGGTATGCGACACATACGCCTCGTTCAAGACCTTCAACAGAGCTTGTCGATGCGGTTCGGAGCTTAGGATCAACGACAACAAAGTGATCTTTGCTGGTGTCTTGTGAAGTTGATCCACAATGGAGTACTCGCTTTGTTTGATGAATTTTAACAACTCATCAGTCTCCTCCTCGGATTCTCTATCTTCCTCGGTTTTCTCCTTTTCTTTTCCTTTATTCTTGGGAGTTTTATCGTGCAGATCTTCGGGAGTGTAGATCCTGCCACTCCTAGTCATGCCCCCAAGTCCAGCGATGTTGGAGATATCGCTGTCGGCAGAAGAGTGGATGTCGTATATCCACGGCACAGCCTTATTTGTTTTGTAGGGGAAAGGCCTCGGAGCGATGATCCTTAACGGTGTCGGACCTTCCCTTTCGTCTGTCTTGATTATCAACAACGGCGTCGTCGTGTGTTCGCTTTGCGCAGTTGTTGGTTTGCATTTAATGACCAATGGCGTGCGATCCATTCTGAACATACGCATTGATTATTTCTTTCTTTTTATTAATATTTATTACTAAATTACCGGGAGAGATAAATGCAAATGAATGACTATGAGATGCAAAGGCGATAAAAAAATTTCGATTTTACTCATTGAAGAAAGTGTACAACTTTTTATACAATGCTTTGAAGTAATTTTTTACAATAAGAGAAAAGCCGGTAAAAACCCACAGGCGGGTTCATGTTTCTTTGCCACTCATCTTCGGCTTCCTCGATGTGACGACCCATTGCTTTAATCTGTGTATGGACCGCTTGGCTCATATCGTCACTGATTTTCTGAGCCTCCTTCGCTTTCTGAGTATAGTAGTTGATCATGGCCTGTAGCTCATTAAGCTCGTCTTCGGCTCGATCCTTCTCCTCTCGGAGTCTAGCCATTTGTGCTAGTCCCTCTCTCTCCTTTTTGCGGAAATCGGAAAGGTTTGCGGCTTGTTGTTGAGCAACTTCCCGCCATTGTTGTGCATCGGATCGAGTCAAGAGCAGATCTTCTTGCATGTTCTTGATCAACTGAGCCTGCCTTGCATGTTCGGCTTCCAGGTGTGCTATCTTTGCATTGACTTCTTGGAGTTGACTACTCGGTTCAATCTTTGGCATTTTGGATGCCCGCGTAGTCTCCTCGTTGAGGTTAGCACACTCGTCCTTGAGCCGCTCTATCTCGTGGTCTTTCTTCTTGCATTGCCTTTGAAGACCATCAATAGTAAAACTGGATTCTTCATTTTTTTCTTCAAGAAACCTCATTTGAGCTTCCATACTTTCCAGCTTTTTGGTCAAGGCGTCGACTTGTTCTTGCATTAACCTCCTTGTGGTTGTGGTTGCGCAAGAGGTGGATGGTTGAGGCACCCCTCTCTCGTTCCTCCATATCTCGTAGTCGGTGGAGGCGGATACCCGAGGCTTTCCAAGCTCGCGATCTCCCTCATAGATTGGTTTCTCCCATGCTCTAATGACAGCATGCATGTCCCTCTGATGTCCGGAATCAAAGGAGAAACACAACCCTCCAAGCTCCTCTTTGGTAAGAACAATTTGAGTCCTCATGAGTTGCCTCATAGCCAATCTAGGTGAATAAGCTATGCAACCTCTGAGGCCCATTAATGGTACGCTTGGATAATTGCCGCATCTTGTTAATACATTGCTTGGACGGAACCAAGGACAAACCCACGTGAAGTGCTCAATACTCCACTGTTCCATCTCTTCCTTCCACTCGGAAGCATACCGGCGGCGTACGGGGATCTTCGAAAAACTTCTCAAAGGGTCGGGCAAAGTCCCCATATGACTAGAGGCATAAAAGTGTGTGATGCCCCACACATACAACAAGGAAGTACAGCATCAGATAGTTTTCCCTTGCTTCTGTTGAGATAAGTTGACAGAAAGCAAAGTGTCGGCAAGAATGGCAGGCACGGGACTCTTCATATGTACGTCCCAAGCAAAGAAGGCGTCCATGGCAGCATGGTCCACTGTGTTAGCGTGAAAGGGGAATAAGATCATCCCAAACACGGCTAACGCTAGAGTCTTGTTGAAAGCTAACCAATCTCCCTCATCAGCCAAAGAAGAAAGGTGGTTTTCAATCATAGCAAGCTTCCAACCCTTGATACTGCCGTTCCCCACTAAAGCAGATAATCGTGGCGGTAGTTTGACTTGAGTGGCAACTCTCTCTACGGCCACATGATTTCCATGGAAAATATAGACCCCTGTTGATTTGGGCCATCGAAGCATGAGTTCGTACTCCTCGAGAGTAGGAACTAGGTCAAACTGGGGGAACTCGAAACAATGTAGATCGAGACTCCAAAAGTGGACCAATGCTCTCAGAAAGGATGGATCTACACAAATCTTCATCAAGTCGAGAACTCGTCCATAGGATTTTTCAAACTCCAAACGAGCCTCTCGTGGCATCAAGGTACAGAGGTGATCCAACCTCTCGGCACGGTATAATAAGAAGTCCACTTTCTTTAATTGCCCTTGCAATCCCCTAGATCCCTCCATGATCTACAATAAAATGCATGTTATGAGATGATGGAGATGAATATGCATGCATAGTGTTTATTTAACTAAACATTATCATGTTTCTTGGGATTTTCCTAACATGATGCATGATATTGCTTGGTTTGGGTGAATATCATTTTTTGTATTTTTGTATTTTTTGGGTGAAAAGGGAAACTGCCTACATGAATGTGATGAGGGTAGATGTTAACACCATGCACTAGAAGATCCTTATTTCTATTTATTTTTATTTTACTAAGGATGTTGTATGTTTAAAGAATGCAAACGTATGCTCATACAATGTCACATAGTCAATGCACAGACAATTCACTCATCCACGAACAGTCACGAGCGAATCACGAGGTAGGGGTCTCCTGCAGAAAAGTGCATATTCAAGGAGGATCTAACTGTTCTCACTTGGTCAAAGGCCCCCAAGGTGCCCCCATTATAGGGACCCAATTCCTCTCGTCGTAGGTCGATGGAAAGTTCCAACGCACCGTCGGACTCAAGTTCATGGTTATCACCTTGAGTGATGTTTTCCGACAACGGTCTACGGGCACCTATAGACCCATTCGACAACCGGCCGTACTAACATCCACTCCCTATGGTTAATCACTCATGCCCCCGGGTATAGAGGGAACTGTTGTGTGCAAAGGTTTGTGTGCAGTTTTTATTTCAAACAATTGCGGAATTTAAACATACAACAGTTATTTAAAGCCATATAATAAAACATATTATAATACAAGCAAGGGGTAATGAAGTAATTTTAACTATTATTTGTTAAAAATAATCTGTCACTAAATGGGACTGACTCTCGAGGCTTCCCCAGTGAAGTCGCCATCTGTCGCCACCGGCCCGAAACGGGCTTTCGGCATTCGCGATGGATGGTTGGACTCGTTTATTTGTTTAAAAATATGTGGATTGCTAGAAGGACTTATTCTCAAACTGAGACCTCGTCAAACGAGCAATTTTATTAAGAGGCTCACTAATCCATATTAATCCCAAGCGGGACCCTCCATGGATTAGTGGTTTTCATAAAAGGAGGGTTCGTGGAGTCGCCACCAATGTTTTACTCAAAACATTGGAAAAAGGGATAAGGCAATTGATTTAAAAATCAACTTTGGCCACTACAACCAGAGTTAGGTAAGGGAGTCGGTTACGCGTGGGGAAGGTGTTAGCACCCCACAGCGCCCCTTTCGGGTTCCCTATGACAGATTATTTTTAAAAGAACAGTATAAAATTACTAAATTACCCCTATTTATTCTAAACAATCATGAATTGACTATCTACATGATGATAGTTTAAATATGCACACAGAAAGCAGTAAAAGGAAGGATTGAAGGGAAACCTCTTGAAGCGTGCTTTTTTATAAAAAATGAACTGGGAAGCGTTTTGGCGTTCCCACGCTCTACAAGCCCGCTCCTCGCTCTCCTAGAACAAAATTTTAACTAAGGGAATCAAAAAGATTTCCCCTCGACTAGGTTTGATCCTCAAGCAAAATGGCTCGGGGCTCAAGAACTTCGTCGGATCAATTCTCCGAGTGATTTCTAGGGCAGAACACTGCTCAAAAACCCCAGAATACTCAAGGAGAGGGTTCAAACTATCTTGAGAAGTGTGGAATGACGTCCAATTGACGTCATATTTATAGGGAATAGGCGCAATACGGCCTACAGGGGCAATACGGCCGTATTGAAATTTTTGAACTTCAATACGGTCGTATTGAAGTTCAATACGGTCGTATTGAAGTTCAGAAATTTCAATACGCCCGTATTGAGTTCGCCGCGGTCGTATTGAAGTGTCAATACGGTCGTACTGACTTCAGTATGGCCGTATTGAAGCTTCAATACGGCCGTATTGAGTTCAGTACGGCCGTATTGGGCTTTTTCCCTCTACTTCTTTATTTTGAGCTATTCTAAGACCTCTGGACCTACAGAGAACCCTCCTAGGGCCTTCGAGGAGTCCTTCTGGCTGATTATCCTTCAGTCTTCGAGAGTCTTCAAGCTTTATTTCCGACCCGGACAATTTTAGGGGTCTACAATGGGTAGCTCGGGAATTCCTTGGGAATCCTTGCCAAGTCCTTGTCCAGGCAAGTATCCGTTCTTGGTGAGCATGTAGGCTACCTTCTTCATTTCTCGGGGAAACGTTTCGACATTGGCAATCTCCAATGCTTGGAATGCGGTCTCTAGAGCTTCCTCTACTGCATCCACGTAAGGTATGGCAGATGGCTTGCTGATGAGTATGTCATCTTCAGCTTGTACAGTCACCAGCTTGTCACCCACTATGAATATGACTTTCTGGTGAAGCGTAGAGGGAACAACATTCGCATCATGAATTCAAGGTCGGCCGAGGAGACAGCTGTACGCAGGAGTAATTTCCATCACTTGAAATTCGACATTAAAGATGGTGGGTCCAATTTGGATTGGAAGATTAATTTCTCCCACCACTTCTCTTTTAGAACCGTCGAAAGCTCGGACGATCATGTTGCTCGGGCGCATTTGGATTCCCTTGATTGCCACTTGATCGAACGTTCTTTTTGGCATCACATTCAAGGAAGATCCATTATCCACAAAGACTTTAGCGATGTGATATTCCTTGCACTTTACAGAGATGCGCAAGGGCTTGTTGTGGTTCGGTCCCCCAGCGGGGATTTCTTCATCGGTGAAAGTGAGGTGATCGTTAGCCGTGATGTGACTAACAATCCCCTCAAACTTGTCTTGGGAGATAGTGTGCGACACCATGCCTCGTTCAAGACTTTCAACAGAGCTCGTCGATGCGGTTCGGAGCTTAGGATCAACGACAATAGAGTAATCTTTGCTGGCGTCTTATGAAGTTGATCCACGATGGAGTACTCGCTCTGTCGGATATATTTTAACAGCTCGTCAGTCTCCTCCTCGGATTCTTTATTTTCCTCGGTTTTCTCTTTTTCTTTTTCCTTTTTTTTATTCTTGGGAGCTTTATCATGAAGATCTTCGGGAGTGTAGATCCTGCCACTCCTAGTCATGCCCCCAAGTCCAGCGATGTTAGAGATATCGCTGTCGGCAGAAGAATGGATGTCGTATATCCATGGCACAACCTTATTCGATTCGTAGGGAAAAGGTCTTGGAGCAGTGATCTTCAACGGTGTCGGACCTTCCCCTTTATTCGTCTTGATTACCAACAACGGAGTTGATGTGCGTTCGCTTGGCGCGGTTGTTGGCTTACACTTAATAACAAACGGCGTGCGATCCATTCTGAACATACGCATCGATTGATCCTTTCTTTTTATTACTATTATTTATGAATTACTAGGAGAGATGTATGCAATGCACTCCCCTAGATCCCTCCATGATCTTTGATAAGAATGCATGATATGAGATGATGGCGTTGAATATGCATGCATTGTGTTTATTCAACTAAGCATTATCATGTTTTCAGGATGCTCCTAAGATGATGCATGATATTGCTTGGTTTGGATAAATAATTTTTTTTTTTGGGTATTTTGTTTTTTTGTATTTTTGTGTGAAAAGGGAAACTACCTACATGAATGTGATGAGGGTAGATGTTAACACCATGTAATGGAAGATTCTTATTCCTATTTATTCTTATTCTAAAAGGGAATGTTGTATGTTTAAAGAATGCAATGTATGCTCAAACAATGTCACATAAACAATGCACAAACAATTCACTCATCCACGAATAGTCACGAGCGAATCACGAGGTAGGGGTATCCTGCAGACAAGTGCATATTCAAGGAGGTTCTAACTGTTCTCACCGGTCCAAGGCCCCCAAGGTGCCCCCATTATAGGGACCCAATTCCTCTCGTCGTAAGTCGATGGAAAGCTCCAACGCACTGTCGGACTCGAGTTCATGGTTTTCACCTTGAGTGATGTTTTCCGACAACGGTCTACGGGCACCTATAGACCCATTCGACAACCGGCCGTACTAACATCCACTCCCTATGGCTTTCCACTCATGCCCCCGGGTATAGAGGGAACTGTTGTGTGCAAAGGTTCGTGTGCAGTTTGTATTTCAAACAATTGCAAAAATTTAAACATTCAACAGTTATTAAAGCCAATTAGATAAAATATATTATCATACAAGCGAGGGGTAATGAAGTAATTTTGAACCATCATTTTAGAAATAATCCATCACTAAATGGGACTAACTCTCGAGGCTTCCCCAGTGGAGTCGCCATCTGTCGCCACCCGTCGAAACGGATGTTGGCATTCGCGACGATGGTCGGACTCTTTTTAAGTTTTGAAAGATGATGGATTGTTAGAACGACTTATTCTCAAACTGAGACCTCATCGAACTAACAATTTTGTTAAATGATTCTCACCAATCCATGTTAATCCTAAGCGGGACCCTCCATGGATTAGTGGTTTTTGCAAAAAGAAGGGTTCTTGGAGTCGCCACCAATGTTTTACTCAAAACATTGGAAAAAGATATAAGGCAATTGATTTTCACAAATCAACTTGGCCATTACAACCAGAGTTGGCTAAGGGAGTCGATTACGTGCGGGGAAGGTGTTAGCACCCCACAACGCCCCTTTCGGGTTCCCTATGACGGATTATTTCATAAATAATAGCGTAAAATTACTAAATTACCCCTATTTATTAGAAACGATTATGAGTAAAATATTTACATGATGAAAGCTTTAAACGTGTAATGCAACAATCAAAAAGCGGTAAAAGAAAGGATTTTTGAGAATAAACCTTTGAAGCGTGCTTTTATATATTCAAAACGAAGTTTAGGAGGCTTTTTGGCGCTCCTTCCCACTACACGTTCGCTCGCTCCTTTCCCTAAAGATAATTTTTACTATGGAAATCAAAGAGATTTCCCTTCGACTTGTTCGAGTCTCAAGCTAATGGCTCATGACTCAAGAACTTCGTCGGATTGGCTCTCGGAGAGACTTCTAGGGCAGAGAATAGCTCAAAAACCCAAGAATACTCAGCACGAGGGTCCAGAAGTCTGGAAAAAGTGTGGGAGGACGTGCCAATGACGTCCTATTTGTAGGATTGAGGCGCAATACGACCTGGGAGGTCAATACGGCCCGTACTGGGTTTTTGAACTACAGTACGGACGTATTGAATTTGGTACGGCCCGTACTGAGCCATTTTGAACTACAGTATGGCCGTATTGAGTTCACTACAGCCGTATTGCAGTTCAAATGGCTCAGTACGGCCGTACTGAACCTCTGGGAGGGTGTATTGAGCTCCAATCCTCGCACACCCTTATTCTAAGCTACTCTAAGACTTCTAGACATACAAAGAATCATCCTAGGGTCTTCCAGGAGTCCTTCCGGCTGACTTTCCTTCGGTCTTTGAGAGTCTTTGAGCTTTATTTCCGACCCGGACAATTTTAGGGGTCTACAGTTGGCAGCTGCATACCTCCGTGTTTCTGACGACGTCGGTAGCTGAGTATTAGTCATCGCCTCTCCAGGCTCGTGCATACCTTGGTGTTTCTGACGACCTCGGTAGCGTGAGTTTGCCCTCTCCAGGGTTTGCATACCTCTGTGTTTCTGACGACATTGGTAGCATGAGTATTAGTCGTCGCCTCTCCAGGCTCGTGCATACCTCGGTGTTTCTGACGACCTCGGTAGAGTGAGTTTGCCCTCTCCAGGGTCTGCATGCCTCCGTGTGTCTGACGACGTTGGCAGCTGCATACCTCCGTGTTTCTGACGACGTCGGTAGCTGAGTATTAGTCGTCGCCTCTCCAGGCTCGTGCATACCTCGGTGTTTCTGACGACCTCGGTAGCGTGAGTTTGCCCTCTCCAGGGTCTGCATGCCTCCGTGTTTCTGACGACGTTGGCAGCTGCATACCTCCGTGCTTCTGGTCACTTTGGTAGCGTGAGTTTGCCCTCTCCAGGGATTTGTGATGATTTTGTCTCCACAGTCCACGATGCTGCTTCGACGGTTGTTTTTGATTTTGGTGCCGCTGAGGGCTGGATAACGCAGCGATCCGTCTAGGGGATGTGCAGTTACTCATAGGTTCTTGTGTCCCAACTTTCCATTGCGTAGTTGGTGCCCACTGGGGAAATTCTGATTCCTTGGGGATGCAGACACAAAGATGCTCTTTCTGGGGTGAGCGATGCCTTATGATTGGCTGACGTCCTTTCGACGTTGGTGGAGTATCCCGGTTATCCTTATTCGGGTGACTCTTTTGATTTTCTGGTTTTGTTGCCTCTGCGTAGGCTGTTATCCACTGGGGGATTCTGTTGTGATGATTTTGATTGGCCTCTTCTGTTAGGCGGATTATCTTGACGTTCGGTGTTTAGCTGAATACCGAATTCCGCTTCTGGTATGGTTATTGATCTTTTCGGATTTTCTCTTTTTGAAGGAGTGCCTCTGAGTAGGCGAATGGGGATTGAGGATCTTATGTATCCCAGAGTATTATTTAGAAAGCCTCTTCAGGCTTAGCTTCACTCGTCGCTCGAGTTGGAAAGTTATCTTCCACCGAGGAAGTTTAAGTCCTTTGACTCGGATATTTTGTTTGGATGATCATGCTTCCATTGGGGAATCTTGCTGATCTTGCTCTAATAGCTTTCACTTGGAATTCGGCCCAAGAGTGCAAGCTGAGATGTCTCTGGGGAGTATTATTTTGGCAAGCCTCTCCAGGCTCAGTTATTCTGTACGATTGTTGGATTTTCTGAATTTTTGCCTTTTTTTGTCGATTTCGGCTTTTTTCGGAATCGGAGGGATCTCAAACACACTCACAGATAAAGTATGCAGAGGAATGAAGATATTGTTGATGTACAAAAGAATGGGCCAATACGGGCCGTATTGAATTCAATACGCCCGTATTGGTGTGGACGTTATGGCCAATACGGCCGTATTCATTTCAGTACGCCCTGTAGACCCCTAAAATTGTCCGGGTCAGAAATAAAGCTCAAAGACTCTCAAAGACCGAAGGAAAGTCAGCCGGAAGGACTCCTGGAAGACCCTAGGATGATTCTTTGTAGGTCTAGAAGTCTTAGAGTAGCTTAGAATAAGGGTGTGCGAGGATTGGAGCTCAATACACCTTCCCAGAGGTTGAGTACGGCCGTACTGAGCCATTTGAACTGCAATACGGCCGTAGTGAACTCAATACGGCCTACTGAAGTTTTTGAACTTCAGTACGGCCGTACCAAATTCAATACGGCCGTACTGTAGCTCAAAATGGCTCAGTACGGGTCGTACCAAATTCAATACGGCCGTACTGTAGTTCAAAAACCCAATACGGGCCGTATTGACCTCCCAGGCCGTATTGCGCCTCAATCCTATAAATAGGACGTAATTGGCACGTCCTCCCACACTTTTTCCAGACTTTTGGACCCTCGTGCTGAGTATTCTTGGGTTTTTGAGCTATTCTCTGCCCTAGATGTCTCTCCGAGAGCCAATCCGACGAAGTTCTTGAGTCATGAGCCATTAGCTTGAGACTCGAACAAGTTGAAGGGAAATCTCTTTGATTTCCATAGTAAAAATTATCTTTAGGGAAAGGAGCGAGCGGACGTGTAGTGGGAAGGAGCGCCAAAAAGCCTCCTAAACTTCGTTTTGAATATATAAAAGCACGCTTCAAAGGTTTATTCCCAAAATCCTTTCTTTTACCGCTTTTTGATTGTTGCATTACACGTTTAAAGCTTTCGTAATGTAAATATTTTACTCATAATCGTTTCTAATAAATGGGGGTAATTTAGTAACTTTACGCTATTATTTATGAAATAATCTGTCATAGGGAACCCGAAAGGGGCGTTGTGGGGTGCTAACACCTTCCTCACACGTAACCGACTCCCTTACCCGACTCTGGTTGTAATGGCCGAAGTTGATTTGCGAAAATCAATTGCCTTATATCTTTTTCCAATGTTTTGAGTAAAACATTGGTGGCGACTCCAACAACCCCTTCTTTTTGCGAAAACCACTAATCCATGGAGGGTCCCGCTTGGGATTAACATGGATTGGTGAGAGTCATTTAAACAAAATTGTTACCTCGATGAGGTCTCAGTTTGAGAATAAGTCTTTCTAACAATCCATCATTTTTCAAAACTTAAAAAGAGTCCGACCATCGTCGCGAATGCCAACGTCCGTTTCGGCGGGTGGCGACACGCCCGTATTGAGTTGAAAATTTGTTCATAACCCTAATTTTAGTACGGGCGTACTGAACATGGTACGGGCGCATTGTTTTTCTGAAGTTTATATATATATATATATATATTTTTTTTTTTCAATAAACAAAGAATAAGTGATCTTCCAGTACACCTATCATCTGTATGCATGTATGCGGTATGATGCACCAAATTCTATTTGATTTATTTTTCAAAAGAGTTAACCGATGCGTTTCTTTGCTTGGATTTTTGCCATTCCTCTAGACGGGCTGTGCGCTACCGATTTCTGTAACCGAGGAACGATGCGTGTTATATCGAGATTGGTGTCATCAACCCAGTGATACTTCCCTTCCTTTAGAAGACGTATCAACCCTCCTATTGACCACTATATCTCCATGTTTCCACTAGATTATTCTAAAATCGTTTGGGACAAGAGAAAGAAAGGAAAGATATTTTTGTTCAAAAGTTTGTGTTTTAGAGGGGATTATTATTGTTTTGAAAACGGTTTTTGTAAGAATGGCTGGCCAAGGTAGGCTCATGTGTTTAGGCTTGTTTGATTAAACACTTATGAAGTTAAGAAAGTCTTGTTATTGACGTTGTGATTCGACAACTTAGATAGTTTCCCTTGAACCTTTCTTTTTGAATTCAGCTCATGGTACCATCATGAATTTCTTTTGCTTTTTGATTGTCCTTATTTTTGCCTAAAACACCCCTTTGTGGCGTCTCAGCGGACCTTTGTTTTTGTTCATTTTTGCAACCCTAATTTTTGCCTAGGTCACCCTTTCGTGGGATTCCTAGCGGGTTCTTTGCTCTTATTTTTGCGCAGCCCCCCCTTTTGGGTTTCCTGCCGAGCTTTTTTTTTGTTTTTAGGATTTTGTCCTTAAAGGATTTCTTTTTTTATCCATGATGGCACTTGTCGAGGCCAAGGAAAGGTGCTCCAAGTTGTCACACACACTTCCACATAAAAATGATGCGGGTTTATTGTTATTAAGACGATTTTAACCTCATTCATGCTTATTCAAACAGGGTTAAAAATAATGTGGTCTAGAAATTTATTGCAAGCAAGAAAAGAAGCAATAAGAACTAATAAAGAATGATTTTATTATAATTCTAGCGGAAACATGTGCCCTATCGAGGCTCGGGGGTCGGGCTGTCCCCGAGGAGTGATCTCTAACAGTCATCAGGTCTATACATCCCTATCGGAAGAAGAAGAGCACTTGATGACGACGACCGGCCTTGACGCTTGTGAACCGACCTTCCTAAAGATCTGGCTTAAAGAACGTCGAGAAGGATCTTGGTTCTTCTTCGTCCTTTGATCTTTATTAGGGTTGTATCCTAACCCTTGTTTCCCCGGATTATCCTTAATAATGGGTAGCTCGGGAATTCCTTGGGAATCCTTGCCAAGTCCTTGTCCAGGCAAGTATCCGTTCTTGGTGAGCATGTAGGCTACCTTCTTCATTTCTCGGGGAAACGTTTCGACATTGGCAATCTCCAATGCTTGGAAGGCGGTCTCTAGAGCTTCCTCTTCTGCATCCACGTAAGGTATGGCAGATGGCTTGTTGATGAGTGTAGACCCCTAAAGTTGTCCGGGTCGGAAATAAGACTCGAAGACTCTCGAAGACCAAAGGAAAGTCAGCCGGAAGGACTTCTGGAAGACCCTGGAAGACCCTAGGATGATTATTCGTAGGTTTAGAAGTCTTAGAGTAGCTTAAAATAAGGAAGTGGAGGGAATGAAGCCCAATACGGCCTCCCAAAAGTTCAGTACGGCCGTATTGAACATTTTGAACTTCAATACGGCCGCACTGAACTCAATACGGCCGTATTGAAGTTTCTGAACTTCAATACGGCCGCACTGAACTCAATACGGCCGTATTGAAGTTCAAAACTTCAATACGGGCCGTATTGACTCCAGGGCCCGTATTGCGCCTGTTCCCTATAAATAAGACGTCATTTGGACGTCATTCTACACTTTTACACTGAGTTTTAACCCTCTTATTGAGTATTCTGGGTTTTTTTGAGCAGTGCTCTGCCTAGAAATCACTCGGAGAGTTGATCCGACGAAGTTCTTGAGTCACGAGCCATTTGCTTGAGTCTCGAACCTAGTCGAAGGGAAATCCTCCGGATTTCCATAGTTAAAATTTTATAAGAGGGAGCGAGCGGTCTTGTAGAGGGAGGGAACGCCAAAACGCTTCCCAATTTCTGTCAAGATATATAAGAAAGCACGCTTCAAAGGTTTATCTCTTTAAAGTCCCTTCTTTTACCGCTTTCTGTGTGTACATATTTAAACTGTCATCATGTAGATAGTTAATTTATAATTGCTTAGAATAAATAGGGGTAATTTAGTAATTTTTGCGTTATTATTTTAAGAATAATCTGTCATAGGGAACCCGAAAGGGGCGTTGTGGGGTGCTAACACCTTCCCCGCACGTAACCGACTCCCTTACCCAACTCTGGTTGTAATGGTCAAAGTTGATTTATAAAATCAATTGCCTTATCCCTTTTTCCAATGTTTTGAGTAAAACATTGGTGGCGACTCCAAAGAACCCTTCCTTTTTATGAAAACCGCTAATCCATGGAGGGTCCCGCTTGGGATTAACATGGATTGGTGAGCCTTTTAATAAAATTGCTCGTTTAGGGTTTGGTTTTTGTAATCAAATCTAGTGCCATTCTTAGGCAATTCTTTTGAGTGCTAGCCTTGAAATTAGCCTTATTTGTTGCTTTGTGTCTTCTTTGGCTCTCTTTGTTTGTCACATCAATTCCCATGAGAGTTTTGCCTATCCCAAATTGTGCTTTTCAGTTTTACTTCTTTGGCCCCTTTCCTCTCTTGTTTTGCTTGCTAAGCTTGGTGAAGTTATAGGCCTTGTTCAAGTCATTACACTTGGAAGGAAGGTATAATTGAGGCATGTGGTTGACCTCAAAGGAGTTTAGCCTTGAAGGAGGATTGAGGTACATAATTGCTGAGTGAAACACATTAAGAGAGGCTGACTTGTTTGCTCCTTGTGCAGCCAAAATTTGCTTTGAATTTGTAGGTGAAAATTGGTGGCAATTGGTGGCGGCCTTGGTGTAGATTGGTGGCGGTTTTGGTGTATCTTTGTGGCGGCCTTGGTGGAACCTTGTGGCTGTTTGTAAGACCTTGAAGAGGACTTGGTTCCAGCCAATTTGGGGCGTTTCCCTGGGGTTCAAAACTGCACCAAACTGTCCCAGCTGCCTTGGTGGAAGATAGGCCAAGAAGAACCATTGTTTTGTATTGACTATTTGAGTTGTAACTTCATAATTTTGTTGAATAGTTTTGTGTGATTTCTCTTGTATTCAACTTGCATTTAGGGGTGGCTGTTTGGACATTAAGTAAGCTCCACCACCTCCTAAATAGTCCTACTTAATTTCTATTAGCCTCGATTAGTGCTTGTGGAAGGGTCCCCAAAGGCTTTAAGTGCCACCTTGGGCTTCCACTAGGAACCGGCTAGATTTAGTTTTAGCTTTCATAAACCGGATTTCTAGGTTGGTGAAAGTGTCCCAAAAAGCCTTAGGTGCTACTTGGACTTTCACCTTAGGATAAGCGACTAGTATATGCTTTATTTGCTTTCATTTTAATTGTTTAGCTCCTAGGTTCGTTTAGAAGGCTTCTATTGCCTACTAGGGGTTTCGTGCACACACACACACTACTTTACTTGTCTTGTGTGGAACTTTGTTTTGTAAGAAAAGTACAAAGGGGTTTAGTAATTTCCACTTGAAGAGGCTTGGTTATTAAGTGGCTCCTTGTAGCTCACCTCCCTTGATAGTGCAACTTGTATACTTAGACCTCTAAGTACTTAGTACTACACCAAACAAGCTTTTGTGAAAACTTTTATCACTCACTTTGCAATTTTCAAAGACTTGTGAAAACCTTTTACCTTGCAAAAATGAGTGATCATTCTCATAATAGTAGTGTGCATGGTCATCACTCCCCTAAGAGCCATAAGAGTACTAAGGAAGAACTTAGGGAACTTAAGGAATACATTAGAAAAAAAGAACTAGAAAATGAAAAAAACAATGAAACAATTAGAGAGTTGTTAAATAAACTTGTTGTGGGTGAGACTAGCAAACCCCACGGCCATGAGGGTCATGGACCTTCTAGGTCCAAAGGCTATCACTCGCACACACACTCACTAACAAGTGAAGGGTTGCATAGTAGTCATCATGATGATGGTTACTACCAAAGATCCCCTAGGCACCATAGGCCTAAGCATAAAACAACTCCTAAAGAACCTAGGTTTGACCTTCCTCCCTTCCATGGCAAGGATAGTGTAGATGACTATTTAGATTGGGAGATGAAGGTTGAACAACTCTTCACTTGCCACAATGTAGGTGAAGACCGAAAGGTTCCCATGGCTACTCTTAGCTTTCAAGGGTATGCCATGTATTGGTGGACTTCCCTAGTTAGAGAAAAACAAATTCATCATGAGCCTCCAATCCAATATTGGAATGAGCTAAGGAGTGCCTTAAGGAGAAGGCACATTCCTCCATATTTTGAGAGGGAGTTGATGGACAAGCTCCAAAGACTCCAACAAAGACACCTTAGTGTTGAGGGATATAGGCAACAAATGGAGTTGCTTATGATGAGGGCTGGCATTAGAGAAGAAGAAAGAACCACCATTGCTAGGTTTCAAAGTGGCCTAAACCTAGAGATTAGGGATAAAGTTGAACTATTACCCTATAGAGATCTAAATGAGCTAGTACAACTTTGTGTGAGAGTAGAACAACAACTTAGAAGGAAGCCTACCCTTAGGAAGGAATCTACCTCATACCCTAGAGAGGACTTCAAGAAGGAGGGTCAACCCTCCTATTCAAAAGAAAGGCCACTAAAAGAAAAACAAAAAGAAAAACCTTCCGATGAGCCTAGAACTAGTTCTATTAAGTGCTTTAAGTGCTTAGGGAGGGGACACATAGCCTCCCAATGCCCCACAAAAAAGACCATGATCATTAGGGGTAATGAGATCCTAAGTGAAGAAAGCACTTCATCTTCTTCATCCTCCTCAAGTGAAGAAGATGCTAGTCTTAGTTCTAGTGAGGAAGCACCATGTGAAGGTGACCTATTGGTTGTCCAAAGGTTACTTACCAACCAACCCAATGATCAAGACCAATCACAAAGAGAGAACCTTTTCCATTCTAGATGCAAAATTTTTAAGAAAACTTGTTCTCTCATTGTTGATAGTGGATCTTGTAATAACTTTGTAAGCCAAAGGTTGGTTGATAAGCTTAACCTAACTACTATAGCCCATCCTAAATCTTATAAACTTCAATGGCTTAATGAGGATGGACCTATAGAAGTTAAGGATCAAGTAAATGTTCCTTTCTCCATTGGAAAATATAAAGATGAAATTTTATGTGATATAATTCCAATGGATGCAAGCCACATTTTACTTGGAAGGCCTTGGCAACATGATAGGAAGGCCATTCATGATGGTGTTACAAACAAAATCCGCCTAGTTCACCTAGGCAAGAAACATACCTTGACTCCTCTTTCACCTTCACAAGTGTTGGAAGATCAAGTATTTATGAAATCAAAAAAAAGAAAAGAGGAGAAAAAGAAGGTTCTAGAGTTGGAGGGTAGTGTCTCCTCCAAGGAAATTGTTCCTAGAAGTCAATTTTTAATAAAACATTCTATCAAGAAATGTCTTCTAGTTGAACAACCTCTTCACCTTCTTAAAACTAAAAAGACACTACTCTTGGAAAAGAGTAAGGAGGATAGTGTCTCCTCCAAAAATCTTATGCAAAAGGAAAGTCACTTTTTAATTCAAAATAATTGTAAAAAGACTTTTCTTCTTCATAAAGAATTTAGCTCTTTTTCTACTGCTGCCACAACCTTAGAGCTTAAGATCCACCACCTAAATATTTTTGAAAATAATGGATCTCAAGTTCTTAGTCGTGTGAAGAAGAAGTGGACTTCACCTAGTTCTACTTCTTATGCTACTACTTTGGTGGTGCCCAAAGTAGACGGCCATTGTCTATTTAGGACTTCTCCTACTTTAGTTGTTCTAATAAAGCACCCAACCTTTGGTTTATATTGTTTATCAGATACATCTCATGGTGTCTCATTTTCTACTTTTGATCTTAAGGGAAGTTCAAACTTCTTTGAACTTAATTTTACTACTTCCCTTCAAGACCAAATTAGATTCTATGACTTTTCTAAACTCTTTACACCCTCTTCCTTGATGTATCTAACATATAATATGATCAAGGGTTGTCTAGGTAGTTTCCTTATTATATTCACTTTATTTTCTTGTAGAAGCCTAGGTTACTACATAGGGTACTTTAGGCAAGATATCTTGGTATATAGGACTACTTCATTAGTTTGTTATAGTTTTAGCACTTTAACATTTTTAGGATTTAGTTTTACACTCAGACTACACTATAGTGAGGATCCTATTCTTATAGAACCCATCCTTCCTAGTCTAAGGACCCTTTCTAGGACTATAGAAGGAATTCCTCATAGGGTGCACTTTCCACATATGTTATATGAATATGTCATCCCTAATGCTTTATTTCTTATTTTCATTGTAGGTGATGCTATCTTTGTGGAAGGACCACTGGATTTGAGGACAAATCCTTTCGAAGGAGGAGGGTATGATGGAAATCTAATCCCCAAGGATCCCTTTGGAAGAAGTAAGACCAAGAAGGGTGAAGGGTGATCCAAGGATGCTCACACATGAAGACCATTAGGCCTCTAACTAGGTCTATGGTTAGGAGGCTAGAGGAGGCTTCTATAGAGGAGGGAATGCTAACATGGATGATGAAGAGGTAGATCTGAGGACAGATCCTTCCCAAGAAGGAGGGTATGATGGAGGACCATCCAAGGAAGAGGAATACATGAAGGCCATTGGACCTTTGACAAGGTCCATGGTAAGGAAGCTAGAAGAGACATCTAAGGAGGAGGTGCTTCTTAGACCCTTGCTCACCATGAGCATTGTGTACTTTTCTCCTTAGTAGTATCTTGAGTAGTCCCATTGTATATATTGTATATAGTAGACTTTGTATAGGATTGTTTTGCCTTTGTATTTTGGAGGCACCTTTTTTCTTTTTAGAAGTAGGCATAGGAGTGGCATTAGTAGACTAAAGTGTGCTCCTAGCATTTTAGCCAAATGTGGTCTTAGGATAAAGGTTTTACATATTGGACTCATTTAACTCCTAATTTTTCATAGATTTGATTTAGCTAGGTTCCATTCACATTGAATGAACCTAACTAAACCAAATGAACCATTTTCAAACCGGGTGGAGTTAAATGAAACCAATCAAAACCGTCCACACCTTTGTGTTCACACCTTGTGTTCACATTGGTGCACACTTGGCCAAATGCTTGGACCTCTTTTCTCTCCTACACAAGGGCGGTTTAGGAAGGCTCAACCATGGTTCTTAGTGAACCATGGTCTAGCCTTTTCTTGCTCCCTAAGTTGGACGGACCCAACCATGGTTCCTAGTGAACCATGGTCTAGTCTAGCTTAACCCCTAGGTGGCCACGCCTATATAGCCTCAAATTTTCACTTGTATAACACTTTTGGCATTAATGAGAATTGAGTATTCAGATTAGAGATCAGATTTCTCTCCTCCCAAAGGTCCTAAACCTCTTTGTGCAAAACCAATCTCTTATCACTTTTCCAAAGACAAGTGTGGCGGGTTGAAGAATGCTTATCCCTTCACCAAGAGTGGCGCATTCTTGAGAGGTTTCCCCACCATCTTAAGGTGGCCGTGAGGTTCCTCCCTCCATTGGAACCTTACACAAGCATTGGAAGGATTCTAGGAGCCAAAGATCTAGGGAAAGACTTGAAGGAAGCTACATCAATCCGGCCTCCTCCAAAGTTCTTCCATCATGAGTGTAGACCCCTAAAATTGTCCGGGTCGGAAATAAGACTCGAAGACTCTCGAAGACCAAAGGAAAGTCAGCCAGAAGGACTTCTGGAAGACCCTGGAAGACCCTAGGATGATTATTCGTAGGTTTAGAAGTCTTAGAGTAGCTTAAAATAAGGAAGTGGAGGGAATGAAGCCCAATACGGCCTCCCAAAAGTTCAGTACGGCCGTATTGAACATTTTGAACTTCAATACGGCCGCACTTAACTCAATACGGCCGTATTGAAGTTTCTGAACTTCAATACGGCCGCACTGAACTCAATACGGCCGTATTGAAGTTTCTGAACTTCAATACGGCCGCACTGAACTCAATACGGGCCGTATTGACTCCAGGGCCCGTATTGCGCCTGTTCCCTATAAATAAGACGTCATTTGGACGTCATTCTACACTTTTACACTGAGTTTTAACCCTCTTCTTGAGTATTCTGGCTTTTTTTGAGCAGTGCTCTGCCTAGAAATCACTCGGAGAGTTGATCCGACGAAGTTCTTGAGTCACGAGCCATTTGCTTGAGTCTCGAACCTAGTCGAAGGGAAATCCTCCGGATTTCCATAGTTAAAATTTTATAAGAGGGAGCGAGCGGTCTTGTAGAGGGAGGGAACGCCAAAACGCTTCCCAATTTCTGTCAAGATATATAAGAAAGCACGCTTCAAAGGTTTATCTCTTTAAAGTCCCTTCTTTTACCGCTTTCTGTGTGTACATATTTAAACTGTCATCATGTAGATAGTTAATTTATAATTGCTTAGAATAAATAGGGGTAATTTAGTAATTTTTGCGTTATTATTTTAAGAATAATCTGTCATAGGGAACCCGAAAGGGGCGTTGTGGGGTGCTAACACCTTCCCCGCACGTAACCGACTCCCTTACCCAACTCTGGTTGTAATGGCCAAAGTTGATTTATAAAATCAATTGCCTTATCCCTTTTTCCAATGTTTTGAGTAAAACATTGGTGGCGACTCCAAAGAACCCTTCCTTTTTATGAAAATCGCTAATCCATGGAGGGTCCCGCTTGGGATTAACATGGATTGGTGAGCCTTTTAATAAAATTGCTCGTTTGACGAGGTCTCAGTTTGAGAATAAGTCATTCTAGCAATCCATATTTTTAAACAAATTAAAGAGTCCAACCATCCTTCGCGAATGCCGAAAGCCCGTTTCGGGCCGGTGGCGACAATGAGTATGTCATCTTCGGCTTGTACGGTCACCAGCTTGTCACCCACTATGAATTTGACTTTCTGGTGGAGCGTAGAGGGAACAACTTTCGCATCATGAATCCAAGGTCGGCCGAGGAGACAGTTGTACGCGGGAGTAATGTCCATCACTTGAAATTCAACATTAAAGATGGTGGGTCCAATTTGGATTGGAAGATTAATTTCTCCCACCACTTCTCTTTTAGAATCGTCGAAAGCTCGGACGATCATGTTGCTCGGGCGCATTTGGATTCCCTTGATTGCCACTTGATCGAACGTTCTTTTTGGCATCACATTCAAGGAAGATCCATTATCCACCAAGACTTTAGCGATGTGATATTCCTTGCACTTTACAGAGATGTGCAAGGGCTTGTTGTGGTTTGATCCCTCGGCGGGGATTTCTTCATCGATGAAGGTGAGGTGATCATTAGCCGTGATGTGACTAACAATCCCCTCAAACTTGTCTTGGGAGATAGTGTGCGACACGTACGCCTCGTTCAAGACTTTCAACAGAGCTTGCCGATGCGGTTCGGAGCTTAGGATCAACGACAATAGAGTAATCTTTGCTGGCGTCTTATGAAGTTGATCCACGATGGAGTACTCGCTCTGTCGGATATATTTTAACAGCTCGTCAGTCTCCTCCTCGGATTCTTTATTTTCCTCGGTTTTCTCTTTTTCTTTTCCTTTCCTTTATTCTTGGGAGCTTTATCATGAAGATCTTCGGGAGTGTAGATCCTGCCATTCCTAGTCATGCCCCCAAGTCCAGCGATGTTAGAGATATCGCTGTCGGCAGAAGAATGGATGTCGTATATCCATGGCACAGCCTTATTCGATTCGTAGGGGAAAGGTCTTGGAGCAGTGATCTTCAACGGTATCGGACCTTCCCCTTTATTCGTCTTGATTACCAACAACGGAGTTGATGTGCGTTCGCTTGGTGCGGTTGTTGGTTTACACTTAATAACAAACGGCGTGCGATCCATTCTGAACATACGCATCGATTAATTCTTTCTTTTTATTACTATTATTAATGAATTACTAGGAGAGATGTATGCAAATGAATGACTATGAAATGCACCTAGATCCCTCCATGATTTTCGATAAGAATGCATGATATGAGATGATGGCGTTGAATATGCATGCATTGTGTTTATTCAACTAAGCATTATCATGTTTTCAAGATGCTCCTAAGATGATGCATGATATTGCTTGGTTTGGATAAATAATTTTTTTTCTTTTTTGGGTATTTTGTTTTTTTTTGTATTTTTGGGTGAAAAGGGAAACTACCTACATGAATGTGATGAGGGTAGATGTTAACACCATGTAATGGAAGATTCTTATTCCTATTTATTCTTATTTTAAAAGGGGAATGTTGTATGTTTAAAGAATGCAATGTATGCTCAAACAATGTCACATAAACAATACACAAACAATTCACTCATCCACGAACAGTCACGAGCGAATCACGAGGTAGGGGTATCCTGCAGACAGGTGCATATTCAAGGAGGTTCTAACTGTTCTCACCGGTCTAAGGCCCCCAAGGTTCCCCCATTATAGGGACCCAATCCCTCTCGTCGTAAGTCGATGGAAAGCTCCAACGCACTGTCGGACTTGAGTTCATGGTTTTCACCTTGAGTGATGCTTTCCGACAACGTTCTACGGGCACCTATAGACCCATTCGACAACCGGCCGTACTAACATCCACTCCCTATGGCTTTCCACTCATGCCCCCGGGTATAGAGGGAACTGTTGTGTGCAAAGGTTCGTGTGCAGTTTATATTTCAAACAATTGCGAAAATTTAAACATCCAACAGTTATTAAAGCCAATTAGGAAAAACATATTATCATACAAGCGAGGGGTAATGAATTAATTTTAAACTATCATTTTAGAAATAATCCATCACTAAATGGGACTAACTCTCGAGGCTTCCCCAGTGGAGTCGCCATCTGTCGCCACCCGCCGAAACGGACGTTGGCATTCGCGACGATGGTCGGGTTCTTCTTTTAGTTTTGAAAAATGATGGATTGTTAGAACGACTTATTCTCAAACTGAGACCTCATCGGACTAACAATTTTGTTAAATGATTCTCACCAACCCATGTTAATCCCAAACGGGACCGTCCATGGATTAGTGGTTTTCGCAAAAAGGGGTTCTTGGAGTCGCCACCAATGTTTTACTCAAAAAATTGGAAAAAGATATAAGGCAATTGATTTTCACAAATCAACTTGGCCATTACAACCAGAGTTGGGTAAGGGAGTCGATTACGTGCGGGGAAGGTGTTAGCACCCCACAACGCCCCTTTCGGGTTCCCTATGACGGATTATTTCAAAAATAAAAGCGTAAAATTACTAAACTACCCCTATTTATTAGAACGATTGTAAGTAAACTATCTACATGATGAAAGCTTTTAAACGTGTAATGCAACAATCAAAAAACGGTAAAAGAAAGGATTTTGGGAATAAACCTTCGAAGCGTGCTTTTATATACTCAAAAAGAAGTTAGGAGGCTTTTTGGCGCTCCTTTCCACTACACTTTCGCTCGCTCCTTTCCCTAAAAATAATATTTACTACGGAAATCAAAGAGATTTCCCTTCGACTGGTTCGAGTCTCAAGCTAATGGCTCATGAACTCAAGAACTTAGTCGGATCAACTTCCGGAGAGATTTCTAGGGCAGAGAATAGCTCAAAAACCCAAGAATACTCAGCCAGAGGGTGGAGGAATGCTCCAAAAGTGTCCAAAATGTGTGGAAGGACGAGCCAATGACGTCCTATTTATAGGATTGAGGCGTAGTACGGCCTAGGGGGTCAATACGGCCCGTACTGAGTTTTTGAACTACAGTACGACCGTATTGAATTCAGTACGGCCCGTACTGAAGTTCAAAACCTTCAGTACGGCCGTATTGATTTTAGTACGGCCCGTACTGAGTTTTTGAACTACAGTACGGCCGTATTGAACTGAGTACGGCCGTACTGAAGTTCAAAAAACTTCATTACGGCCGTATTGATTTCACTATGGCCGTATTGTAGTTCAAATGGCTCAGTACAGCCGTACTGAACCTCTAGGAGGGCGTATTGAGCTCCAATCCTCACACACCCTTATTCTAAGCTACTCTAAGACTTCTAGACCTACAAAGAATCATCCTAGGGTCTTCCAGGAGTCTTTCCGGCTGACTTTCCTTCGGTCGTCGAGAGTCTTTGAGTCTTATTTCCGACCCGGACAATTTTAGGGGTCTACACCCACCTGTGTCAAGAACTCATTAGTTATGGTGATCATACCACAACTAGTGTGATCTTAAACAACCTCCACCTCGAATCTTAAATCTCTGAACTGCTCAATCAACTCCAACTCCCTAATTAGCATTGCCGACATATGAATGGATTTCCTAATCAATACATCTACTACCACACTCACCTTCCCAGGATGATACATCAACTGGAAATCAAAGTTCTTTAGGAATTCCATCCACCTCTTCTGCCTCATATTCAACACCTTCTGATCAAACAAGTACTTTACACTCTTGTGATCACTGAATACACTGAATCTCGCACCATACAGATATTGTCTCCACGACTTCATGGCAAACACCACAGCTGCAAGCTCCAAATCATGAGTAGGATAATTCCTCTCATGAGTCCTAAGTTGCCTTGAAACATATGTCACTACTCTCCCTCCCTGCATCAACACACCGCCCAACCCCTGGTGAGAAGCATCACAGAACACTTCAAAATACTTACCAGTGTCAAGTAACACCAAAAACGGAGAAGTAGTGAATCACCCCTTCAATTCCTAAAAACTCTACTCACAAGCGTCCATCCAAACAAAAGGTTGATCCTTCTGAGTCAGTTAAGTCAAAGGCATTACTATTCGAGAGAAACCCTCTATGAATCTTTGATAGTAACCTGCTAACCAACAAAACTCCTAATCTCTGTAATAGTCCTCGGACGCTCCCACTGAATCACAACCTACACCTTGGTTGGATCCACTGTAATCCCCTTTTTCGATATCACATGCCCCAAAAACCTCACCTCAGACAACCAAAACTCACACTTGGACAACTTGACACACAACTACCTCTCCCTCAGCACCTCTAAAACCAACCACAGATGCTCACGGTGATCCTCCAAAAATCTAGAATACACCAATATATCATCAATGAAGACCACCACAAACCTGTCCAAGAATGACCTGAAAATCCTGTTCATGTAATCCATGAACACTATTGGAGCATTAGTGACACCGAAACGCATCACTATGTACTCACAATGACCATACCTAGTCTTGAAAGCAGTCTTCGATATGCCACTCTCCTTTACCCTGATCTGATGGTATCTAGATCTCAAATCAATCTTTGAAAACACTGAAGCTCCCCTCAACTAATCCATCAAATCATCAATCCTCGAAAGTGGATACTTATTCCTTATCGTCAACTGCCGATAATCAACACACCAATGGGCCCCACCATCCTTCTTTACTAATAGTATCAGGGCACCCCAAGGAGAAACATTGGGCCTCACCATTTGTTTCTCCAACAAATTCTCGATCTGTCTCTTTAGCTCTACCAACTCAGCTGGAGCCATCCTTTAAGGAGCCACTGACACTGGTCCTGCACCTAGTACCAGATTAATGCTAAACTCAACATCATGCATAGGTGGCAATCCCAACACATCTTCTGGGAAACCTCAGGAAACTCACTGACAATCTTAATCCCAATGATGACCCTCTCTGTCTCAACACTCAAAACGACAAATAAAATGAAGCACTCAACTCCAACTAAGGAAATACCAACTCACTTCGAGCATAATCTATAAGGATGTGATGGGCAGATAACTAATCTATCCCTAAGATTATTTCAATATCTACCATGAGAAACACAATCAAGTTCACTCGGAACCTCCTACTAAACACCTCTATCGGGCATCTCACACACATCTTCGATGTCACCAAAGAAATTGAAGTTGGAGTAGATACATACAAATGAAGGTGCAATGTAGACACCGACAACCCAATCTCCACACACAATCAACAGAAATAAATGAATGTGTGGCACCGGAATCAAACAAGAACAAAACATCCTCACCTGCTGCCTTCCCCTTCCTTTTCACCAAATCTGATGAAGTGGAAGCCTCTACCTAATAAAGAAAAAATACTCTCCCAGTAATCGTAGGCCTGACTGGCCTCGGGCACTCTAGATGGAGTCGGTGGCCTCTGAGCATCTATGGAAATGTGACCTGGCCTGTCACATCTAAAAAAATCATTCCCTAAATGGGAACAATCTCTAACCATGTGGGCTTCTCCACATCTGTAACACTACACTGACTGTACTCCGCCCTAAGAAATAACAGGATGAGGTCCCCTACTAACAGCACCCCTCTAAGACTGAACAGGCCTGTCATAGGGTCCTCTCTACTGACCTCCCTTCCTAGATCTGGATGATCCCTCCTGAACTCTAGCAGCCTTGCCGCTACTATCACCCCTTCCAATCTCTCAACAGTCTTTTCCTTCTCAACCAAGTTAAAAAACTCCACTATGGACATCGGGACTATGACCCTCTTCAACTCATGCCTCAACCCCTTCTGCAAACTTTGTACATCTCCAAGCCTTAATTATGGCCTGAGAGTAAAAACGAGTCAATTGCTCAAACCTCATAACATACTTTGAAGCAAACATGTTCCCCTGATGTAGTCTCATGAACTCAGCCTACTTAGCGTATCTAACGCTGTCCGGGAAATACTTCTCCAAGAAAACTCACTTGAAGCAATCCCAATCAACAGATACACCCCTGCTCTCTAACATCTGTTTGGTGCCTCTCCACCAGTACTCAACCTCGTTCGCCAATATACATATTGCATAGGCCAACTTCCTCTCCTTAGAAGATCCCAAACCACTGAACATCTTCTCCATCTCACAAAACCATTAATCTACCACATCAGGATTTGAATCCCCCTTGAACTGAGGAGGCTAACATCTCCTAAACTCTGCTAAATCTCTCACATCCTGAGAGACCATTGGTCTAGCTACCTCAACCGCAGCTCTACCTACCTCCATCTGAGCAAAGTGAGCACTTTACTACTACATCACGATGGCCATCATCTCCATAGCCCTAGCGATCTAATCAGACTGAGGCCTCACCATACTAAAAGAATTCAAACATTCTTTTACTAACACTTCACAACTACAACTCACCAGAATTAACACGTATCAAAGATATGACACAACAGAAACCTAGAAGGATAACTCCCCACAGAGTATCCCAAAAGACTTGACCGGCTCTGATACCATAAAAGTATAACGACCCGCCATGGTCTCTACACATAGTGGAATCGCACTACTACTAGTGAACTAAGAGAAATATTAAGTTGGATAACTCATACATATAGGTATAAATAAAAATAACAAAGTTTCTGGCTATAAAATAGAACACCATATATATACAGTCATCCCAAAAATAATATGACTCTAGTGCCGGTCAAGCACAAACGAAACCGTTACCCAAAATGGTAACTCTAACACGAGGATCAAACTCCCCGTCTCGCAGCGGTTACCCCAACTCCAAGCTAGCCCTGACCTGCTCCCACACGAGGTATGATCATCGT
This sequence comes from Cajanus cajan, assembly GCF_000230855.2. Lineage (NCBI taxonomy): Eukaryota > Viridiplantae > Streptophyta > Magnoliopsida > Fabales > Fabaceae > Cajanus > Cajanus cajan. Next base: position 47,407,039 of record NC_138518.1, on the reverse strand, counting down.
AGTCCATCCACATGGAAACAGAAGGGTAAGCTAGAGTTCAAAAAAATCAATCATACAAGTATAAAACAACAATCTATACTACACAATCATCCAACTATCAATCATATTCATAGAGTCACACCATACACTCTATCCAATACTACTCATGCATAAAATACAATCCACCAATCATGAAGTCAAACACCACACTTCATCATATTAATAATCATGTAATAAATGCATCTCATGACAGATATCAATGCATATCGATCATCTAATGCATCGTCACGCATACACCTAGGAGATCTGCCTAACAACTGTAGACCCCTAAAATTGTCCGGGTCGGAAATAAAGCTTGAAGACTCTCGAAGACTGAAGGAAGATCAGCCAGAAGGACTCCTGGAAGGCCCTAGGAGGGTTCTCTGTAGGTCTAGAGGTCTTAGAATAGCTCAAAATAAGGAAGTGGAGGGAATGAAGCCCAATACGGCCGTACTGAACTTAATACGGCCGTATTGAAGCTTCAATACGGCCGCAGTGAACTCAATACGGCGTATTGAAGTTTCTGAAACTTCAATACGGCCGTACTGAAATCAATACGGCCGTATTGAAGCTTCAATACAGCCGCAGTGAACTCAATACGGGCGCATTGAAATTTCTGAATTTCAATACGGCCGTATTGAATTCAATACGGCCGTATTGAAGTTCAAAAATTTCAATACGGCCGTATTGATTCTGTAGCCCGTATTGCGCCTATTCCCTATAAATATGACGTCAATTGGACGTCATTCGACACTTTTCAGCATAGTTTTAACCCTCTCCTTGAGTATTCTGGGGTTTTTGAGCAGTGTTCTGCCCTAGAAATCACTCGGAGAGTTGACCCGACAAAGTTCTTGAGCCCCGAGCCATTTTGCTTGAGGATCGAACCTAGTCGAAGGGAAATCCTCCGGATTTCCATAGTTAAAAGTTTTTAGGAAGGAGCGACCGAGCTTGTAGAGCGAGGGAACGCCAAAAAGCTTCCCAGTTTTACGAAATATATAAAAGCACGCTTCAAAGGTTTCTTCTTAAATCCTTCCTTTTACTGCTTTCTGTGTGCATATTTAAACTGTCATCATGTAGATAGTTAATTTATAATCGCTTATAATAAATAGGGGTAATTTAGTAATTTTACACTGTTATTTTAGAAATAATCTATCATAGGGAACCCGAAAGGGGCGCTGTGGGGTGCTAACACCTTCCCAACGCGTAACCGACTCCCTTACCCAACTCTGGTTGTAATGGCCAAAGTTGATTTATAAAATCAATTGCCTTATCCCTTTTTCCAATGTTTTGAGTAAAACATTGGTGGCGACTCCACGAACCCTCCTTTTACGAAAACCACTAATCCATGGAGGGTCCCGCTTGGGATTAACATGGATTGGTGAGACATTTAATAAATAAATTGGATAAGATCGACAAGGTCTCAGTTTGAGAACAAGTCGTTCTAATAATCCAATACATTTTCAAAACTAAAATAAAAGCGAGCTCGACCGTCTTCGCGACAGCCGAGGCCCGTTTGGGCCGGTGGCGACAGATGGCGACTCCACTGGGGAAGCTTCGAGAGTCAGTCCCATTTAGTGACAGATTGTTTTTAACAAATAATAGTTAAAAATTACTTCATTACCCCTTGATTGTATGATAATATGATTTATTTTGTGGCTTTAAATAACTGTTGTATTTTTAAATTTACGCAATTGTTTGAAATACAAAACTGTACACAAACCTTTGCACACAACAGTTCCCTCTATACCCGGGGGCATGAGTGGTAATCCATAGGGAGTGGATGTTAGTACGGCCGGTTGAATGGGTCTATAGGAGCCTACGAGACCGTTGTCGGAAAAACATCACTCAAGGTGATAACCATGAACTTGAGTCCGACAGTGCGTTGGAGCTTTCCATCGACTTACGACGAGAGGAATTGGGTCCCTATAATGGGGGCACCTTGGGGGCCTTTGACCAAGTGAGAACAGTTAGATCCTCCTTGAATATGCACTTTTCTGCAGGAGACCCCTACCTCGTGATTCGCTCGTGACTGTTCGTGGATGAGTGAATTGTTTGTGCATTGTTTATGTGAAATTGTTTGAGCATACATTGCATTTCTTTAAACATACAACATTCCTATTCTTTTAAAAATAAGAATAAATAGGAATAAGAATCTTCCATTATACGGTGTTAACATCTACCTTCATCACATTCATATAGGTAGTTTCCCTTTTCACCCAAAAAATACAAAAAATATATAAAATAAAAATACCCAAAAAAAAAGAAAAAAAGGGGTCATTTATCCAAACCAAGCAATATCATACATCATCTTAGGGACATCCTAAAAACATGATAATGCTTAGTTGAATAAACACAATGCATGCATATTCAACGTCATCATCTCATATCATGCATTCTTATCAAAGATCATGGAGGGATCTAGATTTGCATTTCATACATCCCTCCCAATAAATCATTAATAAACATTAATAAAAAGAAAGAAATAATCGATGCGTATGTTCAAGATGGATCGCACGCCATTTGTTTTTAAGTGTAAGCCAACAACCGCGCCAAGCGAGTGCACATCAACTCCGTTGTTGGTAATCAAGACAAACATAGGGGAAGGTCCAACACCATTAAGGATCACAGTTCCAAGGCCTTTCCCTTACGAATCAAATAAGGCTGTGCCGTGGATATACGACATCCACTCTTCTGCCGACAGCGATATCTCTAACATTGCTGGACTTGGGGGCATGACTAGGAGTGGCAGGATCTACACTCCCAAAGATCTTCATGATAAAGTTCCCAAGAATAAAGGGAAAGAAAAAGAGGAGAAAACCGAGGAAAATAAAGAATCCGAGGAGGAGACAGACAAGCTGTTAAAATATATCCGACAGAGCGAGTACTCCATCGTGGATCAACTTCATAAGACGCCAGCAAAGATTACGCTGTTGTCGTTGATCCTATGCTCCGAATCGCATCGGCAAGCTCTGTTAAAAGTCTTGAACGAGGCATACGTGTCGCACACTATCTCCCAAGACGAGTTTGAGGGGATTGTTAGTCACATCAAGGCTAATGATCACCTCACCTTCATCGATGAAGAAATCCCCGCCGAGGGATCAAACCACAACAAGCCCTTGCACATCTCTATAAAGTGCAAGGAGTATCACATCGCAAAAGTCTTGGTGGATAATGGATCTTCCTTGAATGTGATGCCAAAAAGAACGCTCAAGCAATTGGCAATCAAGGGAGTCCAAATGCGCCCGAGCAACATGATCGTTCGAGCCTTCAATGGTTCTAAAAGAGAAGTGGTGGGAGAGATCAATCTTCCAATCCAAATTGGACCCACTATCTTTAATGTCGAATTCCAAGTGATGGACATTACTCCCGCATACAGCTGTCTCCTCGGCCGACCTTGGATTCATGATGCGAAAGCTGTACCCTCTACGCTCCACCAGAAAGTCAAGTTCATAGTGGGTGACAAACTGGTGACCGTGCAAGCTGAAGATGACATACTCATCAGCAAGCCATCCAACATACCTTATGTGGATGCAACAGAGGAAGCTTTGGAAACCGCCTTCCAAGCATTGGAGATCGCCAATGTTGAGACATTTCCCCGAGAAATGAAGAAGGTAGCTCATATGCTCACAAAGAACGGATACTTGCCAGGACAAGGATTAGGCAAGGACTCCCAAGGAATCCCGGAGCTACCCATTATCAAGGACAATCCGGGGAAACAAGGGTTAGGATATGACCCTAATAAAGATCAAAGAACGAAGAGGAACAAAGATCCTTCTCGACGTTCTTTAAGCCAGATCTTTAGGAAGGCCGGTTCACAAGCGTCAAGGCCGGTCGTCGTCGTCAAATGTTTTTCTCCTTCCGATAGGGATGTATAGACTCAGTGACTATTAGAGATCACTCCTCGGGGACAGCCCAACCCCCGAGCCTCGATAGGGCACATGTTTCCATCATGATTATAATAAAATCATTCTTCATTAATTCTTTATTGCTTCTTTTCTTGCTTGCAATAAAATTCTAGACCACATTATTTTAACCCTGTTTGAATAAGCATAAATGAGGTTAAAATCATATTGATAACAATAAACCCGCATCATTTTTATGTGGAAATGTGCATGACAGCTTGGAGCACCTTTTCTTGGCATCAATAAGTGCCATCATGGATAAAAGAAATCCTAAAGATAATAAGCTCGGCAGGAAACCCAAAAAGGGGACTGCGCAAAAATAAGAGCAAAAGACCCGCTAGGAATCCCACAAAAGGGTGACCTAGGCAAAAGTTAGGGTTACAAAATGAATACAAAAGCCCGCTAAGACATCACAAAAGGGTGTTTTAGGCAAAAGTTAGGGCCGTCAAAAAAAAAAAAAGAAAAAAACAAAATAAATCCATGATGGTACCATCAATTGAATTCAACAAGGGGCTCAAGAAAAGCTATCCAAGTTGTCAAAGCACAATCATTAATAACAAAGATGTGCTTAACCTCATAAGTGTTTAATCGAACAAGCCTAAACACATAAGCCTACCATGGCCAGCCATTCTTACAAAAACCATTTTTCAAAAATAAAATAATCCCCTCTAAAACACAAACCTTTGAAAATATATCATTTCCTTCTTTTCTCTCTTGTCCCAAACGATTTTTGAATAATCTTGTGGAAACATGGAGATATAGTGGTCAATAGGAGGGTTGACACATCTTCTAAAGAAAGGGAAGAATCATTTGGTTGATGACACCAAAATCAAATATGCATCATTCCTCGGTAACAGAAATCGGCAGAGCACAGTCCGTCTGGAGGAATGGCAAAATCCAAACACAAAAACGCATCGGTTAATTCTTTTGAAAAAAGAATCAAATAGAATTAGGTGCATCATACTGCATACATGCATACAGATGATAGGTGTACTGGAAGATCACTTATTCTCTGTTTATTGAAAAAAAAAAAAAAATATATATATATATATATATATATATAATAATAATAATAAAAAATATAAACTTCAGAAAAACAATACGCCCGTATCATGTTCAGTACGCCCGTACCAAAATTAGGGTTATGAACAAATTTTCAATTCAATACGGGCGTACTGAAATGAATAACGGCCGTATTGGCAATAACAGAAATCCTCCCTCACATCAATGACAAAATTCCTCCAAAAAGAAGAGGATAGGGGGAGCCATTCATTTTTTCCAAAAATAAAATAATTAAACTTGCATTTTGTGCATCGCGCACATTAATAGCACATTCAAAGACCTCATCATGAGGCAATTGCATAAAATAGAAAAATAGAAAAATTGCTTGTGTATGACAGCAGCAAACAAAATGCAAAGATTCAGAAAATCAACAGCGTCATACAGAATAACTGAGCCTGGAGAGGCTTGCCGAAAGAATACTCTCAGAATAATTGAGCCTGGAGAGGCTTGCCGAAAAAATACTCTCAAAATAACTGAGCCTGGAGAGGCTCGCCGAAATAATACTCTCTCAGAATAATTGAGCCTGGAGAGGCTCGCCGAAATAATACTCTCTCAGAATAACTGAGACATTTCTATACAGAAAAAGCCAAAACCAACAAAAAAGGCAAAAATACAGAAATCAACAAAAATACAGAAAAAGCCGAACTCAACAAAAAAGGCAAAAACACAGAAAAAGCCAAAATCAACAAAAAAAGGCAAAAACACAGAAAAAGCCAAAATCGAAAAAAGGGCAAAATACAGAAAATCCAACAAATCATACAGAATAACTGAGCCTGGAGAGGCTTGCTGAAATAATACTCTCTCAAAATAATTGAGCCTGGAGAGGCTTGCCTAAATAATACTCCCGCAGAATAATTGAGCCTGGAGAGGCTTGCCGAAATAATACTCCTTCATACTCCTTCAGAATAATTGAGCCTGGAGAGGCTCGCCGAAATAATACTCTTTCATCATAACTAAAGCCTGGAGAGGCTTGCAGAAATAATACTCTCTCAGAATAAATGAGCCTGGAGAGGCTCGCAGAAATAATACTCCCCAGAGAAACCTCAACTCAAGCTCACGGAACGAATCCCCAGCGAGAGCTATCAAAGCAAAATCGACGCAATCCCCAATGGAAGTGCGATCATCCAAACAGTATATACAAGTCAAAGGACTTAACACTTCCTCAGTGGAAGATAGCTCTCCGACTCAAAGCGCTGAGTGAGGCTAAGCCTGCAGAGGCTTCCTAAATAATACTCTGGGATACATAAGATCCCTCATTCCCCAATCGCCTACTCAGAGGCATCCCTGCAAAAGGAGAAAAATCAAAAAAAAATATCAATAAATATTCCCCAAGCGGAATTTGGCACTCAGCCGAACACTGAACTTCAAATCCCCAGTCGCCTACTCAAGAGGCACCCCTTCAAAAAGAGAAAAAATCGAAAAGATCAATAATCATTCCCCAAGCGGAATCCGGCTCTCAGCCTATCATTGAACATCAAGATGATCTGCCTAACAGAAGAGGCCAATCACAACCAATGACAAAATCCCCTGGCGGATAACAGCCTACACAGAGGCAACAAAATCCAAAAATTAAAAAGAGTTACCCGAATAAGGATAACCGGGATACTCCACCAACGTCCAAAGGACGTCAGCCAATCATAAGGCACTGCTCATCTCAGAAAGAGCATCTTCGTGTCTACACCCCAAGGAAACAGAAATTCCTCAATGGGCACCAACTACTCAATGGAAAGTTGGGACACAGGAACCTATGAATGACTGCACATCCCCTAGACGGATCCCTGCGTTATCCAGCCCTCAGTGGCACAAAAATCAAAAACAATCGTCGAAGCAGCATCGTGGACTGTGGAGACAAAATCCAGAATCCCCAGCGGATAACAGCCTACACAGAGGCAGCAAAAATCAGAAAATCAAAAAGAGATACCCGAATAAGGATAAACCGGGATACTCCACCTACGTCAAAAGGACGTCAGCCAAACATAAGGCATTGCTCAACTCAGAGAGAGAGCATCTGTGTCTATACCCCAAGGAGTCAGAAATTCCCCAAGGGTACCAACAATGCAATGCAAGTTGGGGCACAGGAACCTGTGAATGACTGCACATCCCCTAGATGGATCCCTGCGTTATCCAGCCCTCAGCGGCACGAAATCAGAAAAACCGTCGAAGTAGCATCGTGGACTGTGGAGACAAAAATCATCTCAAATCCCTGAAGAGGGCAAACTCACATTGCCAATGTCGTCAAGAACACAGAGGCAGACCCTGGGGAGGGCAAACCGCAGACCCTGGAGAGGGCAAACTCACGTTACCAAAGTGATCAGAAGCACAGAGGTATGCAACCCTGGAGAGGGCAAGACTCACGCTACCAAAGTGACTAGAAGCACGGAGGTACGCAACCCTGGAGAGGGCAAGACTCACGCTACCAAAGTGACTAGAAGCACGGAGGTACGCAGACCCTGGAAAGGGCAAACTCAGTTGCCTAGGTCGTCAGAAACAACCGAAGCAGAGCCTGGAGAGGCGGTACTCAATCATCAGTGATGTTAACACTGGTGTCTAGCTTCCGGCTCGGGTATCGAGTGAGGCTAGGCCTGGAGAGGCGGTACTCAACCATCAGCGTCGTTAGAGGCACGTTGGTGTTCAACTTCCGGCTCGGGCGTCGAGTGAAGTTGACCCTGGAGAGGGCAAACTCAACTGCCAAATGTTAAGCGGCAGAGCCTGGAGAGGCGGTACTCAATCATCAGGGTGATGTTAACACACTGGTGTCTAGCTTCCGGCTCGGGCGTCGAGTGAGGCTAGGTCTGGAGAGACGATACTCAACCATCAGCGTCATCAGAGGTGCGTTGGTGTCCAACTTCCGGCTCGGGCGGCGAGTGAGGTTGGGCCTGGAGAGGCAATACTCAATCATCAGTGATGTTAAAACACTGGTGTCTAGCTTCCGGCTCGGGCGTCGAGTGAGGCTAGGCCTGGAGAGGCGGTACTCAACCATCAGCGTCGTCAGAGACACGTTGGTGTTCAACTTCCGGCTCGGGCGTCGAGTGAAGTTGACCCTGGAGAGGGTAAACTCAGCTACCGAGGATGTCAGAAGCGCCGAGGTATGCACCCACCTGGAGAGGCTACTCAACAATTTTCCACCGGAAGACATTACAAGTCAGAAGGTCGGCACATCACCTGGACAATTGGGTCAACTCCTTTACTTGTCAGCCGGTACACCAAAAGGCCGTCCGACTAAGTAAAGGGGGGGCAGCTGTAGACCCCTAAAATTGTCCGGGTCGGAAATAAAGCTTGAAGACTCTCGAAGACTGAAGGAAGATCAGCCAGAAGGACTCCTGGAAGGCCCTAGGAGGGTTCTCTGTAGGTCTAGAGGTCTTAGAATAGCTTAAAATTAGGAAATGGAGGGAATGAAGCCCAATACGGCCGTACTAAACTTAATACGGCCGTATTGAAGCTTCAATACGGCCGCAGTGAACTCAATACGGCGTATTGAAGTTTCTGAAACTTCAATACGGCCGTACTGAAATCAATACGGCCGTATTCAAGCTTCAATACAGCCGCAGTGAACTTCAATACGGCCGTATTGAACTCAATACGGCCGTATTGAAGTTCAAAAATTTCAATACGGCCGTATTGATTCTGTAGCCCGTATTGGGCCTGTTCCCTATAAATATGACGTCAATTGGACGTCATTCCACACTTTCACACTCAGTTTTGACTCCCTCCTTGAGTATTCTGGGGTTTTTGAGCAGTGTTCTGCCCTAGAAATCTCTCTGGGAGTCGATCCGACGAAGTTCTAGAATTCCGAGCATTTAGCTTGGAGATTCGAACCTAGTCGAAGGGAAATCCTCCGGATTTCCGTAGTCAAAAGTTTTTAGGAAGGAGCGAGCGAGCTTGTAGAGCGAGGGAACGCCAAAAAGCTTCCCAGTTTTACGAAATATATAAAAGCACGCTTCAAAGGTTTCTTCTTAAATCCTTCCTTTTACTGCTTTCTGTGTGCATATTTAAACTGTCATCATGTAGATAGTTAATTTATAATCGCTTATAATAAATAGGGGTAATTTAGTAATTTTACGCTATTATTTTAGAAATAATCTGTCATAGGGAACCCGAAAGGGGCGCTGTGGGGTGCTAACACCTTCCCCACGCGTAACCGACTCCCTTACCCAACTCTGGTTGTAATGGCCAAAGTTGATTTATAAAATCAATTGCCTTATCCCTTTTTCCAATGTTTTGAGTAAAACATTGGTGGCTGTAGACCCCTAAAATTGTCCGGGTCGGAAATAAAGCTTGAAGACTCTCGAAGACTGAAGGAAGATCAGCCAGAAGGACTCCTGGAAGGCCCTAGGAGGGTTCTCTGTAGGTCTAGAGGTCTTAGAATAGCAAAAAAATAAGGAAGTGGAGGGAATGAAGCCCAATACGGCCGTACTGAACTTAATACGGCCGTATTGGAGCTTCAATACGGCCGCAGTGAACTCAATACGGCCGTATTGAAGTTTCTGAAACTTCAATACGGCCGTACTGAAATCAATACGGCCGTATTGAAGCTTCAATACAGCCGCAGTGAACTCAATACGGCCGTATTGAAATTTCTGAATTTCAATACGGCCGTATTGAACTCAATACGGCCGTATTGAAGTTCAAAAATTTCAATACGGCCGTATTGATTCCGTAGCCCGTATTGGGCCTGTTCCCTATAAATATGGCGTCATTTGGACGTCATTCCACACTTTTTCAGATAGTTTTAACCCTCTCCTTGAGTATTCTGGGGTTTTTGAGCAGTGTTCTGCCCTAGAAATCACTCGGAGAGTTGATCCGACGAAGTTCTTGAGCCCCGAGCCATTTTGCTTGAGGATCGTACCTAGTCGAAGGGAAATCCTCCGGATTTCCATAGTTAAAAGTTTTTTTAGGAAGGAGCGAGCGAGCTTGTAGAGCGAGGGAACGCCAAAAAGCTTCCCAGTTTTACTCAATATATAAAAGCACGCTTCAAGAGGTTTCTTCTTAAATCCTTCCTTTTACTGCTTTCTGTGTGCGTATTTAAACTGTCATCATGTAGATAGTTAATTTATAATTGCTTAGAATAAATAGGGGTAATTTAGTAATTTTACGCTGTTATTTTAGAAAATAATCTGTCATAGGGAACCCGAAAGGGGCGCTGTGGGGTGCTAACACCTTCCCCACGCGTAACCGACTCCCTTACCCAACTCTGGTTGTAATGGCCAAAGTTGATTTTTAAAATCAATTGCCTTATCCCTTTTTCCAATGTTTTGAGTAAAACATTGGTGGCGACTCCACGAACCCTCCTTTTGCGAAAACCACTAATCCATGGAGGGTCCCGCTTGGGATTAATATGGATTGGTGAGCCTTTTAATAAAATTGCTCGTTTGACGAGGTCTCAGTTTAAGAATAAGTCATTCTAGCAATCCACATTTTTAAACAAATAGACGAGTCCAACCATCCTTCGCGAATGCCGAAAGCCCGTTTCGGGCCGGTGGCGACAGATGGCGACTCCACTGGGGAAGCTTCGAGAGTCAGTCCCATTTAGTGACAGATTATTTTTAACAAATAATAGTTAAAATTACTTTATTACCCCTTGCTTGTATGATAACATGCTTTATATATATGGCTTTAAATAACTGTTGTTTGTTTAAATTTCCGCAATTGTTTGAAATAAAAATTGCACACAAACCTTTGCACACAACAGTTCCCTCTATACCCGGGGGCATGAGTGGTAATCCATAGGGAGTGGATGTTAGTACGGCCGGTTGAATGGGTCTATAGGAGCCTACGAGACCGTTGTCGGAAAACATCACTCAAGGTGATAACCATGAACTTGAGTCCGACAGTGCGTTGGAGCTTTCCATCGACTTACGACGAGAGGAATTGGGTCCCTATAATGGGGGCACCTTGGGGGCCTTTGACCAAGTGAGAACAGTTAGATCCTCCTTGAATATGCACTTTTCTGCAGGAGACCCCTACCTCGTGATTCGCTCGTGACTGTTCGTGGATGAGTGAATTGTTTGTGTAAATGCTTATGTGCAATTGTTTGTGCATTAATAAATAACCTCGTAATAAGGTCTAAGAATAAATCCCCATGCATGAAAATATCATGACATGAGAGGAAAAACCAATGTGTGAAAATATAAAAGTAAGGAGCATAGGCATCATTATCAATAATACCTCATGCATCCTCATCATTATTTATAGGTTCACTAATACCCTCTCGATGTGAGTGAAAGAGACCCGTGACTATTGAGTTTCTCCGTTGTGGAGAAATCATAGGCTAGGGAGGGTGATAAACTTTCATCTTAAAAAGGCAGCGCCTTAAAGATGAAAGATTATCAAGCTCACATCGAGAGTGTATTCATATCATAAATAAGCTAATTAGAATAAACATTCATTTTAGAAAGTGGCTGGTCATCTCTCTGTCCTCACGCGCGCGCAGAAAATCAAGAAAATGGAAGCGCTGGGGGAGCAAAATAAGAAGCTCACAACCGAGCTCTCTCAGCTCAACAAGAAAATGGACGCGTTGGAGGAACGAAATAAGGAGCTTACAGCCGAGCTCTCACAGCTCAAAGAGCAAATGGCGCAAATGATGGAACTCATGCGTCACCACAACATACAAGGGGCTGAGCATAGTGACCATGAGTCCCATCATGTTGGAGGAAGAGTGGAACAAGAGCTGAAAAGCGGGAAGCTAGCTAAACCTTCCCAATCATTTAAAGCTAAGAAGACCTTTGGGAAGAAGAAGGAGAGAGAAGTCAGTGCCATAACCATCTCTTCGTCTTCTTCCACTTCGAAGTCAGGAAGATCGCAATTCAAACCTGTGAAGAAGTTTGATAAACTTCCGACCACATATAGCGACATCCTGCCGAAGCTAGTGGAAGCACGTCTTCTAGCTTACGTTCCACTAAAGAAGATTGATCCACCTCATCCCAGTTGGTACAAACCACAAGACAAATGTTTATACCATTCGGGGACATCGGGGCATTCAACGGAGAACTGCAGAGCTCTCAAATATAAGGTCCAAGACCTTATTGATGCCGGGTGGATAACTTTTGATTCGATAGCGCCCGACGTGAGCAAGAATCCTCTACCAAAGCAGGAGTAGAGAGAAGAACAAGCCACGATAGGGCCCCTTCATATTTCTCTTTTAGGGACTCATGATCAGTACCCAAGATCATGAGAACCTTTTCATGTAAATAAGGGTTTTTGTACAGTTTTACATACATATATCAATAAAGAGGCATATTTCACACATTATTCTCTTTTTATTCTTTTCTCTCTTTCCCCATTAACATTAATAAATTCTAAACCTAAACAGAACCAATAAAATAATTATGTCTGTAATTGTTCGCTCTGACCGGGAACCAAAAGTGAATGGGTTGAGTTGGAGAGTGATGAGGAGACCATCTCTCCGGATCTGCAAAGACTACTAAAACGAGAAGCTCGCTTACTCCAACTCGTCAAGAGAAATTGGAGACTGTGAATTTGGGGCATGGCCGAGAGATAAAAGAGGTCAACACTGGGACCCTTATCAGTGATGAAATAAGGACACATGTTTCCACTATGATTATAATAAAATCATTCTTTCTCATTGCTTCTTTTCTTGCTTATAATAAAATTCTAAACCACATTTTTTAACCCTGTTTGAATAAACATGAATGAGGTTAAAATCATCTTAATAATAATAAACCCACATCATTTTTATGTGGAAATGTGTGTGACAACTTGGAGCACCTCCCCTTGGCCTCGACAAGTGCCATCATGGATAAAAAGAAATCCTAAAAACAAAAAAGCTCGGCAGGAAACCCAAAAAGGGACTGCGCAAAAATAAGAGCAAAAAACCCGCTAGGAATCCCACGAAAGGGTGACCTAGGCAACAGTTAGGGTTGCAAAAAATGAATAAAAACAAAAGTCCGCTAAAACGCCACAAAAGGGTGTTTTAGGCAAAAATAAGAACAATCAAAAAACAAAAGAAATCCATGATGGTACCATGAACCGAATTCAAGGTTCAAGAGAAGCTATCCAAGTTGTCAAAATCACAACGTCAATAAACAAAGATTTTCTTAACCTCATAAGTGTTTAATCAAACAAGCCTAAACACATAAGCCCACCTTGGCCAAACATTCTTACAAAATCCATTTTTCAAAAATAAAATAATCCCCTCTAAAACACAAACTTTTGAAAATATATCCCTTCCTTCTTTTCTCTCTTGTCCCAAAAGATTTTGGAATAATCTAGTGGAAGCATGGAGAAATAAATCATCACTGATAATGGATCTAATCTGAACAACAAAATGGTGGAAGAACTGAGCCAAGAATTCAAGATCCAACACCACAACTCTTCCCCATATCGGCCAAAGATGAATGGGGCAGTCGAGGCAACCAAAAAGAACATCAAGAAAATAGTGCAAAAGATGGTTGTCTCATTTAAAGACTGACACGAGATATTACCCTTTTGCTCTTCATGGTTATAGGACTTCAGGAGGCAGTTCTACCCGTCGAAGTCAAAAAAACTTATATAAGGGTAATCATGGAAGCAAAACTTTCCGAGGCAGAAAGGGTTCAAAGCCGATACGACCGGTTGAACCTTATCCAAGAGAAACGGCTGAACGCCATATGCCATGGTCAAGCCTATCAGAGGAAGATCAAAAAGGCTCTTGACAAGAAAGTCCACCCTCGAGTCTACCATGAGGGAGAGTTGGTAATGAAGAAATTACTACCAACTCAAAAGGACAAAATCGGAAAGTGGGCCCCAAATCACGAAGGACCGTAGGTGGCAAAGCGAGCTTTCTCAAAAGGAGCATTAATCCTCATAGACATGGATGGAGAAGAACTTCGATACCCAGTCGACGCTGACGTGGTAAAGAAGTACTATGCTTGAAGACGTTGCTTGCATAGGCCCGCTAGGATGAAAACCCAAAAAGGGCATCCTAGGCAAAAGTTAGGGCAAAATAAAAAGCCTGCCAGTACAAGGGTACTAGGCAAAACAAAGGCAAATTTACCCCGTTAGGATACGTCCTAAGCAAAAGTTAGGGGCAAAAGAATAAGATATAAAAACAAAGCAAGCAACGATCACTTGAACCGAAAACCGAAAGGCGGTTCAAGTGATAATCTTCTAGAAGCAAGCGTCTTGCAGTATCTACACTCCTGGCTCAGGCATCTCACCCGAAACGATTAGGGGAACGGGAAGAGCGACAATTACAGATATAATTGTTTAAGCCAAAAATGTATAGCCTACCTTGGCCAGCCATTCTTCAGAAATTTCCTTCTGTATATCTTTCTGTAAAAACACTTGTGAATATCAATAAAAATATCCATTTGTTTCTTTTCTTTCTTGACCATGTGATTATGCCTCTAAAATTGATGTTTCAAAAATTGTACGAAACTCTCTTAATAATCGGTCAAATAAAGAAAATTGGGGGGGTTCCTATAAAATCCATAAATCTCCTGCATAAAGGCTCATAAAAATACTCCCTCGCGTCAATGACAGAAAGTCCTCCAAGAAGAAGAGGATAGGGAGAGCCACTCACTTTTCTAAATAAATGAACAAAAATAAAAAATTGTATTGCATGCATCACACATATTAATTGCACATTTAAAGACCTTATCATGAGGCAATTGCATAAAATAGAAAAAATAGAAAAATTGCTTGTGTATGACAGCAGCAAACAAAATGCAAAGATTCAGAAAATCAACAGCGTCATACAGAATAACTGAGCCTGGAGAGGCTTGCCGAAAGAATACTCTCAGAATAACTGAGCCTGGAGAGGCTTGCCGAAACAATACTCCCACAGAATAATTGAGCCTGGAGAGGCTTGTCGAAATAATACTCCTTCAGAATAATTGAGCCTGGAGAGGCTTGCCGAAATAATACTCCTACAAAATAACTGAGCCTGGAGAGGCTTGCCGAAATAATACTCTCTCATAATAACTGAATTTAATTTCTTTAGCACTTTTAATTTCTGTACAGAAAAAGCCAAATCAGAAGAAAAGGCAAAATACAGAAAAAGCCGAAAATGAAAAAAGGCAAGGATATAGAAAATCCAACAAACAGTTTGTACAGAATAACTAAGCCTGGAGAGGCTTACCAAAATAATACTCCACATCCTCCACAGTATGCAGAATAACTGAGCCTGGAGAGGCTCGCAGAAATAATACTCCCCAGAGGGAACCTCAGCTCAAGCTCACAGAAAAATCCCCAGCGAGAGCTATCAAAGCAAAATCGACGCAATCCCCGATGGAAGTGTGATCATCCAAACAGTATATACAAGTCAAAGGACTTAACACTTCCTCAGTGGAAGATAGCTCTCCGACTCAAAGCGCTGAGCGAGGCTAATCCTGTAGAGGCTTCCTAAATAATACTCTGGGATACATAAGATCCCTAAATCCCCAGTCGCCTACTCAAGAGGCACTCCTTCAAAAAGAGAAAAAAATCAAAAAGATCAATAACCATTCCCCAAGAGGAATCCGGCACTCAGCCGAACACTGAACATCAAGATAATTCGCCTACTTAGAGGCACTTCTTCAAAAAGAGAAAATCCAAAAAAGATCAATAATCATTCCCCAAGCGGAATTCGGCATTCAGCCAATCATCAAACATCAAGATAATTCGCCTACTCAGAGGCTCTCTTTCAAAAAAGAGAAAAATCGAAAAGATCAATAATCATTCCCCAAGCGGAATCCGGCTCTCAGCCTATCATTGAACATCAAGATGATCTGCCTAACAGAAGAGGCCAATCACAACCAATGACAAAATCCCCTGGCGGATAATAGCCTACACAGAGGCAACAAAATCCAAAAATCAAAAGGAGATACCCGAATAAGGATAAACCGGGATACTCCACCAACGTCAAAGGACGTCAGCCAAACATAAGGCATCGCTCAACTCAGAGAGAAAGAGCATCTGTGTCTACACCCCAAGGAGTCAGAAATTCCCCATGGGTACCAACAATGCAATGCAAGTTGGGGCACAAAAACCTATGAATGACTGCACATCCCCTAGACGGATCCCTGCGTTATCCAGCCCTTAGTGGCACCAAAATCAAAATCAAACCGTCGAAGCAGCATCGTGGACTGTGGAGACAAAATCATCTCAAAGCCTAAAAGGCAATACTTAGCTACCCAGATGTCCAGAGCACCGAGGTATGCACAAAGCCTAAAAGGCAACACTTAGCTACCCAGATGTCCAGAGCACCGAGGTATGCACAAAGCCTGGAGAGGCAATACTCAGCTACCCAGATGTCCAGAGCACCGAGGTATGCACAAAGCCTGGAGAGGCAATACTCAGCTACCCAGATGTCCAGAGCACCGAGGTATGCACAAGCCTGGAGAGGCGATACTCAGCTACCCAGATGTCCAGAGCACCGAGGTATGCAGCTACCCAGATGTCCAGAGCACCGAGGTATGCACAAAGCCTAAAAGGCAACACTTAGCTACCCAGATGTCCAGAGCACCAAGGTATGCACAAAGCCTGGAGAGGCAATACTCAGCTACCCAGATGTCCAGAGCACCGAGGTATGCACAAGCCTGGAGAGGCGGTACTCAGCTACCCAGATGCCCAGAGCACCGAGGTATGCATAAGCCTGGAGAGGCGATACTCAGCTACCCAGATGTCCAGAGCACCGAGGTATGCACAAAACCTGGAGAGGCTACTCAGCAATTTTCCACCGGAAGACACTACCAGTCAGAAGGTTGGCACATCACCCGGACAATTGGGTCAACTCCTTTACTTGTCAACCGGTACACCAAAAGACCGTTTGACTAAGTAAAGGGGGGGGCAGCTGTAGACCCCTAAAATTGTCCGGGTCGGAAATAAAGCTTGAAGACTCTCGAAGACTGAAGGAAGATCAGCCAGAAGGACTCCTGGAAGGCCCTAGGAGGGTTCTCTGTAGGTCTAGAGGTCTTAGAATAGCAAAAAAATAAGGAAGTGGAGGGAATGAAGCCCAATACGGCCGTACTGAACTTAATACGGCCGTATTGGAGCTTCAATACGGCCGCAGTGAACTCAATACGGCCGTATTGAAGTTTCTGAAACTTCAATACGGCCGTACTGAAATCAATACGGCCGTATTGAAGCTTCAATACAGCCGCAGTGAACTCAATACGGCCGTATTGAAATTTCTGAATTTCAATACGGCCGTATTGAACTCAATACGGCCGTATTGAAGTTCAAAAATTTCAATACGGCCGTAATGATTCCGTAGCCCGTATTGGGCCTGTTCCCTATAAATATGGCGTCATTTGGACGTCATTCCACACTTTTTCAGATAGTTTTAACCCTCTCCTTGAGTATTCTGGGGTTTTTGAGCAGTGTTCTGCCCTAGAAATCACTCGGAGAGTTGATCCGACGAAGTTCTTGAGCCCCGAGCCATTTTGCTTGAGGATCGAACCTAGTCGAAGGGAAATCCTCCGGATTTCCATAGTTAAAAGTTTTTTTAGGAAGGAGCGAGCGAGCTTGTAGAGCGAGGGAACGCCAAAAAGCTTCCCAGTTTTACTCAATATATAATGTAGACCCCTAAAATTGTCCGGGTCGGAAATAAAGCTTGAAGACTCTCGAAGACTGAAGGATAATCAGCCAGAAGGACTCCTCGAAGGCCCTAGGAGGGTTCTCTGTAGGTCCAGAGGTCTTAGAATAGCTCAAAATAAAGAAGTGGAGGGAAAAAGCCCAATACGGCCGTACTGAACTCAATACGGCCGTATTGAAGCTTCAATACGGCCATACTGAAGTCAGTACGACCGTATTGACACTTCAATACGACCGCTGCGAACTCAATACGGGCGTATTGAAATTTCTGACTTTCAATACGACCGTATTGAACTCCAATACGACCGTATTGAAGTTCAAAAATTTCAATACGGCCGTATTGGCCCTGTAGGCCGTACTGCGCCTATTCCCTATAAGTATGACGTCAATTGGACGTCATTCCACACTTTTCAACATAGTTTGAACCCTCTCCTTGAGTATTCTGGGGTTTTTGAGCAGTGTTCTGCCCTAGAAATCACTCGGAGAGTTGATCCGACGAAGTTCTTGAGCCCCGAGCCATTTTGCTTGAGGATCGAACCTAGTCGAGGGGAAATCTTTTTGATTCCCTTAGTTAAAATTTTGTTCTAGGAGAGCGAGGAGCGGGCTTGTAGAGCGAGGGAACGCCAAAACGCTTCCCAGTTCATTTTTTTTATAAAAAGCACGCTTCAAGAGGTTTCCCTTCAATCCTTCCTTTTACTGCTTTCTGTGTGCATATTTAAACTGTCATCATGTAGATAGTCAATTCATAATTGTTTAGAATAAATAGGGGTAATTTAGTAATTTTACGCTGTTATTTTAGAAAATAATCTGTCATAGGGAACCCGAAAGGGGCGCTGTGGGGTGCTAACACCTTCCCCACGCGTAACCGACTCCCTTACCCAACTCTGGTTGTAGTGGCCAAAGTTGATTTTTAAATCAATTGCCTTATCCCTTTTTCCAATGTTTTGAGTAAAACATTGGTGGCGACTCCACGAACCCTCCTTTTATGAAAACCACTAATCCATGGAGGGTCCCGCTTGGGATTAATATGGATTAGTGAGCCTCTTAATAAAATTGCTCGTTTGACGAGGTCTCAGTTTGAGAATAAGTCATTCTAGCAATCCACTATTTTTAAACAAATAAACGAGTCCAACCATCCTTCGCGAATGCCGAAAGCCCGTTTCGGGCCGGGTGGCGACAGATGGCGACTCCACTGGGGAATTTCTCGAGAGTCAGTCCCATTTAGTGACAGATTAATTTTAACAAATAATAGTTAAAATTACTTCATTACCCCTCGCTTGTATGATAATATGTTTTATCTATTTGGCTTTTAATAACTGTTGTATGTTTAAATTTTCGCAATTGTTTGAAATACAAACTGTACACAAACCTTTGCACACAACAGTTCCCTCTATACCCGGGGGGCATGAGTGATTAACCATAGGGAGTGGATGTTAGTACGGCCGGTTGTCGAATGGGTCTATAGGTGCCCGTAGACCGTTGTCGGAAAGCATCACTCAAGGTGATAACCATGAACTTAAGTCCGACGGTGCGTTGGAACTTTCCATCGACCCACGACGAGAGGAATTGGGTCCCTATAATGGGGGCACCTTGGGGGCCTTTGACCAAGTGAGAACAGTTAGATCCTCCTTGAATATGCACTTTTCTGCAGGAGACCCCCACCTCGTGATTCGCTCGTGACTGTTCGTGGATGAGTGAATTGTTTGTGCATTGACTATGTGACATTGTATGAGCATACATTGCATTTCTTTAAACATACAACATTCCTTTTTAAAATAAGAATAAATAGGAATAAGAATCTTCCATTGCATGGTGTTAACATCTACCTTCATCACATTCATATAGGTAGTTTCCCTTTTCACCCAAAAAAAAAAAATAATAATAATAATAATAAAAAATACCCAAAAAAGAAAAAGGGTTATTTATCCAAACCAAGCAATATCATGCATCATCTTAGGGACATCCCGAAAACATGATAATGCTTAGTTGAATAAACACTATGCATGCATATTCACCACCATCATCTCATATCATGCATATAGATCATGGAGGGATCTAGGAGTCATTCATACATCTCTCCTAGTAATCCATTAATAAATATTAATAAAAAGAAAGAAATAATCGATGCGTATGTTCAAAGAATGGATCGCACGCCATTTGTTTTTAAGTGTAAGCCAACAACCGCGCCAAGCGAGTGCGCATCAACTCCGTTGTTGGTAATCAAGACGAATAAAGGGGAAGGTCCGACACCATTAAGGATCACCGCTCCAAGACCTTTCCCCTACGAATAAGGCTGTGCCGTGGATATACGACATCCACTCTTCTGCCGACAGTGATATCTCCAATATCGCTGGACTTGGGGGCATGACTAGGAGTGGCAGGATCTACACTCCCGATGATCTTCATAACAAAGCCCCCAAGAATAAAGAAAAAGAAGAAAATAAAACCGAGGAAAAAGAATCCGAGGAGGAGACAGACGAACTGTTAAAGTTTATCCGACAGAGCGAGTACTCCATCATGGATCAACTTCATAGGACGCCAGCAAAGATTACGCTGTTGTCGTTGATCCTAAGCTCCGAACCGCATCGGCAAGCTCTGTCGAAAGTCTTGAACGAGGCATATGTGTCGCACACTATCTCCCAAGACAAGTTTGAGGGGATTGTTAGTCACATCAAGGCTAATGATCACCTCACCTTCATCGATGAAGAAATCCCCGCCGAGGGATCAAACCACAACAAGTCCTTGCACACCTCTGCAAAGTGCAAGGAGTATCACATCGTTAAAGTCTTGGTAGATAATGGATCTTCCTTGAGTGTGATGCCAAAAAGAACGCTCAAGCAATTGGCAATCAAGGGAGTCCAAATGCGCCCGAGCAACATGATCGTTCGAGCCTTCGATGGTTCTAAAAGGGAAGTGGTGGGAGAGATCAATCTTCCAATCCAAATTGGACCCACTATCTTTAATGTCGAATTCTAAGTGATGGACATTACTCCTGCATACAGCTGTCTCCTAGGCCGACCTTGGATTCATGATGCGAAAGCTGTACCCTCTACGCTCCACCAAAAAGTCAAATTCATTGTGGGTGACAAACTGGTGACTGTACAAGTTGAAGATGACATACTCATCAGCAAGCCATCCAACATACCTTATGTGGATGCAGCAGAGGAAGCTTTGGAAACCGCCTTCCAAGCATTGGAAATTGCCAATGTTGAAACGTTTCCCCGAGAAATGAAGAAGGTAGCCCATATGCTCACAAAGAACGGATACTTGCCAGGACAAGGATTGGGCAAGTACTCCCAAGGAATCCCGGAGCTACCTATTATCAAGGACAATCCGGGGAAGCAAGGGTTAAGATACAACCCTGTTAAAGATCAAAGAACGAAGAGGAATCAAGATCCTTCTCAACGTTCTTTAAGCCAGATCTTTAAGAAGGCTGGTTCACAAACATCAAGGCCAGTTGTCGTCATCAAGTGTCCTTTTCCTTCTAATAGGGATGTGTAAATTCAGTGACTATTAGAGATCACTCCTCGGGGACAGCCCGACCCCCGAGCCTTGATAGGGCACATGTTTCCATCACGATTATAATAAAATCATTCTTCATTAATTCTTTATTGCTTCTTTTCTTGCTTGCAATAAAATTCTAGACCACATTATTTTAACCCTGTTTGAATAAACATGAATGAGGATAAAATCATCTTAATAATAATAAACCCACATCATTTTTATGTGGAAGTATGTGTGTCAACTTGGAGCACCTTTTCTTGGCCTCAATAAGTGCCATCATGGATAAAGAAATCCTAAAGAGCAAAAGACCCGCTAGGAATCCCACAAAAGGGTGACCTAGGCAAAAGTTAGGGTTACAAAATGAAGACAAAAACCCGCTAGGAATCCCACGAAAAGGGTGACCTAGGCAAAAGTTAGGGTTACAAAATGAATACAAAAGCCCGCTAAGACATCACAAATGGGTGTTTTAGGCAAAAGTTAGGGCCGTCAAAAAAAGAAAAACAAAATAAATCCATGATGGTACCATCAATTGAATTCAACAAGGGGCTCAAGAAAAGCTATCCAAGTTGTCAAAACACAATCATTAATAACGAAGATGTGCTTAACCTCATAGGTGTTTAATCGAACAAGCCTAAACACATAAGCCTACCATGGCCAGCCATTCTTACAGAAACCATTTTTCAAAAATAAAATAATCCCCTCTAAAACACAAACTTTTGAAAAATATACCCTTTCCTTCTTTTCTCTCTTGTCCCAACGATTTTTGAATAATCTAGTGGAAACATGGAGATATAGTGATCAATAGGAGGGTTGATACATCTTCTAAAGAAAGGGAAGAATCATTTGGTTGATGACACCAAAATCAAATATGCATCATTCCTCGGTAACAGAAATCGGCAGAGCACAGTCCGTCTGAAGGAATGGCAAAATCCAAACACAAAAACGCATCGGTTAATTCTTTTGAAAAAAGAATCAAATAAAATTAAGTGCATCATACTACATACATGCATACAGATGATAGGTGTACTGGAAGATCACTTATTCTCTGTTTATTGAAAAAACAAAAAATAATAAAAAAATATAAATTTCAGAAAAAACAATGCGCCCGTACCATGTTCAGTACACCCATACTAAAATCAGGGTTATGAACAAAATTTCAACTCAACATGGGCGTACTGAAATGGATGCGGCCGTATTGGCCAAAAAGAAATTTTCAAAGACCTCTTCATGAGGCAATTGCATAAAATAGAAAAAATAGAAAATTGCTTGTGTATGACAGCAGTCAACAAAAGCCGAAAATGAAAAAAGGCAAGGATATAGAAAATCCAACAAACAGATTGCACAGAATAACTGAGCCTGGAGAGGCTTGCCTAAAGAATACTCTCAGAATAACTGAGCCTGGAGAGGCTTGCCGAAAGAATACTCTCAGAATAACTGAGCCTGGAGAGGCTTGCTGAAAGAATACTCTCAGAATAACTGAGCCTGGAGAGGCTTGCCGAAAGAATACTCTCAGAATAATTGAGCCTGGAGAGGCTCGCCGAAATAATACTCTCTCAGAACGACTGAGACATTTCTGTACAGAAAAAGCCGAAAAAACAACAGAAAAGGCAAAAATACAGAAAAAACCAAAAAATGACAAAAAAGGCAAAAATACAGAAAAAGCCAAAAAATGACAAAAAAGGCAAAAATACGGAAAAAGCCAAAAACGACAAAAAGACAAAAGATTTAGAAAAATCAATCGCCTCATACAGAATAACTGAGCCTGGAGAGGCTCGCCGAAATAATACTCTCAGAATAATTGAGCCTGGAGAGGCTTGCTGAAATAATACTCTTTCAGAATAATTAAGCCTGGAGAGGCTTGCAGAAATAATACTCCCCCGACTGTACAGAGTAAATGAGCCTAGAGAGGCTCGCAGAAATAATACTCCCCAGAGGGAACCTCAACTCATACCCTTGGATTCAAAATCCCCAACAAGAGTTATCGAGCAAGATCGTCAAAATCCCCAATGGAAGTACGATCTCCCAAGCAGAATATCCAAGTCAAAGGACTTAAACTTCCTCAGTGAAGATAGCTCTCCAACTCAAGTGTCGAGTGAGGCTAAGCCTGTAGAGGCTTCCTAAATAATACTCTGGGATACATAAAGATCCCCAAATCCCTAGTCGCCTACATAAGAGGCACTCCTTCAAAAGGAGAAAAATAAAAAAAATCAATAACCATTCCCCAAGTGGAATCTGGCTCTCAGCCAATCATTGAACGTCAAGCTGATATGCCTAACAGAAGAGGCTAATCAAAATCAACGACAATATCCCCCAGTGGATAACAGCCTACACAGAGGCAGCAAAATCAGAAAACCAAAAGAGACACCCGAACAAGGATAACCGGGATACTCCACCAACGTCGAAAGGACGTCAGCCAATCATAAGGCACCGCTCACATCAGAAAGAGCATCTTTGTGTCTACACCCCAAAGGAATCAGAAATTCTCCAGTGGGCACCAACTACGCAATGGAAAGTTGGGACACAAGAACCTATGAGTAACTGCACATCCCCTAGACGGATCCCTGCGTTATCCAGCCCTTAGTGGCACAAAATCAAAAAACAACCGTCGAAGCAGCATCGTGGACTGTGGAGACAAAATCATCACGAATCCCTGGAAAGGAGATATTCACGCTACCCCGTCGTCACAAACACGGAGGTATGCAGCTTCCGGCTCGGACAATGAGCGAAGCTATCTCTGAAAAAGGGTACTCACCGCCTACCGCTGTCATAAAGGTACTTAGCTTCCGGCTCGAACAAAGAGTGAAGCTAAGCCTGGAGAGACGGTACTTACAGCTTCCAGCTTGGGCAACAAGCAAAGCAAGGCCTGGAGAGGCAAAACTCATACTGCTCACCGTCGTCACAAAGGTACTTAGCCTCCGGCTCGAACAAAGAGTGAAGCTAAGCCTGGAGAGACGGTACTTACAGCTTCCAGCTTGGGCAACAAGCAAAGCAAGGCCTGGAGAGGCAAAACTCATACTGCTCACCGTCGTCACAAAGGTGCTTAGCTTCCGGCTCGAACAAAGAGTGAAGTTAAGCCTGGAGAGACGGTACTCACAGCTTCCAGCTTGGGCAACAAGCAAAGCAAGGCCTGGAGAGGCAAAACTCACACTGCTCACCGTCGTCGCAAAGGTGCTTGGTTTCCGGCTCGAACAAAGAGTGAAGCTAAGCCTGGAGAGGCGGGGTACTCAACCATCAGCGTCATCAGAGGCGCGTTGATGTCCAACTTCCGGCTCGGGCGTCGAGTGAAGTTGGCCTTGGAGAAGGTAAACTCAGCTACCGAGGATGTCAGAAGCGCCGAGGTATGCACCCACCTTGAGAGGCTACTCAACATTTTCCCACCGGAAGACGCTACAAGTCAGAAGGTCGGCACAATACCCGGACAATTGGGTCAACTCCTTTACTTGTCAGCCGATACACCAAGAGGCCGTCCGACTAAGTAAAGGGGGGGGGCAGCTGTAGACCCCTAAAATTGTCCGGGTCGGAAATAAAGCTTGAAGACTCTCGAAGACTGAAGGATAATCAGCCAGAAGGACTCCTCGAAGGCCCTAGGAGGGTTCTCTGTAGGTCCAGAGGTCTTAGAATAGCTCAAAATAAAGAAGTGGAGGGAAAAAGCCCAATACGGCCGTACTGAACTCAATACGGCCGTATTGAAGCTTCAATACGGCCATACTGAAGTCAGTACGACCGTATTGACACTTCAATACGACCGCTGCGAACTCAATACGGGCGTATTGAAATTTCTGACTTTCAATACGACCGTATTGAACTCCAATACGACCGTATTGAAGTTCAAAAATTTCAATACGGCCGTATTGGCCCTGTAGGCCGTACTGCGCCTATTCCCTATAAGTATGACGTCAATTGGACGTCATTCCACACTTTTCAACATAGTTTGAACCCTCTCCTTGAGTATTCTGGGGTTTTTTGAGCAGTGTTCTGCCCTAGAAATCACTCGGAGAGTTGATCCGACGAAGTTCTTGAGCCCCGAGCCATTTTGCTTGAGGATCGAACCTAGTCGAGGGGAAATCTTTTTGATTCCCTTAGTTAAAATTTTGTTATAGGAGAGCGAGGAGCGGGCTTGTAGAGCGAGGGAACGCCAAAACGCTTCCCAGTTCATTTTTTTTATAAAAAGCACGCTTCAAGAGGTTTCCCTTCAATCCTTCCTTTTACTGCTTTCTGTGTGCATATTTAAACTGTCATCATGTAGATAGTCAATTCATAATTGTTTAGAATAAATAGGGGTAATTTAGTAATTTTACGCTGTTATTTTAGAAAATAATCTGTCATAGGGAACCCGAAAGGGGCGCTGTGGGGTGCTAACACCTTCCCCACGCGTAACCGACTCCCTTACCCAACTCTGGTTGTAGTGGCCAAAGTTGATTTTTAAATCAATTGCCTTATCCCTTTTTCCAATGTTTTGAGTAAAACATTGGTGGCGACTCCACGAACCCTCCTTTTATGAAAACCACTAATCCATGGAGGGTCCCGCTTGGGATTAATATGGATTAGTGAGCCTCTTAATAAAATTGCTCGTTTGACGAGGTCTCAGTTTGAGAATAAGTCATTCTAGCAATCCACTATTTTTAAACAAATAAACGAGTCCAACCATCCTTCGCGAATGCCGAAAGCCCGTTTCGGGCCGGTGGCGACATATAAAAGCACGCTTCAAGAGGTTTCTTCTTAAATCCTTCCTTTTACTGCTTTCTGTGTGCGTATTTAAACTATCATCATGTAGATAGTTAATTTATAATTGCTTAGAATAAATAGGGGTAATTTAGTAATTTTACGCTGTTATTTTAGAAAATAATCTGTCATAGGGAACCCGAAAGGGGCGCTGTGGGGTGCTAACACCTTCCCCACGCGTAACCGACTCCCTTACCCAACTCTGGTTGTAATGGCCAAAGTTGATTTTTAAAATCAATTGCCTTATCCCTTTTTCCAATGTTTTGAGTAAAACATTGGTGGCGACTCCACGAACCCTCCTTTTGCGAAAACCACTAATCCATGGAGGGTCCCGCTTGGGATTAATATGGATTGGTGAGCCTTTTAATAAAATTGCTCGTTTGACGAGGTCTCAGTTTGAGAATAAGTCATTCTAGCAATCCACATTTTTAAACAAATAGACGAGTCCAACCATCCTTCGCGAATGCCGAAAGCCCGTTTCGGGCCGGGTGGCGACAGTGGCGACTCCACGAACCCTCCTTTTACGAAAACCACTAATCCATGGAGGGTCCCGCTTGGGATTAACATGGATTGGTGAGACCTTTAATAAATAAATTGGATAAGATCGACAAGGTCTCAGTTTGAGAACAAGTCGTTCTAATAATCCAATACATTTTCAAAACTAAAATAAAAGCGAGCTCGACCGTCTTCGCGACAGCCGAGGCCCGTTTGGGCCGGTGGCGACAGCTAGTAGAAGCCAAACTTCTAGCTCATGTTCCACCAAGGAAGATCGACCCACCTTACCCCGATTGGTACAAGCCACAAGACAAATGTTTATACCATTCGGGGGCACCAGGGCATTCAACAGAGAAATGCCTAGCTCTCAAATACAAGGTCCAAGACCTTATTGATGCCGGGTGGGTCACCTTCGATTCGACAGCGCCCGACGTGAGCAAGAATCCTCTGCCAAAGCAGGAGTAGAGAGAAGAACAAGCCACGATAGGGCCCCTTTATATTTCTCTTTTAGGGACTCATGATCAGTACCCGAGATCATGAGAACCTTTTCATGTAAATAAGGGTTTTGTACAGTTTTAATACATATCAATAAAGAGGCATTTTTCACATTATTCTCTTTTTTGTTCTTTTCTCTCTTTCCTCATTAACATTAATAATTCTAAACCCAAACAGAACCAATAAAATAATTATGTCTGTAATTGTTCGCTCTGACCGGGATCCGAAGGTGAAAGGGTTGAGTTGGACAGTGATGAGGAAACCATTTCTCCGGATCTGCAAAGATTGCTAGATCAAGAAGCTCGAGACTATAAATTTGGGGCATGGCCGAGAGATAAAAGAGGTCAACATTAGGACCCATACCAGTGATGAAATAAGGACACATGTTTCCGCTATGATTATAATAAAATCATTCTTCATTGCTTCTTTTCTTGCTTATAATAAAATTCTAAACCACATTATTTTTAACCCTGTTTGAATAAACATGAATGAGGTTAAAATCATCTTAATAATAATAAACCCACATCATTTTTATGTGGAGGAGTGTGTGACAACTTGGAGCACCTTCCCTTGGCCTCGACAAGTGCCATCATGGGTAAAAAGAAATCTTTCAAAATAAAAGAAGCTCGGCGGGAAACCCAAAAAGGGGTCTGCGCAAAAATAAGAGCAAAAGACCCGCTAGGAATCCCACAAAAGGGTGACCTAGGCAAAAGTTAGGGTTGCAAAAATGAACAAAAACAAAAGTCCGCTAAAACGCCACAAAAGGGTGTTTTAGGCAAAAATAAGGACAATCAAAAAACAAAAGAAATCCATGATGGTACCATGAACCGAATTCAAAAAGAAAGGTTCAAGAGCAGCTATCCAAGTTGTCAAAATCACAACGTCAATAAACAAAGATTTTCTTAACTTCATAAGTGTTTAATCAAACAAGCCTAAACACATAAGCCTACCTTGGCCAAACATTCTTACAAAAACCATTTTTGAAAAATAAATCCTCTCTAAAACACAAACTTCAGAACAAAAATATCTTTCCTTTCTCTTCTCTCTTGTCCCAAAAGATTTTAGAATAATCTAGTGGAAGCATGGAGAAATAAATCATCACTGATAATGGATCTAATCTGAACAACAAAATGGTGGAAGAACTGTGCCAAGAATTCAAGATCCAACACCACAACTCTTCCCCATATCGGCCAAAGATGAATGGGGCAGTCGAGGCAACCAATAAGAACATTAAGAAAATAGGGCAAATGATGGTTGCCTCATTTAAAGACTGGCACGAGATGTTACCCTTCGCTCTTCATGGTTATAGGACTTCAGTACACACATCTACAGGAGCTACTCCATTCTCCCTCGTCTATGGGATGGAGGCAGTTCTACCCGTCGAAGTCAAGATACCTTCTCTAAGGGTAATCATGGAAGCAAAACTTTCCGAAGAAGAATGGGTTCAAAGCCGGTATGACCAGTTGAACCCCATTGAAGAAAAATGGCTGAACGCCATATGCCATGGTCAAGCCTATCAGAGGAAGATCATAAAGGCTTTTGACAAGAAAGTCCACCCTCGAGTCTACCATGAGGGAAAGTTGGCAATTAAGAAATTGTTACCAACTCAAAAGGACAAAATCGTAAAGTGTGCCCCAAATCACGGAGGACCATACGTGGTAAAACGAGTCTTCTCAGGAGGAGCATTGATCCTCACAGACATGGATGGAGAAGAACTTCTATACCCAGTCAACGCTGACGTGGTAAAGAAGTACTATGCTTGAAGACGTTGCTTGCATAGGCCCGCTAGGATGAAAACCCAAAAAAGGGCGTCCTAGGCAAAAGTTAGGGCAAAATAACAAGCCTGCCAGTACAAGGGTACTAGGCAAAACAAAGGCAAAATCATCCCCGCTAGGATACGTCCTAGGCAAAAGTTAGGGGCAAAAGAATAAGATGTAAAAGCAAAGCAAGCAACGATCGCTTGAATCGAAAACCGAAAGGCGGTTCAAGTGATTATCTTCTAGAAGCAAGCGTCTTGCAGCATCTACACTCCTGGCTCAGGCCGAAGCAATTAGGAGAACGTAAAGAGCAACAATTACAGATATAATTGTTAAGCCCAATGTATATAGCCTACCCTGGCCAGCCATTCTTCAGAAATTTCCTTCTGTATATCTTTCTGTAAAAAGACACTTGTGAATATCAAATAAAATATCCATTTGTTTCTTTTCTCTCTTGACCATGTGATTATGCCTCTAAATTGATGTTTCAAAAATTGTACGAAACTCTTTTAATAATCGGTCAAATAAAGAAAATTGGAGGGGTTCCTATAAAATCCATAATCTCCTGCATAAAAGGCTCACAAAAATATTCCCTCGCGTCAATGACAGAAAGTCCTCCAAGAAGAAGAGGATAGGGAGAGCCATTCACTTTTCTAAATAAATGAACAAAAATAAAAAAATTGTATTGCATTTGTGCATCACACACACATTAGTTGCACATTCAAAGACCTTATCATGAGGCAACCGCATAAAATAGAAAAATAGAAAATTGCTTGTGTATGACAGCAGCAAGCAAAATGCAAAGATTCAGAAAATCAACAGCATCATACAGAATAACTGAGCCTGGAGAGGCTTGCCGAAAGAATACTCTCAGAATAACTGAGCCTGGAGAGGCTTGCCGAAAGAATACTCTCAGAATAACTGAGCCTGGAGAGGCTTGCCGAAACAATACTCTCTCAAAATAACTGAGCCTGGAGAGGCTCGCCGAAATAATACTCTCTCAGAATAATTGAGCCTGGAGAGGCTTGCCGAAATAATACTCGTACAGAATAATTGAGCCTGGAGAGGCTTGCCGAAACAATACTCCCACAGAATAATTGAGCCTGGAGAGGCTTGTCGAAATAATACTCCTTCAGAATAATTGAGCCTGGAGAGGCTTGCCGAAATAATACTCCTACAAAATAACTGAGCCTGGAGAGGCTTGCCGAAATAATACTCTCTCATAATAACTGAATTTAATTTCTTTAGCACTTTTAATTTCTGTACAGCAAAAGCCAAAAACATAAAAAAGGCAAAATACAGAAAAAGCCAAATCAGAAGAAAAGGCAAAATACAGAAAAAGCCGAAAATGAAAAAAGGCAAGGATATAGAAAATCCAACAAACAGTTTGTACCGAATAACTAAGCCTGGAGAGGCTTACCAAAATAATACTCCACATCCTCCACAGTATGCAGAATAACTGAGCCTGGAGAGGCTCGCAGAAATAATACTCCCCAGAGGGAAACTCAGCTCAAGCTCACGGAAAAATCCCCAGCGAGAGCTATCAAAGCAAAATCGACGCAATCCCCAATGGAAGTGCGATCATCCAAACAGTATATACAAGTCAAAGGACTTAACACTTCCTCAGTGGAAGATAGCTCTCCGACTCAAAGCGCTGAGCGAGGCTAAGCCTGTAGAGGCTTCCTAAATAATACTCTGGGATACAATAAGATCCCCAAATCCCCAATCGCCTACTCAAGAGGCATCCCTGCAAAAAGGAGAAGAAAATCAAAAATATCAATAAGTATTCCCCAAGTGGAATCCGGCTCTTAGCCAAACATCGAACGTCAAGCCGATACGCCTAACAGAAGAGGCTAATCAAAATCAACGACAAAATCCCCCAGCGGATAACAGCCTACACAGAGGCAACACAATCAGAAAATCAAAGAGAGACACCCGAATAAGGACAACCGGGATACTCCACTCACGTCAAAAGGACGTCAGCCAAACATAAGGCATCGCTCAACTCAGAGAGAGAGCATCTGTGTCTACACCCCAAGGAGTCAAAAATTCCCATGGGTACCAACTAAGCAATGCAAGTTGGGACACAAGAACCTATGAATGACTGCACATCCCTTAGACGGATCCCTGCGTTATCCAGCCCTCAGCGGCACAAAATCAGAAAAACAAACCGTCGAAGCAGCATTGTGGACTGTGGAGACAAACTATACTCAACTACCTCATTTTGAGAGGCAAAGTCTGGAGAGACGGTACTCAAACGAAGTCTGGAGAGACGGTACTCAAACGAGGTCTGGAGAGACGGTACTCAAACAAGGTCTGGAGAGACGGTACTCAAACGAAGTCTGGAGAGACGGTACTCAAACGAAGTCTGGAGAGACAGTACTCAAACGAAGTCTGGAGAGATAGTACTCAGACGAAGTCTGGAGAGACAGTACTCAAACGAAGTCTGGAGAGACAGTACTCAGACGAAGTCTGGAGAGACAGTACTCAAACGAAGTCTGGAGAGACAGTACTCAAACGAAGTCTGGAGAGACGGTACTCAAACAAAGTCTGGAGAGACGGTACTCAAACAAGGTCTGGAGAGACGGTACTCAAAGAAAGTCTGGAGAGACGGTACTCAAAGAAAGTCTGGAGAGACGATACTCAAACAAAGTCTGGAGAGACGGTACTCAAACAAGGTCTGGAGAGACGGTACTCAAAGAAAGTCTGGAGAGACGGTACTCAAAGAAAGTCTGGAGAGACGATACTCAAACAAAGTCTGGAGAGACGGTACTCAAACAAGGTCTGGAGAGACGGTACTCAAACAAAGTCTGGAGAGACAGCACTCAAACAAAGTCTGGAGAGACGGTACTCAAAGTCTGGAGAGACAGCACTCAAACAAAGTCTGGAGAGACGGTACTCAAGGTCTGGAGAGACAGTACTCAAGGTCTGGAGAGACAGTACTCAAGGTCTGGAGAGACAATACTCAAGGTCTGGAGAGACAATACTCAGCCATCAGCGTCGTCAGAGGCACGTTGGTGTTAAACTTAGCTACCGAGGTTGTCAGAAGCGCCGAGGTATGCAACAACCTGGAGAGGCTACTCAACAATTTTCCACCGGAAGACGCTACAAGTCAGAAGGTTGGCACATCACCCGGACAATTGGGTCAACTCCTTTACTTGTCAGCCGGTACACCAAAAGACCGTTTGACTAAGTAAAGGGGGGGCAGCTGTAGACCCCTAAAATTGTCCGGGTCGGAAATAAAGCTTGAAGACTCTCGAAGACTGAAGGAAGATCAGCCAGAAGGACTCCTGGAAGGCCCTAGGAGGGTTCTCTGTAGGTCTAGAGGTCTTAGAATAGCTCAAAATAAGGAAGTGGAGGGAATGAAGCCCAATACGGCCGTACTGAACTTAATACGGCCGTATTGAAGCTTCAATACGGCCGCAGTGAACTCAATACGGCGTATTGAAGTTTCTGAAACTTCAATACGGCCGTACTGAAATCAATACGGCCGTATTGAAGCTTCAATACAGCCGCAGTGAACTCAATACGGGCGCATTGAAATTTCTGAATTTCAATACGGCCGTATTGAATTCAATACGGCCGTATTGAAGTTCAAAAATTTCAATACGGCCGTATTGATTCTGTAGCCCGTATTGCGCCTATTCCCTATAAATATGACGTCAATTGGACGTCATTCGACACTTTTCAGCATAGTTTTAACCCTCTCCTTGAGTATTCTGGGGTTTTTGAGCAGTGTTCTGCCCTAGAAATCACTCGGAGAGTTGACCCGACAAAGTTCTTGAGCCCCGAGCCATTTTGCTTGAGGATCGAACCTAGTCGAAGGGAAATCCTCCGGATTTCCATAGTTAAAAGTTTTTAGGAAGGAGCGAGCGAGCTTGTAGAGCGAGGGAACGCCAAAAAGCTTCCCAGTTTTACGAAATATATAAAAGCACGCTTCAAAGGTTTCTTCTTAAAGTCCTTCCTTTTACTGCTTTCTGTGTGCATATTTAAACTGTCATCATGTAGATAGTTAATTTATAATTGCTTAGAATAAATAGGGGTAATTTAGTAATTTTACACTGTTATTTTAGAAATAATCTGTCATAGGGAACCCGAAAGGGGCGCTGTGGGGTGCTAACACCTTCCCCACGCGTAACCGACTCCCTTACCCAACTCTGGTTGTAATGGCCAAAGTTGATTTATAAAATCAATTACCTTATCCCTTTTTCCAATGTTTTGAGTAAAACATTGGTGGCGACTCCACGAACCCTTCCTTTTTATGAAAACCACTAATCCATGGAGGGTCCCGCTTGGGATTAACATGGATTGGTGAGACATTTAATAAATAAATTGGATAAGATCGACAAGGTCTCAGTTTGAGAACAAGTCGTTCTAATAATCCAATACATTTTCAAAACCAAAATAAAAGCGAGCTCGACCGTCTTCGCGACCGCCGAGGCCCGTTTGGGCCGGTGGCGACAACAACAGAGTTGTATAAGTGACATTCCATCCTACCGAAACCACCCCAACCGTTTTCACACCCAATTCGCTCGCTCGGTCAGATCTAAATAAGATATAATCCTCACTCGGATTTACTCGGATGATGTCACTTACACAATTGGAAGTCCAGATCCACCGTCAGGTATAGCACAGCTGGGTACAGGCTTACCACGACCTTGGCATGCATAACCAAGTCAACTATGGAGTTCGCCCACCAACTATCCGCAAGGATCCACGCACCTTCCGAAGTACTTGGTTAAGGGAATAACTCTCGACGTGATACCCCGCTCCAACACTAGCTAAGGACTTAGAGGAGACTCACCTAACCTAGTGGCCTACCTGAGCACCACTCCCAAATCTAGTAGCCTACCTGAGCACCACTCTCATATATCAGTGGCCTATCCAAGCACCACATTCAAGAGACTCTATGTGAGCTCTTCCAGTTTGAAAATATTTTTCCTCTCCTCAAGTCCTAGACTAGACTCATGCCATAAGGCATCACATGCAATTATGCATCATACATCATACATGGTCTGCCCACCATCATGATCAATAAACATACTCATGCCATAAAGCATCACATGCAATAATGCATCATACATCATACATGGTCTACCCACCATCATGATCAATAAACATACTCATATGAACATATACACATGTCATATCATATTTGAACATTCATATAAATCATTACCAAGCATACATATGAATCACACCTCACCATACATCATATATCATACACACATGATCTAAACCTTCAACTTTAAACATGCATAAGCATCAATTTCAATCCAAAAAAATCAAACCAACTCACGTCCAGTGCAACCAAATCACGCCCGACCTAACATCCAACCCGAGAGCCCTAAGCTCTTCCACGGCCAGCACGCTCAACCTATGCCCAGCCTAATCCTAGTCAGAGAGTTCAAAAACTCTCATCCAAACCAACAAATACAGCCACATGCATCCAACCTATGCATCAAAATCCTCTTTTTTTTCTCAAAACCCCAAGAATGAGATTTTCTTCAATCCATCTATAGATTCTCAACATTCATGCATCAATTGAGTTTCTAAATTCACATGCATCCTAACAACAAACATTCTGGCTTCCCTCACCTTAAGATTGGCTCAAACTAGCCAATAACTGAGAAGAAGTAGAATTCCCTTCCGAAACTCAACCCGAAACTTCAATCCTCCCAAAGAAAGCTTTCTAATATGAATTTCAAGAAAAGACAGAAGGCATTAGTGATCTAGTGGAGAAAAAGAATCATATAGAGAAATTTGGGAGAGTAAGGAGCTCACAAACCCAGAGTCCTTCTCTCTAAAACTTCTCTCTATAAGCCTCATTTTCTCCTCAACCACACAACCCTTATTTATAGAAGTTCATAAGTCACCAGAATGGCCTGTTCCAAATCCGGAACGGCCCGTTCTGTAGCCCTTCATCACATACAAAAAATCACATGCAAAATGGCCTATTCTAAAACAAGAACGACCAGTTTTGGGAATCATCCAGAACGGCCCGTTCTCTATCCAGAATGACCCGTTTTGGGGTCTGGAATGGCCCGTTCTCCATCCCGAACGGCCAGTTCTCAACTACGATTTTTAAGTCAATTTAGTAGTTTGGAACGGCTCGTTTTGGGCTACTAAATCACCCTTATTGGGCTTTTGGGCCTTTTGAAATAACCTACTACGTTACACATCATATCTCATCATCAACATTCTCATAGTATACATCATAAAATCCATCATAAACCATTCAATAGTATAACAACATAATTCTTCATACATCATCATAAGCATAATATATCATATTTCATTAATTTCCTTATCATTATTCATTACTTCCTTCTATTTGTATTCAATCTTAAGCCCTCTTCATAGTCCTTTGTTTATTAGTTAATTCATATGGTAAAACATTTTAAAAGAAAAAGAGGCATGGTGCCTGACAAGATTTGATTCATGTCCGAAGCGGAGAAGACATGTCTTATTTGCCAAACTCACACCTAGCCTAGGATCACCCACGCCTAGCATGGAAAAGTTTGAGACCTCTCTATCTTAGTCTCGCTAGGTGTGATTTGGGCCACACCTAACATCACCATGCTTGTAAGAGTTGACATCAAATGGCACTGAGCACAACACCTCATGGCCAACATTGAGAGGTCTAGGACCTCTTTGCTAGCCTTGCGCCCCACATGACCATTTTTACACATAGTGTGATCATAGATGTTGCACTTCACAAAATCATGATATGCACAACTCTTCCTTCTCAATTGCGTACATAAACACATCCAAGACTTCTAAATATAATCCAATCATTCATTTAATTAATCCATAATCAATAAACATTATCACAACATCAAATCATCAAATCCTTAGATATTTCCCTCCTTATGTTGACACTTTGAATGATATATGAGAATTTCTAAAAATTTATTCAGCCAAGTTCTTTCTCAAAGTCCCTTGTCCGAAGCTTAAGTTCTAGGATTTCTCTCTAGGCTTAAGCCATTTTTGTGAGTAATCCTTTACTCCTTTTGGCATTGGTGCTTCCTTCTTTCTTGTTTGTTCGGATCATTCTTTCTCCCTAGCTGGAATCAACGTCTAATCATCCTCAAAGAGAAGATAAAGTGGCCGTGCAACTCCAAGAAGTGAAGATCATAAATCTTTTTCACTAGGAGTTGCCATCATTTTTTGTATCAAAAGCATTGGTTCACTCTTTGAGGTTAAGTGTCACCTTTTCACCGATTGTTTTTTTATTTATTTTGAATTCTTGCTTGTCTCATCTTTGTCTTGCTGTATGCATCTAGATTTTGTGAAAAAATAAATTTGATCGATCCAAGTAGGTGATTGCTATTTTTGTTCAATCCAGAAATCACTAAGTGTTTAGGCATCCAACTTATGCGATTTGCTTGTTTGAGTTTTGTTCTTTGATTTTGGTTCGATCATCTTTGAGTATTGCATGTGATTTTCAATTTTGAATCTTACAATTGTCTAGAGTCATGTATATTCAATTTATTGTCATTGATTCAAGATGTTCTTAGTCTAATCTTTTTGTTTGATTCATTTTCTACTAAAAATTGCTTTGGCCGAGAGCTACAATTTCTATGCCTTACATATGTGCTTTTCACTTTACCACTTTGAGTTCATATCCATCACTATTTCATTGATGGATTCTTAGAGTTAAGATTCCATTGTGTCACATTTGTTTGTATTGAATTTGATTCCAAGAAAATCTCCTAAAATTTGTGATCAAACTCCCTAAATGTTTTAGCTAAAATTAGTAGTTCAATGTTGGTGCATGGACTTCAAATTGTGAATCTGGAAAATATTTGAAAACAGAGAAAAACAGAGCAAATTGATCAAATAAATTTGAATGAGAAGTTGAATTGAATCAAGGAAGTGAAAGACCTAGTACATGCACTAAAGTTACACAAATTTTTGAACTACTATTGGCTGAAATTTTGAATTACTTCCAGCTGAATTTTTTTTTGTGCAATTCGGTTTCAATTGACAATTGGTGTGGCTAGAAAAATTTTTGGATTTAGGAAAAGGCAGTGAGATCTCCTTTGAATCAAAAGAAATTGGAAAAAGAAAGATTAAAAAAAAGTAGAAAAAGCCAAAAGGAGAACATAGAACATTGACATTTTGCCACTAAATATGAATCGGATTGCAAATTTTTGATGCATTACTTAATCTTCTTTCTTGATTTAATTTTGGTTTTCTTAATCCAATCTAGAGCTAATCTAGGACTTTCCTTTTGATTTCCATCCTTTTAGGTGTGTCTTATTTTTAGTCATTTTAGTCTTGTTTGGAATTCTTTGAGTTTGTCAAGTTAATACTCTAATTTGGTTTAGCTATTCCTAATTGTGCTTTTTCTATTTTTATCTTTGGACTCTTGGTTGGAAGCTGCCTTAAACCTTTGCAAAAGGAGTAAAGATTGACTCATAAAACCTAGAGGAAGGAAGAGAACTCTAAGGCTAGGAAGTTGTGGAAGAGAGACATTGTTCAAAACCTTGACCCTCCTAAAACTACCTTCACAAGAGTGACCATACCTTCTTCATAGTGAGGTGGCCTCAATTTTATGGAATTAACTTGTTCATTATGCAGGTGCAAAGATATAAGAAGAAATTCCATATTAGAGACAGATTAGAGACCAAAAATTTGGTTGCTGAAAATTTGTCACAAAATCTGTCTCTAATTCTGTCTCCAAATCTGTCACTAAATTTTGTCTAAATTTTGTCTAGGCTAGTTTACTTTTTCTTTCAATTTCTCTTTGTTTTAAATCAATTGTAATAGCTTGGAGGGAGGATTAAGAAGCTGGTCAGGTATATCTAAACCTTTATAGCTCACTCATGTGTAGTTTTAGCGGAAGTGACTTGAAAATTTCACATGATTTCAAGCTTCCACTTAGGAATCCGACTAGCTTTTAAATTCTTATTCTTAGCTAATGTTTTCAATTCTAATGATTGTTGTGTTTGGTAGTTTTGACTAGTTTGTGTAGCTTATTAATTGCTTACATTTAGAAAGGAAACAAGAATTTTTTTTGAAAAGAAATCATAAGCATTAAATTTTTGTGAAAAGATTTGTGGAATTGAAGATAACATAAGGGGGTTTAGTAATTTCCACTTGAAAAGGCTTGGTTATTAAGTGTCTCTTAGTAGCTCACTTCCCTTGATAGTGCAACTTGTATACTTAGGCCGATAAGTGTATAGTTTTGTTCCTTGAAAATTCAAAATCAATTTCTTTTGCATTGCATTCTAAAAAGTCTTCTTAAAACTTAACCATGAGAAAACATTCCCAAAGTGGTAGTGACTCAAGCTCTCCAAAAAGCTTTTTTCATCTTGCCCAAGAGCTTAAGGCACTAAAAGTTTGGAGAAAGCAAGAAGTGCTTGCTAAAGAAAAAGAAAGAATTGAAAGAGAAGCACAACTTTCCAGTCTTGAAGAAGAAATATGAATGGTTAAGCAACAGGAAGAGAAACTTTTAGCAAAAAAAAAAAAAGTAGTAAAGGTTCCCACAGCTCCACAAACCTTGAGGAGGTAGGAAGTTTAAACTTGGATGAATACTATCAACCTACCCCTAGGAGAGTCATTAGAGAACCCAAGGTAAGGGAATCATGAATTAATCTCCCTTCCTTCCATGGTAAGGAGGATGTGGATGCCTACTTGGATTGGGAAATGAAAGCAGAGCAAATCTTCACTTGTCACCAAGTAGGGGAAGAAAGAAAAGTTCCCTTGGCCACCTTAGCTTTCCAAGGACAAGCTATGTATTCGTGGACACCCTTGGTTAGAGAAAGGCGACTCCATAATGATCCACCCATTGAGTATTAGAATAATTTGAGGAGTGCTATGAGGAGAAGGCATATTCCTTCTTGAGTGGGATAAGGGAAGAGGAAAGATTGACAATTGCAAGATTCTTGAGTGGTCTAAATTTTGATATAAGAGATAGGGTTGAGTTACTCCTTTATAGGGACCTTGATGATTTGGTCCAACTTTGTATAAGGGTGGAATAACAACATTTGAGAAAAAATTCTTTTAAAAAGGATAAAACTCAATCTAACTCTTATATCAAGAAGGACTACAAGAGGGAGGGCCAATTTTCAAAATATGACAACAAAAATTCCTCCAAGAATTTTACAAAAGGTCAAGAAAAAGAAAAAGACAAAGAAAAAGAGAAAGGGAAAAGAACTATTACTTCTAGTAGTAAAACTAGTGATATCAAGTGCTTTAAACGTCTTAGGAAAGGCAATATAGCTTCTCAATGTCCAAACAAAAAAGTAATGATTTTAAGAGGAGAAGACATTTATAGTAGCCATGATGAATCTAGTTCTAGTACTTCAAGTGATAGTCAGTCAAGCGATGATGATCATCAAGTTGAAAATACTTATCTTTATGATGGTCAATTGTTGATGATTAGGAGGCTTTTCAGAACTCAACCTAGTGAACCACATATTTCACAAAGAGAGAACATTTTTCACACAAGGTGTAAAATTCTAGATAATGCTTGTTGTTTGATTGTGGATAGTGGCTTGTGTTGCAATTGTTGTAGTACTAGGTTGGTTGAGAAGCTAAACCTAACACCAATCCCCCATCCGAAACCATATCAACTTCATTGGCTTAATAAAGATGGGGACATCATTGTAGATAAACTAGTGAAAGTCAAGTTTTCAATAGGCAACTATGAAGACCAAGTGGTTTGTGACATAGTTCCTATGGAAGCTTGGCATATCTTGTTAGGGAGACCATGGAAGTTTGACAAGAAAACCATGCATAATAGTCTCACTAATGAGATAACTTTCACTCACAAAGAAAAGAAGCTTGTACTTCATCCTTTGTCTCCTTCCAAGGTGATAGAAGATCAAGTACAAATGAAATTGAAAAGAGAGGAGGAAAGAAAATTGTTAAAAAAAAAGCATAAATCTATAAAGAAGAAGAAAGAAGAAGTCATTCTTTCTTATAAGAAGGACTTCAACAAGAAGATAATTTAAAAAAAAAAACACTTCTTGTTAAAAAGCTTTCTTATATTCTTATTTGTAGAAGTGTGCTAAAGTGTCAACTTAAATCTTGAACCTAGTTCTCCACCAAGTGGGGTGAAAGAGCTTTTACAAGAACTTGATGATGTATTCCCTAGTGAAGGTCCAAAAAGCCTTCCACCTTTTAGGGGTATAGAACATCAAATAGATTTTGTGCCTAGGGCAAGCCTACCAAATAGGCCCGCTTATAGGACAAACCCCCAAGAAACCAAGGAAATAAAGAACCAAGTTCAAGAACTATTGGATAAGGGTTGGGTACAAAAGAGTTTGAATCCCTGTGTTGTACCTGTGTTGTTAGTCCCTAAAAATGATGGGAAATGGAGAATGTGTTATGACTATAAGGCTATTAACAACATCACAATAAAGTACAGGCACCCAATCTTTATACTTGATGATATGCTTGATGAATTGCATGGTGCTAACATATTTTCCAAAATAGATCTTAAGAATGGTTATCACCAAATAAGAATCAAAGAGGGTGATGAGTGGAAGAGCTTTTAAGACTAAGTTTGGATTGTATGAGTGGTTGGTTATGCCTTTTAGTTTAACCAATGCACCAAGTACATTCATGAGGCTTATGAATCATGTATTGAGAGAGTGTATAGGAAAATTTATGGTTGTTTATTTTGATGACATATTAATCTATAGTAGGTCTCAAGATGATCATTTAGGACATCTTAGAGAAGTTTTGATGATTCTTAGGCAAAACCACTTGTTTGCTAATGTTGAAAAATGTGTTGAGCTTAGGAGAGCTGGAAACTTAAAGAGTTTTGATGATCACAACGAGTGTACAACAACAACTTGGAGCACAAAAACAAAGTCAAAGAAAAGTCAAGAAAATGCTATGAAATGGAGCTATGTAATAGAACTTAGGAAATAAATTGGTTTGAATGTGTTTTTATATTGTGTGTGCTTAGTATGCTTTGTGCATAAGCAAAATCTATGTCTAAACTAAGTAGAGAGTATATGATGATGATTTAAGAAAATTAGAAACTTATTTTGAGGTATAAAATGAAGTTTTGAAAACTAACTCAAAATAATCGATTATCGTTAAATATAATCGATTATTCCAGCAACAGGCAAAATGGGATGCCTTGCTGCAATAATCGATTATTTGCCAAAATAATCGATTATCCTAGGGACAACTCTCTGGAATAATCGATTATCCAGCAAAATAATCGATTATATTTTTCTTGGTTGATTTCCAGAAAATCTGAAGAACAAAATAATCGATCATTCTTTAAAATAATCGATTATCTGGGTCTGAAACTTTTATAAATAGTTTGAACTTTGAGAAACTTCTGACAAGAGTTAGAACTGATAATCAATTTGTGAAAAACGTTTTTGTGAGTCTTTGTGACATCTTGGAGAGTTTTCTTTGTGAAATCCAAGAGTGAAAATGTTTGTGAAAAGCTTGTGAGAAGATCATCATCATCATATTCTTGAATGGGGAAAATAAAGATTTGTTCAAGAATTCCAGGTGAATTCGTTCCTTTTATTCTTTGTGAATCTTTGTGGAAAATCTTGAGAAGGGTTTCTCAAGTGGTAAGGTTTCTTGTAGTGGGTTCTACAAAGGGTGCTTTCTTGGGGTCAAGAAAGTGGTTATCTTTTAGTGTTGAAGTGTATGCATGTGTGTGTGCTTGTAAACCTTCTTGCTTAAAGATAGTGGAACAAATCTTAATCAGGTGGTGATTAAGGACTGGATGTAGGTCACATGTGGAGTGGCTGAACCAGTATAAAAGACTTGTGCAATCTTCTTCTACCATGTCTTTTACTTTGTGTAATTTCTTGGTTGAACTTTAAAGAAGATAAAACTTGATTAACAAGTGTATATGAATCTTGATGGTTTAAATCTGTAATTAAACATTATTGTTGAACCTCATTATGTTGTAATCAAGTGAGAATATTGCATTCATATTTTCACAACAAGTCTTTAGAAGAGCTTTATTTGGAAATTCTGTCATAGAAAAGTTTTGATTGAAATTAAGATCCAAAATACTCTGATAAACTTTTAAAGGGTCATTGAATCCAATTCACCCCCCTCTTGGATTGTGCCATTCTTTTCTAAAAATTGGTATCTAGAGCAAGGTTCTTGAGAGTTATTCAAGATTTCAAAAATAGCCAACAACATTTTACCCTATGGTGAGGGTGTGTCTATTCATAGACCTCCTGTTTTCAATGGTGAAAACTATGTCTATTGAAAAATTAGGATGAGAATCTTCATTGAAGCTATTGATATTGCTGTATGGGATGCTATAGAAAATGGACCCTTGTCGCCACCGGCCCGAAACGGGCTTTCGGCATTCGCGAAGGATGGTTGGACTCGTTTATTTGTTTAAAAATGTGGATTGCTAGAATGACTTATTCTCAAACTGAGACCTCGTCAAACGAGCAATTTTATTAAAATGGTTCACCAACCCATGTTAATCCCAAGCGGGACCCTCCATGGATTAGTGGTTTTCACAAAAAGTAGGGTTCGTGGAGTCGCCACCAATGTTTTACTCAAAACGTTGGAAAAAGGGATAAGGCAATTGATTTTATAAATCAACTTTGGCCATTACAACCAGAGTTGGGTAAGGGAGTCGGTTACGCGTGGGGAAGGTGTTAGCACCCCACAGCGCCCCTTTCGGGTTCCCTATGACAGATTATTTTATAAATAACAATGTAAAATTACTAAATTACCCCTATTTATTCTAAACGATTATGAACAAGATATCTACATGGCGAATAAATTAGATATGCAATGCAACAATCAGAAAGCAGTAAAAGGAAGGATTTTGAAGAAGAAACCTTTGAAGCGTGCTTTTATATATTTCGTAAAACTGGGAAGCTTTTTGGCGTTCCCTCGCTCTACAAGCCCGCTCGCTCCCTCCTATAAAATTTTGACTACGGAAATCCGGAGGATTTCCCTTCGACTAGGTTCGATCCTCAAGCAAAATGGCTCGAGGCTCAAGAACTTCGTCGGATCAACTCTCCGAGTGATTTCTAGGGCAGAACACTGCTCAAAAACCCCAGAATACTCAAGGAGAGGGTTGAAACTGTGTGAAAAAGTGTCCAATGACGTCCAATTGACGTCATATTTATAGGGAACAGGCCCAATACAGGCTACAGAATCAATACGGCCGTATTGAAATTTTTGAACTTCAATACGGCCGTATTGAGTTCAATACGGCCGTATTGAAATTCAGAAATTTCAATACGGCCGTATTGAGTTCACTGCGGCTGTATTGAAGCTTCAATACGGCCGTATTGAAGTTTCAGAAACTTCAATACGCCGTATTGAGTTCACTGCGGCCGTATTGAAGCTTCAATACGGCCGTATTAAGTTCAGTACGGCCGTATTGGGCTTCATTCCCTCCACTTCCTTATTTTGAGCTATTCTAAGACCTCTAGACCTACAGAGAACCCTCCTAGGGCCTTCCAGGAGTCCTTCTGGCTGATCTTCCTTCAGTCTTCGAGAGTCTTCAAGCTTTATTTCCGACCCGGACAATTTTAGGGGTCTACAGCTGCCCCCCCTTTACTTAGTCAAACGGTCTTTTGGTGTACCGGCTGACAAGTAAAGGAGTTGACCCAATTGTCTGGGTGATGTGCCAACCTTCTGACTTGTAGCGTCTTCCGGTGGAAAATTGTTGAGTAGCCTCTCCAGGTTGTTGCATACCTCGGCGCTTCTGACAACCTCGGTAGCTAAGTTTAACACCAACGTGCCTCTGACGACGCTGATGGCTGAGTATTGTCTCTCCAGACCTTGAGTATTGTCTCTACAGACCTTGAGTACTGTCTCTCCAGACCTTGAGTACTGTCTCTCCAGACCTTCAGTACCGTTTCTCCAGACTTTGTTTGAGTGCTGTCTCTCCAGACTTTGAGTACCGTCTCTCCAGACTTTGTTTGAGTGCTGTCTCTCCAGACTTTGTTTGAGTACCGTCTCTCCAGACCTTGTTTGAGTACCGTCTCTCCAGACTTTGTTTGAGTATCGTCTCTCCAGACTTTGTTTGAGTACCGTCTCTCCAGACTTTGTTTGAGTACCGTCTCTCCAGACTTCGTTTGAGTACTGTCTCTCCAGACTTCGTTTGAGTACTGTCTCTCCAGACTTCGTTTGAGTACCGTCTCTCCAGACTTCGTTTGAGTACCGTCTCTCCAGACCTTGTTTGAGTACCGTCTCTCCAGACCTTGTTTGAGTACCGTCTCTCCAGACCTTGTTTGAGTATCGTCTCTCCAGACTTTGTTTCGGTTGTCTTTGACGACCTAGGCAACTGAGTTTTGCCCTCTCCAGGGTCTGCGTCCGTGTCTTCTGATCACTTCGGCAATACGTGTTTACCCTCTTCAGGGATTAGTGATAGTTTTGTCTCCACAGTCCACGATGCTGCTTCGACGGTTTGATTTTGATTTTGGTGCCACTGAGGGCTGGATAACGCAGGGATCCGTCTAAGGGATGTGCAGTCATTCATAGGTTCTTGTGTCCCAACTTGCATTACTTAGTTGGTACCCATGGGAATTTTTGACTCCTTGGGGTGTAGACACAGATGCTCTTTCTCTCTGAGTTAAGCGATGCCTTATGTTTGGCTGACGTCCTTTGACGTTGGTGGAGTATCCCGGTTTATCCTTATTCGGGTATCTCTTTTTTGATTTTCTGATTTTTGCTGCCTCTGTGTAGGCTGTTATCCGCTGGGGATTCTGGATGTTGATTTTGTCTCCACAGTCCACGATGCTGCTTCGACGATTGTTTTTGATTTTTGTGCCACTGAGGGCTGGATAACGCAGGGATCCATCTAGGGGATGTGCAGTTACTCATAGGTTCTTGTGTCCCAACTTTCCATTGAGTAGTTGGCGCCCATTG
The DNA here is from genome assembly GCF_000230855.2 of Cajanus cajan. Taxonomy (NCBI): domain Eukaryota; kingdom Viridiplantae; phylum Streptophyta; class Magnoliopsida; order Fabales; family Fabaceae; genus Cajanus; species Cajanus cajan. The sequence continues at coordinate 47,362,728 of NC_138518.1, read as the reverse complement.
AGGAATTTCTGTTTCCTTGGGGTGTAGACACGAAGATGCTCTTTCTGAGATGAGCAGTGCCTTATGATTGGCTGACGTCCTTTGGACGTTGGTGGAGTATCCCGGTTATCCTTATTCGGGTAACTCTTTTTAATTTTTGGATTTTGTTGCCTCTGTGTAGGCTGTTATCCGCCAGGGGATTTTGTCATTGGTTGTGATTGGCCTCTTCTGTTAGGCAGATCATCTTGATGTTCAATGATAGGCTGAGAGCCGGATTCCGCTTGGGGAATGATTATTGATCTTTTCGATTTTTTCTTTTTTTTTGAAAGAGTGCCTCTGAATAGGCGAATTATCTTGATGTTTGATGATTGGCTGAATGCCGAATTCCTCTTGGGGAATGGTTATTGATCTTTTTGATTTTTTCTCTTTTTGAAGGGGTGCCTCTTGAGTAGGCGACTGGGGATTGTGGGATCTTATGTATCCCAGAGTATTATTTAGGAAGCCTCTGCAGGCTTAGCCTCACTCAGCGCTTGAGTCAGAGAGCTATCTTCCACTGAGGAAGTTTTAAGTCCTTTGACTAGATATACTGCTTGGGTGATCGTGCTTCCATTGGGGATTTTGACGATTTTGCTTTGATAGCTCTCGCTGGGAATTTGTTCCGTGAGCTTGAGTTGAGGTTTCTCTGGGGAGTATTATTTCTGCGAGCCTCTCCAGGCTCATTTACTCTGTACAGTTGGGGGAGTATTATTTCTGCAAGCCTCTCCAGGCTTTAGTTATTCTGAGGAAGTATTATTTCTGCAAGCCTCTCCAGGCTCAATTATTCTGAAAGAGTATTATTTCAGCAAGCCTCTCCAGGCTCAATTATTCTGCGGGAGTATTATTTAGGCAAGCCTCTCCAGGCTCAATTATTTTGCGGGAGTATTATTTCGGCAAGCCTCTCCAGGCTCAATTATTTTGCGGGAGTATTATTTCGGCAAGCCTCTCCAGGCTCAATTATTTTGTGGGAGTATTATTTAGGCAAGCCTCTCCAGGCTCAATTATTTTGCGGGAGTATTATTTCGGCAAGCCTCTCCAGGCTCAATTATTTTGAGAGAGTATTATTTCGGCAAGCCTCTCCAGGCTCAGTTATTTTGAGAGAGTATTATTTCGGCGAGCCTCTCCAGGCTCAATTATTCTGTACGAGTATTTTTTCGGCAAGCCTCTCCAGGCTCAGTTATTCTGTATGATTTGTTGGATTTTCTGTATTTTGCCCTTTTTTCGATTTTGGCTTTTTCTGTATTTTTTCCTTTTTTGTTGATTTTGGCTTTTTCTGTATTTTTGTTGATTTTGCCTTTTTTGTTGGTTTTGGCTTTTTCTGTACAGAAATGTCTCAGTTATTCTGAGAGAGTATTATTTCGGCGAGCCTCTCCAGGCTCAATTATTCTGAGAGTATTATTTCGGCGAGCCTCTCCAAGCTCAATTATTCTGTATGAGTATTGTTTCGGCAAGCCTCTCCAGGCTCAGTTATTTTGAGAGTATTCTTTCGGCAAGCCTCTTCAGGCTCAGTTATTCTGAGAGTATTCTTTCGGCAAGCCTCTCCAGGCTCAGTTATTCTGTATGACGCTGTTGATTTTCTGAATCTTTGCATTTTGTTTGCTGCTGTCATACACAAGCAATTTTTTCTATTTTTCTATTTTATGTGGTTGCCTCATGACGAGGTCTTTGAAAATTTCTTTATGGCCAATACGGCCGCATCCATTTCAGTATGCCCGTATTGAGTTGAAAATTTGTTCATAACCCTAATTTTGGTACGGGCGTACTGAACATGATACGGGCGTATTGTTTTTCTGAAGTTTATATTTTTTTGTTTTTTCAATAAACAGAGAATAAGTGATCTTCCAGTACACCTATCATCTGTATGCATGTATGCGGTATGATGCACCTAATTCTATTTGATTCATTTTTCAAAAGAATTAAACGATGCGTTTCTCTATTTGGATGTTTGCCATTCCTCCAGACGGACTGTGCGCTGCCGACTTCTATAACCGAGGAATGATGCGTATTGAGATTTGGTGTCATCAACCAAATGATCCTTCCCTTCCTTTAGAAGACGTGTCAACCCTCCTATTGACCACTATATCTCCATGTTTCCACTAGATTATTCTAAAATCGTTTGGGACAAGAGAAAAAAGAAGGAAAGGTATATTTTTTCGAAAGTTTGTGTTTTAGAGGGGATTTATTTTTATTTTGAGAAATTTGTTTTTGTAAGAATGGCTGGCCAATGGTAGGCTTAAGTGTTTAGGTTTGTTCGATTAAACACTAATGAGGTTAAGCACATTTTTGTTATTAATGATTGTGCTTTGACAACTTGGATAGCTTTTCTTGAGCCCCTTGTTGAATTCAATTGATGGTACCATCATGGATTTATTTTGTTTTTCTTTTTTGACGGCCCTAACTTTTGCCTAAAACACCCTTTTGTGATGTCTTAGCGGGCTTTTGTATTCATTTTGTAACCCTAACTTTTGCCTAGGTCACCCTTTTCGTGGGATTCCTAGCGGGTTTTTGTCTTCATTTTATAACCCTAACTTTTGCCTAGGTCACCCTTTTGTGGGATTCCTAGCGGGTCTTTTGCTCTTATTTTTGCGCAGTCCCCTTTTTGGGTTTCCTGCCGAGCTTATTATCTTTAGGATTTCTTTATCCATGATGGCACTTATTGAGGCCAAGAAAAGGTGCTCCAAGCTATCATGCACATTTCCACATAAAAAATGATGCGGGTTTATTGATTATTAAGACGATTTTAACCTCACTTATGTTTATTCAAACAGGGTTAAATGACGTGGTTTAGAATTTTATTGCGAGCAAGAAAAGAAGCAATAAGAAATAATGAAGAATGATTTTATTATAATCATAGTGGAAACATGTGCCCTATCGAGGCTCGGGGGTCGGGCTGTCCCCGAGGAGTGATCTCTAATAGTCACTGAATTTACACATCCCTATTAGAAGGAAAAGGACACTTGATGACGACAGCTGGCCTTGACGTTTGTGAACCAGCCTTCCTAAAGATCTGACTTAAAGAACATCGAGAAGGATCTTGATTCCTCTTCGTTCTTTGATCTTTAACAGGGTTGTATCCTAACCCTTGTTTCCCCGGATTGTCCTTGATAATGGGTAGCTCCGGGATTCCTTGGGAGTCCTTGCCTAATCCTTGTCCTGGCAAGTATCCGTTCTTTGTGAGCATATGAGCTACCTTCTTCATTTCTCGGGGAAACGTTTCAACATTGGCAATTTCCAATGCTTGGAAGGCGGTTTCCAAAGCTTCCTCTGTTGCATCCACATAAGGTATGTTGGATGGCTTGCTGATGAGTATGTCATCTTCAGCTTGCACGGTCACCAGTTTGTCACCCACTATGAACTTGACTTTCTGGTGGAGCGTAGAGGGTACAGCTTTCGCATCATGAATCCAAGGTCGGCCGAGGAGACAGCTGTATGCGGGAGTAATGTCCATCACTTGGAATTCGACATTAAAGATAGTGGGTCCAATTTGGATTGGAAGATTGATCTCTCCCACCACTTCTCTTTTAGAACCATCGAAGGCTCGAACGATCATGTTGCTCGGGCGCATTTGGACTCCCTTGATTGCCAATTGCTTGAGCGTTCTTTTTGGCATCACATTCAAGGAAGATCCATTATCTACCAAGACTTTTGCGATGTGATACTCCTTGCACTTTACAGAGATGTGCAAGGGCTTGTTGTGATTTGATCCCTCGGCGAGGATCTCTTCATCGGTGAAAGTGAGGTGATCATTAGCCGTGATGTGACTAACAATCCCCTCAAACTCGTCTTGGGAGATAGTGTGCGACACGTATGCCTCGTTCAAGACTTTCAACAGAGCTTGCCGATGCGGTTCGGAGCATAGGATCAACGACAACAGCGTAATCTTTGCTGGCGTCCTATGAAGTTGATCCACGATGGAGTACTCGCTCTGTCGGATAAATTTTAACAGCTTGTCAGTCTCCTCCTCGGATTCTTTTTCCTCGGTTTTCTTTTCTTCTTTTTTTTTTTTTTTTTTTTATTCTTGGGGGCTTTGTTATGAAGATCATCGGGAGTGTAGATCCTACCACTCCTAGTCATGCCCCCAAGTCCAGCGATGTTGGAGATATCGCTGTCGGCAGAAGAGTGGATGTCGTATATCCACGGCACAGCCTTATTTGATTTGTAAGGGAAAGGCCTTGGAACTGTGATCCTTAATGGTGTTGGACCTTCCCCTTTGTTTGTCTTGATTACCAACAACGGAGTTGACGTGTGCTCGCTTGGCGCGGTTGTTGGCTTACACTTGATAACGAACGGCGTGTGATCCATTCTTTGAATATACGCATCGATTATTTCTTTCTTTTTATTAATGTTTATTAATGGATTACTAGGAGAGATGTATGAATGACTCCTAGATCTCTCCATGATCTATATGCATGATATGAGATGATGAGGTTTGAATATGCATGCATAGTGTTTATTCAACTAAGCATTATCATGTTTTTAGGATGTTCCTAAGATGATGCATGATATTGCTTGGTTCGGATAAATAACCCTTTTTTCTTTTTTTTTCTTTGGGTATTTTGTATCTTTTTTGTATTTATTTTTTTTGGGTGAAAAGGGAAACTACCTATATGAATGTGATGAAGGTAGATGTTAACACCATGTAATGGAAGATTCTTATTCCCATTTATTCTTATTTTAAAAAAGGGAATGTTGTATGTTTAAATAATGCAATGTATGCTCATACAATGTCACATAATCAATGCACAAACAATTCACTCATCCACGAACAGTCACGAGCGAATCACGAGGTAGGGGTCTCCTGCAGAAAAGTGCATATTCAAGGTGGTTCTAACTGTTCTCACCGGTCTGAGGCCCCCAAGGTGCCCCCATTATAGGGACCCAATTCCTCTCATCGTAGGTCGATGGAAAGCTCCAACGCACCGTCGGACTCAAGTTCATGGTTATCACCTTGAGTGATGTTTTCCGACAACGGTCTACGGGCACCTATAGACCCATTCGACAACCGGCCGTACTAACATCCACTCCCTATGGTTAATCACTCATGCCCCCGGGTATAGAGGGAACTGTTGTGTGCAAAGGTTTGTGTACAGTTTGTATTTCAAACAATTGCGGAATTTAAACATACAACAGTTATTTAAAACCATATAATAAATCATGTTATCATACAAGCAAGGGGTAACGAAGTAATTTTTAACTATTATTTGTTAAAAACAATCTGTCACTAAATGGGACTGACTCTCGAAGCTTCCCCAGTGGAGTCGCCATCTGTCGCCACCGGCCCGAAACGGGCTTTCGGCATTCGCGAAGGATGGTTGGACTCGTTTATTTGTTTAAAAATGTGGATTGCTAGAATGACTTATTCTCAAACTGAGACCTCGTCAAACGAGCAATTTTATTAAAATGGTTCACCAACCCATGTTAATCCCAAGCGGGACCCTCTATGGATTAGTGGTTTTCACAAAAAGTAGGGTTCGTGGAGTCTCCACCAATGTTTTACTCAAAACATTGGAAAAAGGGATAAGGCAATTGATTTTATAAATCAACTTTGGCCATTACAACCAGAGTTGGGTAAGGGAGTCGGTTACGCGTGGGGAAGGTGTTAGCACCCCACAGCGCCCCTTTCGGGTTCCCTATGACAGATTATTTTATAAATAACAATGTAAAATTACTAAATTACCCCTATTTATTCTAAACGATTATGAACAAGATATCTACATGGCGAATAAATTAGATATGCAATGCAACAATCAGAAAGCAGTAAAAGGAAGGATTTTGAAGAAGAAACCTTTGAAGCGTGCTTTTATATATTTCATAAAACTGGGAAGCTTTTTGGCGTTCCCTCGCTCTACAAGCCCGCTCGCTCCCTCCTATAAAATTTTGACTACGGAAATCCGGAGGATTTCCCTTCGACTAGGTTCGATCCTCAAGCAAAATGGCTCGAGGCTCAAGAACTTCGTCGGATCAACTCTCCGAGTGATTTCTAGGGCAGAACACTGCTCAAAAACCCCAGAATACTCAAGGAGAGGGTTGAAACTGTGTGAAAAAGTGTCCAATGACGTCCAATTGACGTCATATTTATAGGGAACAGGCCCAATACGGGCTACAGAATCAATACGGCCGTATTGAAATTTTTGAACTTCAATACGGCCGTATTGAGTTCAATACGGCCGTATTGAAATTCAGAAATTTCAATACGGCCATATTGAGTTCACTGCGGCTGTATTGAAGCTTCAATACGGCCGTATTGATTTCAGTACGGCCGTATTGAAGTTTCAGAAACTTCAATACGCCGTATTGAGTTCACTGCGGCCGTATTGAAGCTTCAATACGGCCGTATTAAGTTCAGTACGGCCGTATTGGGCTTCATTCCCTCCACTTCCTTATTTTGAGCTATTCTAAGACCTCTAGACCTACAGAGAACCCTCCTAGGGCCTTCCAGGAGTCCTTCTGGCTGATCTTCCTTCAGTCTTCGAGAGTCTTCAAGCTTTATTTCCGACCCGGACAATTTTAGGGGTCTACAACCCTATATCCCTATGAAAAAAGATGATGATGGTGAGCTTAAGGAAAAACATTGGAGTGAGTGGAGTGATGAGGAAAAGAAAAGAGCCCAATGTCGCCACCCGCCGAAACGGACCTTGGCATTCGCGACGATGGTTGGACTCTTTTTTAAGGTTTGAAAAGTGGTGGATTTTTAGAACGACTTATTCTCAAACTGAGACCTCATCGAACTAACAATTTTATTAAATGAATCACCAATCCATGTTAATCTCAAGCGAGACCCTCCATGGATTAGTGGTTTTCGCAAAAGAAGGGTTCTTGGAGTCGCCACCAATGTTTTACTCAAAACATTGGAAAAAGGGATAAGGCAATTGATTTTCACAAATCAACCTTGGTCATTACAACCAGAGTTGGGTAAGGGAGTCGGTTACGTGCGGGGAAGGTGTTAGCACCCCACAATGCCCCTTTCGGGTTCCCTATGACGGATTATTTCATAAATAACAGTGTAAAATTACTAAATTACCCCTATTTATTAGAAACGATTATAAGCGGTATATTTACATGATAAATAATTTAAACATGCGATGCAACAATCAGAAAGCAGTAAAAGGAAGGATTTTGAAGAAGAAACCTTTGAAGCGTGCTTTTATATATTCAAATGTTAGGAGGTTTTTTGGCGCTCCTTCCCACTACACGCTTGCTCGCTCCTTCCCTAAGAATTAATTTTTACTATGGAAATCAGAAAGATTTCCCTTCGACTAGTTCGAATCCTCAAGCAAAATGCTCAGAACTCAAGAACTTCGTCGGATCGGCTCTCGGACTGACTTCTAGGGCAGAACACTGCTCAAAAACCCCAGAATACTCAACAAGAGAGTCCAAAAGGTGTCCAAATGTGTGGAAATGTGTGTAATGACGTCCAAATGACGTCCTATATATAGGAGTGAGGCGCAGTACGGCCTCTGACATCAATAAGGCCCGTACTGAAGTTTTGAACTACAGTACGGCCGTATTGAATTCAGTACGGCCGTACTGAAGTTCAAAAACTTCAGTACGGCCGTATTGGTTTCAGTACGGCCGTACTGAAGTTCAAAAACTTCAGTATGGCCGTATTGGTTTCAGTACGGCCGTATTGTAGTTCAAATTGTTCAGTACGGCCGTACTGAACTTCTAGGAGGCCGTATTGAGCTCCATTCCTCCCACATCTTTATTTTAAGCTACTCTAAGACTTCTAAACCTACGAAGAATCATCCGAGGGTCTTCCAGGAGTCCTTTCGGCTGACTTTCCTTCGGTCTTCGAGAGTCTTCGAGTCTTATTTCCGACCTGGACAATTTTAGGGGTCTACAGCTGCCCCCCCTTTACTTAGTCAAACGGATTTTTGGTGTACCGGTTGACAAGTAAAGGAGTTGACCCAATTGTTCGGGGAATAAGCCATCCTTCCGACTTGTAGTGTCTTCCGGTGGAAAATTGTTGAGTAGCCTCTCCAGGTTGAGTATTAGTCGTCGCCTCTCCAGGATCGTGCATACCTCGGTGTTTCTGACAATCTCGGTAGCTGAGTAACGCCTCTCCAGGTTCTGCCTCCGTGTTTCTGACGACGTTAGCAGTTGCACACCTCCGTGTTTCTGACGATGTTGGTGGCTGAGTACCGCCTCTCCAGGCTCTGCCTCTGTGTTTCTGACGACATTGGCAGTTGCATACCTCCATTGTTTCTGACGATGGGGCAGCTGAGTACCGCCTCTCCAGGCTTAGCTTCACTCGTCGCCCGAGCTGGAAGCTGCATACCTCTGTGTTTCTGACGACGGGGTAGTGTGAGTACCGCCTCTCCAGGCTCTACCTTGGTGTTTCTGACGACCTCGGTAACGTGAGTTTGCCCTCTCCAGGGTCAGCTTCACTCATCGCTTGAGCTGGAAGCTGCATACCTCCGTGTTTCTGACGATGGGGTAGCGTGAGTACCGCCTCTCCAGGCTCTACCTTGGTGTTTCTGACAACCTCGGTAGCGTGAGTTTGCCCTCTCCAGGGTCAGCTTCACTCGTCGCTCGAGCTGGAAGCTGCATACCTCCGTGTTTCTGACGACGGGGTAGCGTGAGTACCGCCTCTCCAGGCTCTACCTTGGTGTTTCTGACAACCTCGGTAGCGTGAGTTTGCCCTCTCCAGGGTCTGCGGTTTGCCCTCCCCAGGGTTGCATACCTCCGTGCTTCTGGTCACTTCGGTAGCGTGAGTTTGCCCTCTCCAGGGTCTGCGGTTTGCCCTCCCCAGGGTCTGCCTCCGTGTTTCTGACAACGTTGGCAGTGTGAGTTTGCCCTCTCCAGGGATTTGTGATGATTTTGTCTCCACAGTCCACGATGCTGCTTCGACGGGTTGTTTTTGGTTTTTGGTGCCGTTGAGGGCTGGATAACGCAGGGATCCATCTAGGGGATGTGCAGTTACTCATAGGTTCTTGTGTCCCAACTTTCCATTACGTAGTTGGTGCCCATTGGGGAATTTCTGATTCCTTGGGGTGCAGACACAAAGATGCTCTTTCTGAGGTGAGCGATGCCTTATGATTGGCTGACGTCCTTTCGACGTTGGTGGAGTATCCCGGTTATCCTTATTCGGGTGACTCTTTTGATTTTCTGATTTTATTGCCTCTGTGTAGGCTGTTATCCGCTGGGGGATTCTGTTGTTAATTTTGATTAGCCTCTTCTGTTAGGCGGATCATCTTGACGTTCAATGATTGGCTGAATGCCGAATTTCGCTTGGGGAATGATTATTGATCTTTTTTGGATTTTCTCTTTTTGAAGGAGTGCCTCTGAGTAGGCGAATTATCTTGATGTTTGGTGTTCGGCTGAGTGCCGGATTCCGCTTGGGGAATGATTATTGATCTTTTCGGATTCTTCTTTTTTTTTTTTTTTTTTTTTTGAAGGAGTGCCTCTGAGTAGGCGAATTATCTTGATGTTTGGTGTTCGGCTGAGTGCCGGATTCCGCTTGGGGAATGGTTGTTGATGTTTTTGATTTTTTTCTTTTTTTTGAAGGAGTGCCTCTAAGTAGGCGAATGGGGATTGAAGATCTTATGTATCCCAGAGTATTATTTAGAAAGCCTCTTCAGGCTTAGCTTCACTCGTCGCTCGAGTTGGAAAGCTATCTTCCACTGAGGAAGTCAAAGTCCTTTGACTCGGATATTCTGTTCGGATGATCATGCTTCCATTGGGGAATCTTGCTGATCTTGCGCTGATAGCTTTTACTGGGAGTTCGGCCCAAGAGTGCAAGCTGAGATGTCTCTGGGGAGTATTATTTCGGCAAGCCTCTCCAGGCTCAGTTATTCTGTACGATTGGGGAGTATTATTTCGGCAAGCCTCTCCAGGCTCAGTTATTCTGTACGATGGGGGAGTATTATTTCGGCAAGCCTCTCCAGGCTCAGTTAGTTTGTATGATGAGGGAGTATTATTTCGGCAAGCCTCTCCAGGCTCAGTTATTATGTATGATGCGGTTGATTTTCTGAATTTTTGCCTTTTTGTCGTTTTTTGGCTTTTTCTGTTGACTGCTGTCATACACAAGCAATTTTTTTTCTATTTTTCTATTTTATGCGACTGCCTCATGATAAGGTCTTTGAATGTGCAACTAATGTGTGTGTGATGCACAAATGCAAGTTTAATCATTTTGTTAATGTTTTTTTTTTTTTTTTTTTTTTTTTTTTTTTTTTTTTTAGAAAAATGAATGGCTCTCCCTATCCTCCTCTTCTTGGAGGAATTTCTGTCGTCGACGCGAGGGAATATTTTTGTGAGCCTTTTACGCAGGAGATTACGGATTTTATAGGAACCCCTCCAACTTTCTTTATTGACCGATTATTAAAGGAATTTCGTACAATTTTTTAGAAACACCAATTTAGAGGCATAATCACATGGTCAAGAGAGAAGAGAAATGAATAGATATTTTATTGATATTCACAAATGGTTTTACAGAAAGATATACAAAAGGAATTTCTGAAGAATGGCTGGCCAGGGTAGGCTTATATACATCAGGCTTAACAATTATATCTGTAATCGTTGCTCTTACGTTCCGTAATTGCTTCGGGTGAGATGCCTGAGCCAGGAGTGTAGATACTGCAAGACGCTTGCTTCTAGAAGATAATCACCTGAATCGCCTTTCGGTTTTTGATTCAAGTGATCGTTGCTTGCTTTGTTTTTGTATCTTATTCTTTTGCCCCTAATTTTTGCCTAGGACGTATCCTAGCGGAGATAAATTCGCCTTTGTTTTGCCTAGTACCCTTGTACTGGCGGGCTTTTTATTTTGCCCTAACTTTTGCCTAGGACGCCCTTTTCGGGTTTTCATCCTAGCGGGCCTATGCAAGCAAGGTCTTCAAGCATAGTACTTTTTTACCACGTCAGCGTTGACTGGGTATCGAAGTTCTTCTCCATCCATGTCCGTGAGGATCAATGCTCCTCCTGAGAAGGCTCGCTTTACCACGTATGGTCCTTCTTAATTCGGGGCCCACTTTCCAATTTTGTCTTTTTGAGCTGGTAGCAATTTCTTCATTACCAGCTCTCCCTCATGGTAGACTCGAGGGTGGACTTTCTTGTCAAAAGCCTTTTTGATCTTCCTCTGATAGGCTTGACCATGGCATATGGCGTTCAGCCGTTTCTCTTCGATAAGATTCAATTGGTCGTATCAGCTTTGAACCCATTCTGCCTCGGAAAGTTTTGCTTCCATGATTACCCTTAGCAAAGGTATCTCGACTTCAACAGGTAGAACTGCTTCCATCCCATAGACGAGGGAGAATGGAGTAGCTCCTGTAGATGTGCGTACTGAAGTCCTATAACCATGAAGAGCGAAGGGTAACATCTCGTGCTAGTCTTTAAATGAGACAACCATCTTTTGCACAATTTTCTTGATGTTTTTATTGGCTGCCTCGACTGCCCCATTCATCTTTGGCTGATATGGGGAAGAGTTGTGGTGTTGGATCTTGAAATCTTGGCACAGTTCTTCCACCATTTTGTTATTCAAATTGGATCCATTATCAGTGATGATCTTGTCGGGAATACCGTATCTGCATATAATATTCTTCTTGATGAAGGATGTTACCACCTTTCGGGTCACATGAGCATATGATGCCGCTTCTACCCATTTGGTGAAGTAGTCAATGGCCACAAGGATGAATCTATGTCCATTGGATGCTTTCGGCTTGATGGGTCCAATAACGTCCATGCCCCACATAGAGAATGGAAAAGGTGAAGCCAATACGTTGAGTGGGGTCGGAGGGACATGAATGTTGTCGGCGTATGCTTGACATTTATGGCATTTTCGTACGTATTGGTAACAATCCCTTTCCATAGTCGACCAATAATATCCTGCCCTGAGGATCTTTTTAGCCATTGTAGGCCCGGGGATATGGGTACCGAAAACCCCCTCATGTACTTCTTTGATCATATTTTGAGCTTCGACTTGGTCTATACATCTCAACAAGACCGAGTCATAATTTTTCTTGTAGAGGGTTTCACCAACTAGCAGAAATCCCATGGCCCTTCTTCGGATATGCTTCTTGTCATTGTCGTTGGCCGCATCAGGATATTCCCCTTTTGTTAAGTATTGCTTGATGTCATGGAACCATGGATGATCATCGACAATTTCATCTATCAGAAGGCAGAACGCTTGCTTATCGTGCCGCCGGATATTGATGATGGGCATTTCATGCTCCTTATCCAAGGCGAACATCGATGAGAGTGTAGCAAGAGCGTCAGCAAACTGATTCTCCTCCCTTGGAATGTATTCAAAGATGACACTTTGAAAGAGATGTGTCAAATCTTTGATATGCTCGACATATGGTATCAGTTTAGGATTTCAGACTTCCCAATCACCTCGTAGTTGGTGGATGACTAGGGCCGAATCACCAAAAACTTTGAGCTTTAGGATACCATTGTTGATGGCTGCTTGGATTCCCAACGCGCAAGCCTCGTATTCAGCCATATTGTTTGTACAATCGAAGTTGAGTCTTGCCGTTATGGGAATGTATTTTCCTTGTGGAGAGATTAACACTGTGCCAATCCCTTGTCCAAGCATGTTGGAGGCTCCATCGAAATACATGGTCCATGCATCATCTTTAGGCTCTTCATGTTGTAGGTTCATTATATCCTCATCGGGGAAATTATCCTGAAGGGATTAGTAGTCGTTGGTCGGCCCGTGTGCTAGGTAATCAGCTAGGGTACTGCCCTTGATGGCCTTTTGTGCGACATGTATGATGTCGAATTCTGATAACTGTACTTGCCATCGGGTAATTTTCCCAGTGATTATTGGCTTGTCGAACACGTACTTAATTGGATCCATTTTGGAAACCAACCAAGTAGTATGCCTCATCATATACTGCCTGAGCCGTTGTGTTGCCCATGCTAACGCGCAGCACGTCTTTTCTAACGGCGTGTAGCGGGTTTCATAGTCGAGAAATTTCTTACTCAGGTAGTAGATGGCCCGTTCTTTCTTTCCGGTTTCATCTTGTTGTCCTAGCACAGCTCCCATGGACTCATCAAGCACAGTTAAGTAGAGGATTAATGGTCTTCCCTCGACAGGCGGTACCAATACTGGTGGATTGGCCAAGCACTGTTTGATCTTATCAAAAGCTTGTTGACAATCCTCATCCCAAGATTCGGAATGATTCTTGCGCAACAGCCTAAATATTGGTTTGCACGTGTCAGTCAACTATGCGATGAACCTTGCAACATAGTTCACTCTGCCGAGGAATCCTCTTATTTCTTTCTCGGTCTTAGGAGGAGGCATTTCCATTATCGCCTTTACTTTATCGGGGTCCACCTCTATGCCTTTGTTACTAACGATGAACCCGAGAAGTTTACCCGACCGAACTCCGAAAGTACACTTAGCCGGATTTAGCTTAAGCTGATACTTGCGAAGCCGATTGAATAGTTTTCTCAAATATTGGATATGGTCCATTTCATCCTTCGACTTTGCGATCATGTCATCCACGTATACTTCGATTTCTTTGTGGATCATGTCGTGGAATAAAGTCACCATCGCTCGTTGGTAGGTGGCACCCGCATTTTTGAGTCCGAAAGGCATCACCCTGTAGCAGAAAGTGCCCCAGGGTGTGATGAAGGAAGTTTTCTCGCGGTCTTCCACATTCATTTTGATTTGGTTGTATCCAGAATACCCATCCATAAAGGAATAGAGTGTGTTCGTGGCTGTATGATCCACTAGTGTATCAATGTGTGGTAAGGGAAAATCGTCCTTTGGACTGGCACGATTCAGATCCCTGTAATCAACACAAACTCTAACTTTTCCATTCTTTTTAATGACTGGCACAATGTTAGCCAGCCATTCGGGATACTGAGATACAACCAAGAATCCCGCGTCTAATTGTTTTTCTACCTCCTCTTTGATCTTTAGAGACCATTCGGGCTTGACTCGTCGGAGCTTTTGTTTGACGGGTCGAAACCCTTCTTTCAGCGGTAACTTTAGAGTCTAAACCGGGCATATCATGATATGACCATGCAAATACGTCCTTATATTCCCTTAACAATTGGATCAATTGCGCCCTTATTTCATCACTGATATGGGTCCCAATGTTGACCTCCTTGACCTCCTGACCCTGCCCCAAATTCACGGTCTCCAATTTCTCTTGATATGGTTGGAGTAGGCGAGCTTCTTGATCTAGCAGTCTTTGCAGATCCAGAGAAATAGTCTCCTCATCACTGTCCAACTCAACCCATTCATCCTCAACTTTCGGATCCCGGTCGGAGCGAACAATCACAGACATAATTGTTTTATTGGTTCTGTTTAGGTTTAGAATTATTAATATTAATGAGAGAAAGAGAGAAAAGAACAAATGAGAGAATAATGTGTGAAAAATGCCTCTTTATTGATATGTATTAAAACTGTACAAAAACCCTTATTTACATGAAAAGGGTCTCATGATCTCGGGTACAGATCATGAATCCCAAGAAAAGAAAAACAAGGAGAGGCCCTATCGTGGCTTGCTCTTCTCTCTACTCCTGCTTTGGCAGAGGATTCTTGCTCACGTCGGGCGCTGTCGAATCAAAGGTGACCCACCCAGCATCAATAAGGTCTTGAACCTTATATTTGAGAGCTTTACAGTTCTCCGTTGAATGCCCCGGTGCCCCCGAATGGTATAGACATTTGTCTTGTGGTTTGTACCAGTCGGGGTAAGGTGGATCAATTTTCCTTGGTGGAATATAAGCTAGAAGATGAGCTTCCACTAGCTTCGGCAGGAGGTCGCTATATGTGGTCGGAAGTTTATCGAACTTCTTCACAGGGTTATACTGCGGCTTTCCTGACTTCGAAGTGGAAGAAGATGAAGAAATGGTTACGGCGTTGACTCCTCCCTCCTTCTTCTTCCCGAAGCTCTTCTTAGCTTCAAATGATTGGGAAGGCTTAGCTAGCTTCCCACTTTTCAGCCCTTGTTCCACTCTTTCTCCAATGGTGATGATGTCCGAGAAGAGTGTTGTCGTGTTCCCTATCATCTTGTCATAATAGGGACCGGTCAACGAATTTATGAACAAGGACACCGTCTCCTTATCCGACAGCGGGGGCTCTATTTGTGCCGCCAACTCCCTCCATCATTGGGCGTACGCCTTGAAGGATTCATCATTTTTCTTGCTCAAGGCTTGAAGATCGGACCTATCGGGTGTTAGGTCGATATTATACTTGTAGCGCTTGAGAAAGGCGTCGGCCAACTGCCTCCATGTACACACCTGATTTCCATCCAGATGCATATACCAGTTGAGTGCGGTGTCAGCCAAGCTCTCTTGGAAGCAATGGATTAAGAGCTTTTCATTAGTGGCATATGCAGCCATCTTTCGGCAATACATGGTGAGATGACTTTTGGGGCAAGTCGATCCCACATACTTCGGGAAATCTGGCACTTTAAATTTGGGAGGGAATTGGATGTCCCTCACTAAACACATGTCAGCGGCATCTTTGATATCAAAATCATGCCCCTCCATAGCCCTCAGCCGATCCTCGAGAGCGTGGAATTGTTCCTTCGAAACCTCGGGCTCTTTAATTATAATTCCCGCCCCAAGGGGTACAGCTCGTGGAGGATCTTCCTCGTGCTCTTCCTCCTCCTCATGATGGGATTCATGGTCACTGTGATGAGACCCGTGTACATTATGGTGACGCATAAGTTCCATCATCTGCGCCATTTGCTCCTTGAGCTGTGAGAGCTCGGCTGTAAGCTTCTTATTTTGTTCCTCCAACGCGTCCATCTTCTTGATTTTCTGCGCGCGCGTGAGGACAGAGAGATGACCAGCCACTTTCTAGAATGAATGCTTAGTCTAATTAGTTTATTCATGGAATGAATACACTCTTGACATGAGCTTGATAACCCTCCATCTTTAAGGCGCTGCCTTTTTAAGACGGAAGTTTACCACCCTCCTTGCCTTATGATCTCTCCCCAACGGAGAATCTCAATAATCATGGGTTTCTTTCACTCATGTCGAGAGGTATTAGTGAGCCTAAAAATGAGTGATTATGAGGATGCATGATGTCTAATTGGTAACGATGCACATGCTCCTCACTTTTATTATATTTTCACACATGGTCTTTCCTCTCATGTCATGACATTTTCATGCATGGGATTATTCTTAGACCTTATCACGAGGTTTATTATTAATGTACAAACAATGTCACATAAACCTATACACAAACAATTCACTCATCCGCGAACAGTCACGAGCGAATCACGAGGTAGGGGTATCCTGCAGAAAAGTGCATATTCAAGGTGGTTCTAACTGTTCTCACTGGTCTGAGGCCCCCAAGGTGCCCCCATTATAGGGACCCAATTCCTCTTGTCGTAAGTCGATGGAAAGCTCCAACGCACTGTCAGACTCGAGTTCATGGTTATCCACTCCCTATGGCTTGCCACTCATGCCCCCGGGTATAGAGGGAACTGTTGTGTGCAAAGGTTCGTGTGCAGTTTGTATTTCAAACAATTGCGGAAATTTAAACATACAACAGTTATTAAAGCCAAATAGATAAAGCAAGTTATCATACAAGTAAGGGGTAATGAAGTAATTATAAACTATCATTTTAAAAATAATCCATCACTAAATGGGACTGACTCTTGAGGCTTCCCCAGTGCAGTCGCCATCTGTCGCCACCCGCCGAAACGGACCTTGGCATTCGCGACGATGGTTGGACTCTTTTTTAAGGTTTGAAAAGTGGTGGATTGTTAGAACGACTTATTCTCAAACTGAGACCTCATCGAACTAACAATTTTATTAAATGAATCACCAGAGTTGGGTAAGGGAGTCGGTTACGTGCGGGGAAGGTGTTAGCACCCCACAACGCCCCTTTCGGGTTCCCTATGACGGATTATTTCATAAATAACAGTGTAAAATTACTAAATTACCCCTATTTATTAGAAACGATTATAAGCGGAATATTTACATGATAAATAATTTAAACATGCGATG
This sequence comes from Cajanus cajan, assembly GCF_000230855.2. Classification (NCBI taxonomy): domain Eukaryota; kingdom Viridiplantae; phylum Streptophyta; class Magnoliopsida; order Fabales; family Fabaceae; genus Cajanus; species Cajanus cajan. The sequence continues at coordinate 47,345,802 of NC_138518.1, read as the reverse complement.
CAACAATCAGAAAGCAGTAAAAGGAAGGATTTTGAAGAAGAAACCTTTGAAGCGTGCTTTTATATATTCAAATGTTAGGAGGCTTTTTGGCGCTCCTTCCCACTACACGCTTGCTCGCTCCTTCCCTAAAAATTAATTTTTACTATGGAAATCAGAAAGATTTCCCTTCGACTAGTTCGAATCCTCAAGCAAAATGCTCAGAACTCAAGAACTTCGTCGGATCGGCTCTCGGAGAGACTTCTAAGGCAGAACACTGCTCAAAAACCCCAGAATACTCAACAAGAGAGTCCAAAAGGTGTCCAAATGTGTGGAAATGTGTGTAATGACGTCCAAATGACGTCCTATATATAGGAGTGAGGCGCAGTACGGCCTCTGACATCAATACGGCCCGTACTGAAGTTTTGAACTACAGTACGGCGGTATTGAATTCAGTACGGCCGTACTGAAGTTCAAAAACTTCAGTACGGCCGTATTGGTTTCAGTACGGCCGTACTGAAGTTCAAAAACTTCAGTATGGCCGTATTGGTTTCAGTACGGCCGTATTGTAGTTCAAATTGTTCAGTACGGCCGTACTGAACTTCTAGGAGGCCGTATTGAGCTCCATTCCTCCCACATCTTTATTTTAAGCTACTCTAAGACTTCTAAACCTACGAAGAATCATCCTAGGGTCTTCCAAGAGTCCTTTCGGCTAACTTTCCTTCGGTCTTCGAGAGTCTTCGAGTCTTATTTCCGACCTGGACAATTTTAGGGGTCTACACCCAACATGATAAAAGAGCCAAAAATATCATAACATCTGCATTGTCTATTGATGAATTTTTCAGAATTTCACAATGCTTATCTGCTAAAGTAATGTGGGACACTTTGCAAGTCACTCATGAAGGAACAAGTGATGTAAAGAGATCAAGAAAGCATACTCTCATTAGAGAATATGAGTTGTTTAGAATGCAAAATGGTGAATCTCTTTCTGATTTTCAAAAGAGATTTACACACTTGATAAATCACCTTGTTGACCTTGGCAGGAAATTTGAGAAGGAAGAGCTGAACTTAAAAGTGCTGCAATGCTTGGACAGATCATGGCAAGCAAAGGTGACAGCCATTGAAGAATCAAAAGATTTGACCTCATTGACATTAACTACTCTCTTTGGGAAGCTGAGAGAGCATGAGCAAAAGCTGCACATATTTGATGAACATGAGCAGCAAGATAAGAAAGGTAAGGGAATGTCATTGAAAGCCTTGAAATCTGCAAAAGGGAAAGAGGTGTGTGAAGAAACAAGCTCCGATGATTCCGAGACTGAGAACTTCAACTTGCTGGTGAAGAAGTTCAGAAAGTTCATGAGAAGAAAGAAGAATTCCCCCAATAAATTCAATAAAAAGACAAATAAGAAAGAGGAAGCAAGCACATCCTCCTTTAATTGCTTTGAATGTGGAAAACCGGGACACATGAAAGCTGAGTGTCCAAATCTCTTGAAGAAGCAACAAGAGGAGAAGAAGTTTAAGAAAAATGGAAAAGGTAAAAGAGCCTATATTGCTTGGGAAGATAATGACTCAAGCACAACAAGTGAAGAATCCGAATATGAGGAGAACAACTTGTGTTTGATGGCTGGAACTGACCAAGACACAATTGTAAGTGACTCTAACCTTGAATCAAATCCGGATTATGATCAACTCCAAGAAGCTTTTATTCAAATTCATGAAGAAGCTGTCAAATTAGGAGCCTTAAATTCAAAACTGAAAAACAAGCTGAAATGGTATGAAAATGCTTTAATTAAAGCTGAACAAGAGCTTGAAGATTTTAAGCATGAGCATGAAAATCTTCAAACTATGTTTAACTTTAGTGAAGCTCATTCCTCAAAAGATGTTTGTGAACATTGCAAGAATTTTGAAAAAGAAAATGTTGATTTGAAATCCACCCTTGCAAGGTTCACTAATGGAAATGAAAACTTGAACATTCTTTTGGGAAAACAAAGAAACACTTTTGATAGGAGTGGACTTGGTTTTAACCAAAGTATGAGCATGCCATTTAAGTTAAAGAAAGTAGCTTTTGTGAAAAGTCAAAATTTTAGAAAATTCAAAAGAAACTTTTCTAGACAAACAACTTATTTTTATTATTGCAAAAAAGGTCATACAATTAGGAACTGCTATTCTAGAAAATATGGAGTTCCAAATGGAGAATTGATTTGGGTTGAGAAAAGTCAAAGGCTGAGAACTAACCTACAAGGACCCTCCACATGGGTACCTTGTAGACCCCTAAAATTGTCCGGGTCAGAAATAAGACTCAAAGACTCTCGAAGACCGAAGGAAAGTCAGCCAGAAGGACTCCTGGAAGACCCTAGGATGATTCTTTGTAAGTCTAGGAGTCTTAGAGTAGCTTAGAATAAGGGTGTGTGAGGATTGGAGCTCAATACGCCCTCCCAGAGGTTCAGTACGGCCGTACTGAGCCATTTGAACTGCAATACGGCCGTAGTGAACTCAATACGGCCGTACTAAAGTTTTTGAACTTCAGTACGGCCGTACCAAATTCAATACGGCCGTACTGTAGTTCAAAAAACTTCAGTACGGCCGTACCAAATTCAATACGGCCGTACTGTAGTTCAAAAACTCAGTACGGGCCGTATTGACCTCCCAGGCCGTATTGCGCCTCAATCCTATAAATAGGACGTCATTTGCACGTCCTCCCACACTTTTTACATATTCCTCAACCCTCCTACTGAATATTCTTGGGTTTTTGAGCTTTTCTCTGCCCTAGATATCTCTCCGGGAGCTGATCCGACGAAGTTCTTGAGTCATGAGCCATTAGCTTGAGATTCGAACAAGTCGAAGGGAAATCTCTTTGATTTCCATAGTAAAAATTTGTCTTTAGGGGAAAGGAGCGAGCGGACGTGTAGTGGGAAGGAGCGCCAAAAAGCCTCCTAACGTTGTTCCGATATATATAAAAGCCCGCTTCGGAGGTTTCTTTCTAAATCCTTTCTTTTACCGCTTTTATTGATTTTTGATTGTCGCATTGCATGTTTAGAGCTTTCATCATGTAAATATTTAATCTATAATCGTTTCTAACAAATAGGGGTAATTTAGTAACTTTACACTGTTATTTATGAAATAATCCGTCATAGGGAACCCGAAAGGGGCGTTGCGGGGTGCTAACACCTTCCTCGCACGTAACCGACTCCCTTACCCGACTCTGGTTGTAGTGGCCAAAGTTGATTTATGAAAATCAATTGCCTTATATCTTTTTCCAATGTTTTGAGTAAAATATTGGTGGCGACTCCAAGAACCCTTCTTTTTGCGAAAACCACTAATCCATGGAGGGTCCCGCTTGGGATTAACATGGATTGGTGAATCATTTAATAAATATTGTTAGTTTGATGAGGTCTCAGTTTGAGAATAAGTCGCTCTAACAATCCAACATTTTCCAAAACTTTAAAAAAGAGTCCAACCATCGTCGCAAATGCCAACGTCCGTTTCGGCGGGTGGCGACAGATGGCGACTCCACTGCGGAAGCCTCGAGAGTCAGTCCTATTTAGTGATGGATTGTTTCTAAAATAATAGTTTAAAATTACTTCATTACCCCTCACTTATATGATAACATGTTTTACCTAGTTAGCTTTAATAATTGTTGGATGTTTAAATTTTTGCAAATTGTTTGAAATATAAACTGCACACGAACCTTTGCACACAACAGTTCCCTCTATACCCGGGGGCATGAGTGGAAAGCCATAGGGAGTGGATGTTAGTACGGCCGGTTGTCGAATGGGTCTATAGGTGCCCGTAGACCGTTGTCGGAAAGCATCACTCAAGGTGATAACCATGAACTCAAGTCCGACAGTGCGTTGGAACTTTCCATCGACTTACGACGAGAGGGATTGGGTCCCTATAATGGGGGCACCTTGGGGGCCTCAGACCAGTGAGAACAGTTAGAACCTCCTTGAACATGCACTTTTCTGCAGGATACCCCTACCTCGTGATTCGCTCGTGACTGTTCGTGGATGAGTGAATTGTTTGTGCATTGTTTATGTGACATTGTTTGAGCATACATTGCATTCTTTAAACATACAACATTCCCTTTTAAAATAAGAATAAATAGGAATAAGAATCTTCCATTACATGGTGTTAACATCTACCTTCATCACATTCATATAGGTAGTTTCCCTTTTCACCCAAAAAAAAATAATAAATAAATATACAAAAAAAAAACAAAATACCCAAAAAAAAAGATATTTATCCAAACCAAGCAATATCATGCATCATCTTAGGAGCATCCCGAAAACATGATAATGCTTAGTTGAATAAACACAATGCATGCATATTCAACGCCATCATCTCATATCATGCATTCTTATCAAAGATCATGGAGGGATCTAGGTTTGCATTTCATACATCCCTCCTAGTAATTTACTAATAACATTAATAAAAAGAAAGGATTAATCGATGCATATGTTCAAAATGGATCGCACGCCGTTTGTTATTGAGTGTAAACCAACAACCGCGCCAAGCGAACGCACATCAATTCCGTTGTTGGTAATCAAGACGAATAAAGGGGAAGGTCCGACACCGTTAAGGATCACTGCTCCAAGACCTTTTCCCTACGAATCGAATAAGGCTGTGCCATGGATATACGACATCCATTCTTCTGCCGACAGCGATATCTCTAACATCGCTGGACTTGGGGGCATGACTAGGAGTGGCAGGATCTACACTCCCGAAGATCTTCATGATAAAGCTCCCAAGAACAAAGGAAAAGAAAAAGAAAAAGAAAAAACGAGGAAAATAAGGAATCCGAGGAGGACACTGATGAGCTGTTAAAATATATCAGACAGAGCGAGTACTCCATTGTGGATCAACTTCATAGGACGCCAGCAAAGATTACTCTGTTGTCGTTGATCCTAAGCTCCGAACCGCATCGACAAGCTCTGTTGAAAGTCTTGAACGAGGCATACGTGTTGCACACTATCTCCCAAGACAAGTTTGAGGGGATTGTTAGTGACATCACGGCTAATGATCACCTCACTTTCACCGATGAAGAAATCCCCGTTGAGGGACCAAACCACAACAAGCCCTTGCACATCTCTGTAAAGTGCAAGGAATATCACATCGCTAAAGTCTTGGTGGATAATGGATCTTCCTTGAATGTGATGCCAAAAAGAACGTTCGATCAAGTGGCAATCAAGGGAATCCAAATGCGCCCGAGCAACATGATCGTCCGAGCTTTCGACGATTCTAAAAGAGAAGTGGTGGGAGAAATCAATCTTCCAATCCAAATTGGACCCACCATCTTTAATGTCGAATTTCAAGTGATGGACATTACTCCCGCATATAGCTGTCTCCTCGGCCGACCTTGGATTCATGATGCGAAAGTTGTTCCCTCTACGCTCCACCAGAAAGTCAAATTCATAGTGGGTGACAAGCTGGTGACTGCACAAGCCGAAGATGACATTCTCATCAGCAAGCCATCTGCCATACCTTACGTGGATGCAGCAGAGGAAGCTCTAGAGACCGCCTTCCAAGCATTGGAGATTGCCAATGTCGAAACGTTTCCTCGAGAAATGAAGAAGGTAGCCTACATGCTCACCAAGAACGGATACTTGCCCGGACAAGGACTTGGCAAGGATTCCCAAGGAATTCCCGAGCTACCCATTATTAAGGACAATCTGGGGAAACAAGGGTTAGGATACAACCCTAATAAAGATCAAAGGACAAAGAGGAACAAAGATCCTTCTCGACGTTCTTTAAGCCAGATCTTTAGGAAGGCCGATTCACAAGCGTCAAGGCCGGTCGTCGTCATCAAGTGCTCTTCTCCTTCCGATAGGGATGTATAGATCTAATGACTGTTAGAGATCACTCCTCGGGGACAGCCCGACCCCCGAGCCTCGATAGGGCACATGTTTCCGTTAGAATTATAATAAAATCATTCTTTATTAATTCTTACTGCTTCTCTTCTTGCTTACAATAAATTTCTAGACCACATTATTTTAACCCTGTTTGAATAAGCATGAATGAGGTTAAAATTGTCTTAATAACAATAAACCTGCATCATTTTTATGTGGAAGTGTGTATGACAACTTGGAGCACCTTTCCTTGGCCTCAACAAGTGCCATCATGGATAGAAAGAAATCCTTTAAAATAAAAAAAAAGAGCTCGGCACCCAAAAAGGGGGCTGCGCAAAAATAAGAGCAAAGAACCCGCTAGGAATCCCACGAAAGGGTGACCTAGGCAAAAGTTAGGGTTGCAAAAATGAACAAAAACAAAGGTCCGCTAAGACGCCACAAAAGGGTGTTTTAGGTAAAAATAAGGACAATCAAAAAGCGAAAATAAATCCATGATGGTACCATGAGCTGAATTCAAAAAGAAAGGTTCAAGGAAACTATCTAAGTTGTCAAATCATAACGTCAATAACAAGACTTCCTTAACTTCATAAGTGTTTAATCAAACAAGCCTAAACACATAAGCCTACCTTGGCCATCCATTCTTACAAAAACCATTTTCGAAAAAATAATCCCCTCTAAAACACAAACTTCCGAACAAAATATATCTTTCCCTTCTTTTCTCTTGTCCCAAACGATTTTAGAGTAATCTAGCGGAAACATGGAGATATAGTGGTCAATAGGAGGGTTGACACGTCTTCTAAAGGAAGGGAAGGATCACTGGGTCGATGACACCAATCTCGATATAACACGCATCATTCCTCGGTTACAGAAATCGGCAGCGCACAGCCCGTTTAAGAGGAATGACAAAATCCAAGCAAAGAAACGCATCGGTTAATTCTTTTGAAAAATAAATCAAATAGAATTAGGTGCATCATACCGCATACATGCATACAGATGATAGGTGTACTGGAAGATCACTTATTCTCTGTTTATCAAAAAAAAAACAAAAAAAAAAAAAAACTCAAATACGGCCGTATCCAATTCAGTACGTCCGTATTAAAATTAGGGTTATGCACATTTTTTTTAACTCAATACGGGCGTACTGAGTTGAATACGCCCGTATTGGCCATAACGGTCACACCAATACGGGCGTATTGAATTCAATACGGCCCGTATTGGCCCCCCATTTTGTACAATAACGGTAAGGTCAGTACGGCCGTACTAAATTCAATACAGGCCGTACTAACCTACTTTTTTCTATAAATACGCCCCTTCCCCCTCTCATTCTTCACAGCATTCTCATCCCTCTGCATACTTTGTCTGTGAGTGAGTCTGAGCTCCCCCCCAATTCCAAGAAATGGCCGAGTCATCAAGAAAGAGGCACAGGGTCTCCGCGCAACTCGAAATGACCGCGCGGCATCAAGAGAGGCTGGAGCTCCTTGAGTCATTCATATTCCAGCCGTCAAGGGTGCTCGACTTCACCATTCTCCGGGCGATGGAATGGGAGGATGAGGTCCGAGGCTACATCAACGCCATAGGATGGGGATTCCTCTTTGATCCCCACCCTCAGATCTTCCCGACTGCGACGAAGGAGTTTCTGGCTACCGTCGGCGTCACTGAGTCGACGAACAGCTTTGGCGCGATAGTCTACTCAGTGGATTTTTGAATGAGGGGAGGATACCGCTCCTTGACACTGGACGAATTCAACGTCCAGGCTGGCTTCTTTCAGCGAGCTGATCAGCTGGAGTATCGGGACGCCATCTACGAATGCCCCGATAATCTGACCACGAACGAGATGTGGAGAGAGCTCACGGGTCAGATGGACTACCACGCCGGAGTGAAGGGTACTCGGCTCCCGACGGCGCTCCGGATTTGCCACAAGCTGATCACCGGCTCCATCCATGCCAGACCGAAGAGCCCAGAGTCAGTGACACGGCAGGATCTACTGGCTCTTTACTGCATGGCCACCGGACAGAGGGCCAACCCCGGATTCTTTTTCCTCGAGCATATAAAGAATCTCGGGGCAAGAGAGGGTAGCGATGCTCGGCGAGGGTACATTATGGTCTCCACGCTCCTTTCACGACTCGCCGAGACTTGGGAGTGCCCCGATGACGTAGATGCGGGGGAATTGGCGCCCAAGCCCATCAATGCGGCCACCCTGCTCAACATGAAGATTATTGCCAGGGCAGGGAGGCAATATGTACGAGCGACCACCCACGACACCTTCAGCGAGCTCTTCGAGAACATCGAGCTCCCGGGTGATGTGGACCCGCAGCCAGAGGCCAACACCTCGCAGCAGGACAGGGCCTACTTTGATGCTCGTTTCGAAGCGTTGCAGCAGAGCATCGACGCTCGATTCGACACTGCTCAGCATAGTATCGACGCCCTCAGACAGGATTTTGATAGCCTGTCAGTCTGGCTGCATCATCGCTTCCCAAACCCTCCACAGGATCCGCCGGCAGAGGAATGAAGACCGACCTCTTTTTCTTACTTTTTGTTTATTTGATGGATCGGGCTGTGCCCCACTTTTCATTATCATTGTACAAATTTAATTTCATTCTCCACTTCGAATTCAAAATTCTTTAGCACTTCAATTTCTATACAGAAAAAGCCAAAAATCGACAAAAAAGGCAAAATTCAGAAAATCAAACAATCATACAGAATAACTGAGCCTGGAGAGGCTTGCCGAAATAATACTCCCCAGAGACATCTCAGCTTGCACTCTTGGGCCGAATTCCCAGTGAAAGCTATCAGAGCAAGATCAGCAAGATTCCCCGATGGAAACATGATCATCCGAACAGAATATCCGAGTCAAAGGACTTAAACTTCCTCGGTGGAAGATAGCTTTCCAACTCGAGCGCCGAGTGAAGCTAAGCCTGAAGAGGCTTTCTAAATAATACTCTGGGATACACAAGATCCTAAAATTCCTATTCGCCTACTCAGAGGCACTCCTTCAAAAAGGAAAATCAGAAAAGATCAATACGACAGAATTCCTCAGCGGATAACAGCCTACGCAGAGGCCACAAAACCAAGAAAATCAAAAAGTCACCCGAATAAGGATAACCGAGATACTCCACCAACGTCGAAAGGACGTCAGCCAATCATAAGGCATCGCTCACCTCAGAAAGAGCATCTTTGTGTCTGCATCCCCAAGGAATCAGAAATTCCCCAGTGGGCACCGACTACGCAATGGAAAGTTGGGACACAAGAACCTATGAGTAACTGCACATCCCCTAGACGGATCCCTGCGTTATCCAGCCCTCAGCGGCACCAAAATCGAAAACAACTGTCGAAGCAGCATCATGGACTATGGAGACAAAATCATCACAAATCCCTGGAGAGGGCAAACTCACGCTACCAAAGTGACCAGAAGCACGGAGGTATGCAACCCTAGGGAGGGCAAACTGCAGACCCTGGAGAGGGCAAACTCAAGCTGCCAAAGTGATCAGAAACACTGAGGTATGCAACGAGCCTGGAGAGGCGACGACTAATACTCAGCTACCCCGTCGTCAGAAACACGGAGGTATGCAGCTGCCGAGGTTGTCAGAAACACCAAGGTATGCACGAGCCTGGAAAGGCGACGACTAATACTCAGCTACCCCGTCGTCAGAAACACGGAGGTACGCAGCTGCCAACATCGTCAGAAACATGGAGGCATGCACACCCTGGAGAGGGCAAACTCACGCTACCGAGGTTGTCAGAAACACCGAGGTATGCACGAGCCTGGAGAGGCGACGACTAATACTTAGCTACCCCGTCGTCAGAAACACGGAGGTATGCAGCTGCCAAGGTTGTCAGAAACACCAAGGTATGCACGAGCCTGGAGAGGCGACGACTAATACTCAGCTACCCCGTCGTCAGAAACACGGAGGTACGTAGCTGCCAACATCGTCAGAAACATGGAGGCATGCACACCCTGGAGAGGGTAAACTCACGCTACCGAGGTTGTCAGAAACACCAAGGTATGCACTGTAGACCCCTAAAATTGTCCGGGTCGGAAATAAAGCTTGAAGACTCTCGAAGACTGAAGGAAGATCAGCCAGAAGGACTCCTGGAAGGCCCTAGGAGGGTTCTCTGTAGGTCTAGAGGTCTTAGAATAGCTTAAAATAAGGAAGTGGAGGGAATGAAGCCCAATACGGCCGTACTGAACTTAATACGGCCGTATTGAAGCTTCAATACGGCCACAGTGAACTCAATACGGCTGTATTGAAGTTTCTGAAACTTCAATACGGCCGTACTGAAATCAATACGCCCGTATTGAAGCTTCAATACAGCCGCAGTGAACTTAATACGGGCGTATTGAAATTTCTGAATTTCAATACGGCCGTATTGATTCCGTAGCCCGTATTGGGCCTGTTCCCTATAAATATGACGTCAATTGGACGTCATTTGACACTTTTTAAACATAGTTTTAACCCTCTCCTTGAGTATTCTGGGGTTTTTGAGCAGTGTTCTGCCCTAGAAATCACTCGGAGAGTTGATCCGACGAAGTTCTTGAGCCCCGAGCCATTTTGCTTGAGGATCGAACCTAGTCGAAGGGAAATCCTCCAGATTTCCATAGTCAAAATTTTATAGGAGGGAGCGAGCGGGCTTGTAGAGCGAGGGAACGCCAAAAAGCTTCCCAGTTTTACGAAACATATAAAAGCACGCTTCAAAGGTTTCTTCTTCAAAATCCTTCCTTTTACTGCTTTCTGATTGTTTCATCGCATATCTAATTTATTCGCCATGTAGATATCTTGTTCATAATCGTTTATAATAAATAGGGGTAATTTAGTAATTTTACATTGTTATTTATAAAGTAATCTGTCATAGGGAACCCGAAAGGGGCGCTGTGGGGTGCTAACACCTTCCCCACGCGTAACCGACTCCCTTACCCGACTCTGGTTGTAATGGCCGAAGTCGATTTTTAAATCGATTGCCTTAAACTTCTTTTTCCAATGTTTTGAGTAAAACATTGGTGGCGACTCCATGAACCCTCCTTTTGCGAAAACCACTAATCCATGGAGGGTCCCGCTTGGGATTAACATGGATTGGTGAGCCTTTTAATAAAATTGCTCGTTTGACGAGGTCTCAGTTTGAGAATTAGTCATTCTAGCAATCCACATTTTTTAAACAAATAAACGAGTCCAACCATCCTTCGCGAATGCCGAAAGCCCGTTTCGGGCCGGTGGCGACAGATGGCGACTCCACTGGGGAAGCTTCGAGAGTCAGTCCCATTTAGTGACAGATTATTTTAACAAATAATAGTTAAAATTACTTCATTACCCCTTACTTGTATGATAACATGTTTATCTATATGGCTTTAATAACTGTTGTATTTTTAAATTTCCGCAATTGTTTGAAATAAAAACTGCACACAAACCTTTGCACACAACAGTTCCCTCTATACCCGGGGGCATGAGTGATAAGCCATAGGGAGTGGATGTTAGTACGGCCGGTTGTCGAATGGGTCTATAGGTGCCCGTAGACCGTTGTCGGAAAGCATCACTCAAGGTGATAACCATGAACTCGAGTCCGACAGTGCGTTGGAACTTTCCATCGACTTACGACAAGAGGAATTGGGTCCCTATAATGGGGGCACCTTGGGGGCCTTAGACCAAGTGAGAACAGTTAGAACCTCCTTGAATATGCACTTTTCTGCAGGAGACCCCTACCTCGTGATTCGCTCGTGACTGTTCGTGGATGAGTGAATTGTTTGTGCATTCGTTATGTGACATTGTTTGTACATTAATAAAGAAAAAACCTCGTGATAAGGTCTAAGAATAATCCCCATGCATGAAAATACCATGACATGAGAGGAAAAAGCATGTGCGAAAATATAATAAAAGTAAGGAGCATAGGCATCATTATCAATAATACCTCATGCATCCTCATAAACCATGCATTTTAGGTTCACCAATACCTCTTGATGTGAGTGAAAGGGACCCATGACTATTGAGATTCTCCGTTGGGGAGAGATCATAGGCTAGGGAGGGTGATAAACCTTCATCTTAAAAAGGCAGTGCCTTAAAGATGGAGTCTTATCAAGCTCACATCAAGAGTGTATTCATATCATAAATAAGCTAATTAGAATAAACATTCATTTTAGAAAGTGGCTGGTCATCTCTCTGTCCTCACGCGCGCGCAGAAAATCAAGAAAATGGAAGCGCTGGAGGAGCAAAATAAGAAGCTCACAACCGAGCTCTCTCAGCTCAAAGAACAGATGGCGCAAATGATGGAGCTCATGCGTCATCACAATATACATGGATCACACCACAGTGACCATGAGTCCCATCATGGAGAGGAGGAAGAGCATGAGGAAGAGCCTCCACACGCTATACCTATAGGGGCTGGAATTGTAATCAAAGAGCCCGAGGTTTCAAAAGAACAATTCCACGCCCTAGAGGATCGGTTGAGGGCTATGGAGGGGCATGATTTTGACATCAAAGATGCCGCCGACATGTGCCTAGTGAGGGACATTCAATTCCCTCCTAAATTTAAAGTGCCAGATTTCCCAAAATACGTGGGATCGACTTGCCCTAAGAGTCATCTCACCATGTACTGCCGAAAGATGGCTGCATATGCCACAAATGAAAAGCTCTTGATCCACTGCTTCCAAGAGAGCTTGGCTGATACCGCGCTCAACTGGTATATGCAGCTAGATGGAAATCTAGTACACACATGGAGGCAGTTGGTCGACGCCTTTCTCAAGCGCTACAAATACAACATCGACCTAACACCCGATAGGTCAGATCTTCAAGCCTTGAGTAAAAAGAACGATGAATCTTTCAAGGCGTACGCCCAACGATGGAGGGAGTTGGCGGCACAAATAGAACCTCCGCTGTCGGATAAGGAGACGGTGTCCCTATTCATAAACTCGTTGACCGGTCCCTATTATGACAAGATGATAGGGAACACGACAACGCTCTTCTCGGACATCATCACCATTGGAGAAAGGGTGAAACAAGGATTGAAAAGTGGGAAGCTAGCTAAGCCTTCCCAATCATTCGAGGCTAAGAAGACCTTCGGGAAGAAGAAAGAAGGAGGAGTCAATGCTATAACCATATCCTCGGCTACTTCCACTTCGAAGTCGGGAAAATCGCAATTCACCCCTGTGAAGAAGTTTGATAAACTTCCGACCACTTATAGCGATCTCCTGCCGAAGCTAGTAGAAGCCAAACTTCTAGCTTATGCTCCACCAAGAAAGATCGACCCACCTTACCCCGATTGGTACAAGCCACAAAACAAGTGTTTATACCATTCGGGGGCACCAGGGCATTCAACAGAGAAATGCCTAGCTCTCAAATATAAGGTCCAAGACCTTATCGATGCTGGGTGGGTCACTTTCGATTTGACAGCGCCCGACGTGAGCAAGAATCCTCTGCCGCAGCAGGAGTAGAGAAGAACAAGCCATGATAGGACCCCCCCCATATTCTTCTTTTAGGGACTCATGATCAGTACCCGAGATCATGAGGACCTTTTCATGTAAATAAGGGTTTTGTACAGTTTTACATACATATATCAATAAAGAGGCATTTTTCACATATCATTCTCTCTTTTGTTCTTTTCTCTCTTTCCTCATTAACATTAATAATTCTAAACCTAAACAGAACCAATAAAATAATTATGTCTGTAATTGTTCGCTCTGACCGGGATCCAAAAGTTGAGGATGAATGGGTTGAGTTGGACAGTGATGAGGAGACCATCTCTCCGGATCTGCAAAGACTGCTAGATCAAGAAACTCGTCTACTCCAACCGTGTCAAGAGAAATTGGAAACCGTGAATTTGGGGCAGGGCCGAGAAATAAAAGAGGTCAATATTGGGACCCATATCAGTGATGAAATAAGGACACATGTTTCCACTATGATTATAATAAAATCATTCTTTCTCATTGCTTCTTTTCTTGCTTATAATAAAATTCTAAACCACATTTTTTTAACCCTGTTTGAATAAACATGAATGAGGTTAAAATCATCTTAATAATAATAAACCCACATCATTTTTATGTGGAAGTGTGTGTGACAACTTGGAGTACCTCCCCTTGGCCTCGACAAGTGCCATCATGGATAAAAAGAAATCCTAAAAACAAAAAAGCTCGGCAGGAAACCCAAAAAGGGACTGCGCAAAAATAAGAGCGAAGAACCCGCTAGGAATCCCACGAAAAGGTGACCTAGGCAAAAGTTAGGGTTGCAAAAATGAATAAAAACAAAAGTCCGCTAAAACGCCACAAAAGGGTGTTTTAGGCAAAAATAAGGACAATAAAAAAAAAAGAAATCCATGATGGTACCATGAACCGAATTCAAAAAGAAAGGTTCAAGAGAAGCTATCCAAGTTGTCAAAATCACAACGTCAATAAACAAAGATTTTCTTAACTTCATAAGTGTTTAATCAAACAAGCCTAAACACATAAGCCTACCTTGGCCAAACATTCTTACAAAATCCATTTTTCAAAAATAAAATAATCCCCTCTAAAACACAAACTTTTGAAAAATATCTTTCCCTTCTTTTCTCTCTTGTCCCAAAAGATTTTAGAATAATCTAGTGGAAGCATGGAGAAATAAATCATCACTGATAACGGATCTAATCTGAACAACAAAATGGTGGAAGAACTGTGCCAATAATTCAAGATCCAACACCACAACTCTTCCCCATATCGGCCAAAGATGAATGGGGCAGTCGAGGCAACCAAAAAGAACATCAAGAAAATAGTGCAAAAGATGGTTGTCTCATTTAAAGACTGACACGAGAGGTTACCCTTTGCTCTTCATGGTTATAGGACTTCAGGAGGCAGTTCTACCCGTTGAAGTCGAAAAACCTTATATAAGGGTAATCATGGAAACAAAACTTTCCGAGGCAGAAAGGATTCAAAGCCGATACGACCGGTTGAACCTTATCCAAGAGAAACGGCTGAACGCCATATGCCATGGTCAAGCCTATCAGAGGAAGATCAAGAAGGCTTTTGACAAGAAAGTCCACCCTCGAGTCTACCATGAGGGAGAGTTGGTAATGAAGAAATTACTACCAATTCAAAAGGGCAAAATCGGAAAGTGGGCCCTAAATTACGAAAGACCGTACGAGCTTTCTCAGGAGGAGCATTGATCCTCACAAACATGGATGGAGAAGAACTTCGATACCCAGTCAACGCTGACGTGGTAAAGAAGTACTATGCTTGAAGACGTTGCTTGCATAGGCCCACTAGGATGAAAACCCGAAAAGGGCGTCCTAGGTAAAAGTTAGGGCAAAATAAAAAGCCCGCCAGTACAAGGGTACTAGGCAAAACAAAGGCAAAATCGTCCCCGCTAGGATACGTCCTAGGCAAAAGTTAGGGGCAAAAGAATAAGATGTAAAAGCAAAGCAAGCAACGATCGCTTGAATCGAAAACCGAAAGGCGGTTCAAGTGATTATCTTCTAGAAGCAAGCGTCTTGCAGCATCTACACTCCTGGCTCAGGCCGAAGCAATCAGGGAAGCGTAAAGAGCAACAATTACAGATATAATTGTTAAGCCCAATGTATATAGCCTACCCTGGCCAGGCATTCTTCAGAAATTCCCTTTGTAAACCTTTCTGTATAAACATCTGTGAATATCAATAAAATATCCATTTGTTTCTTTTCTCTCTTGACCATGTGATTATGCCTTTAAATTGATGTTTCCAAAAATTGTATGAAACTCTTTTAATAATCGGTCAAATAAAGAAAATTGGAGGGGTTCTCGCAAAGACCCATAATCTCCTGCCTTAAAAAACTCATAAAAGTACTCCCTCGCGTCAATGACAGAAGTCCCTCTAAAAGAAGAAGAGGATAGGGAGAGCCGTTCACTTTTCTAAATAAATGAATAAAAAATAAAAATTGCATTACGTGCATCACACACAGTAGTTGCACATTCAAAGACCTTATCATAAGGCAATTGCATAAAATAGAAAAAATAGGAAAAATTGCTTGTGTATGGCAGCGGTCAACAGAAAAAGCCAAAAAATGACAAAAAAGGCAAAATACAGATAAAAGCCGAAAATAAAAAAAGGCAAGGATACAGAAAATCCAACAAACAGTTTGTACAGAATAACTGAGCCTGGAGAGGCTTGCTGAAATAATACTCTCTCAGAAATAACTGAGCCTGTAGAGGCTCGCCGAAATAATACTCCCTCATACAGAATAACTGAGCCTGGAGAGGCTTGCCAAAACAATACTCATTCAGAATAACTGAGCCTGGAGAGGCTCGCAGAAATAATACTCCCCAGAGGAAACCTCAACTCACGCTCTTGGACTAAAAATCCCCAGCAAGAGCTATCAAGCAAGATCGTCAAAATCCCTAATGGAAACACGATCGCCCAAGAAGAATATCTAAGTCAAAGGACTTTAAAACTTCCTCAGTGAAGATAGCTCTCCAACTCAGGCGTTGAGTGAGGCTAAGCCTGCAGAGGCTTCCTAAATAATACTCTGGGATACATAAGATCCCCCATTCCCCAGTCGCCAACTCAGAGGCATCCCTGCAAAAGGAGAAAAAATCAAAAAAATATCAATAAATATTTCCCAAGCGGAATTCGGCATTCAGCCAATCATCAAACATCAAAATAATTCGCCTACTCAGAGGCACTCTTACAAAAAATCAAAAATCAAAAAGATCAATAATCATTCCCCAAGCGGAATCCGGCTCTCAGCCAATCATTGAACGTCAAGCTGATACGCCTAACAGAAGAGGCCAGTCAAGAAATGAATGACAAAATCCCCAGTGGATAAACAGCCTACACAGAGGCTACAAAAAATCAAAAATCGAAAAGAGACACCCGAATAAAAGACAACCGGGATACTCCACCTACGTCAAAAGGACGTCAGCCAAACATAAGGCATTGCTCAACTCAGAGAGAGAGCATCTGTGTCTATACCCCAAGGAGTCAGAAATTCCCCAAGGGTACCAACAATGCAATGCAAGTTGGGGCACAGGAACCTGTGAATGACTGCACATCCCCTAGACGGATCCCTGCGTTATCCAGCCCTCAGCGGCACAAAATCAGAAACAACCGTCGAAGCAGCATCGTGGAGTGTGGAGACAAAATCATCACAAATCCCTGGAAAGGAGATACTCACGCTACCCCGTCGTCACAAACACGGAGGTATGCAGCTTCCGGCTCGAGCAACGAGCGAAGCTATCCCTGGAAAGGAGATACTCATGCTACCCCGTCGTCGCAAACACGGAGGTATGCAGCTTCCGGCTCGAGCAACGAGCGAAGCTAAGCCTGGAGAGGCGAAACTCACACTGCTCACCGTCGTCACAAAGGTGCTTAGTTTCCGGCTCGAACAAAGAGCGAAGCTAAGCCTGGAGAGGCGAAACTCACACTGCTACCGTCGTCACAAAGGTACTTAGCTTCCGGCTCGAGCAAAGAGCGAAGCTAAGCCTGGAGAGGCGGTACTCACAGCTTCCAGCTTGGGCAGCAAGCAAAGCAAAACCTGGAGAGGCTACTCAACAATTTTCCACCGGAAGACGCTACAAGTCAGAAGGTTGGCACATCACCCGGACAATTGGGTCAACTCCTTTACTTGTCAGCCGTTACACCAAAAGACCGTTTGACTAAGTAAAGGGGGGGCAGCTGTAGACCCCTAAAATTGTCCGGGTCGGAAATAAAGCTTGAAGACTCTCGAAGACTGAAGGAAGATCAGCCAGAAGGACTCCTGGAAGGCCCTAGGAGGGTTCTCTGTAGGTCTAGAGGTCTTAGAATAGCTTAAAATAAGGAAGTGGAGGGAATGAAGCCCAATACGGCCGTACTGAACTTAATACGGCCGTATTGAAGCTTCAATACGGCCGCAGTGAACTCAATACGGCCGTATTGAAGTTTCTGAAACTTCAATACGGCCGTACAGAAATCAATACGCCCGTATTGAAGCTTCAATACAGCCGCAGTGAACTTAATACGGGCGTATTGAAATTTCTGAATTTCAATACGGCCGTATTGAACTCAATACGGCCGTATTGAAGTTCAAAAATTTCAATACGACCGTATTGATTCCGTAGCCCGTATTGGGCTTGTTCTCTATAAATATGACGTCAATTGGACGTCATTTGACACTTTTTAAACATAGTTTTAACCCTCTCCTTGAGTATTCTGGGGTTTTTGAGCAGTGTTCTGCCCTAGAAATCACTCGGAGAGTTGATCCGACGAAGTTCTTGAGCCCCGAGCCATTTTGCTTGAGGATCGAACCTAGTCGAAGGGAAATCCTCCGGATTTCCATAGTCAAAATTTTATAGGAGGGAGCGAGCGGGCTTGTAGAGCGAGGGAACGCCAAAAAGCTTCCCAGTTTTACGAAACATATAAAAGCACGCTTCAAAGGTTTCTTCTTCAAAATCCTTCCTTTTACTGCTTTCTGATTGTTGCATCGCATATCTAATTTATTCGCCATGTAGATATCTTGTTCATAATCGTTTATAATAAATAGGGGTAATTTAGTAATTTTACATTGTTATTTATAAAGTAATCTGTCATAGGGAACCCGAAAGGGGCGCTGTGGGGTGCTAACACCTTCCCCACGCGTAACCGACTCCCTTACCCGACTCTGGTTGTAATGGCCGAAGTCGATTTTTAAATCGATTGCCTTAAACTTCTTTTTCCAATGTTTTGAGTAAAACATTGGTGGCGACTCCATGAACCCTCCTTTTGCGAAAACCACTAATCCATGGAGGGTCCCGCTTGGGATTAACATGGATTGGTGAGCCTTTTAATAAAATTGCTCGTTTGACGAGGTCTCAGTTTGAGAATAAGTCATTCTAGCAATCCACATTTTTTAAACAAATAAACGAGTCCAACCATCCTTCGCGAATGCCGAAAGCCCGTTTCGGGCCGGTGGCGACATGCACGAGCCTGGAGAGGCGACGACTAATACTCAGCTACCCCGTCGTCAGAAACACGGAGGTATGCAGCTGCCAAAATCGTCAGAAACATGGAGGCATGCAGACCCTGGAGAGGGCAAACTCACACTACCGAGGTTGTCAAAAACACCGAGGTATGCAACGAGCCTGGAGAGGCGACGACTAATACTCAACCTGGAGAGGCTACTCAACAGTTTTCCCACCTGAAGACACTACAAGTCGGAAGGGTGGCCTGTTCCCCGGACAATTGGGTCAACTCCTTTACTTGTCAACCGGTATACCAGAAAGCCGTTTGACTAAGTAAAGGGGGGGCAGCTGTAGACTCCTAAAATTGTCAGGGTCAGAAATAAGACTCAAAGACTCTCGAAGACCGAAGGAAAGTCAGCCAGAAGGACTCCTGGAAGACCCTAGGATGATTCTTTATAAGTCTAGGAGTCTTAGAGTAGCTTAGAATAAGGGTGTGCGAGGATTGGAGCTCAATACGCCCTCCCAGAGGTTCAGTACGACCGTACTGAGCCATTTGAACTGCAATACGGCCGTAGTGAACTCAATACGGCCGTATTGACCTCCTAGGCCGTATTGCGCCTCAATCCTATAAATAGGACGTCATTTGCACGTCCTCCCACACTTTTTACACATTCCTCAACCCTCCTACTGAGTATTCTTGGGTTTTTGAGCTTTTCTCTGCCCTAGATATCTCTCCGGGAGCCGATCCGACGAAGTTCTTGAGTCATGAGCCATTAGCTTGAGATTCGAACAAGTCGAAGGGAAATCTCTTTGATTTCCATAGTAAAAATTTGTCTTTAGGGGAAAGGAGCGAGCGGACGTGTAGTGGGAAGGAGCGCCAAAAAGCCTCCTAACGTTGTTCAGATGTATATAAAAGCCCGCTTCGGAGGTTTCTTTCTAAATCCTTTCTTTTACCGCTTTTATTGATTTTTGATTGTCGCATTGCATGTTTAGAGCTTTCATCATGTAAATATTTAATCTATAATCGTTTCTAATAAATAGGGGTAATTTAGTAACTTTACACTGTTATTTATGAAATAATCCGTCATAGGGAACCCGAAAGGGGCGTTGCGGGGTGCTAACACCTTCCTCGCACGTAACCGACTCCCTTACCCGACTCTGGTTGTAGTGGCCAAAGTTGATTTATGAAAATCAATTGCCTTATATCTTTTTCCAATGTTTTGAGTAAAATATTGGTGGCGACTCCAAGAACCCTTCTTTTTGCGAAAACCACTAATCCATGGAGGGTCCCGCTTGGGATTAACATGGATTGGTGAATCATTTAATAAATATTGTTAGTTCGATGAGGTCTCAGTTTGAGAATAAGTCGCTCTAACAATCCAACATTTTCCAAAACTTTAAAAAAGAGTCCAACCATCGTCGCGAATGCCAACGTCCGTTTCGGCGGGTGGCGACATACCTAAATTTTTCCTCTGAATTTATGTTGTAGGAATGCTTGAGGGCCAAAAATCTACTTTGGTATCTTGATAGTGGCTGCTCAAGGCATATGACTGGGGATCCTTCAAAATTCTCAAGTCTGAAATTGAAGAATGAAGGGTATGTTACCTATGGTGACAACAACAAAGGGAGAATACTTGGTCATGGCAATGTTGGTAACTCTTCCTCTCAAACATTGATTGAAAATGTATTGCTTGTTGATGGATTGAAACATAATTTGTTGAGTATAAGTCAACTAAGTGACAAAGGGAAATGTTGGTAATCCCTCCTCTCAAACATTGATTGAAAATGTTTTGCTTGTTGAAGGTTTGAAACATAATTTGTTGAGTATAAGTCAACTAAGTGATAAAGGTTTTAAAATTGAATTTGATAACACATGTTGCTTGATATGTGATAAAAAGAGTAAAGAAATCAGATTCATTGGTAAAAGAATTGACAATATATACATGCTTGACTTAGAACATTCTATAACAATGTCAAATACTAAGTGTCTAATAACTCAAGAAGAAAATATATGAGTTTGGCATAGGAGGGCTGCACATATTCATATGGATCATTTAAATAAGCTGTGTAGGAAAGAATTAGTGGTTGGTCTACCTAAACTCAAGTTTGGAAAAGACAAACTATGTGATGCTTGTCAAAAGGGCAAGCAAGTGAAGGCTAACTTTAAAAGAAAAAATCAGATTTCCACATCTAGACCTTTGCAATTAATTCACATGGATTTGTTTGGTCCTTCAAGAATCATGAGCTTAGGCGGAAACTACTATGGCTTAGTGATTGTTGATGACTACTCAATGTAACGACCCGACTGGTCACTACGCCCGGCATAGCACACTAGAAACACCAGACAGATAGAACAAGTATATGAATATAGGATCTAGAATATATAGATATACAAGGTTCCAGTCTGACTAGAGTTAAAGTCTACTAAATAAAAAAAATACAACCAAATGCTACTATCCCACGTAGCCACAAGCAAAACGACATCGCCAAGCAAAATAGCTGCAAGTTCCACCAACCTCACCACAAGACGCACATCTATTCCTGCCCTGCTCCCATACACAGTATGATCATCGCAGTCCAAAAACATGGAAAACAACAAAAGGGTAAGCTAGTGAAATTAAAATTCAGCATACAATTATATAAATGTCAATATAAATAACAACAGATCCAGTTATCAGCACACTTGTACAGCTCATACCACTCAACAACATCAGCACCGCAATGCGGCAATATCAGCACTGCTTAGCAGCAACAACAGCACCACTCTAGTGGCTATAACGGCACCGCAAAGTGGCAACAACAGCACCACTCTAGTGGCTATAACGGCACAGCAAAGCGGCAACAACAGCATCGCCTTAGCGGTTAGAATCAGCACCACATGTGTGGCTAACAACAGCACCGACTTAGCGGCTATAATATTACCCAACCCAGCATATCTCAGCACAGTACAGCACAGCACAACACAGCAATTCAACACAATTATTACTTTCTACAATTCAGCCCAACGGTCTATAATTCCGTTATACTATATAATTTCTCTTATTAATCCATTGATTCCAGCTCAACAATACACCTCTAATACAACTAACATATTTATCTCAGCTTAATCCCCTAATCATCACAACATATTTATCAAATTCGCTTGGTTCAGCATATAACATCATTGATTAACAATTTCGGCACAACTCCACAGTCAACATCCTATAGATCATCATCTCCTTGCGCGCCCGGCGCACTCGAGGTTGCGCCCAGCGTGACTCAACCCGAGAGCACCAAGGCTCTCCCGCTCCTGGCGCAATTCCGAATTGCGCCTAGCGCCTGTCTGGCAGAGACTCAAGGAGTCTCGGGCGCCCAGCGGAGCCTAACCCGTGCTCAGCGTGGGGAAGGCAGAGACCTACCAGGGTCTCGCGCCCAGCGCAATTCACAATTGCGCCCGGCGTGCCCTTGGCAGAGACTCCCAAGGAGCCTCCGCGCCCAGCGAGTCCAAAAGTGCGCCTAGCGCAGTCCAAGTATCCCAAAAACATGTTACTCTTGATATCGCGCCCAGCGCAGCTCGAGTCACGCCCGGCGCGGGCCAACCAGAGACCCCCATTTGCAAGCTCGCCCAGCGCACACAGCCTTGCTCCCGGCGGGCTTGCCTAAACAGAGTCTCCTGGTGGTCGCGCGCCCGGCGCGAAGAACAGCGCTCAGCGCGAACTCATCAGTAACTCTCCCAAGTTCGAAAAATTTCCAAAACCTGCAAAATTTCATAGAAAACTCACATGCAAACGGTTTAAAGTGCCACATTTTCATCAAGGAGCTCGAAAGTACCAGCTTTATGCGCATGCAACAACAGATCAAAGAAAATCTCAAATTTTGACTCAAAACCATAAAACCCCAAAACCCTAATTTTTCCAGCAACTCAGCCAAACACAAAATCAATCACCAGCAGCCAAATGAGTTCCTAAACCCATTTTCCAGCCAAAAACGCAGCCAAAATACTAACTTCCCTTACCTTGACTCCAGAATTTTGAGCTCCGGGAAGAATCAAATAAGTAGAAGATTGGGAAAGGATGGTGAACGGAGGAGGAAGAACCCGAATGCCAGCAAGTTTCTCGAAACCTAGTCAGCACCTATCCACCACAATCACCAAGAAGAACCTCCGTAAGCAAGAATTGAGTGTGAGGGTTGAGAGTGAACAAGAAAAAAAAATGAGCCAGCAATGAGGGTGAGAGGGAAAAAGAAAGGGTCCGGGAATGTCGCCACCGGCCCGAAACGGGCTTTCGGCATTCGCGAAGGATGGTTGGACTCGTTTATTTGTTTAAAAATATGGATTGCTAGAATGACTTATTCTCAAACTGAGACCTTGTCAAACGAGCAATTTTATTAAAAGACTCACCAATCCATGTTAATCCCAAGCGGGACCCTCCATGGATTAGCGGTTTTCATAAAAAGGAAGGGTTCATGGAGTCGCCACCAATGTTTTACTCAAAACATTGGAAAAAGGGATAAGGCAATTGATTTTATAAATCAACTTTGGCCATTACAACCAGAGTTGGGTAAGGGAGTCGGTTACGCGTGGGGAAGGTGTTAGCACCCCACAGCGCCCCTTTCGGGTTCCCTATGACAGATTATTTCTAAAATAATAGCGTAAAATTACTAAATTACCCCTATTTATTATAAACGATTATGAACAGGATATCTACATGGCGAATAAATTAGATATGCGATGCAACAATCAGAAAGCAGTAAAAGGAAGGATTTTGAAGAAGAAACCTTTGAAGCGTGCTTTTATATATTTCGTAAAACTGGGAAGCTTTTTGGCGTTCCCTCGCTCTACAAGCCCGCTCGCTCCCTCCTATAAAATTTTAACTATGGAAATCCGGAGGATTTCCCTTCGACTAGGTTCGAACCTCAAGCAAATGGCTCGTGGCTCAAGAACTTCGTCGGATCAACTCTCCGAGTGATTTCTAGGGCAGAACACTGCTCAAAAACCCCAGAATACTCAAGGAGAGGGTTAAAACTCTGTGTAAAAGTGTGAAATGACGTCAAAATGACGCCATATTTATAGGGAAAGGCGCAATACGGGCTATGGAATCAATACGGCCGTATTGAAATTTTTGAACTTCAATACGGCCGTATTGAGTTCAATGCAGCCTATTGAAGTTCAGAAATTTCAATACGGCCGTATTAAGTTCAGTGCGGCTGTATTGAAGCTTCAATACGGCCGTATTAAGTTCAGTACGGCCGTATTGAAGTTCAGAAACTTCAATATGGCCGTATTGAGTTCAGTGCGGCCGTATTGAAGCTTCAATACGGCCGTATTAAGTTCAGTACGGCCGTATTGGGCTTCATTCCCTCCACTTCCTTATTTTAAGCTATTCTAAGACCTCTAGACCTACAGAGAACCCTCCTAGGGCCTTCCAGGAGTCCTTCTGGCTGATCTTCCTTCAGTCTTCGAGAGTCTTCAAGCTTTATTTCCGACCCGGACAATTTTAGGGGTCTACAGCTGCCCCCCCTTTACTTAGTCAAACGGTCTTTTGGTGTACCGGCTGACAAGTAAAGGAGTTGACCCAATTGTCCGGGGAATAAGCCATCCTTCCGACTTGTAGTGTCTTCAGGTGGGAAAATTGTTGAGTAGCCTCTCCAGGTTGGTGCATACCTCCGCGCTTCTAGTCACTTTGGTAGCGTGAGTCTTGCCCTCTCCAGGGTGAGTTTGCCCTCTCCAGGGTGAGTATTAGTCGTCGCCTCTCCAGGCTTGTGCGTGAGTCTTGCCCTCTCCAGGGTGAGTTTGCCCTCTCCAGGGTGAGTATTAGTCGTCGCCTCTCCAGACTTGTGCGTGAGTCTTGCCCTCTCCAGGGTGAGTTTGCCCTCTCCAGGGTGAGTATTAGTCGTCGCCTCTCCAGACTTGTGCGTGAGTCTTGCCCTCTCCAGGGTGAGTTTGCCCTCTCCAGGGTGAGTATTAGTCGTCGCCTCTCCAGACTTGTGCGTGAGTCTTGCCCTCTCCAGGGTGAGTTTGTCGCCTCTCCAGGCTCGTGCGTGAGTCTTGCCCTCTCCAGGGTGAGTTTGCCCTCTCCAGGGTTTTGAGATAAGTTTGTTTCCACAGTCCACGATGCTGCTTCGACGGTTTGATTTTGATTTTGGTGCCGCTGAGGGCTGGATAACGCAGGGATCCGTCTAGGGGATGTGCAGTCATTCATAGGTTTTTGTGCCCCAACTTGCATTGCTTAGTTGGTACCCATGGGGAATTTCTAACTCCTTGGGGTGTAGACACAGATGCTCTTCTTGAATTGAGCGATGCCTTATGTTTGGCTGACGTCCTTTGACGTTGGTGGAGTATCCCGGTTATCCTTATTCGGGTATCTCTTTTGGGTTTTCATGTTTTTTGTCGCCTCTGTGTAGGCTATTATCCGCTGGGGGATGTTGTCGTGATGATTTTGTCTCCACAGTCCACGATGCTGCTTCGACGATTTTTTTTTTTTTTTTTTTTTTTGATTTTTGTGCCACTGAGGGCTGGATAACGCAGGGATCCGTCTAGGGGATGTGCAGTTACTCATAGGTTCTTGTGTCCCAACTTTCCATTGAGTAGTTGGTGCCCATTGAGGAATTTCTGTTTCCTTGGGGTGTAGACACGAAGATGCTCTTTCTGAGATGAGCGGTGCCTTATGATTGGCTGACGTCCTTTCGACGTTGGTGGAGTATCCCGGTTATCCTTATTCGGGTGACTCTTTTGATTTTCTGATTTTGTTGCCTCTGTGTAGGCTGTTATCCGCTAGGGGATTTTGTCGTTGATTTTGATTAGCCTCCTCTATTAGGCAAATAATCTTGATGTTTAATGATTGGCTGAAAAGCCAAATTCCGCTTGGGGAATTGTTATTGATTTCTTTTTTGGGTTTTCCTTTTTGAAGGAGTGCCTCTTGTGTAGGCGACTGGGGAATGGGGGATCTTCTGTATCCCAGAGTATTATTTAGGAAGCCTCTGCAGGCTTAGCTTCACTCAACGCCTGAGTTGGAGAGCTATCTTCACTGAGGAAGTTTAAGTCCTTTTGACTTGGATATTCTGCTTGGGCGATCGTGCTTCCATTAGGGATTTTGACGATCTTGCTTGATAGCTCTTGCTGGGGATTTTGAGTCCAAGAGCGTGAGTTGAGGTTTCCTCTGGGGAGTATTATTTCTGCGAGCCTCTCCAGGCTCAATTATTCTTTGATGTGGAGGATGAGGAGTATTTTGGTAAGCCTCTCCAGGCTCAATTATTTTGTAGGAGTATTGTTTCGGCAAGCCTCTCCAGGCTCAGTTATTCTGCATGAGTATTGTTTCGGCAAGCCTCTCCAGGCTCAGTTATTCTGCATGAGTATTGTTTCGGCAAGCCTCTCCAGGCTCAGTTATTCTGTATGAGGGAGTATTATTTCGGCAAGCCTCTCCAGGCTCAGTTATTCTGTATGATGCAGTTGATTTTCTGAATCTTTGCATTTTGCTTGCTGCTGTCATACACAAGCAATTTTTCTATTTTTTCTATTTTGTGTGGTTGCCTCATGACGAGGTCTTTGAAAATTTCTTTATGGCCAATACGGCCGTTATTCATTTCAGTATGCCCGTATTGAATTGAAAATTTGTTCATAACCCTAATTTTGGTACGGGCGTACTGAACATGATACGGGCGTATTGTTTTTTTTTTTTTTTATGAAGTTTATATTTTTTGTTTGTTTTTTCAATAAACAGAGAATAAGTGATCTTCCAGTACACCTATCATCTGTATGCATGTATGCGGTATGATGCATCTAATTCTATTTGATTTATTTTTTCAAAAGAATTAAACGATGCGTTTCTTTGCTTGGATTTTGCCATTCTTCCAGACGGACTGTGCTCTGCCGATTTCTGTTACCGAGGAATGATGCGTATTTGATTTTGGTGTCATCAACCAAATGATCCTTCCCTTTCTTTAGAAGATGTGTCAACCCTCCTATTGACCACTATATCTCCATGTTTCCACTAGATTATTCAAAAATCGTTGGGACAAGAGAGAAAAGAAGGAAAGGATATATTTTCAAAAGTTTGTGTTTTAGAGGGGATTATTTTATTTTTGAAAAATGGATTTTGTAAGAATGGCGGGCCAATGGTAGGCTTAAGTGTTTAGGCTTGTTCGATTAAACACTTATGAAGTTAAGCACATCTTTGTTATTAATGATTGTGCTTTGACAACTTGGATAGCTTTTCTTGAGCCCCTTGTTGAATTCAATTGATGGTACCATCATGGATTTATTTTGTTTTTTTCTTTTTTGACGGCCCTAACTTTTGCCTAAAACACCCCTTTGTGATGTCTTAGCGGGCTTTTGTCTTTATTTTGTAACCCTAACTTTTGCCTAGGTCACCCTTTTGTGGGATTCCTAGCGGGTCTTTTGCTCTTATTTTGTAACCCTAACTTTTGCCTAGGTCACCCTTTTGTGGGATTCCTAGCGGGTCTTTTGCTCTTATTTTTACGCAGTCCCCTTTTTGGGTTTCCTGCCGAGCTTATTATCTTTAGGATTTCTTTATCCATGATGGCACTTATTGAGGCCAAGAAAAGGTGCTCCAAGCTGTCATGCACATTTCCACATAAAAATGATGCGGGTTTATTGTTATCAAGATGATTTTAACCTCATTTATGCTTATTCAAACAGGGTTAAAATAATGTGGTCTAGAATTTTATTGCAAGCAAGAAAAGAAGCAATAAAGAATTAATGAAGAATGATTTTATTATAATCATAATGGAAACATGTGCCCTATCGAGGCTCGGGGGTCGGGCTGTCCCCGAGGAGTAATCTCTAATAGTCATCGGGTCTATACATCCTTATCAGAAGGAAAAGGACACTTGATGACGACAACCGGCCTTGACGCTTGTGAACCGGCCTTCCTAAAGATCTGGCTTAAAGAACGTCGAGAAGGATCTTGATTCCTCTTCGTTCTTTGATCTTTAACAGGGTTGTATCCTAACCCTTGTTTCCCCGGATTGTCCTTGATAATGGGTAGCTCCGGGATTCTTTGGGAGTCCTTGCCTAATCCTTGTCCTGGCAAGTATCCGTTCTTTGTGAGCATATGAGCTACCTTCTTCATTTCTCAGGGAAATGTCTTAACATTGGCGATCTCCAATGCTTGGAAGGCGGTTTCTAAAGCTTCCTCTGCTGCATCCACATAAGGTATGTTGGATGGCTTGCTGATGAGTATGTCATCTTCAGCTTATACAGTCACCAGTTTGTCACCCACTATGAACTTGACTTTCTGGTGGAGCGTAGAAGGAACAGCTCTTGCATCATGAATCCAAGGTCGGCCGAGGAGACAGCTGTATGTGGGAGTGATGTCCATCACTTGGAATTCGATGTTTAAAGATAGTGGGTCCAATTTGGATTGGGAGATTGACTTCTCCCACCACTTCTCTTTTAGAACCGTCGAAAGCTCGAACGATCATGTTGCTCGGGCGCATTTGGAGTCCCTTGATTGCCACTTGATCAAGCGTTCTTTTTGGCATTACGTTCAAGGAAGATCCATTATCTACCAAGACTTTAGCGATGTGATACTCCTTGCACTTTACAGATATGTGCAAGGGTTTGTTATGATTTGGTCCCTCGGCGGGGATCTCTTCATCGGTGAAAGTAAGGTGATCGTTAGCCGTGATGTGACTAACAATCCCCTCAAACTTGTCTTGGGAGATAGTGTGCGACACATATGTCTCGTTCAAGACTTTCAACAGAGCCTGTCGATGCGGTTCGGAGCTTAGGATCAACGATAATAGGGTAATCTTTGCGGGCGTCCTATGAAGTTGATCCTCGATGGAATACTCGCTTTGTCGAATATACTTTAACAGCTCATCAGTCTCCCCCTCGGATTCTTTTTCCTCGGTTTTCTTTTCTTCTTTTTCTTTATTCTTGGGAGCTTTGTTATGAAGATCATCGGGAGTGTAGATCCTACCACTCCTAGTCATGCCCCCAAGTCCAGCGATGTTGGAGATATCGCTGTCGGCAGAAGAGTGGATGTCGTATATCCACGGCACAGCCTTATTTGAGTTGTAAGGGAAAGGCCTTGGAACTGTGATCCTTAATGGTGTTGGACCTTCCCCTTTATTCGTCTTGATTACCAACAACGGAGTTGATGTGCGCTCGCTTGGCGCGGTTGTTGGCTTACACTTGATAACGAACGGCGTGCGATCCATTTTGAACATACGCATCGATTATTTCTTTCTTTTTATTAATGTTTATTAATGGAATACTAGGAGAGATGTATGAATGACTCCTAGATCTCTCCATGATCTATATGCATGATATGAGATGATGAGGTTGAATATGCATGCATAGTGTTTATTCAACTAAGCATTATCATGTTTTCGGGGTTTTCCTAAAATGATGCATGATATTGCTTGGTTTGGATGAATACATATTTTTTCTTTTTGATATTTTGTATCTTTTTTGTATTTATTATTTTTTTTGGGTGAAAAAGGAAACTACCTATATGAATGCAATGAAGGTAGATGTTAACACCATGTACTAGAAGATTTTTATTCCTATTTATTCTTATTTTAAAAAGAATAGGAATGTTGTATGTTTAAAGAAATGCAATGTATGCTCATACAATGTCACATAAACAATGCACAGACAATTCACTCATCCACGAACAGTCACGAGCGAATCACGAGGTAGGGGTATCCTGCAGAAAAGTGCATATTCAAGGTGGTTCTAACTGTTCTCACCGGTCTGAGGCCCCCAAGGTGCCCCCATTATAGGGACCCAATTCCTCTTGTCGTAAGTCGATGGAAAGTTCCAACGCACTGTCGGACTCGAGTTCATGGTTATCACCTTGAGTGATGCTTTCCGACAACGGTCTACGGGCACCTATAGACCCATTCGACAACCGGCCGTACTAACATCCACTCCCTATGGCTTATCACTCATGCCCCCGGGTATAGAGGGAACTGTTGTGTGCAAAGGTTTGTGTATAGTTTGTATTTCAAACAATTGCAGAAATTAAACATACAACAGTTATTAAAGCCATATAGATAAACATGTTATCATACAAGTGAGGGGTAATGAAGTAATTTTAACTATTATTTGTTAAAAATAATCTGTCACTAAATGGGACTGACTCTCGAAGCTTCCCCAGTGGAGTCGCCATCTGTCGCCACCGGCCCGAAACGGGCTTTCGGCATTCGCGAAGGATGGTTGGACTCGTTTATTTGTTTAAAAATATGGATTGCTAGAATGACTTATTCTCAAACTGAGACCTTGTCAAACGAGCAATTTTATTAAAAGACTCACCAATCCATGTTAATCCCAAGCGGGACCCTCCATGGATTAGCGGTTTTCATAAAAAGGAAGGGTTCATGGAGTCGCCACCAATGTTTTACTCAAAACATTGGAAAAAGGGATAAGGCAATTGATTTTATAAATCAACTTTGGCCATTACAACCAGAGTTGGGTAAGGGAGTCGGTTACGCGTGGGGAAGGTGTTAGCACCCCACAGCGCCCCTTTCGGGTTCCCTATGACAGATTATTTCTAAAATAATAGCGTAAAATTACTAAATTACCCCTATTTATTATAAACGATTATGAACAGGATATCTACATGGCGAATAAATTAGATATGCGATGCAACAATCAGAAAGCAGTAAAAGGAAGGATTTTGAAGAAGAAACCTTTGAAGCGTGCTTTTATATATTTCGTAAAACTGGGAAGCTTTTTGGCGTTCCCTCGCTCTACAAGCCCGCTCGCTCCCTCCTATAAAATTTTAACTATGGAAATCCGGAGGATTTCCCTTCGACTAGGTTCGAACCTCAAGCAAATGGCTCGTGGCTCAAGAACTTCGTCGGATCAACTCTCCGAGTGATTTCTAGGGCAGAACACTGCTCAAAAACCCCAGAATACTCAAGGAGAGGGTTAAAACTCTGTGTAAAAGTGTGAAATGACGTCAAAATGATGCCATATTTATAGGGAACAGGTGCAATACGGGCTATGGAATCAATACGGCCGTATTGAAATTTTTGAACTTCAATACGGCCGTATTGAGTTCAATGCGGCCGTATTGAAGTTCAGAAATTTCAATACGGCCGTATTAAGTTCAGTGCGGCTGTATTGAAGCTTCAATATGGCCGTATTAAGTTCAGTACGGCCGTATTGAAGTTCAGAAACTTCAATACGGCCGTATTGAGTTCAGTGCGGCCGTATTGAAGCTTCAATACGGCCGTATTAAGTTCAGTACGGCCGTATTGGGCTTCATTCCCTCCACTTCCTTATTTTAAGCTATTCTAAGACCTCTAGACCTACAGAGAACCCTCCTAGGGCCTTCCAGGAGTCCTTCTGGCTGATCTTTCTTTAGTCTTCGAGAGTCTTCAAGCTTTATTTTCGACCCGGACAATTTTAGGGGTCTACAGGGAAAAAATAAAAAGGGGTCTCACATCCTCCCCAACAACGCGAGTTTTCGTCCCCGAAAACAGACTTACTTGGGAAAAGAAACGGATACTGATCTCGGCACTGCTGCTCAACTTCCCAAGTAGCCTCACCAGTAGTTGCATCCCACAACAACTTTACCAGAGGAATGGATTTGCCTCTCAGCTCCTTCAGCTTATGATCCACCACAGCTACTGGCAACTTCTCAAAAGTCAGGTTCGGCTTCACTTGTACATCATCCAGCTCCACCACATGACTCGGATCATGCACATACTTCCTCAGCTGAGACACATGAAATACATCATGTAGGTTTGAAAGAGACGGTGGCAAAGCCAACCGATAAGCAACCGGACCCACACGCTGTATTATCTGATAGGGACCCACGAATCTTGGTGTTAACTTCCGAGCCTTCAGCGCTCTACCCACACCAGAAGTCGGAGTCACCTTCAGAAACACATGTTCCCCCTCAGCAAACTCCAAAGGCTTACGCCTTTTGTCAGCATATGATTTCTGCCTACTCTGGGCAGTCCTCATTTTCTCTTGAATCATCTTCACCTTCTCAGTAGTTTGTAGGATCAACTCTGGTCCCACAACCACTGACTCACCATCCTGATACCAGCACAGAGGAGTCCTACATCTCCTGCCATATAAGGCTTCAAACGGCACCATCCCAATACTAGCATGGAAACTGTTGTTGTAAGTAAACTCCACAAGCGGTAATACTTCCTCCCAACTACCCAAGTGATCTAACATACAAGCCCTCAGCAGATCCTCCAAGGACTGGATTGTCCTCTCCGACTGACCATCCGTCTGCGGATGATAAGCAGAACTCAGCTTCAGCTTTGTGCCTAAAGCTTGGTGTAGACTCTGCCAGAATCTGGAAGTGAACCTCGAATCTCGATCGGAAATAATACTGGAAGGCACCCCGTGCAACCGTACTATCCCCCTCACATACAATTGTGTCAGCTTCTCTAAGGACCACTTCATGTTGACAGGCAAGAAATGCGCGCACTTGGTCAACCGATCAACAATTACCCAGATAGCATCACTATTCCTAGCGGACCTAGGCAACCCCACAATGAAATCCATAGTAATGCTATCCCACTTCCATTCCGGAATTTCCATCAGCTGCATTAACCCACTCGGCTTCTGATGCTCAACCTTTGCCTTCTGACAGGGCAAACAGACCGCCACATACTCAGCTATCTCCCTCTTCATACCAGACCACCAGAAAGTCTTCTTGAGGTCTTGGTACATCTTAGTCATACTTGGGTGTATGCTAAGTCTACTTTTGTGGCCCTCCTCCAGCACAACTCTCTTCAGCTCAGCATCCTGAGGTAGGCAAATCCTGCCCCTAAACCTCAAGATCCCATCTTCTCCCAGCTCAAAACCAGCAGCTTTCTCGGTGCCCAATAAACCAAGAAGTCTCACCAATCCCTCATCCTGCAACTGCTTGAGTCCAACCTGCCTCAAGAACTCATTAGTTATGGTAACTGCCCCACAACTAATGTGATCCTGAGCTAACTTCACACAGAGATTCAAATCTCTGAACTTCTCAACCAGCTCCAGCTCCCTCACCATCATGTTCGACATGTGGATGGATTTCCTACTTAGTGCATCTGCCACCACATTGGCCTTGCCCGGATGATACATCAACTGAAAATCATAATCCTTCAGAAACTCCATCCACCGCCTCTGCATCATGTTCAGCTCTTTCTGATCAAATAAGTACTTCAGACTCTTGTGATCACTAAAAACGTTGAACTGAGCACCATATAAATAATGCCTCCAAATTTTCAAGGCAAACACCACAGCTGCTAACTCTAAGTCATGAGTGGGATAGTTCCTCTCATGAATCTTTAGTTGCCTTGAAGCATATGCCACCACTCTCCCGTTTTGCATCAGCACACACCCTAGACCCTGATGAGAAGCATCACAGTACACGTTAAAAGGCTCACCAGAATCCGGTAACACCAACACAGGAGAAGTAGTCAACCTTCTCTTCAACTCCTCAAAGCTCCGTTCACAGGCATCTGTCCAAATAAACGGCTGCTCCTTCCTCGTCAACTGGGTCAGAGGCGCTACTATCCTAGAGAACCCTTCAATGAACCTCCGATAGTAACCCGCTAAGCCCACAAAGCTCCGTATATCCGTGACAGTCCTCGAGCGCTCCCACTGCAATATCGACTCCACCTTAGCCGGATCAACAGCAATCCCCTCGGCTGAAATCACGTGGCCCAAGAACTTCACCTCATCCAACCAGAACTCACATTTTGAAAGCTTAGCATACAATTGCTTCGCTTTCAAAATCTCCAACACTGTCCTCAAGTGCTCTCCATGTTCCTCCGGGGTCCTTGAATAGATTAAGATATCATCAATAAACACTACCACGAATTTATCCAAGAACGGCCGGAAGATCCTGTTCATGTAGTCCATGAACACTGCGGGGCCGTTGGTCACACCGAACGGCATCACAACATATTCATAGTGACCATACCTAGTCCTGAAAGCAGTCTTCGGTATGTCACCCTCCTTCACCCTAATCTGGTGATATCCTGACCTCAAGTCAATCTTAGAAAACACCGACGCGCCCCTCAGTTGATCCATTAAGTCATCTATCCAGGGAAGTTGATATTTGTTCTTAATGGTCAATTTGTTCAGCTGCCGGTAATCAACACACAGTCGACTACCCCCATCCTTCTTCTTTACCAACAACACAGGGGCACCCCACGGCGAAACACTCGGTTGGACCAACTGCTTTTCCAATAAATCCTCCAACTGACCTTTCAGCTCAGCCAGCTCAGCAGGAGCCATCCTATAGGGAGCTACTGACACTGGTCCCGCACTTGGAACCAAGTCAATGCTGAACTCCATCTCCCTAACAGGAGGCAACCCAGGCACCTCGTCAGGGAACACCTCAGCATACTCCCTCACCACATCGATACCAGCTAAGATCCTCTCGGTCTCCACACTCGTGGCAGCAAGCAGAAGACAGCACTCTGCCCCATCCCTCAGCAAGGACTCAGCTTGGACAACTGAGATCAACAGCTCATCCTCCTCTTGAGGAAAGATTAACCGCCTATTGGCACAGTCTATAAGGATGTGATTGGCAGACAACCAATCCATCCCTAAGATTATGTCAATATCCACCAAAGGTAAACAAATCAAGTTCACCTTGTACTTCTTCTCATTCACCACAATTGGACAACCCACGTATAATTCAGAAGCAATCACAGAAGTAGAAGCGGGCGTCGACACAAGTAGTCTCAACCCCAACTCACACACAGGCACACCCAACAAAGCAGCACATGCATATGATATAAATGAATGCGTAGCACCAGAGTCAAATAGAATCATCACATCCTTACCAGCGGCCTTGCCCTTCCCCTTCACAAGATCAGAAGAAGTCGAAACCTCAGCACCCGTCAAAGCAAATACCCTACCAGCAGTAGTAGGTCTGTCACCCCTCTGTGTATCAGCTCTCTGTGCACTACTCCTCTGAGTATCAGCCCTCTGTACATTACTCCTCTGAGTGCTCCTCTCTGGTCTATCCCTCGTAGGACAATTTGCCGATTCGTGGCCCATCTGATGACATTTGAAGCAACGGCTCTCCGTGTGCGGACAGTCCCTGATAAAGTGGGGCCCAGCACACCTAAAACATCTCAGAGTAGCACCTCCACTCTGTCTACCTCCACTAGCAGCACTAGAAGATCGCCTAGAAACAGAACCCCCTTGCTGTGGTTGGGGCCTGTCATACGGTTTCCTCTGACTCTCACCCTTCTTGGACCCAGACGGTCCCCCAATAGTCCTCACCGCACGGTTGCCACCTTCCAACTGCTCAACTACCTTCGCCTTCTCCACTAAGGCTGGGAACTCCGTGAGGGCCATAGGCACCACCATCCTCTTCAGCTCATATTTCAATCCATCTGCAAATTTCCTGCATTTCCAAGCCTCAGGCATACCCTGCGAATAAAAACGGGCTAGGTGCTCGAATTTTATCGCATACTCTGATACTGTCATCCCACCCTGATGCAATCGCATAAACTCTGCCTCCTTGGCATGCCTCACGCTTTCCGGGAAAAACTTCTCCATAAACACTGTCCGGAATCACTCCCAATCAACTGTAACTCCCCTAGCAGCAAGCATCTGATAGGTGCCTCTCCACCAATGCTCAGCCTCCCCAACAAGCATGTATACAGCGTATGCTAACCTCCTCTCTGGAGGACATCCCAGTACTGTAAAGATCTTCTCTAATTCACGGATCCAGCGGTCAGCCACTTCTGGATCCACATCTCCTGCAAACTGTGGAGGATTACACTTCCGGAACTCAGCAAGATCCCGGCTCTCCTGTGACCCTGCAGGTCTTGCTGCACCAGCTGCAGCTCTCTCAGCCTCCATCCTAGCAAAATAGGCATTTTCCTGTTGCATAGCCATGGCCAACATCTCTAGGGCACGGGCTATCTGCTCATTTGTCCTAGTCATCTTCTACAAAGGTAACAACATCTTTAGTAAACAATAACTAAACCATACAAAATCAACAGCACAACAAATCACCACAACAATTTCAGCACAACAATTTTCAGCACAGCAGACATCACAGCAAAACAACACAGCACAGAGCTATCACAGCAAAAAGCCTAAAGGGACCACCCCCAAAGAGTGTCCACTAGACTCGAACTGCTCTGATACCACTAAAGTGTAACGACCCGACTGGTCACTACGCCCGACATAGCACACTAGAAACACCAGACAGATAGAACAAGTATATGAATATAGGATCTAGAATATATAGATATAAAAGGTTCCAGTCTGACTAGAGTTAAAGTGTACTAAAGAAAAAAAATACAACCAAATGCTACTATCCCACGTAGCCACAAGCAAAACGACATCGCCAAGCAAAACAGCTGCAAGGTCCACCAACCTCACCACAAGACGCACATCTATTCCTGCCCTGCTCCCATACACAGTATGATCATCGCAGTCCAAAAACATGGAAAACAACAAAAGGGTAAGCTAGTGAAATTAAAATTCAGCATACAATTATATAAATGTCAATATAAATAACAACAGATCCAGTTATCAGCACACTTGTACAGCTCATACCACTCAACAACATCAGCACCGCAATGCGGCAATATCAGCACTGCTTAGCAGCAACAACAACACCACTCTAGTGGCTATAACGGCACCGCAAAGCGGCAACAACAGCACCGCCTTAGCGGTTAGAATCAGCACCACATGTGTGGCTAACAACAGCACCGACTTAGCGGCTATAATATTACCCAACCCAGCATATCTCATCACAGTACAGCACAGCACAGCACAGCAATTCAACACAATTATTACTTTCTATAATTCAGCCCAACGGTCTATAATTCCGTTATACTATATAATTTCTCTTATTAATCCATTGATTCCAGCTCAACAATACACCTCTAATACAACTAACATATTTATCTCAGCTTAATCCCCTAATCATCACAACATATTTATCAAATTCGCTTGGTTCAGCATATAACATCATTGATTAACAATTTCGGCACAACTCCACAGTCAACATCCTATAGATCATCATCTCCTTGCGCGCCCGACGCACTCGAGGTTGCACCCAGCGCGACTCAACCTGAGAGCACCAAGGCTCTCCCGCGCCTGGCGCAATTCTGAATTGCGCCTAGCGCCTGTCTGGCAGAGACTCAAGGAGTCTCGTGCGCCCAGCGGAGCCTAACCCGCGCTCAGCGTGGGGAAGGCAGAGACCTACCAGGGTCTCGCGCCCAGCGCAATTCACAATTGTGCCCGGCGTGCCCTTGGTAGAGACTCCCAAGGAGCCTCCGCGCCCAGCGAGTCCAAAAGTGCGCCTAGCGCAGTCAAAGTATCCCAAAAACATGTTACTCTTGATATCGCGCCCAGCACAGCTCGAGTCACGCCTGGCGCGGGCCAACCAGAGACCCCCATTTGCAAGCTCGCCCAGCGCACACAGCCTTGCGCCCGGCGGGCTTGCCTAAACAGAGTCTCCTGGTGGTCGCGCGCCCGGCGCGAAGAACAGCGCTCAGCGCGAACTCATCAGTAACTCTCCCAAGTTCAAAAAATTTCCAAAACCTGCAAAATTTCACAGAAAACTCACATGCAAACGGTTTAAAGTGCCACATTTTCATCAAGGAGCTCGAAAGTACCAGCTTTATGCGCATGCAACAACAGATCAAAGAAAATCTCAAATTTTGACTCAAAACCATAAAACCCCAAAACCCCAATTTTTCCAGCAACTCAGCCAAACACAAAATCAATCACCAGCAGCCAAATGAGTTCCTAAACCCATTTTCCAGCCAAAAACGCAGCCAAAATACTAACTTCCCTTACCTTGAATCCAGAATTTTGAGCTCCGGGAAGAATCAAATAAGTAGAAGATTGGGAAAGGATGGTGAACGGAGGAGGAAGGAGGAAGAACCTGAATGCCAGCAAGTTTCTCGAAACCTAGTCAGCACCTATCCACCACAATCACCAAGAAGAACCTCCGTAAGCAAGAATTGAGTGTGAGGGTTGAGAGTGAACAAGAAAAAAAAAATGAGCCAGCAATGAGGGTGAGAGGGAAAAAGAAAGGGTCCGGGAAAAAATAAAAAGGGGTCTCACACTCAAGAAACACATGGGTTATGTTTCTTGCAAATAAAAATGATGCTTTTAATGCCTTTAGAAAATTTTCCAAGCTTGTTCAAAATGAGAAGTGTTCAAACATCACCTCTATAAGAAGTGATCATGGAGGTGAGTTTCAAAACATGATGTTTCAAAAATTCTGTGAGGAACATGGTATAAACCATAATTTCTCCGCACCTAGGACACCTCAACAAAATGGGGTTGTTGAGAGAAAGAATAGGTCCTTAGAAGAACTTGCTAGAACAATGTTGAATGAAACAAACTTGCCAAAATATTTTTGGGCTGATGCTATTAACACAGCTTGTCATGTGTTAAACAAAGTTCTAATTCGGCCTATATTAAAGAAAACACCCTATAAAATTTATAAAGGAAAGAAGTCTAACATTTCATATTTTAAAGTGTTTGGGTGTAAGTGCTATGTGTTGAACAATGGGAAAGAGCAACTTGGGAAGTTTGATGCAAAGGCTGATGAAGCAATTTTTCTAGGATATTCTACAAATAGTAAGGCTTATAGAATCTATAATAAGATAACTCTAGTTGTAGAAGAATCTGTCCATGTGGTATTTGATGAGTCAAATAAGCAAGAGACTAGGCAAACTGAAATTGAAGATTTAACTGAATTGCTTGATCAACCCTTATTGGAGAATGAACAAAATGAAGTGTCTAAGGAGAGTGAGTCACATGAAAAAGCAAGGGACACATGTGAACAATTGCCAAAAGAGTGGAAGACTTCTAGAGACTTATCAATGGATAACATAATTGGAAATATTGGTAAGGGTGTTACAACTAGGAGTGCTATCAAAAATATTTGCAACACTATGGCATTTGTGTCACAAGTTGAACCTAAGAGCATTGATGAAGCACTTAAATATGAACATTGGTTAATGGCCATGCAAGAGGAACTAAATCAGTTTGAAAGAAATGAAGTGTGGGATTTAGTGCCATTACCAAAGGATTATCCAATTATTGGAACCAAGTGGGTTTTCAGAAATAAGCTTGATGAATCTAGAATAATTCTAAGAAATAAGGCAAAACTAGTGGCTAAGGGGTATAATCAAGAAGAAGAAATTGACTATGATGAGACTTTTGCCCCTGTAGCAAGGATTGAAGCCATTAGACTACTTCTTGCTTATTCCTCTATAAAGAATTTCAAGCTTTATCAAATGGATGTGAAAAGTGTTTTCCTCAATGGGCTGATACAAGAGGAAGTGTATGTGGAACAGTCGCCTGGCTTTGTGGATTTCAAGAATCCTAATCATGTGTACAAGCTCAAAAAGGCACTCTATGGCTTGAAGCAAGCTCCTAGATCTTGGTATCACAGGTTGAGCAAATTTCTATTTGAGAATGATTATGAAAGAGGAAAGGTGGATAATACATTGTT
Organism: Cajanus cajan; assembly: GCF_000230855.2. Lineage (NCBI taxonomy): Eukaryota > Viridiplantae > Streptophyta > Magnoliopsida > Fabales > Fabaceae > Cajanus > Cajanus cajan. The sequence continues at coordinate 47,306,725 of NC_138518.1, read as the reverse complement.
TGTCAAGAAATTTAAAAATGATACAATGTATGTACAAATATATGTGGATGATATTGTGTTTGGATCTACAAATACCTCTCTTTGTAAAGAATTTGCTCAAACTATGCAAGGAGAGTTTGAAATGTCAATGATGGGAGAGCTTACATTCTTTTTGGGATTGCAAATAAAACAAATGCATGATGGAATTTTCATAAGTCAAAGCAAGTATTGCAATGAACTTCTGAAAAAGTTTGGTATGGAAGGGTGTAAGGAGGCTGCCACACCTATATCAAATAATTGCAATCTTAACTTAGATGAGAAAGGAATTGTTGTTGATAATTCAAAATATAGAGGCATTATTGGGTCACTCTTGTACTTGACAGCAAGTAGGCCTGATATAATGTTTGTTGTGTGCCTATGTGCAAGATTCCAAGCTAATCCTAAAGAATCTCATATGAAGAGTGTGAAGAGAATCCTTAAGTATTTGAAAGGTACAACTAATGTTGGATTGTGGTATCCAAAGGGAGTCTCACTAAGTCTAATAGGCTACTCAGATTCAAACTATGCTGGGTGTAGGCTAGATAGAAAGAGCACAAGTGGAACTTGTCACTTGCTAGGTAGTGCACTTGTTTCATGGCATAGCAAAAATCAAGCTTGTGTTGCTTTGAGTACAACTGAGGCTGAATATATAGCTGCTGGAAGTTGTTGTGCTCAAATTCTTTGGATGAAACAACAATTAAGAGATTATGGAGTTGAGTTGAACAAAATTCCTTTGAGGTGTGATAATACTTGTGCAATAAATCTGACCAAGAATCCAATTTTGCACTCAAGGACAAAACATATTGAGATAAGACACCACTTTTTGAGAGATCATGTGCAAAGGAATGATTGTGTTGTGGAGTTTGTAGAAACTAGCAAGCAACTTGCTGATATTTTTACAAAACCTCTACCAAGGGAAAGATTCAATCATTTGAGAATTGAATTGGGAATAATCAATGAATCAAGTTTGAATTGATTATGTTTTGAGAATGGAAATAAGATATGTGTGGAAGAATGTATTTAAAAGTGACAAATAAGACTTGGTGAAGTTTGAGAAGTTAAAATTTCAGAGAAGCAAAACTTCTCTGGAATAATCGATTATCTTAAGATATAATCGATTATCTTAAGTAATTCATGGAAATAATCGATTATCTTGGGAAATAATCGATTATCTGGAGCATGAAGAATTTCAAAAATATCTGAAATAATCGATTATTTGAGTAATAATCGATTATCTGGTAAGAAGAAACTCAAGAGTCACTGTAATAATCGATTATCTTGGGTAATAATCGATTATTTGGAAGTTGGAATATGAGAAGTCACTGGAATAATCGATTATTCTGTAAATAATCGATTATCTGGTCTGTGAAAGGAAAAGTCGCCCTCTCTAATAATCGATTATTCTTAAAATAATCGATTATCCATATCAAATTTAGTTTTTAAGTGATTTTTCTAATGCAAATAATTGATTATTTGCATAAATAATCGATTATCTGGACCGTTTTTGAGATTTCTGAAGCGTTTTTAAACGGTTATCTCCGCGCCAACTTTTGAAACCACCCATTACTCTTATATTCAGAATGTGCTAGGGCATAAATCATTTCTCACAACTCCTCTTCTCTCATTCTCTCATTTTCTCTCCACCCACAAACCCTAACTCCCTCAAATCTTCTCAAATCTCTCATCTTCTTCATTTTCTTCAAGACCCATCCATGGCTTCTTCATCTAAAAGGCCAAAGAAGCTTGAAGTGAGGGGGAGCAAGCGTCCTCTACCCTCTGGGCAGCTGATCACAAAATGGTTCCCTGATGAGAAGACCCAAGAATACTACTTTGAGTGGTATGCCGGTCGGAGAATCATCCCTCTGAAGACCCTGAAGCTTGATTGGTTCAAGAACGAGGGTTTTAGTTTTCCAACCCTTCTAGAGCATCAAGGGCTGAAGAAATTTCTGGAGTTGGAAGGCCCCTATTATCTTGAGTTGATTAGGCTTTTCCTCTGTTTTGCCACTAGCAACAATGGCATTATGCAATCGGTGGTAAAAGGGAAAATGATTCGGTTGGATGGACCGACATTGGAGGCTGTTGCTGGTCTGAGCGGGACTGGAGCAGAGAAACCCCAGCCTTTCAATTTTGGGGATTTTGAAGAGCTGACAACCTTCCGGGACTGTCAAAGGGTTCCATTGAACACCAACTACGAGAAATTCTTGGCGGGAGGTATGAAAAAGAATTCCCGACTAATTTCTTTTATTATTGCTTGGATGTTGAAACCTAGGTTGCACAATCATGCTCAAATGTCAAGGGATGACATTCTGTTAATGCATGTCATTAAGAAGAAAATTAAGATTGACTGGGTGTCAGTAGTAAATGACTGTATATGGAAGGCTAGGCGGAAGGAAGATGGTCCGATTCCGTATGCTTTGTTGTTATCCAAAATTTTTGAAAATGCTGGAGTTAATTTGGAAGGTGAAAGAAAAATTGTGTTGCATGCTTCGAACAAGATCGAGAAGTCTTCTTTGCATCACATGGGGATGCTCAAGCAAGAAGACAAGTGGGTGTTTAAAGGAGATGTACCTCCTACCCCGGAGCCGGCAACTGATGAAGACGGCGTTCCATCCCATGATGAGGATCAGCCACCACAGGTGGAAGCTGAGCCTAGGGAGCCTGAACCGGAACTGAAGTCGTTCTCACCTTTTGAGCAAATCATGATAAACAAGATGGATGCGATGATGCAAATGTCAAGAAGACATTAATCTTTATTTTCTGGAATTCTTGACAGGTTTGATGATCTGGATCATGAAGTGAGGCTGATCAAGACTCAGCTTGGCATTCCGGAGGATTAGGATTGATCCGTGTTCTGTTTCTATTTAGTTTTAATTAGGATTTTTAAGTTCTAGTTTAGAACAATTTAGTTCAATATGGTTGTAATAGTTTAAGTTTCTGAACAATTTTAATACTTTGTGATGTTGAACAATTTGAATTCTGATGAAGTTTGGATTTTATTTTGCTGATGTGATATCATTTTCTGGTTTGTTGGACTGATGCAAAAGTGCTCTGTTTTGTGAGCATATGAGCTGCTATTTTGGTTTTATTTGAACTACTCTGTTCTTGTGAGCATATATGGTGTTACTTTGGTTTTAATTTTGCTGTTTGATATGCTCTGGTTTTTAATGTTGTGGACATGCTTTTCTTGGCTTGATTTGGTCTAAACTATGGCTAATTGGTGCATGAATGACTTGAATTTGGTTTTCTGAACCAAAGTTTTTTTTAACTTGGTTATTGCTGGATATAATCTATACATGGCTTATAATTGTAAAACTTGGCTTACTTTGTTTTTGATAATGCCAGAGGGGGAGAAATGGTATTGGTGTGTGTAGTTGTTGTTTTTGCAGGTATTGTGCTTGTGTGTGTGTGTATTGTGCAGGTTGTAATTAGGCACAATGGCTAAGAAGTTTCAAGCACAATTGCATTGAGTCAAAAGAAGTGAATCATGGGATGTCATGGGTTGTCATCATCAAAAAGGGGGAGATTTTTGAGCTTAGGAGAGCTGGAAACTTAAAGAGTTTTGATGATCACAACGAGTGTACAACAACAACTTGGAACACAAAAACAAAGTCAAAGAAGAGTCAAGAAAATGCTATGAAATGGAGCTATGTAATAGAACTTAGGAAATAAATTGGTTTGAATGTGTTTTTATATTGTGTGTGCTTAGTATGCTTTGTGCATAAGCAAAATCTATGTCTAAACTAAGTAGAGAGTATATGATGATGATTTAAGAAAATTAGAAACTTATTTTGAGGTATAAAATGAAGTTTTGAAAACTAACTCAAAATAATCGATTATCGTTAAATATAATCGACTATTCCAGCAACAGGCAAAATGGGATGCCTTGCTGCAATAATCGATTATTTGCCAAAATAATCGATTATCCCAGGAACAACTCTCTGGATTAATCGATTATCCAGCAAAATAATCGATTATATTGTTCTTGGTTGATTTCCAGAAAATTTGAAGAACAAAATAATCGATTATTCTTTAAAATAATCGATTATCTGGGTCTGAAACTTTTATAAATAGTTTAAACTTTGAGAAACTTCTGACAAGAGTTAGAACTGATAATCAATTTGTGAAAAACGTTTTTGTGAGTCTTTGTGACATCTTGGAGAGTTTTCTTTGTGAAATCCAAGAGTGAAAACGTTTGTGAAAAGCTTGTGAGAAGATCATCATCATCATATTCTTGAAAGGGGAAGATAAAGATTTGTTCAAGAATTCCAGGTGAATTCGTTCCTTTTATTCTTTGTGAATCTTTGTGGAAAATCTTGAGAAGGGTTTCTCAAGTGGTAAGGCTTCTTGTAGTGGGTTTTACAAGGGGTGCTTTCTTGGGGTCAAGAAAGTGGTTATCTTTTAGTGTTGAAGTGTATGCATGTGTGTGTGCTTGTAAACCTTCTTGCTTAAAGATAGTGGAACAAATCTTAATCAGGTGGTGATTAAGGACTGGATGTAGGTCACATGTGGAGTGGCTGAACCAGTATAAAAGACTTGTGCAATCTTCTTCTACCTTATCTTTTACTTTGTGTAATTTCTTGGTTGAACTTTAAAGAAGATAAAACTTGATTAACAAGTGTATATGAATCTTGATGGTTTAAATCTGTAATTGAACATTATTGTTGAACCTCATTATGTTGTAATCAAGTGAGCATATTGCATTCATATTTTCACAACAAGTTTTTAGAAGAGCTTTATTTAGAAATTCTGTCATAGAAAAGTTTTGATTGAAATTAAGATCCAAAATACTCTGATAAACTTTTAAAGGGTCATTGAATCCAATTCACCCCCCTCTTGGATTGTGCCATTCTTTTCTAACAAAATGTACTTTTTTTGTGGACTATGTGGTTTTCCTAGTGTCGCCACCGGCCCGAAACGGGCTTTCGGCATTCGCGAAGGATGGTCGGACTCTTTTATTTGTTTAAAATGGTGGATTGCTAGAATGACTTATTCTCAAACTGAGACCTTGTCAAACGAGCAATTTTATTAAAAGGCTCACCAATCCATGTTAATCCCAAGCGGGACCCTCCATGGATTAGCGGTTTTCATAAAAAGGAAGGGTTCATGGAGTCGCCACCAATGTTTTACTCAAAACATTGGAAAAAGAAGTTTAAGGCAATCGATTCAAAAATCGACTTCGGCCATTACAATCAGAGTCGGGTAAGGGAGTCGGTTACGCGTGGGGAAGGTGTTAGCACCCCACAGCGCCCCTTTCGGGTTCCCTATGACAGATTATTTCTAAAAATAATAGTGCGAAATTACTAAATTACCCCTATTTATTCTAAGCAATTATAAATTAACTATCTACATGATGACAGTTTAAATATGTACACACAGAAAGCGGTAAAAGAAGGGACTTTAAAGAAGTAAACCCTTGAAGCGTGCTTTCTTATATATCTTGACAGAAATTGGGAAGCGTTTTGGCGTTCCCTCCCTCTACAAGACCGCTCGCTCCCTCCTAGAAAATTTTAACTATGGAAATCCGGAGGATTTCCCTTCGACTAGGTTCGAGACTCAAGCAAATGGCTCGTGACTCAAGAACTTCGTCGGATCGACTCTCAGAGCGATTTCTAGGGCAGAACACTGCTCAAACACCCCAGAACACTCAAGGAGAGAGTCAAAACTGTGTGGAAAAGTGTCCAATGACGTCCAAATGACGTCTTATTTATAGAGGTGAGGCGCAGTACGGCCTCTGACATCAATACGGCCCGTACTGAAGATTTGAACTACAGTACGGCCGTATTGAATTCAGTACGGCCGTACTGAAGTTTTTGAAACTTCAGTACGGCCGTACTGAAGTTCAAAAACTTCAGTATGGCCGTATTGGCTTCAGTACGGCCGTATTGTAGTTCAAATTGTGCAGTACGGCCGTACTGAACTCCAAGGAGGCCGTATTGAGCTCCAAACCTCCCACTTCCTTATTTTTAGGTACTCTAAGACCTCTAAACCTACAGATAGCCATCCTATGGTCTTCTAGGAGTCCTTCTGGCTGACTTTCCTTCGATCTTTGAGAGTCTTCGAGTCTTATTTCCGACCCGGACAATTTTAGGGGTCTACAGCTGCCCCCCTTTACTTAGTCAAACGGCCTTTTAGTGTACCGGTTGATAAGTAAAGGAGTTGACCCAATTGTCCGGGGAATAAGGCCATCCTTCCGACTTGTAGTGTCTTCCGGTGGAAAATTGCTGAGTAGCCTCTCCAGGTTTTGCTTCGCTTGCCGCCCAAGCTGGAAGCTGTGAGTACCGCCTCTCCAGGCTTAGCTTCGCTCGTTGCTCGAGCCGGAAGCTAAGTACCTTTGTGACGACGGTGGCAGTGTGAGTTTCGCCTCTCCAGGCTTAGCTTCGCTCGTTGCTCGAGCCGGAAGCTAAGTACCTTTGTGACGACGGTGGCAGTGTGAGTTTCGCCTCTCCAGGCTTAGCTCCGCTCGTTGCTCGAGCTGGAAGCTGCGTACCTCCATGTTTTTGACGACGGGGTAGTGTGAGTATCTCCTTTCCAGGGATAGCTTCGCTCATTGCTCGAGCCGAAAGCTGCATACCTCCGTGTTTGTGACGACGGGGTAGCGTGAGTATCTCCTTTCCAGGGATTTGTGATGATTTTGTCTCCACAGTCCACAATGCTGCTTCGACGGTTGTTTTTTGATTTTGGTGCCGCTGAGGGCTAGATAACGCAGGGATCCGTCTAAGGGATGTGCAGTTACTCATAGGTTCTTGTGTCCCAACTTTTCATTGCGTAGTTGGTGTCCATTGGGGAATTTCTGATTCCTTGGGGATGCAGACACAAAGATTCTCGTTCTGATGTGAGCGATGCCTTATGATTGGCTGACGTCCTTTCGACGTTGGTGGAGTATCCCAGTTATCTTTATTCGGGTGACTCTTTTTGATTTTTTTTGATTTTTGTTGCCTCTGTGTAGGCTGTTATCCGCTGGGAGATTTTGTCGTTGATTTTGATTAGCATCTTCTGTTAGGCATATCATCTTGATGTTCAATGATTGGCTGAAAAGCCAAATTCCGCTTGGGGAATTGTTATTGATCTTTTGGATTTTTGCTTTTTGTAGGAATGCCTCTGTGTAGGCGACTGGGGATTTGAAGTTCTTATGTATCCCAGAGTATTATTTAGAAAGCCTCTTCAGGCTTAGCTTCACTCATTGCTTGAGTTGGAAAGCTATTTTCCATTGGGGAAGTTTAAGTCCTTTCGACTTGGATATTCTATTTGGACGATCAGGCCTCCCTTGGGGAATCTTGCTGACCTTGCGCTGATAGCTTTCACTGGGGAATTTGGCCCGTGAGTGGAAGCTGAGATATCTCTGGGGAGTATTATTTCGGCGAGCCTCTCCAGGCTCAATTATTCTGTACAATTTGTCGAGTATTATTTCGGTGAGCCTCTCCAGGCTTAATTATTCTGTATGATGAATTGGTTTTTTGTTCAGCCCGAGAATGCAAGCTGAGACGTCTTTTGGAGAGTATTATTTCGGCAAGCCTCTCCAGGCTCAGTTATTCTGAGAGAATATTATTTCGGCAAGCCTCTCCAGGCTCAGTTATTCTGCATGAGTATTGTTTCGGCAAGCCTCTCCAGGCTCAATTATTCTGTTTGAGTATTTTCTGTTCAACCCAAGAGTGCAAATTGAGATGTCCCTTGGGGAGTATTATTTCGGCAAGCCTCTCTAGGCTCAATTATTTTGCTCAATTATTCTGTATGAGTATTATTTCGGCAAGCCTCTCCAGGCTCAGTTATTCTGTACGAGTATTATTTCAGCAAGCCTCTCCAAGCTCAGTTATTCTGTACGAGTATTATTTCAGCAAGCCTCTCCAGGCTCAGTTATTCTGTACGATTTTGTTGATTTTCTGAATCTTTGCCTTTTTTGTCGAATTTTGGCTTTTTCTGTATTTTTGCCTTTTTTGTCGATTTTTGGCTTTTTCTATTATTGACTGCCTTTTTGTTGATTTTTCGTTTTTTTCTGCTGTCATACACAAGCAATTTTTCTTATTTTCTATTTTATGTGATTGCCTCATGACGAGGTCTTTGAAAATTTCTTTATGGCCAATACGGCCGTATCCATTTCAATACGCCCGTATTGAGTTGAAATTTTGTTCATAACCCTGATTTTAGTACGGGTGTACTGAACATGGTACAGACGCATTGTTTTTTCTGAAGTTTATATTTTTTTGTTTTTTTTTTTGTTTTTTTTTTTTTTCAATAAACAGAGAATAAGTGATCTTCCAGTACACCTATCATCTGTATGCATGTATGCGGTATGATGCACCTAATTCTATTTGATTCATTTTTTCAAAAGAATTAACCGATGCGTTTTTTGGATTTTTGCCATTCCTCTAGACGGGTTGTGCGCTGCCGACTTCTATAACCGAGGAATGATGCGTATTTGATTTTGGTGTCATCAACCAAGTGATTCTTCCCTTTCTTTAGAAGATGTGTCAACCCTCCTATTGACCACTATATCTCCATGTTTCCACTAGATTATTCAAAAATCGTTGGGACAAGAGAGAAAAGAAGGAAAGGATATATTTTCAAAAGTTTGTGTTTTAGAGGGGATTATTTTATTTTTGAAAAATGGATTTTGTAAGAATGGCTGGCCATGGTAGGCTTATTGTGTTTAGGTTTGTTTGTTTAAACATTCATGAAGTTAATCAAATCTTGTTATTGACGTTGTGATTTGACAACTTAGATAACTTCCCTTGAACCTTTCTTTTTGAATTCGGTTCATGGTACCATCATGGATTTCTTTCGTTTTTTGATTGTCCTTATTTTTGCCTAAAACACCCTTTTGTGGTGTTTTAGCGGACCTTTGTTTTTATTCATTTTCGTAACCCTAACTTTTGCCTAGGTCACCCTTTTCGTGGGATTCCTAGCGGGTCTTTTGCTCTTATTTTTGCGCAGCCCCCTTTTTGGGTTTCCTGCCGAGCTTCTTTTATTTTAAAAGATTTCTTTTTACCCATGATGGCACTTGTCGAGGCCAAGGGAAGGTGCTCCAAGTTGTCACACACACTTCCACATAAAAATGATGCGGGTTTATTATTATTAAGACGATTTTAACCTCATTCATGCTTATTCAAACAGGGTTAAAATAATGTGGTCTAGAATTTTATTGCAAGCAAGAAAAGAAGCAATGAGAAAGAATGATTTTATTATAATCATAGTGGAAACATGTGCCCTATCGAGGCTCGGGGGTCGGGCTGTCCCCGAGGAGTAATCTCTAATAGTCATCAGGTCTATACATCCCTATCGGAAGGAGAAAAACACTTGACGACGACGACCGGCCTTAACGCTTGTGAACCGGCCTTCCTAAAGATCTGGCTTAAAGAACGTCGAGAAGGATCTTGGTTCCTCTTCGTCCTTTGATCTTTATTAGGGTTGTATCCTAACCCTTGTTTCCCCGGATTATCCTTGATAATAGGTAGCTCGGGAATTCCTTGGGAATCCTTGCCAAGTCCTCGTCCTGGCAAGTATCCGTTCTTGGTGAGCATGGAGGCTACCTTCTTCATTTCTCGGGGAAATGTTTCAACATTGGCAATTTCCAATGCTTGGAAGGCGGTTTCTAGAGCTTCCTCCGCTGCATCCACGTAAGGTATGGTGGATGGCTTGCTGATGAGTATATCGTCTTCAGCTTGTACAGTCACCAGCTTGTCACCCACAATGAATTTGACTTTCTGGTGGAGCGTCGAAGGAACAGCTTTCGCATCATGAATCCAAGGTCGGCCGAGGAGACAGCTGTATGCAGGAGTAATATCCATTACTTGAAATTCGACGTTAAAGATAGTGGGTCCAATTTGGATTGGGAGACTGATTTCTCCCACCACTTCTCTTTTAGAACCGTCGAAAGCTCGAACGATCATGTTACTCGGGCGCAGTTGGACTCCCTTGATTGCCATCTGATCGAACATTCTTTTTGGCATCACGTTCAAGGAAGATCCGTTATCCACCAAGACCTTTGCGATGTGATACTCCTTGCACTTTACAGAGATGTGCAAGGGCTTGTTGTGATTAGGTCCCTCAGCGGGGATCTCTTCATCGGTGAAAGTGAGGTGATCATTAGCCGTGATGTGACTAACAATCCCCTCAAATTTGTCTTGGGAGATAGTATGCGACACATATGTCTCGTTCAAGACTTTCAACAGAGCTTGCCGATGCGGTTCGGAGCATAGGATCAACGACAACAGAGTAATCTTTGCTGGCGTCCTATGAAGTTGATCCACGATGGAGTACTCGCTCTGTCGGATAAACTTTAATAGCTCGTCTGTCTCCTCCTCGGATTCTTTTTCCTAGGTTTTCTTTTCTTCTTTTTCTTTATTCTTGGGAGCTTTGTTATGAAGATCATCGGGAGTGTAGATCCTACCACTCCTAGTCATGCCCCCAAGTCCAGCGATGTTGGAGATATTGCTGTCGGCAGAAGAGTGGATGTCGTATATCCACGGCACAACCTTATTTGATTCGTAAGGGAAAGGCCTTGGAACTGTGATCCTTAATAGTGTTGGACCTTCCCCTTTGTTTGTCTTGATTACCAACAACGGAGTTGACGTGTGCTCGCTTGGCGCGGTTGTTGGCTTACACTTGATAACGAACGGCGTGCGATCCATTCTTTGAATATATGCATCGATTAATTCTTTCTTTTTATTAATGTTTATTAATGGAATACTATGAGAGATGTATGAATGACTCCTAGATCTCTCCATGATCTATATGCATGATATGAGATGATGAGGTTGAATATGCATGCATAGTGTTTATTCAACTAAGCATTATCATGTTTTGGGATTTTCCTAAGATGATGCATGATATTGCTTGGTTTGGATAAATACATATTTTTTCTTTTGGATATTTTGTATCTTTTTGTATTTATTTTTTGGGTGAAAAGGGAAACTACCTATATGAATGTGATGAAGGTAGATGTTAACACCATGTAATGGAAGATTCTTATTCCCATTTATTCTTATTTTAAAAAGGGAATGTTGTATGTTTAAAAGGTGCAATGTATGCTCATACAATGTCACATAAAAATGCACACACAATTCACTCATCCACGAACAGTCACGAGCGAATCACGAGGTAGGGGTATCCTGCAGAAAAGTGCATATTCAAGGTGGTTCTAACTGTTCTCACCGGTCTGAGGCCCCCAAGGTGCCCCCATTATAGGGACCCAATTCCTCTCGTCGTAAGTCGATGGAAAGCTCCAACGCACTGTCGGACTCGAGTTCATGGTTATCACCTTGAGTGATGCTTTCCGACAACGGTCTACGGGCACCTATAGACCCATTCGACAACCGGCCGTACTAACATCCACTCCCTATGGCTTACCACTCATGCCCCCGGGTATAGAGGGAACTGTTGTGTGCAAAGGTTCGTGTGCAGTTTGTATTTCAAACAATTGCAAAAATTTAAACATACAACAGTTATTTAAAGCCAAATAGGTAAAACATGTTATTATACAAGCAAGGGGTAATAAAGTAATTTTAAACTATTATTTTTAGAAATAATCCATCACTAAATGGGACTGATTCTCGAGGCTTCCCCAGCAGAGTCGCCATCTGTCGCCACCGGCCCGAAACGGGCTTTCGGCATTCGCGAAGGATGGTCGGACTCTTTTATTTGTTTAAAATGGTGGATTGCTAGAATGACTTATTCTCAAACTGAGACCTTGTCAAACGAGCAATTTTATTAAAAGGCTCACCAATCCATGTTAATCCCAAGCGGGACCCTCCATGGATTAGCGGTTTTCATAAAAAGGAAGGGTTCATGGAGTCACCACCAATGTTTTACTCAAAACATTGGAAAAAGAAGTTTAAGGCAATCGATTCAAAAATCGACTTCGGCCATTACAACCAGAGTCGGGTAAGGGAGTCGGTTACGCGTGGGGAAGGTGTTAGCACCCCACAGCGCCCCTTTCGGGTTCCCTATGACAGATTATTTCTAAAAATAATAGTGCGAAATTACTAAATTACCCCTATTTATTCTAAGCAATTATAAATTAACTATCTACATGATGACAGTTTAAATATGTACACACAGAAAGCGGTAAAAGAAGGGACTTTAAAGAAGTAAACCTTTGAAGCGTGCTTTCTTATATATCTTGACAGAAATTGGGAAGCGTTTTGGCGTTCCCTCCCTCTACAAGACCGCTCGCTCCCTCCTAGAAAATTTTAACTATGGAAATCCGGAGGATTTCCCTTCGACTAGGTTCGAGACTCAAGCAAATGGCTCGTGACTCAAGAACTTCGTCGGATCGACTCTCAGAGCGATTTCTAGGGCAGAACACTGCTCAAACACCCCAGAACACTCAAGGAGAGAGTCATAACTGTGTGGAAAAGTGTCCAATGACGTCCAAATGACGTCTTATTTATAGAGGTGAGGCGCAGTACGGCCTCTGACATCAATACGGCCCGTACTGAAGATTTGAACTACAGTACGGCCGTATTGAATTCAGTACGGCCGTACTGAAGTTTTTGAAACTTCAGTACGGCCGTACTGAAGTTCAAAAACTTCAGTATGGCCGTATTGGCTTCAGTACGGCCGTATTGTAGTTCAAATTGTGCAGTACGGCCGTACTGAACTCCAAGGAGGCCGTATTGAGCTCCAAACCTCCCACTTCCTTATTTTTAGGTACTCTAAGACCTCTAAACCTACAGATAGACATCCTATGGTCTTCTAGGAGTCCTTCTGGCTGACTTTCCTTCGATCTTTGAGAGTCTTCGAGTCTTATTTCCGACCCGGACAATTTTAGGGGTCTACACCTAGGATTCATTGTTAGTAAAGACGGGGTTCAAGTTGACCTCGAGAAAATCAAAGCCATTCAAGAGTGGCCAAAACCAAGGAATGTTAGTGAAGTTAGGAGTTTTCATGGGTTCGCAAGTTTTTTTAGAAGATTTGTACCTAACTTTTCTACCATTGCTTCACCCTTAAATGAGCTTGTCAAAAAAGATGTGCCTTTTGAGTGGGGAAATAAACATGACAATGCATTTCAACTCTTGAAAAACCAACTTACAAATGCATCCATACTAGCTCTAACCAATTTTGAAAAGAATTTTGAGCTAGAACGTGATGCATCTGGAATTGGCATATAAGCTATGTTATTGCAAGAAGGACATCCATTGCATAGTTTTAGTGAAAAACTAAAAGGTGTCTCCCTCAATTACCCCACCTATGATAAAGAGTTGTATTCATTGGTTAGGGCCTTACAAACTTGGGAACACTATCTAGTGTCCAAGGACTTTGTGATACATAGTGTTCATGAATCACTAAAGTATTTAAGAAGCCAAGGTAAGTTAAATAAAAGACATGCAAAATGGCTAGAGTTTCTTGAATAGTTCCCTTATATTATTAAATACAAGAAGGGTAAAGCTAATGTTGTGGCTGATGCCTTATCAAGAAGACATACTTACTTGTGTCTTTGGGAACCCAAATTCTTGGATTTAACAATATTAAGGAAATGTATGAGAAAGATGTATATTTTGCTAGTATTTATTCAAATTGTCAACAAAAAGACTTCAATGGTTTTTACATGGCTGAGGGGTACTTGTATAAAGAAGGCAAGCTATGCATACCCCAAGGATCCATGCGAAAACTATTGACAAAAGAAAGTCATGAAGGTGGGCTTATGGGGCATTTTGGAGTTGACAAAACTCTAAGTTTGCTTAAAGAAAAATTCTTTTGGCCTCATATGCAAAAAGATGTCCAAAGGCATTGTCTTGGATGCATAGCTTGTCTACAAGCTAAATCTAAGATTATGCCTCGTGGTACATATACACCTTTGCCTGTTGCTTCATCCCCTTGGGTATATATTTGCATGGACTTTGTGTTAGGATTGCTTAGAACCCAAAGGGGCATGGATTCTATTTTTGTGGTGACGGACCGCTTTAGTAAAATGGCCCATTTTATTCCCTGCCACAAAGTAGATGATGCAAGCAACATTGCAAAACTTTTCTTTAGGGATGTGGTTAAGCTTCATGGGCTTCCTAAGTCCATAATGTCAGATAGAGACACTAAGTTCCTAAGCCATTTTTGGCCTGTCTTGTGGTCAAGACTAGGAACTAAACTCTTTTTCTCTACTACTTTCCATCCTCAATGGTCAAACTGAGGTAGTAATAGGTCTCTATCCACTATGCTTAGGGCAATCTTGAAAGGAAATCATAGATCTTGGGATAAGTATTTGCCACATATTGAATTTTCCTACAATAGGGTAGTCCATAAGACTACCAATATCTCACCTTTTGAGGTTGTGTATGGATTTAACCCTTTAACTCCTATGGACTTGATACCTCTACCTGATGTCACTCATTTTCTTCATAAGTAAGGGGCTTCAAGAGCTGATTTTGTTAAGAAGTTACATGAAAAGGTTAGATTACACACAACAACAAAATGAGAGATATGCAAAAGCTAATAACAAAGGCAAACGAGATATGATCTTCGAGGAAGGTGACTAGGTTTGGCTTCAACTTAGAAAAGAACATTTTCCCCAAAAAAGGAAGTCAAAACTTAGTCCCCGAGGAGATGGACCCTTTCAAGTCCTACAGCGTATCAATGATAACACTTATAGGCTTGATTTACCCTCTGATTATGGTGTTAGACCTACTTTTAATGTTAGTGATTTGCAACCTTTTGTAGGGGCTAGTGATCATGAGGATGAGTCTTTATATTCGAGGACGAATCCTTCTCAAGAGGGAGGGGATGATGGAAGAGCATGGACCAAGGGTCCAACCACTAAACCTATGGCAAGGAGGCTACTAGAAGATTTGACTCCTTTAGAGCTTGGTGGGCCTAATGGGCTTGGTGGGCCTAGGGTAATTTTCACATGGGCTTTACATGAACTACCATCTTGATTGTGTTTTGAGTAGTGTAGGATTTCATAATTATTAGTCTTGTATTATGGACCTCTAGTATAGGAATTTTGGGCCTTAGGCTTAATGGGCCTAGTTTTGGGCTTCATGGGCCTTTGGGATTTTGGTACCCAATATGGGGCTCATTTTAATTCTTGTAATTTTTCCTTTCCATTGTATTTTGTTGGCCTTTGTGTTTAGGCCGTTAGAATAGGAATGTAAAGGGAATAAGTATTAGGCATGAATCATGGAGTTGTAATTACATTTAAGGGTAATTAGAGTTTCATTTGAGTCACATGTTTTGTGCCAAGGGTGGCTGCACATGTGACTAATCAAATGAACCCTAAATTACACTTAAAAGTAATTAGGATTCTAGAAGGGGGCTGCCACATGGGTGGGAAGGAGTGGACGTCCAAATTTGAATTCAAATTCAAATTTCAATTCAAAATTGGCGCCACTTTGAGTACATGGATGTGGCACGACTTTCTCTTGATCTGTGGCCTTTAAATACTCCTTGCCCTCCTTATGTAGAAACTTTGAATGATATATGATAATTTCTAAGAATTTATTCAACCAAGTTCTCTCTCAAAGTCCCTTCTCTGAAGATTAATAAGTTCTAGGATTTCTCTAAGCTTAAGCCATTTTTATGAGTAATCTTTTACTCACTTTGGCATTGGTGCTTCCTTTTCTTGTTTGTTCGGATCATTCTTTCTCCCTATCTGGAATCAACATATAATCATCCTCAAAGAGAAGATCAAGTGGTCGTGCAACTCCAAGAAGTGAAGATCATCAATCTTCTTCACTAGGAGTTGCCATCAAAATGAGAAGGATCCAAAATAGTATAAGTATGAGATTGGATAGTTGAGGATTGTAGACCCCTAAAATTGTCCGGGTCAGAAATAAGACTCAAAGACTCTCGAAGACCGAAGGAAAGTCAGCCGGAAGGACTCCTGGAAGACCCTAGGATGATTCTTTGTAGGTCTAGAAGTCTTAGAGTAGCTTAGAATAAGGGTGTGTGAGGATTGGAGCTCAATACGCCCTCTTAGAGGTTCAGTACGGCCGTACTGAGCCATTTGAACTACAATACGGCCATAATGAAATCAATACGGCCGTACTGAAGTTTTTGAACTTCAGTACGGCCGTACTGAATTCAGTACGGCCGTACTGTAGTTCAAAAACTCAGTACGGGCAGTATTGACTCCTTAGGCCGTACTGCGCCTCAATCCTATAAATAGGACGTCATTGGCTCGTCCTTCCACACATTTGGAGCATTTCTCCACCCTCTGGCTGAGTATTCTTGGGTTTTGAGCTATTCTTTGCCCTAGAAATCTCTCCGAGAGCTGATCCGACTAAGTTCTTGAGTTCACGAGCCTTTAGCTTGAGACTCGAACAAGTCGAAGGGAAATCTCTTTGATTTCCATAGTTAATATTTATTTTTAGGGAAAGGAGTGAGCGAACGTTTAGTAGGAAGGAGCGCCAAAAAGCCTCCTAACTCCTTTTTGAATATATAAAAGCCCGCTTCGAAGGTTTCTTTCCAAATCCTTTCTTTTACCGCTTTCATTTATCGCTTTTTGATTGTTGCATTGCACGTTTAAAGCTTTCATCATGTAGATAGTTTACTTATAATCGTTCTAATAAATAGGGGTAGTTTAGTAATTTTACGCTATTATTTATGAAATAATCCGTCATAGGGAACCCGAAAGGGGCGTTGTGGGGTGCTAACACCTTCCCCACACGTAATCGACTCCCTTACCCAACTCTGGTTGTAATGGCCAAAGTTGATTTGCGAAAATCAATTGCCTTATGTCTTTTTCCAATGTTTTGAGTAAAACATTGGTGGCGACTCCAAGAACCCCTTTTTGCGAAAACCACTAATCCATGGAGGGTCCCGTTTGGGATTAACACGGATTGGTGAGAATCATTTAACAAAATTGTTAGTTCGATGAGGTCTCAGTTTGAGAATAAGTCGTTCTAACAATCCATCATTTTTCAAAACTAAAAAAGAGTCCAACCATCGTCGCGAATGCCAATGTCCGTTTCGGCGGGTGGCGACAAGGATGACTTCAATGAATTAATTTGTACTATTTATACTAACAACATGCATTTGCTTTTTGGTAGCTTATCTCATCAGAACTTCACAGTTAAGCATGCTTGACTTGGAGTAATATAGGGATGGGTGACCTTTGGGAAGTTTCCAAAAATTGTGTAATTAAGGACAAAACATGTTAAAAAGTTAAGTATTAGGAAATAGAATCCTTGAGAGGTCAAATATGAGTGGTTCGTAGTGACCAAATTTGCGACATCTTTAAAATTTAATAAAGTAAAAAATAAATATTTAGCGACCGATTTATTCGGTCACTAATTTGGTCGCTAAACAGCAATAAAAAAATTTCTGTCGTTAAACAGCTTTACGACCAGGGTTTTAGCGACTACTTAAATTCGGTCGCTAATTTTGTCGCTAAGGTAAATAGTGACCAATTTTGGTGGTCGCTAAATGCCATATTTTTTGTAGTGATGGTGAAGTTGAAAAGGGATTTGTGGGTTGTGTTCAAGGGTGTTCATAGATGTCCATGCTTGAGTTTTGATTTATATTTAGTAGAATGTTATTTTCGATGGTGAAATCATGTTGTATATATGCAAATTATGGTGTTGCATGTTGGTATCTTTTTGGTTTTTAGGAATCGGGTAAAATCTAGTTTTACACAAGTGCAACATCTGATATCGCTCTAAGCACGCCTGCAAGGCATCAGACATTGTTCTAAAGGAGAGGTCTGTATCTAATTCACATTAGGTGCAAGATTGGTGATGCTTGTCATGAGGAGAGAGACTAGTCTCGGGTTGGAACTTCATTGAGTATGGGTTGAATGGAGTCGAGCGTGAAGAAAGAGATTTATCTCTACCTAGGTTCACACTTAGCACTAAAGTATGTGGTGCCATCTGTGAGTTAGAAAGAGAGCTCTCTATCTGATCGAGGTTGAGTGTGGATGTTGTCATGCCAGGCGAGGTAGAGTGGCGCACTCTCTATCTCAACCACATTGGGCATGAGTGGTGTGACGTTAGATGTGGGTGAAACAAGGAGCTCCTTACCTCACTAATGTTGGGCACCTAGTGAATGGAACCAAGCGCGATTTGGATGATTATAAATTGCATTTTTATGAAGTTTTACATTTGATTGATGATAAATAAGTTGTACGAAGAATAATTAGTTGTCCAATGTTGTTGTACAATTGATGTATGATGGATAAGTTGTATAAGTGGTGTGGTAAGATGTTATATGAAATGAGTTGAATATGTTGCAAAGTTGTAAGTTGTTTAGTTGCTTAAGTTGATTTATGATGTTGTTTGCTCAAGATATGAATGTTGTAAAAATGTATGTTGTTTGCGTTATTTAAGTTGATATGTTGTGAAGTTGGAAGTTGAATGTTGCTTGTGTTGTATGTTGTTAAAGTTGATAACTTGAATGTTGAAAGATGAATAAGTTGTGAAGTTGATAAGCTACAAGTATATGGGTTAGATACATATATTAGCTACGATACATAGAAACTAAAGAAGAGTTAAAGATGTTTTCAAACTTAAGATCCCATTGTGCAGATATACATGATGGTGCTCCAAGAGCATAATTGAGCCCTATAATAGGTAAGTTAACCTTTGAATGGGTAAGTTATTTTTCACTTGTCTCCTCTAGGTTCTATGTGGTATTTGTGTGTGGATAAGGTCGAGGCACATGCGTATAAAGCGACCAATCAAGTAAAGTACTGAGTCGGGGACTTAGTCTTTAACCTAGTATCGGAGGGTTATGGTATTTGAAAGATAGTTGGTGGGATAATCCCATATATGGCTTAGTGTTATAGACTTATACCGTGATAGGCCCATAGCCAAATTGTTCTATGTTGAGATAGTACCATACTTCCTTGTTTAAGTGGTGAAACCTGAGAAATCAATCTAACTTATGCTAACAAATATTTCTAGCCTTGTGCTAGCCATTGTTTTTGGCCTTACTGTCAGCCATTGATTCTAGTATTATACCAGCCACCATGATTTGGTAGGGTCAAACAACTTAAACTACTCAACATAAGATGTAGAAGATCTTTGTAGTTGATATCTGTGACGATGCATTAGATGATGTAAATGTATATATGTTGATGTGATGAATATGTTGTGAGTTGTTAAACTACTCTGATGATGACGTCCCATGTCAAAACTCGAAAAATTCTGATCTAGCCCACAGATGGTTTGAACTTCCAATTTGAAAATCTCGTCAATTAAGGAATGTCTGGAGACCAAACTAATCTCTAATTAACAGTTTTGAAAAGATTACATGGAGTTGCCACCAATATTTTACTCAAAACATCAGAAAAAGAAAAGATTTTTAAAATTGCAACAATGGCCTTCATAGTCAGAATTGGGTTTGGGGGTTGGTTACATGTAGGGAAGGTGTTAGGCACCCTACAACGCCCTAATTCGGTACCCTATGATGAATTTAGCACAATAATAAAAAATAATTTAAATTTTTACCCCTTTTATTAATAAGCTATTTACATTTGAATTTAAAATTACACGATTTCACCTAAGATATCCATATGATTGCTTTTATTAATTAAAAATGTTGTACGACAAGACTAATAGATTAAAGGAAGAATTTTTATGAAATACCTCTTGATTGAACTTTGTTAGATATTTCAATCGTAGAAATTAGGCACATTTTGGTAGTTGTTCACAGTACAATTACATCACAAAACTCAAGAATTACAAGGAGGAGAAGAAGAAAAGTGTGTAAACCCTCTAAGGACTCTTGGAGACTAAATTTTTGGCCCCTAGCACTGCACACGAGCCTGTCATTTATAGACACAAAAATCCACCAAAATAGGCCGTTCTGATTTCAGAATTATCCGTTCTGAACTTTTCTTTTATATGTAAAATTTAAATATGGAATGGCCAGTTCTCAAGGAAAATAGGCCCGTTCTGGATTTGAATTTTACCCATAACAAACTAGGTTAGAATGAGGCATTTTGACCTAGGGTTACAAGCCTTATTGTAAGTTTGGAACAGCCCATTCCGGTTTGGGAACAGCCCCTTTCAGGCTACTAATCCTGATACTTGCTTTTTGGATCTTTGGATGTCTTGCTGACCTTCTCTAGTGCTATTTTGGGCCTTTGTGAGCTCCTTCATCATGCTGGAAATCCATTTCCTTGTTTGTGTGCCCCTAGATGAAATTAGGTGTCTACGTCCCATTTTAAGTTGAGTTGTTTTAATCTGATGAATATGATGTGAGCCATTTAGTTGGCATGACAGTGATATTTCCCTGCTGTAAGATAAAATATTCAATACGGAGATGTTTTATATGTTGTATGTTGAATTCTTTTAACTAGCTTACCTTGTGTTTTCCTTGTGGTGAAAAGTGTGTTGATCATACTTGGTGTAAGAGCAAGGCAAGATTAATAGGATGGCTTATGTAGTTGGAGGATAGTCACGCTATAGGTGGCTAGTTTTGGGTTGTAGACTACTCCTATGTAGCTAGTTTTTTTTTGTATAGATGCTCACTAGCAGTTAGCTTTATTTTACTCTTAGTATTATATTTTATATATAACTGGTGTTCATAGGATATTAGTTATTGACTGAATTATAAACTTTGTTTCTGATGCATGTTGTTTAGTCTTTTGCTATGTAGTAGTTGTTCAGTAGCTAGTGTGGTGACCTGCTGAGTCATTACATTTATTGATGACATCTTTATCTATTCAAGATCTCTGGAGGATCATCATGAACATTTGAGATTGGCGTTGGAGGTTTTGAGAGAGAAGCAATTATATGTAAAATTCTCTAAGCACGAGTTCTAGTTATCTAATGTGAAGTTTTTAGGCCATGTGATCTTGACTGAGGGGATTATTATGGATCTAGCTAAGGTCGAGGCAGTGTTACAATGGGAATGTCCAAGGACTACTACAAAAATCAAGAGTTTTGTGGGTTTGGCAGGCTATTAAAGGAGGTTCATAGAGGGATTCTCCAATATAGTGATTCCTCTAACCCAATTGACCTAAAAGGATCAGCCTTTCATTTGGACAAATGCTTGTGAGTAGAGCTCTCAAGAGCTGAAGAAGAGGTTGACTATGATAGTGCATTTTGGGAAGCAACTTTGTATGTATTTATTTGGCCTTTTTGACCTTTGTATGTGTGTTATATTCATGTTTTGGGTTAGATTTATGATAGTGGTAATATTCGATGATTGTTGTAATTTTTACTCAATTCTTGGATTTTTACCCACTTTTACACTCTGTTATTGTGTAGAACATATATGGAGTTCCTGATATTGGATTTGGATGTTCTTAGTGTCTATCGAAAGATAAAAGAGAGTTCTACAACTTCTCTATTGGGAGCAAAGACCAGTTCAGTTGTTAAGGGACCAAAAAATTGATTGCAAGGTTTCGACCCTGTGTAGTATTTTCTATTTATTTTTAGATTGTAATGTTAGGATTTGTTTAGTGATGTAATTAGTTGATTTAGTGGGTTGGGCCTTTAATTACTAAAATTAGGCAAACTATATTTCTCTATTAATAGGTTTTGTGAGACTTGTTATGTACACTTTACATTCATTTTTCAGATTTTAAAGTTGTTTCCTCTACAAGTCTCTCTAAATTCTTTCTTCCCTTTTTTCTCTCTCAATTTTTTCTCTCTTTCTTACATGAATTGGATTATCTTGATTATGATGCGTGGCTCATTCGTTAATCGATTCTAGGTTTCAAGGACTAAGTTCAAATTTGAGTTCTTGATCATTTTACAGAACAAATTCTCCATTTCTCTTCTTCTCTTCTCTATTTTAGGTTTTTTTTCCTTTTTCATGATTGTGAATTTCAGTTTGGGATCTAGAATAGAGATTAAAGATTAATTTTATATCTAAATTTAGATTTATATTTATACATAAAAAAAACCTAAATCACCTAATTCAATAGTTCATCGTTCTTGAATTTTATTAAAATTGTGAGATCACGATTGCATTTCATGTTTTGATGGAATTCATATATATAGATTTAGATCTACATTCTTTTGATTATGTTCATGTTGAATTAAGTTGATTGAGAATTCATATTTATTGTTGAATTATGCAAATTTTACTTTACATATTGAAACCTTGAATCAATGTAATTTCTGATTGAATTTTCTGTTTGTATTTGCAATATTCCAATTTCTCTTTTCTGTTCACGAAAATTCCTTTTCTAATTGTGTGATAATTTTGGATCCAATTGGCTTGTGTCTTCGAGAAAAATACCTAAGTTGTTCTCTATATTACAAATGTTTAGGGGAAAATCTAGTAATTTTTTACAGTGATTCGACAATGCTATCAGACTACTTCTCCTATTTTGGTGTTACCTAACACTAAATGTGTTACGTGATACTTCTCACTAAGGGTTAGGTTATGTGTTGATGAAGTTGGGGGAATAGTGACATGTGCTTCAAGGAAACTTAAGACTCATGAGAAGAATTACCTCACTCATGACTTAGAGTAAGCGGTAGTTGTGTTTTCCTTGAAGTCTTGGAGGCATTATTTGTATGGTGTGAGGTTTAGTATCTTTAGTGATCACAAAAGCTTGAAGTACCTATTTGATCAAAAAGTGTTAAATGTGAGACAGGGGAGGTGGATGGGGTTTTTAAAGGACTTCGACTTCCAGTTGATATATCATCCTTGGAAAGTGAAAGTGTGACTAACTCTTTGAGTAGGAAATCCATCTAGATAACGGGGATGATAGTGAAGGAATTGGAGTTTATTGAGAAATTTAGAGATATGAATTAAGAGGTAGAGTTGGCTCAAGATCACATTAGTTGTGGGATAACTACCATAGCTAATGAGTTCTTGAAATAGATTAGAGTGAAATAGTTGAAAGATCTAGAGTTACCGAAGATCTTGGGTTTGCTTGGCACCAAGAAGGAATTTGGTTTTGATTTAGGATGTGATGGGATTCTAAGGTTCAAGGGTCAAATTATCCTACCTTAGGATTCTAAGCTAAGGAGAGTTATGTTGGAGGAGGGGCACAAAAGTCATCTTGGTATACATCCATATATGGCGAAGATGTATCAGGACATCAATAGAAGTTTTTGGTGGCCTGGTATGAAGATGGAAGTGGCAGAGTATGTTGCAGCTTGTCTGACTAATTAGAAAGCAAAGATTGAGCATAAAAGGTCTGGTGGCTTGTTGTAGATGATGGAGATTCCCAAGTGGAAGTGAGATAGCATCACAATGGACTTCATTATTAGGTTTCCTAGGTTGGCTAGAAATAATGATGTTATTTGGGTGATTTTGATAGGTTGACCAAGTGTGTGCACTTTTTTCCTATCAACAAAAAGTCATCCTTAGAGAAGCTCACTTAGTTGTATATTAAGGAGATAATATGGTTACATGGAGTGTCTTCCAGTATTATCTTTAAACAAGGATTTGAGGTTCGCTTCTAGGTTCTACCAAAGTTTGCATCAAGCTCTAGGAACACAACTGAGGTTGAGTTTGCCTATCACCCACAGATGGATGGACAATTGTAAAGGATGATTCAATCATTGGAGGATCTTTTGAGAAACATGTGTGTTTGATCATTTGGGTAATTGGGAGGAGGTGTTGCCTCTAGTTGAGTTTAACTACAATAATAGTTATCATGCGAGCATTGGTATGACTCCCTTTGAGGCTTTGTATGGTAAGAGGTGTAGGACTCCACTATGTTGGTATCAAGAGGGTGAGTTAGTGATTATAGGACTGCAGTTGATTCTATAAACCATTGAGAAGGTGAAAGAGATTCAGGCGAGAATAAGGTCTGCCTCGAATAAGTAGAAGTCATATGCTAATAGGAGGAGAAAGTCGTTGGAATTTGAGGAAGGGGAGCATGTGTTCTTAAAGGTGACATCCACTACTAGAGTGGGAAGGGTCGTGATGGCCAAGAAACTAAAACCTAGGTTTATTGGTCCTTCCCAAATCCTTTATTGCATAGGTTCAGTGGCTTATTAACTGTCTATGTGCCCTTTCTATCCAACCTACATCATATGTTTCATGTGTCTCAACTGAGGAAGTATATCATAAATCTGAGTAATGTGGTAGAGATGGATAAGGTGCAAGTTAAAGAGAACTTGACCTTTGAGAAGAGGTCAATAGTTACGGTTGATCACAAGTTGAAGGAGCTTCGAGGCAAGCCCATCAGCTTTGTGAGAGTTTTTAGGGATCTATCCTAGTGAGGCAACCTAGGAGGTAGATGAGTAGTTTAAGGCTCATTATCCATTATTATTCCCAAGTAAGTCTATTTTTTAGAACAAAATTTCTTATTTGTTGGGGGGAATTGTAACATTGTACCTAGCTGAGTTTGATGAGTTGTAAGGGTCTTTGGATGAAGGTTAAGTTGACCCTAGGTGGAAATGTATTTAAGGTTTTGCTTTGAGTTGAGCTTTATAAGCTTAATCTTCCAACCTTAGAGAGAGAAATAAGAGAAATATACTCTGAAGGTTTCTATCTTCTTCCTTCTATATTTCCCATAGGTGTGAGAGGTTCCTTGATCCTCAGAGTGATAATTGAGGATTTGAGTGGGTATGGAGTTTGATTGGAGTTGCTTCTTCTTCCTTCTCCCTCTTTTCTTCATTCAAGTGGCTAGAGTTCGGAGGTAAAGGAAGCTAGGATGGAATGGTTGCTTGATTTGTTAAGTTGTTTGATATTGTTTCATTAAATGAGGGCATATAAGTGGCTGAATTGGAATGGAATGGTGAAGGAATGAGAGTTTTGGCATTTTAAACCATGGAAGAGATTTTGAATGATTGTTACCAATTTGGGGTTGCATGTGTTGTTTTAACTTGATTTCAAGATATATGTGATATTTATGTTGTGTCAGATATTTTACATGTCTTGGATCTTTTGAGTTTCAAGCATTTTAAGCAATTTTTTTATCTGCATGTGCAAACTTTTTATATGACATCGAGCATGCCTTTGTCACGTCGGACGTGAGGAGACAGACTCATATTGGCTTGGGATGGTGTCGGGCACAATTTGAATGGCTTCAAGCATGCGAGGGTGGAAAGTCTCTAACTTGGTGATGCTAAGCGCCGCTGAGGTGATGTCAAACATGAGTTACGTAGAGACTCTTTGTTTGAGATGTGATCAAGCATGGGTTTTTCCATGCCAAGTGTGAGGTCCTAGTAGATCTTAACCTTAGTCACATCGGGCATATTTGGATGGTGTCAGGCATGAGCAACGTAGAGAGTTCCTTACCTTGAAGACTTCAGGAGCAAGGTAAGTTGCACTAGACGTGAGATGCCTGGATGATATGTTGGTGTTTTGGTGAACTTGTATGATGATGAAAATGAGCAGATTATGTTATTTTATTGCTTGTTGTAGAGTGGGATCACTTAGACTTCTCATGTTGTTAGGATATCTCCGTAGGTGGATGCGTGACGATGTATTGGTTGAGATATTTGCATATGATGTATGTTGTGGTGTGATATTATGAATTGTTAAATGTTTTGCTTAACATGGTGTGGATGAGATACATGTTTGCTTTGGGATGTATGGCATTTATGTATGTTTTTCTATGATTTTGTAGGTTATCAAATTATTTTCAATAGTCACATGTTTTTTAACTTTAGCTTACCCTTACTATTTTCATGTGGTTTGCACTACGATGATGATACATTGTATAGGAGCATATTAGGGCTAGGCTTGAGGAGCTTCCACTAGTAGGTAGTGTGATATTCCGTTCGTGACGATGTTACTGTGTGTAGCTTGTATAGGTGTGCTCAACCAGCACCAGGACATAGGATTATTTTGGGATTATTGTATACATGTGTATATATCTTATCTATATAAGTATAGGTGTTTCACTCTTGTATTCATATTTTATATATATGTATGATACATTATCTATTTTAATCTTGAATTTTCTACTATGCTAGTTTCTATTGCTAGTAGTAGTGATTCTTTTTAGTGTGGTGATCAGAGCGGATCGTTACATTTATATTATTATAAAATAATTTATCTATATATTATTAAATGTAGAATAGTCTACTAAAAACATTTTCATCTCAAAACTATGCACCCGAAGTCTACTTTTTTCTAGAATTTTTTGGCCTTTTAAAATTTAAATGATTCCTAATAATTGTAAAATAAATTTCTTAGCATTTAATAAATTTAATGATGTTTATGTCAATTAAGGACACCGACTTCATAATGATTGTTTGTGAAATACTAAATTATCTTCCTAACATTCATCTTTAAAAATACGCAAGATACATTTTTCTATTTCTTCCCATTATTGTATCATCACATATCGATTTAAGAAATTTGAAACAATGTTGATGAATGAAGAATGAGAAGTTGATAGAAGTTTAGAAATTATATACAAAAAAAATACAGGTAATAATTTTATTAGTATTACTATTATCATCATCATCATCATCATCATCATCGTCATCATCATCGTCATCGTCATCATTGTCATCGTCATCGTCATCATCATCGTCATCATCATCGTCATCGTCATTGTCGTCATCGTTATCATCATCATCATCATCATCACCACCACCACGACCACCACCACCACCACCACCACCACCACCACCACTACCATCATCATCATTATCATCATCATCATCATTGTCATCATCATCACCACCACCACCACCACCATCATCATCATCATTGTAACACCCCAGTTTTATAAATTATATTAATAATATGTTAGTATTTCTTTTAATGTGCTTATTAGAAGGATTTTTAATATTATTTACCTATTTGATATGAGCATTATTCTTATATAAAACGTATGTTATTTTTTACTAAAAGGGAGAATTATATTTTATATTATTTATCTATTTTATGTGACCTCTATTTTAATATAAAGTGATTTTTAATTAATATTTGATTATTTGATATGAGACAGGTTTTTATGAAATTATTTTATTAAAGTTAAATATATGTTATTTTAATTAAAAAGGATGAAGTGTATTTGATTATTTTTAAATTTTTATGAGAGGGAAGGGAGGACAATTTGGGCATTTGCTAAATTTTATTTTTATTATTTAATTTATTAATTGAAAAAAGGGGTTAAGAGAAGAGGAACATCTGAATTTCGTCGTGCTGGTTCCCAATCCTTTGCTTGATGTATGCCTATGGAAACAACACTTTATGAATGTTTCCTGTTTTGCTTTTTGACTGTTATGTTATGTTCCTTATATGTCTCTGAGTATGAATACGTGTTTAATTTTGATATTGGACATTTTTATAGCAGAATTGGCCTTTAATCCCTTGTCCGATGCTTGCTTTTAGGAACGGGGAAAATGTGAAAGTTTTCTATTTGGATGTTTGATATTTTTGATGTGTACCTTGTTGGATGCTATTCATGAATATGTAATTAATTTCAAAAATAGATAAATTTTGATATGAATTAGAGTCTTCTATGGGTTCCTACAGGAAACCCTATGAGCAACAATTAGGGACATGATCTTTTAATGAGATTTGAGGTGTTTATGCAAAATTAAGTATGGATTCGTGTTTTAAGTGTCATATGAAGTATTTTTACTGATTGAATTGTATAATTACATGCCTTATTTTGAAAATCGCGTGGTTGGGGCGTGCCAGACACAACCCCTGTTGATATTTACATGCTTTATTGTGCATTTGAAGGTGTGAGTTGAATGTAAATTGCCTTATTACTGATTCATTATGGATTATACTTTTCTATGAACATTCTGATGCTGAGAACCTTTATGACCTTATGGGATGATTATGAAGATGTGAAATGTGACAAGTGATATGAGATATGATGAGACATGATAGGTGAAATCTTGAGTCAATGAAATAGGAATGTACATGACATGCATCAGGTGCATATATGACTCCAGATGTGCCGCTTAGGCCGTATGCCAGTGATGTATTGAGCTATTTTAGGTGTACCTTGGGTCACCACTGATGTATTAAGCTATTCCAGGTGTGCCTCTTAGGACATATACGAGTGATGTACTGAGTTATTTCAGGTGTGCCACTTAGGCTGCATACCAGTGATGCATTGAGCTATTCCAGGTGTCCTGCTTAGGTCGCATGCTACAGATGTATTGAGCTATTCTAGATATACCTTGTATCACCAGTGATGAATTTATGAATGAACGTGTGCCTAGGTATGTTGTTGTAGCAGCATGCCAATGATGAGAAATGTGCAACTTCCGTATGGCGCCACATGCATGCATTTATGAGTCGAGTCAATGACATCATTGCATGATAAGTGAATGTGCATGTGTTTTAATGTATCTGTAACTTGAGAGTTGTGCTTGGTTATGTGTAACTTGGGTGATATTTGTTATGATTGTGTGTGTATTACCTAACATTTATTTCTACATTTGAACCAGAGTGAGATGTTTCTCACTCCCTTGTTGCTCTATGTGTATTTTTATTGTGTTGTAGGTGATCATCAGCATGAGGATGTTGGTTATGAGATTTAAGTCTCATTGTGGGGCGTGCTCTGCTAGGACATGTAACATTTGGGCTTAGTTAAGATTAACATAGGAGTTTCATTACTGTTATTATATTTTGGAGAGACTAATGTTTTATTTTGTCATCATTTCTGCATTGAACTATGATTTGCGAAATATGAATGTGAACTCTCTATCTATGTGTTTTGGAACCTTGTTTCGATTAAGAAAGATTTATTTACTCTGGAAATGTAATTTATATTTATTGTATAATATATATGTGGGGTAGAGGGTGTCACAATCATCATCATTATCATCATCATCATTTGCGATTCAATATGTTGAAAATGAATTCTAATTATTTGTTAATGCAAAATAGTTCATTTTGCATGGAAAGGAATGAAAGAAAAATTGGTAATGTTGAATATTGTTGGAAATATTTTGTGAAAAATGTTGGATCTTACAGACAAATTAAAATTAAAATTGAAGATGAAAAATTATCCTTAAAATTACCATGAAAATTCATAGAAGAGGATGCATATGTATAGACTTACAATTAATTTAAAATTCCTACCAAATCTCATGCTAACAACTATATTTGTTAACATTATAATGAATAATTGAAAGCAAAATATAAAACATAAAGTTGTAACAATAATAAATATCTTATCTAAAATTTATTTGAAATTGAAAATTTAAATAAAGTAAAATCTCATAAATCTAACACTCCTCCATGAGATTTGTCATGAACATGACAAACTTTAGTTTTATGAACTCCAAAACTTGATTTATGAAGCCCCGTGTCAGCAAGTTGTTGCACATCAATTTCTTAACCTAAATCATTATCATAGTCATTCAATTTAATTCCTTCTCCTGTCTTTAAATACCAATTTTTGGGATTTGTCATATCAAATACATTTCGCATAAAAGTGTGACCAAATGTTCCATACAAACATAACTTTCATCAATATTAGTAATAAAATCATTATGTTCAACTAAATCAATTTTTAAATAAAAATTGTTTTTGATTATTTCAATATTTGCAATTTCTAAACCATGTTCATCCTTGATAAAACAATAATTCTCTTTAAAAGAGACTTCATATCCTTTCATTAGCATTTGTGGAACACTAAGAAGATTTTTATCTTTGACAATTATGATACCTTTCTTGGTTGATATAGAAATAGTTCCTTTTCTAATGGCTTGCGGAATTTCACCATTTTCCATCTTAACTTTCAATTCAATTTCTTTGTTTAGGGTTTCACAATTTCTTGGTTGATCTATCAATGGAGGTAAAAAATGATAAATATTTAGTCAAGTGACTAGTGCAACTATTGTCAATAAGTAAGTATTTAATTCATGTGGATTGAATTCTTGAAATGCCATAAATAAATACTCATCTTCATCATCATTGTTTTCTTCAATCAAATTTTCCTGTTTTTCTAGTTGTTGTTTAGGCTGGTTTTTCTTTATTCTGCAATACTTTTTATTGTGGTCATTTTTATTGCAAAAATTACAGTGAAAAAGAGGCTTCTCTTTAAGCCAACAATCTTTTTCAGCATGGTTGGTTCTTTGGCAATGAGAACAAAGAAAAATATTTCTTTTTCTCGAAGAACCTTCAACTTTTCCTTTATTGTTATTAAAAGTTAATGACTTTCCAAAATTCCTTCCATTATTCTTTGCTCGAAAGGCACCTTCAACAACTTCATCATTTCTAGTTGAGACTCTTTGTTTTTGTGCGTAAAGCTTGCTGGTGAATTATCAATAATTGTGAGAGTTTGCAAATTACAAGACTTTTTAATTGCAAAATATCTTGGCTTCAAATCTTTTGGGCACTAAAATCATGATTTTTTTACAACCTTTTGTAAATAATGTTTCACCAATAATTCATATTTGGTTCATAACATCCATTAACCTGTCAAAATAATTTTTGACAAATGCATTATTCTTCATCTTCATTAATTCAAATTCTCTCTTCAAAGTGAAAAGCCTAACTGATTTGACTCTACTTGCCCTTCAAATTCATCTTAAATCTTGTCCTACCCGTTTAGGTGTTTCCATGTCCATGATTTTAGTAAAAATATGATCTACAAGTCCTGCATGTAGACAAGTGTTGGGTTTATCATTCTTTAGTTTTTCCTCCTCATAAGTTTTGATTTGTACAATGGTTAGATTTTCTCTTAATGGTGGTGGATCAAACTCCAGAAATTAGAACATTCCATTAACTTTGAGATCTTAAAACAAATTTCATGTTGGTGATCCAAATACAATAATTTTCTCTATTGATCATTGGAATTTGCAAGTGAATTGGTGAAAGTAGACATCTTTGCACCAAAAAGGCTCATTATCCATTATTATTCCCAAGTAAGTCTATTTTTTAGAACAAAATTTCTTATTTGTTGGGGGGAATTGTAACATTGTACCTCGGTGAGTTTGATGAGTTGTAAGGGTCTTTGGATGAAGGTTTAGTTGACCCTAGATGGAAATGTATATAAGGTTTTATTTTGAGTTGAGCTTTATAAGCTTAATCTTCAAACCTTAGAGAGAGAAATAAAAGAGATATACTCTGAAGGTTTCTATCTTCTTCCTTCTATATTTCCCATAGGTGTGAGAGGTTCCTTGATCCTTCGAGTGATAATTGAGGATTGGAGCGGGTGTGGAGTTTGAATGGAGTTGCTTCTTCTTCCTTCTCCCTCTTTTCTTCATTCAAGTGGCTAGAGTTCGGAGGTAAAGGAAGCTAGGATGGAATGGTTGCTTGATTTGTTGAGTTGTTTGATATTGTTTCATTAAATGAGGGCATATAAGTGGCTGAATTGGAATTGAATGGTGAAGGAATGAGAGTTTTGGCATTTTAAACCATGGAAGAGATTTTGAATGATTGTTACCAATTTGGGGTTGCATGTGTTGTTTTAGCTTGATTTCAAGATATATGTGATATTTATGTTGTGTCGGATATTTTGCATGTCTTCGAGCTTTTGAGTTTCAAGCGTTTTAAGCAATTTTTTTGATCTGCATGTGCAAATTTTTTATATGACATCGAGCATGCCTTTATGACGTCGGGCATGAGGAGAAAGACTCATATTGGATTGGGATGTTTTCGGGCACAGTTTGAAATGCTTCAAGCATGCGAGGGTGGAAAGTCTCTAACTTGGTGTTGGTAAGCGCTGCTGAGGTGATGTCAAACATGAGTTTGGTAGAGACTCTTTGTCTAAGATGTGATCAAGCATGGGTTTTTCCATGCCAAGTGTGAGGTCCTAGTAGATCTTCACCTTGGTCACACTGGGCATATTTGGATGGTGTCAAGCATAAGCGACGTAGAGAGTTTCTTACATTGAAGACTTCGGGCGCAAGGTATGTTGCACTAGACGCGAGATGCATGGATGATATGTTGGTGTTTTGGTGAACTTGTATGATCATGAAAATGAGTAGATTATATTATTTTATTGCATGTTGTAGAGTGGGATCACTTAGACTTCTCATGTTGTTAGGATATCTCCGTAGGTGGATGCATGATGATGTATTGGTTGAGATATTTGTATATGTTGTATGTTGTGGTGTGACCTTATGAATTGTTGAATGTTTTGCTTAATGGTGTGGATGAGATACATGTTTTCTTTGGGTCGTATGGCATTTATGTATGTTTTTCTATGATTTTGTAAGTTATAAAATTATTTTCAATAATTACATGATTATGAACTTTAGCTTACCCTTACTATTTTCATGTGGTTTGGACTACGATGATGATACATTGTATAGGAGCATATTAGGGCTAGGCTTTAGGAGCTACCACTGGTAGGTGGTGTGATCTTCTGTTGGTGACGGTGTTATTGTGTATAGCTTGTATAGGTGTGCTCAACCAGCACCAGGACATAGGATTATTTTGGGATTATTGTATACATGTGTATGTATCTTGTCCATATAAGTATAGGTGTTTCACTCTTGTATTCATATTTCATATATATGTATGATACGTTCTCTATTTTAATCTTGAATTTTCTACTATGCTAGTTTTTATTGCTAGTAGTAGTGATTCTTTTTAGTGTGGTGATCAGAGCGAATTGTTACATTTATATTATTATAAAATAATTTATCTATATATTATTAAATGTAGAATAGTCTACTAAAAACATTTTCATCTCAAAACTATGCACCCGAAGTCTACTTTTTTCTATAACTTTTTGGACTTTTAAAATTTAAATGATTTCTTATAATTGTAAAATAAATTTCTTAGCATTTAATAAATTTAATGATGTTTATGTCAATTAAGGACACTAACTTCATATTGATTATTTGTGAAATATTAAATTATCTTCCTAACATTCATCTTTAAGAATACGCAAGATACATTTTTCTATTTCTTCCCATTATTGTATCTTCACATATCGATTTAAGAAATTTGAAACAATGTTGATGAATGAAGAATGAGAAGTTGATAGAAGTTTAGAAATTATATACAAAAAAAATGCAGGAAATAATTTTATTAGTATTACTATTATCATCATCATCATCATCGTCGTCGTCGTCGTCGTCGTCATCATCATTGTCATCATCGTCATCATCATCATCATCACCACCACCACCACCATCATCATCATCATTATCATCATCATCATCATTGTCATCATCATCATCATCACCACCACCACCACTACCATCATCATCATCATTATCATCATCACCATCATTCTCATCATCATCACCACCACCATCATTATCATCATTGTAACACCTCAGTTTTTATAAATTATATAAATAATATGTAATTATTTCTTTTAATGTGCTTATTAGTAGGATTTTTAATATTATTTACCTATTTGATATGTGCGTTATTCTTATATAAAACGTATGTTATTTTTTACTAAACGGAAGAATTATATTTTATATTATTTATATATTTTATGTGACCTCTATTTTAATATAAAATATGATTTTTAATTAATATTTGATTATTTGATATGAGGCAGGTTTTTATGAAATTATTTTATTAAAGTTAAATATATGTTATTTTAATTAAAAAGGATGAAGTGTATTTGATTATTTTTAATTTTTTATGAGAGGGAAGGGAGGACACTTTGGGCATTTGCTAAATTGTATTTTTATTATTTAATTTATTAATTGAAAAAAGGGGTTAAGAGAAGAGGAACAACCAAATTTCGTCGTGCTTTGACTTCTGGTCATCAAGGTAAGGGAGAGTGAGAAACCTCACTCAGGGGTGTGGGTGTAACTGTTGGATAGTAGGATTGGTTCCTAATCCTTTGCTTGATGTATGCCTATGGAAACAACACTTTATGAATGTTTTCTGTTTTGCTTTTTGACTGTTATGTTATGTTCCTTATATGATTTTGAGTATGAATACGTGTTTAATTTTGATATTGGACATGTTTGATAGCAGAATTGGTCTCTAATCCCTTGTCCGATGCATGCTTTTAGGAACGGGAAAAATGTGAAAGTTTTCTATTTGGGTGTTTGATATTTCTGATGTGTACCTTGTTGGATGTTATTCATGAATATGTAATTAATTTCAAAAATAGATAAATTTGGATATGAATTACAGTCTTCTATGGGTTCCTATGGGAAACCCTATGAGCAAAAATTAGGGACATGATCTTTTAATGAGATTTGAGGTGTTTATGCAAAATTGAGCATGGATTCGTGTTTTAAGTGTCATATGAAGTATTTTTACTGATTGAATTGTATAATTACATGCCTTATTGTGAAAATCGCGTGGTTGGGGCGTGCCAGACACGACCCCTGTTGATATTTACATGCTTTATTGTGCATTTGAAGATGTGAATTGAATGTAAATTGCCTTAATACTGATTCATTATGGATTATACTTTTCTATGAACATTCTGATGATGAGAACCTTTATGTGCGTGACCTTATGGGATGATTATGAAGATGTGAAATGTGACAAGTAATATGAGATATGATGAGACATAATAAGTGAAATCTTGAGTCAATTAAATAGTGAATGTACGTGACATGCATCACATGAATATATGACTCCAGGTGTGCCGCTTAGGCCGTATGCCAGTGATGTATTGAGCTATTTTAGGTGTTCCTTGGGTCACCACTGCTGTATTAAGCTATTCCAGGTGTTCCTCTTAGGACATATACGAGTGATGTACTGAGTTATTTCAGGTGTGCCACTTAGGCTGCATACCAGTGATGCATTGAGCTATTCCAGGTGTCCTGCTTAGGTCGCATGCTAGAGATGTATTAGGATTAGCATAGGAGTTTCATTACTATTATTATGTTTTGGAGAGACTAATGTTTTATTTTGTCATCATTTCTGCACTGAACTACGATTTGTGAAAATATGAATGTGAACTTTTTATCTGTGTTTTGGAACCTTGTTTCGATTAAGAAAGTTTTATTTACTCTGGAAATGTACTTTATATTTATTGTATAATATGTATGTGGGGTAGAGGGTGTCACAATCATCATCATCATCATCATCATTTGTGATTCAATATGTTGAAAATGAATTCTAATTATTTGTTAATGCAAAATAGTTCATTTTGCATGGAAAGGAATGAAAGAAAAATTGGTAATGTTGAATAATATTGGAAATATTTTGTGAAAAATGTAGAAAAATTGGATCTTACAGACAAATTAAAATTAAAATTGAAGATGAAAAATTATCCTTAAAATTACCATGAAAATTCATAGAAGAGGATGCATATGTATAGACTTATAATTAATTTAAAATTCCTACCAAATCTCCTATGCTAACAACTCTATTGTTAACATTATATTGAATAATTCAAAGCAAAATATAAAACATAAAGCTATAACAATAATAAATATCTTATCTAAAATTTATTTGAAATTCAAAATTTAAATAAAGTAAAATCTCATAAATCTAACACTCCTCCTTGAGATTTGTCATGAACATGACAAACTTTAGTTTTATGAGCTCCAAAACTTGATTTATGAAGCTCCAGTTACAGCAAGTTGTTGCACATCAATTTCTTTACCTAAATGATTATCATAGTCATTCAATTTAATTCCTTCTCCTGTCTTTAAATACCAATTGTTGGGATTTGTCATATCAAATACATTTCGCATAAAAGTGTGACCAAACTTCCGTACAAACATAACTTTCATCAATTTTAGTAATAAAATCATTATGTTCAACTAGATCAATTTTTAAATAAAAATTGTTTTTGATTATCTCAATATTTGTAATTTCTAAACCATGTTCATCCTTGATAAAACAATAATTCTCTTTAAAAGAGACTTCATATCCTTTCATTAGCATTTGTGGAACACTAAGAAGATTTTTATCTTTGACAATTATGATACCTTTCTTGGTTGATATAGAAACAGTTCCTTTTCTAATGGCTTACACAATTTCACCATTTTCCATCTTAACTTTCAATTCGATTTCTTGGTTTAGGGTTTCACAATTTCTTGGTTGATCTATCAATGGAGGTGAAAAATGATAAATATTTAGTCAAGTGACTAGTGCAACTATTGTCAATAAGTAAGTATTTAATTCATGTGAGTTGAATTCTTGAAATGCCATAAATAAATACTCATCTTCATCATCATTGTTTTCTTCAATCAACTTTTCCTGTTTTTCTAGTGATTGTTTAGGTTGGTTTTTCTTTATTTGCAATACTTTTTATTGTGGTCATTTTTATTGCAAATATAATAGTGAAAAAGAGGCTTATCGTTAAGCTAACAATCTTTTTCAGCATGGTCGGTTCTTTGGCAATGAGAACAAGAAAAAATATTTCTTTTTCTCGAAGAACCTTCAACTTTTCCTTTATTGTTATTAAAAGTTAATGACTTTCCAAAATTCCTTCCATTATTCTTTACTCGAATGGCACCTTCAACAACTTCATCATTTCTAGTTGAGACTCTTTGTTTTTGTGCGTAAAGCTTGCTGGTGAATTATCAATAATTGTGAGAGTTTGCAAATTACAAGACTTTTTAATTGCAAAATATCTTGGCTTCAAATCTTTTGGGCACTAAAATCATGATTTTTTTACAACCTTTTGTAAATAATGTTTCACCAATAAGTCACATTTGATTCATAACATCCATTAACCTGTCAAAATAATTTTTGACAAATGCATTATTCTTCACCTTCATTAATTCAAATTCTCTCTTCAAAGTGAAAAGTATAACAGATTTGACTCTACTTGCCCTTCAAATTCATCTTAATTCTTTTCCTACCCGTTTAGGTGTTTCCATGTCCATGATTTTAGTAAAAATATGATCTACAAGTCCTGCATGTAGACAAGTGTTGGGTTTATCATTCGTCAGTTTTTCCTCCTCATAAGTTTTGATTTGTACAATGGTTAGGTTTTCTCTTAATGGCAGTGGATCTAAGTCTATAAATTAGAACATTCCATTAACTTTGAGAACTTAAAACAAATTTCATGTTGGTGGTCCAAATACAATAATTTTCTCTATTGAACATTGGAATTTGCAAGTGAATTGGTGAAAGTAGACATCCTTGCACCAAAAAGGCTCATTATCCATTATTCTTCCCAAGTAAGTCTATTTTTTAACAAAATTTCTTATTTGTTGGGGGAATTGTAACATTGTACCTAGGTGAGTTTGATGAGTTGTAAGGGTCTCTGGATGAAGGTTTAGTTGACCCTAGGTGGAAATGTATATAAGGTTTTGTTTTGAGTTAATTTTTATAAGCTTAATCTTCAAACCTTAGAGAGAGAAATAAAAGAGATATACTTTGAAGGTTTCTATCTTCTTCCTTCTATATTTCCCATAGGTGTGAAAGGTTCCTTGATCCTCAGAGTGATAGTTGAGGATTGGAGTTGCTTCTTCTTTCTTCTCCCTCTTTTCTTCATTCAAGTGGCTAGAGTTCGGAGGTAAAGTAAGCTAGGATGGAATGGTTTCTTGATTTGTTGAGTTGTTTGATATTGTTTCATTAAATGAGGGCATATAAGTGGCTGAATTGGAATTGAATGGTGAAGGAATGAGAGTTTTGGCATTTTAAACCATGGAAGAGATTTTGAATGATTGTTACCAATTTGGGGTTGCATGTGTTGTTTTAGATTGATTTCAAGATATATGTGATATTTATTTTGTGTCGGATATTTTGCATGTTTTGGAGCTTTTGAGTTTCAAGCGTTTTAAGCAATTTTTTTGATCTGCATGTGCAAATTTTTTATATAACATCGAGCATGCCTTTGTGACGTCGAGCGTTAGGAGAGAGACTCATACTGTTAAGCTTTTCACTTTGAAGAGAGAATTTGAATTAATGAAGATGAAGGATAATGAATTTGTCAAAAATTATTTTGACAAGTTAATGGATATTGTGAGCCAAATGTGACTTATTGGTGAAACATTATTTACAAAAGGTTTTAAAAAAATCATGATTTTAGTGCCCGAAAGATTTGAAGCCAAGATTTTTTGCAATTAAAGAGTCTTGTAATTTGCAAACTCTTACAATTATTGACTTGACCAGCAAGCTTTACGCACAAAATCAAAGAGTCTCAACTAGAAATGATGAAGTTGTTGAAGGTGCCTTTTGAGCAAAGAATAATGGAAGGAATTTTGGAAAGTCATTAACTTTTAATAACAATAAAGTAAAAGTTGAAGGTTCTTCGACAAAAAGAAATATTTTTCCTTGTTCTCATTGCCAAAGAACCAACCATGCTGAAAAAGATTGTTGGCTTAAAGATAAGCCTCTTTTTCACTGTAATTTTTGTAATAAAAATGACCACAATAAACAGTATTGCAGGATAAAGAAAAACCAGCCTAAACAACTGTAACACCCAACTTTTATTTTATTTTATTATTATTATTATATTATTAAACGTATTTTCGTAAATTTATTAAAGTTATAGGGGTAATTTGGTAACTTGGAACGGGCTGTTCCAAAAATGGAACGGGCCGTTCCAAGCATTAAAAATGTGTTATTTTTGTTGTTGCAGAACGGCCTTGGAACGGGCCGTTCTGGTATGGAGTACGGGCCGTTCCGGAGGGAGAACGGGTCGTTCTACTGAGATTGAGAACGGGCCGTTCTGGTTTCAGAACGGGCCATTCTGCTTTTTGGGAACGGGCCGTTCCGATTTTGGAACGGGCCGTTCCAGCTGAAAAATTTGCCCATGTTTGAAGGATCCGGAACGGGCCGTTCCGAAATCAGTACGGCCGTTCCGGGTGCGTCAGATTGCCTATAAATAGGAGGCAGGGGGTGAAAATTTTATACTGAAGTGAGAAGTGAAATCTTAGAGAGAGAAAGAGGAAGAGAGAGAGAGAGAGAGAGAGAGAGAGAGAGAGAGAGAAAGAAAGAGAGAGAGAGAGGAGGAGGGAATCCAGAGGAGGAGGCTTTGCCCAAGTTTCAACTCCTGCTTATCCAGGTAAGGGGGGAGTGAGAACCTCGCTCAGGGGTGTGGGGATAATTGTTGGATAGTTTATTTGTCGGATTGGCCCCCAATCCCTTGCCGTTGTGCTGTCTTATTTTCTATTTGCTCTACTTTATTCCTTGTTGGAAATAATAAATGATTATGTAATCTCAATCCCTTGTCGTTGTTCTGTTTGATTTTCTATTTACTCTATTTTGTTCTTTGTTGAAGATGCCGTTGTTTTGTTTGATTTTCTATTTACTCTACTTTGTTTTTGTTGAAGGTGCCTTTGTTCTGTTCGATTTTCTATTTATTCTACTTTGTTCTTTGTTGAAAGTAATAAATGAGTATAAAATTAATGTTAATAATAAATGAGTTTTAATATGAATAAGAATGCTCTCTTTGAATACCTATGCAGACCTTATGAGGAGTATTGATGACATGACCATGTGAAATATGGACAAATGACATGAGACCTAAGAATGGACTATTGGGACAAACTATGATTGAGACTATGACAAATGAGGACATGCTGTACTAAATGAAATTCTGTAATAAGTTAAATGTTGAGTGACAGTTGATGATATGCTAACAAGGTGTACCTTAGGGTCACCAACAGTTGATGATATGCTAACCAGGTGTACCTTAGGGTCACCGACAGTTGATGATATGCTAACCAGGTGTATATCTTAGGGTCACCGACAGTTGTAACCAGGTGTGCCTTAGGGTCACCAGTGATGAATTATGAAACTTCCTTATGGCGCCACATGCATGCATTTATGAGTCGAGTCCATGATATCACTGCATGATAAATGAATGTATATGTAATATTAATGATGTATGTGTATTTGTTGTGTGTGTGTGGGTGCTATCTAACTTTTATTTCTGCACCTGAAACTGAGTGAGATGTTTCTCACTCCCTTGTTATTTTTTGTATATGTTTAAATTATGTTGCAGGCGATCAACATCATGAGGATGTGGTTGATGAGGCTTAAGGCTTCAGTTGGGCATGCTCTGATAGGATGTGACATCGGGGCATAGTTAGCTTAGTTTAATATGTTATTATTTTAATAACTTTAGTTTCTCTTCTTTTGTAATTTCTAACGAAGAGATAACGTAGATAAAGTTTATAATTCAAGGAAAATGTATGTTAAGAATTGTAATTTAAACGTTCTTGATAAAAGACCAAAATGTACATTTTTGTTATATTTTTATTATATGATTTGGGAGTATAAATTAATCCCTAACCAGGAGGCACTGCCACCTTTACTGGAGTTAATTTATATTTCCTTTATTATTATTTGTATATATATGATTTCTTGTTTTTCACTAAATTGTATTGAAAATCTTAACTTCTTTTCTTTTATAATTTCTACACTAGAGTTATGATTTATGAGTTACGAATGTGAATCTTCTACCTTATGATATTTGAAATATTTGTCAACTATGAAAGATTTTATTTACCCAAAAGGAAGAAAAGAAATATTTTATTGTTACATTTGTTGTATATTAATGTTGGGGTAGAAGGGTGTCACAACAACAACTAGAAAAAAAGGAAAATTTGATTGAAGAAAACAATGATGATGAAGATGAGTATTTATTTATGGCATTTCAAGAATTCAATTCACATGAATTAAATACTTACTTATTGACTATAGTTGCACTAGTCACTTGACTAAATATTTATCATTTTTTACCTCCATTGACATATCAACTAAGAAATTGTGAAACCCTAAACCAAGAAATTGAATTGAAAGTTAAGATGGAAAATGGTGATATTGTGCAAGCCATTACAAAAGGAACTATTTCTATATCAACCAAGAAAGGTATCATAATTGTGAAAGAT
The DNA here is from genome assembly GCF_000230855.2 of Cajanus cajan. NCBI lineage: Eukaryota > Viridiplantae > Streptophyta > Magnoliopsida > Fabales > Fabaceae > Cajanus > Cajanus cajan. The sequence continues at coordinate 47,266,259 of NC_138518.1, read as the reverse complement.
AAAAATCTTCTTAGTGTTCCACAAATGCTAATGAAAGGATATGAAGTCTCTTTTAAAGAGAATTATTGTTTTATCAAGGATGAACATGGTTTAGAAATTGCAAATATTGATGATTGATGGAGGGGTGCACTTGAATTGGGACAACTTCAAGAAGGTCTTTCTTGAGAAGTATTTCCCGGATGATGTGAGAAGTCGGAAAGAAATGGAATTCCTTGAGCTGAATCGAGGGAATGACACAGTGGCTGTGTATGCTGCCAAATTGGATGCTTTGGTTCGTTATTGTACACACTACCATGGTGAGGGTGGTGAAAGAGCTAAATGCATAAAATTTGTAAATGGTTTGCGTCCTGAAGTAAAAACTGCAGTTAACTATCAGGAGATATATCACTTTCCCACTCTGGTCAATAAGTGCAGCATTTATGATCGTGAAAACCGTGCTCGTGCTGTTTTTTATAAAGGAGTTGGAGGTCCTATCCGTGTTGTGAGTTCTAGTACTTCGGGTAGGAGTAAGCCTTACTCCGCTCCTACTAGATTTCAAGGGAATAAAGCTATTGCTACTAAAAGCAAGTCATTTACAAAAGGATCCACTGTTAGTGCTACTGGAAGTGTTGGAGGGTCTGTGTCCACTCCTTTAGTAAGATGCTGGAAGTGTGGACGTGTTGGTCATAATCAGTCTGAGTGTAGTGACAAGGAGGTTACTTGCTTCAATTGCAGGGGTAAGGGTCACATCAGCACCCACTGTCCCGAACCACGAAGAACACATGTTATTGGATCGGGTTCGCAAATCGAGCGTCCAAAAACTGTAGGGAGAGTATTTGCTCTTAGTGGTGGTGAAGCTTCTCAGTCAGAAAATTTGATACAAGGTACTTGTTTCATAGCTGAGACTCCTTTTGTTGTACTATTTGATTCTGGTGCAACTCATTCCTTTATTTCTGTCTCTTGTGTCCGAAAATTGAATTTGCCTGTGTCTTTGTTAGATTATGATTTAGTTGTTGAAACCCCTACTAATGGTCCTGTGGCTACATCCCTAGTGTGTTTGAAATGTCCTTTGACAGTTTCTGATAAGCACTTTCTAGTTGACTTAATTTGTTTGTCTCTTAGTCAATTAGATGTAATTCTTGGTATGGATTGGTTATCTTCTCACCATGTCCTTTTAAACTGCTTTGAGAAATCTATTTCCTTTGGTGAATGTAAGAGTACGGAATTTCTTAGTGCTGTTGACATTAAAACTTGTTTAAAAGAAAAGGAAAGAGTGTACATGATCTTAGCTTCTTTAACACTTGAGACTGATAGTAAACTGGATGAGATTCCCTTAGTGAGAGAATTCCCAGAAGTATTTCCTAAGGATGTGTCTAGTTTACCACCTGAGAGAGAGATTGAGTTTAGCATAGACTTAGTGCCAGGTACCTCACCTATATCTATAGCACCCTATAGGATGTCCCCAACGGAGTTAGTTGAGCTTAAGAAACAAATAGAGGAACTGCAAGAGAAACGATTCATTAGGCCTAGTGTCTCGCCTTGGGGAGCGCCTGTTTTATTGGTTAAGAAGAAAGATGGGAGCATGAGGTTGTGCGTAGACTATAGGCAACTGAATAAAGTGACCATTAAGAATAAGTATCCTTTACCTAGGATAGATGACCTTATGGATCAACTAGTTAGAGCTTGTGTGTTCAGTAAGATAGATTTAAGGTCAGGATACCATCAGATTAGAGTGAGAACTGAGGATGTTCCTAAGACTGCCTTTAGAACCCGCTATGGGCACCTTAGGATCGTTCTTCAAACCCTTAAGGAGAAGCAATTGTATGCTAAATTGTCAAAATGTGAATTTTGGTTGGATAATGTGAACTTTCTAGGACATGTGATAGCCAAGGGTGGGAGAATTGTAACACCCAACTTTTATTTTATTTTATTATTATTATTATATTATTAAAGGTATTTTTGTAAATTTATTAAAGTTATAGGGGTAATTTGGTAACTTGGAACGGGCTGTTCCAAAAATGGAACGAGCCGTTCCAAGCATTAAAAATGTGTTATTTTTGTTGTTGCAGAATGGCCTTGGAACGGGCCGTTCTGGTATGGAGAACAGGCCGTTCCGGATGGAGAACGGGTCGTTCTGCTGAGATTGAGAATGGGCCGTTCTGGTTTCAGAACGGGCCATTCTGCTTTTTGGGAACGGGCCGTTCCGATTTTGGAACGGGCCGTTCCAACTGAAACATTTGCCCATGTTTGAAGGATCCGGAACGGGCCGTTCCAGGTGCGTTAGATTGCCTATAAATAGGAGGCAGGGATGAAAATTTTATACTGAAGTGAGAAGTGAAATCTTAGAGAGAGAAAGAGGGAGAGAGAGAGAGAGAGAGAGATAGAGAAAGAGAAAGAAAGAGAGAGAGAAAAGAGGAGGGAATCCAGAGGAGGAGGTTTTGCCCAAGTTTCAACTCCTGCTTATCCAGGTAAGGGGGGGAGTGAGAACCTCGCTCAAGGGTGTGGGGATAATTGTTGCATAGTTTATTTGTCGGATTGGCCCCCAATCCCTTGCCGTTGTGCTGTCTTATTTTCTGTTTGCTCTACTTTATTCCTTGTTGGAAATAATAAATGATTATGTAATCCCAATCCCTTGTCGTTGTTCTGTTTGATTTTCTATTTACTCTATTTTGTTCTTTGTTGAAGATGCCGTTGTTCTGTTTGATTTTCTATTTACTCTACTTTGTTTTTGTTGAAGGTGACGTTGTTCTGTCCGATTTTCTATTTATTCTACTTTGTTCTTTGTTGAAAGTAATAAATGAGTATAAAATTAATGTTAATAATAAATGAGTTTTAATATGAATAAGAATGCTCTCTGTGAATACCTATGCGGACCTTATGAGGAGTATTGATGACATGATCATGTGAAATATGGACAAATGACATAAGACCTAAGAATGGACTATTGAGACAAACTATGATTGAGACTATGACAAATGAGGACATGATGTACTAAATGAAATTCTGTAATAAGTTAAATGTTGAGTGACAGTTGATGATATGCTAACAAGGTGTACCTTAGGGTCACCGACAGTTGATGATATGCTAACCAGGTGTTCCTTAGGGTCACCGACAGTTGATGATATGCTAACCAGGTGTATCTTAGGGTCACCGACAGTTGTAACCAGGTGTGCCTTAGGGTCACCAGTGATGAATTGTGAAACTTCCTTATGGCGCCACATGCATGCATTTATGAGTCGAGTCCATGATATCACTGCATGATAAATGAATGTATATGTGATATTAATGATGTATGTGTATTTGTTGTGTGTGTGTGGGTGCTATCTAACTTTTATTTCTGCACCTGAAACTGAGTGAGATGTTTCTCACTCCCATGTTATTTTTTTTATATGTTTAAATTATGTTGCAGGCGATCAACATCATGAGGATGTGGTTGATGAGGCTTAAGGCTTCAGTTGGGCATGCTCTGATAGGATGTGACATCGGGGCATAGTTAACTTAGTTTAATATGTTATTATTTTAATAACTTTAGTTTCTCTTCTTTTGTAATTTCTAACGAAGAGACAACGTAGATAAAGTTTATAATTTAAGGAAAATTTATGTTAAGAATTGTAATTTAAACGTTCTTGATAAAAGACCAAAATGTACATTTTTGTTATATTTTTATTATATGATTTGGGAGTATAAATTAATCCCTAACCAGGAGGCACCGCCACCTTTACTGGAGTTAATTTATATTTCCTTTATTATTATTTGTATATATATGATTTCTTGTTTTTCACTAAATTGTATTGAAAATCTTAACTTCTTTTTTTTTATAATTTCTACACTAGAGTTATGATTTATGAGTTACGAATGTGAATCTTCTACCTTATGATATTTGAAATATTTGTCAACTATGAAAGATTTTATTTACCCAAAAAGAAGAAAAGAAATATTTTATTGTTACATTTGTTGTATATTAATGTTGGGGTAGAAGGGTGTCACAACAACAACTAGAAAAAAAGGAAAATTTGATTGAAGAAAACAATGATGATGAAGATGAGTATTTATTTGTGGCATTTCAAGAATTCAATTCACATGAATTAAATACTTACTTATTGACAATAGTTGCACTAGTCACTTGACTAAATATTTATCATTTTTTACCTCCATTGACATATCAACTAAGAAATTGTGAAACCCTAAACCAAGAAATTGAATTGAAAGTTAAGATGGAAAATGGTGATATTGTGCAAGCCATTACAAAAGGAACTATTTCTATATCAACCAAGAAAGGTATCATAATTGTGAAAGATAAAAATCTTCTTAGTGTTCCACAAATGCTAATGAAAGGATATGAAGTCTCTTTTAAAGAGAATTATTGTTTTATCAAGGGTGAACATGATTTAGAAATTGCAAATATTGAGATAATCAAAAACAATTTTTATTTAAAATTTGATTTAGTTGAACATAATGATTTTATTACTAAAATTGATGAAAGTTATGTTTGTTTGGAAGATTTGGTCACACTTTTATGCGAAATGTATTTGATATGACAAATCCCAACAATTGGTATTTAAAGACAGGAGAAGGAATTAAATTGATGACTATGATAGTGATTTAGGTTAAGAAATTGATGTGCACAAACTTCCAGAACTATGAAAATCCAGGTTTGCTAATAAATAACTAACATATATATATATATATATATATATATATATATATATATATATCAAATTAAAATAAAATATCAATACAATTTAAAACATGATTTTCTTCAAATAATAATTATAACAAAATATCATAATTAATAATATTATACAAAATAATTTTCATGAATGATTATTATTAAAAACCTTTAAAAATTCAATCAAACCCAATTAATTAATCAAAATAATTATAAGGAAATAATCTTCATAAATACAAGATAAATAATAATTATTCATAGTATTAGTAGAAAAATTCGGGGTGTTACAATAATAATGATGATGATGATGATGGTGGTGGTGGTGGTGGGGGTGGTGGTGGTGGTGGTGGTGGTGATGATGATGATGATGATGATGATGATGATGATGATGATGATGATGATGATGATGACGATGATGATGACGATGATGACGATGACGATAACGATGATGATAATGATGATGATGATGATAATAGTAATACTAATACAATTGTTACCTGCATTTTTTTTGTATATAATTTCTAAACTTGTATCAACTTCTCATTCTTCATTCATCAACATTGTTTCAAATTTCTTAAATCGATATGTGATGATACAATAATGGGAAGAAATAGAAAAATGTATCTTACGTATTCTTAAAGATGAATGTTAGGAAGATATTTTAATATTTCACAAACAATCAATATGAAGTTGGTGTCCTTAATTGACATAAATATCATTAAATTTATTAATTGCTAAGAAATTTATTTTACAATTATTAGGAATCATTTAAATTTTAAAAGTCCAAAAAGTTCTAGAAAAAAGTAGACTTCAGGTGCATAGTTTTGAGATGAAAATGTTTTTAGTAGACTATTCTACATTTAATATTATATAGATAAATTATTTTGTAATAATATAAATGTAACGATTCGCTCTGATCACCACACTAAAAAGAATCACTACTACTAGCAATAGAAACTAGCATAGTAGAAAATTCAAGATTAAAATAGAGAACGTATCATACATATATATAAAATATGAATACAAGAGCGAAACACCTATACTTATATAGACAAGATATATACACATGTATACAATAATCCCAAAATAATCCTATGTCCTGGTGCTAGTTGAGAACACCTATACAAGCTACACACAATAACACCGTCACCAACAGAAGATCACACCACCTACCAGTGGTAGCTCCTCAAGCCTAGCCCTAATATGCTCCTATACAATCTATCATCATCGTAGTCCAAACCACATAAAAATAGAAAGGGTAAGCTAAAGTTCAAAATCATGTAACTATTGAAAATAATTTTATAACCTACAAAATCATAGAAAAACATACATAAATTCCATACATCCCAAAGCAAACATGTATCTCATCCACACCCTGTTAAACAAAACATTCAACAATTCATAAGATCACACCACAACATACATCATATATATTTGACTCTACTTGCCCTTCAGATTCATCTTAAATCTTGTCCTACTCATTTAGGTGTTTCCATGTCCTTGATTTTAGTAAAAATATGATCTACAAGTCCTGCATGTAGACAAGTGTTGTCTTTATCATTCTTCAGCTTTTCCTCCTTATAAGTTTTGATTTGTGCAATGGTTAGATTTTCTCTTAATGGTGGTGGATCTAACTCCAGAAATTAGAACATTCCATGAACTTTGATATCTTAAAACAAATTTCATGTTGGCGGTCCAAATACAATAATTTTCTCTATTGAACATTGGAACTTGCAGGTGAACTGGTGAAAGTAGACATCCACAAAAATTTGCAAAATCTAAGATAACTTCAAATTGATGCACTCGGAACAAAATATATTTGATCAACAAACTATTAGGATTAAGCATACAAAAATGGTCAAAATAAAGATAAAAAAAATTATATATTTGATTAATTTGAAGAATATTATGGAATTGCAAAAAAATTTGATTAATAAACATTTCGAGGCTAAATATACAAAAATCTAAGTAGACTACAAACTATTTATACTTTGATGAAAAAAATAGATTGAAGTTGATTCATTATAAACAAAAGTCAAGTGAAACATACAAAAAATAATTACAAAAAAATATAAAAACTAAACTTATCCTTATTTCTGCTCAACAACCTCAACAATCTCACCATTCACAACTTCCTTGAAGGGATTTGTTGCACCAAAATCCACTCAAGTAAAACAATTTTTGCTTTCATAATAACATCATTAAAACCAAGCACATATTGTTGGGCACTGGTGGGTTTTACATTGACCAAATTTCCTTCTAAGCCATTAGCTCATTCAAAAATTGATTGAACTTGATCTTGCAACATGGGCAAATGTGGAGTGACATCAAACTTATGTTTTCAATTTATAGTTCAATTATTTCTCTCTCATCATGGTTCGTCTCTCTATTAATCATTTAGTAACAACTTTCTACCATCATACTAAGAACACTTACTTGATGACTTGCAAGTCGAAAGAAGCATTGTAGAAGGTTAAAGTTTGCATCTTGGGCACATTCAACAGTAGTATACAAGAAACAAAAGGCTTATTCATTCCCTTCTTACCAACAATATACAAGCTCACTCGGTTAACAATGCTAGATGATAATATCAAGTTCTACCTAATTAATAGAAAAAAGGCTTCATTAAGTCTAAGTTGGTTCACTTCTGGTTAATTGACTTACACTGAACATTTATTTTGAACTTTTGGCTTAACCTACGAATAGGGTATTTCCTTTTCCATCTTCACCACTCAACACCCTACAAAAAAAAATAGCAAAGTATGTAGGGGATAAGGGTTCGAATATACCTTTAGGGATAATTTGAGGTCTCTTATGACATGTCTAGAATAAGCACCAACAAGCTCGAATCATAATCAACTACAACAAAATCGCACCGGAAATTGTTTCTTTAGTACTATCTAAACCAATAAGATGCATCTAATTTTAGATAGATCTTAACTTAAGAACAACACAATTAAGTGCGCTTGGCTTGGAGTAGGGATGGGTGACCTTCTAGGAAGTTTTCTAGAAACTGTGTAAGTAAAGACAAAGCACGTTGAAAAGTCCTTTGTTGGTTTGTCGGGACAATCATTGATCCTAGAAGCAATTAGGCATGTAAAAAATGGGTTACCCATGGATGGTTTTAACCAGTGAAAGGTTTTGATCAATGAGGAGTTATGTGAAGTGTCATGAAATGGAGCCGTTAAGACGTCAATATGAAGGTCGTTACAAATGGTATTAGAGCTTGACTCTCTCTCTCTCTTACTACGAATTAGGTAGAAGCTAGTGGGCTTATAACAACTTGGATGCACCAAAATGAGAAGGATATAAAGATTTGTACATGTGTGAGACTATAAGGTTGAGTATGACTTAAAAGTATTAGTTAGTACTGCCTATACTAATAAGATGCATTTATTTTTCAGTAGCTCATCATTAAAGAATTTCATAGTTAATCATGTTTGGCTTGGAGTAATTTAGAGATATGTGACCTTTTGGAAAGTTTTCTAGAAAGCCTACATGTAAGCACAAAGCACACTAAAAATTTTTGTGTTGGTTTGTGGGGACAGTTGTTGATCTTAAAGACGTCCAACATCTCAGAAATGACTATCCATAAAGGGTTCCAATTGATGAAGGGCTATAACCAACAAAGAGTTGTGTGAAGTGTCATCTTGTTAAGTGTCATTTGAGTGGAATTGCTGAGATGTCGAATCTATGAAGTGATACATAAACCAAAAAATTTAGGGATGATTGACCTTTTAAGAAGTTTTCTAGAAAGTGTGCGAGTGAGGACAAAGTACAATGAAAAATCTTGTGTTGATTTGTGGGAACATTCATTAATCCTAAAGGCATCCAAGCATCTTAGAAAGTGCTACCGAAAGAGGATTTTAACTGGTTAAGGGTTTTGACCAATGAGAAATTGTGTGAAATGTCACCTTGTGGTGGAGTGGAACTACTAAGACATCATATTCGAGGAGTGTTACATAAACCAAGCAAATTAGTGATATGTGACTTTTTGGTAAGTTTCCTAGAGAGAATGTGAGTGAGAACACACTGAAAAGTCTTATATTAGTTTGTGAGAATAGTTGTTGATTCTAAATCCAAGCATCTCAGAAATGATTATCCAGAAAGTTTTGATCGATAAAAATTTTTGATCAATGAAGAAGTGTGAAATGTCATGTAATATGTAACACTATAATTGTGTGTCATTTCTAAAAAAAAATTATAGATTCTTAAATCAAATGATGTTTATCAGCCATAAAATGATTGTCATAAATATAAATGATAATTTTAAATTTTAAAAAGTAAAAATGAAAAAATATTTTAGAATGACCAAAATAAATTTTTTTCAATATTAAGAATATTAAAAAAAATGTTTACAAATTTACATAAATACGAAACAACGATTTTATTTTATCTTTTTTAACAAATATCTTCGGAATCTGTAGTACATGCGTCCCCACCCCACCTTTAGCTTTTTATGCGTGTTCTACTTTTGTTGGTGTGCGCCTCAATTTTCTACGTGTCTTTCACTTTCTAATGTCTGTCTCGTTGATTCCAAAAATTTATTTATATAAATAAAGACATATAGTAATGACAAGAGGAAAATTCTATGATACCTAATATAATAGTAGGGGTATTGGTACAATCATTTAATTCTTTTTATTGTAATTAATTATTTTATTTTTATTTTAATTTAATATTTTTTAATAAAAAAAATTAAACAGCAGTACTGGTACCTTCCTATTATAATAGGTATCGTAGAATTTTTTTTAAGAAAAAATTTTATGGTACATTCCTTTAATAATTTATTTTTATTCGTATATATATATATATATATATATATTATATTAATAAACATTTTAATTAATAATTTATTCACTCGTTATCTTGACCAAGTATCCGTCCAAATTTAAAAATACTTATTATAATATAAAATATTTTTCTTTATATATTAAAATGAAGAAGAAAAATAATTAAAGAAAGAGTTTCAATTCTAAAATTATTTAGAATAAAATTTAAATTTAAATTTTATATAAAGTTTACAATTATAATATTAAAAACAAAATATTTAAACATCTACATTTTATTTTATTAACAAGAAAGATTAATAAATCTAATTTAACTCTAGTAATTCATTTTAACATCTATCTAACACAACTATACTTATCTATTTAGCATTAGTTTGTCATAATAATTTCTCTAAAATATAATTTTTATTTGATGAAAAAACAAATTTAATTTAAGGAAATTTATTTTAATATTTTACTTTTAGTCCTTCGGTCAATTTATCACGTCAATCCAAATTAGTATTTCTTTTAATTATAATAAATGTCACATTAAAAATAAAAATAAATTTTAAATAAGTGTTCGTGTTAACTTTTTAATATAATATAAGTTATCTGTTTTTCATTTATACCATAATAATATTATTTTAAAAAAAAATTGTGTTGCATCATTATTAATCATTAAACTAATTTTATAAAATTATCAATTTTATTTCATCCGTCGAATTAACTTTTTTCATCCGCGTAAAATAACTTGGAAAAATATTTACTAAGGGACACAATAAATACTGTGAATTAATCACCTATAAACTGTTAGTATAAATTTTTTTTACACTGGTAACCAATTATATCTTTTAATTGTGTCATGTCACTGTTAAAAGTAAATATGTTTATATAGTGACATGACACAATTAAAATATATAATTGATTGCTAGTGTAAAAAAATTTTATATTAACATTATATATATAATTAACTCAAATACTATTAGTACAATATTGATGAAAAACATGTTAATTAAAATGGAACTTCATAAACTTAAGAGAGATCAATCACAATAACAAGAGATCAAAATTCTATTTTAATTTTATTTTTATAAATATTTAACATCCATCCATACATATTATCCATCCATACATATGGTGTGGTGTGTATAAATTAAACACAATGGGAGATGTACAATTACAGTCACATGTTGATGGATTTAAGTTATTCTTCCACAATGCTTTCCCCACACTCACTCAACTACAACAATCACAAAACAGTAATAACCAACGCCGGAGCACCGTGTAGGTGGTCGTTCAGATTCAGTTATAACAAACCTCACACTCCTCTCGTCTTCCCAAGCCACCTTCCGATCGCATCGCCGCTTCTCACAACAACAACAACCGCTCTCCGCCGCAACGCCACCACACTTCCGCCTCTCCGTTTCTCCGGCGCTGCCGATGTCGTCATCGTCGGCGCTGGCGTCGCCGGTTCCGCTCTCGCCTACACCCTTGCTAAGGTGCTTGTGCACATCCTTCATTAGTAGAAACATTTTGAAATATAATTCTTTATGCTTCCAAAGTTTATAATTGGAGTCTGGGTTAAAGATGATTTTCAAACTTATAAAAGAAATTGTTTATCTATTATTTCTTAACACTTCAACGAAATAAACTTTTAGTAGCATTTAATATGATTTTTAGTGACAATAAAAATTACTGAAAAAATATATAAATTTTTATGATATTTAATATGTTTTGTTATTACCACTAAAAGTTTAATAAATGGTTCATAATACTTTTTAATTATCTTATCTCTAGTCGATGTGAAATTTATTAGATGAGGATTGTCCTCTACTTATATATTCTTTAGTTTTCTTATTTTTTAATTAATTATTTTATTTATAATTGATGTGTGACTTGTATTTTTTCCTTATTTTTTTAATTATCTTATCTTATCTCCTAAGAGATGTGGAATTTATAAAGTGAAAGTTATTTTTTACTTATATACTCTTTAATTGTTTTATTAATAAACGATGTAGGACTTGAGTGAAACTTGTAAGGTAAAAGTTTTTTTCTACTCATATATTCTTTAATTATTTTATCTATAGTAAATTTGAGACTTAAATTTTTTTTAATAAATAATTTCACTAAATAATAAATTTTGGTGTGATGTAAACAGTGATGAATTCATAAAATTTGTTAAGTTGGGGCAATAAAATATTTTATATTATTTTTTATTAAAAATATAATATTTTTATGGTAAAAATTTTAAAATACCTTATTTGTATAAATTACAATTGTCTTATAAATAGAATGATAATTTTTTCTTTTTCTTTTTCTGTCTAAGATTATATTTAAATGTCACTTTATAATTTTTTGTGACTTATTTAATATTAGAGGAATAAAATGGTACAAATTAATAGGATAAAAATAATAAAATTATTAATTTATTTTCTTTTAGTGTCTTCTAAATTTATACATTCATTTAAAGTAAATATTTTATGAGTGCAATGTCTATTTTTTTATAAGAGTAATTTTTTTACTTAAATATATTTAATTAAAAAAATTGTGTGATAATTACTCTCATTCTAGCTCTTAATATGGATCCTCTCCTACCAATACACAATATACATATACATGATCAAAGGGTTAAAAAATAAAATAAAAATTAAAAAAAAACTACATATTAGTAAACTAAATTATGACATATTTAATGAGTAAAGAAATAATAAATCTTTTAGCCAAAAAATATAATATATTATAATAATAAAAAAATGAGGAGGGATTTATTTATTTCAAGGGTCAATTTTGATAGACTTATTTCAGTCAATAATTCATGTTCTACATCAAGTATTCAACTATTCAATTAAAACTCTTTAATGTATAGATCAAATTTATAAAATTTAAAAAAAAATAAAACAAATTATTTGATATTCAGTTTCATTAATTTAAATTGATATATAATAGAAAAAATATTTTTATGTTATTTTGAATCTATCTAATGAAGTATCATATGATTTTTAATTTTTAAAATAAATTTATAAATTTGATTTATACATTAAAAGCTTTTAATTTGACAATTGAATTTTTAAAAACTTAATATAAAACATTAGTTATTGAATAGAGTAAGCCTATATCAAGACTTAATATTGACGTAAATGAATTTTTTTTTCTCATAAAAATTATGATAATTTTGTCATAAAATAAAAACAATTAAATAATAAAATAAAATATAAATATATTTTATTATATTATATTATAGGGTAATTAAAATATAAATAATAATATATATTTTATAAAACAATTTATATTATATTATATATATATATATAAATGAAAAATGTATTTATATATATATATATAAATACATTTTTATTGAATATTATATATTACTCATTAATATTTTTATTAGATAATAAAATGGAGAAAATTAATTTGTTATCTTTAAATAATAGTCAATAATAATAAAATTTGTAATCTAAAATTTAATTATAGAAAAAAAATTTAAAAATAAATAATTTTTTTGTGAGTTAAAATTAACTAAGTCATTTTTTTAAACTTAAAATAAGCTTTTAAAAATGTTAAAGGAGAGAACTTTTATGCATAAGTTAATGTAAAAATACTTATTTTATTTATTCTTTTATTTTATTATAAGTATTTATAAAATAAAAAAAATAAACCTATAATGACGATGAACTCATTAAATAATTAAATTAGTGATTTGATTTATTTAACTTTCTAATTAAGTGCATGTATTTTATGGAACCTTAAGAAAAGTTTAATTTAAATGATTTATATCTTTAGAGACATAATTTCAGGTTTTTAAGTATATGAATTTATTTCAAAAATTCTAAATATTTCAAGAAATTTTGGGTTATTTAACCTTATCTGTGGGTTAGTTTTAAAAAATTAGACTCATGGATATACGAGTTCAAATGCATCTTATTAATATTTCGAAATTAATCTTATTAATATTTTGAAATTAAGCGTCTTCATTGATTTAGTCTACCAAACAATTATTATTTTAGTATTAAAATGATTAAACTTCACCAACAAGCTACAATATAATTGATGAATAATTTTATATCTTAAGTAACACGGTTAGAGATTTTATTCATGATTCATGTGTTTGAAAAAATATTTGTTGTCTAAAGTCAACTTTTTAAATAAATTTTAATATCTCAAGAAATTAATCCTTTACTTCTGATTAAGAAATGTCTTATTTCATTCCAAAATTATTATTAAACAAGAATTATAGTTCTAAATTTTATTGTTGTAGAGACTAAAATGACTTTATTTTAGTAATTAAAGTGATATTTGATAAATTTTATCAACTAAATTGACTTGTTGAAAACACATTTTTTTATGTTATGCCCTAATTAAAAACACATTTTTAATGGAATTTTAGAAATTTCTTATTTTCTTTGTCACACCATGAATATCTCCCACTCGCTAGATCAGAGATTCCTTAAGCAATTTAATTTTAAAAATAAAAATATAAAACAAACATTGTTTAATCTCACCATGTTCTATTTTCAAAGAAAACAAAAAATAATATTGAAAATATGTTTGACTTCAATTTTAGAAAATATTTTCTTTCAAAAGAAGCTCAATTTTGAGAATGAAAAAAAATTCATTTATGAAAATGAACTATTTGAAAACACAATGCTATGGTGTAACAATATGATTTTTCTTCTTCTTATCATTTACATCATGCAGAAAATTTTTTAGGGATCTTCATTTGTTGGTTTGAATTAAGTTTCAATAAGTCCATTATCCAACTAAATAATGATAATTTAGGTTGGATTTGTGAATTTTTTTTTTTTTTTTTTTTTTATCAAATCTGAACCAAACCATGACTAATAATGAGTTGAGTTGGGTTACGTTATTGGATAAAAAAGTTAAAAATTATTTTAAGAAAACACTAATACTCAAATAAATACCAAACATTCATATACTCTTAATTATAATGTGTAAATAAAAATAAAGAAATACTAAAACAATATTCTTTCAATCATTTTCAATCACTTTATTCATATTAAAAAAATTAAAAAAAATATATCAAAAATAATATTATAATAAAATTCTTAGGGTTAAAACATTCCTTCATATGAAATACATCTTCTATATACTTTTAAGTGTATTGAACTAAAATTTCAATTGTACGCATGCTTATCAAAGGCACAATGGAAAATGTCTCATCAAAATAGACCTAATAACTTTATTCATACATTAGATACATATATAAAGCCCAAATGAGTTATCAGGAAATGAGATTATTACTAAAGTTGTGAAGCACAAATGAAAAACATAGTAGTGACCTATGAGTATGTGCATATTGGTGTAACCCCCTTTCTACACTTTACTCACCACAACATTAAAACTAAGAAATAAATTTGATTTAAGATCTATTACCTTCTTGAATTTTGTGTGATAAATTAAAAAAAAAATGTTTAGGAAGAACAATTGAAATTCTTTGAATAAGAATCCAAGGATCTTAATAAAATGTTGATGAAACACACAATAGTAAATTTGAGGTTAAATTTATCTTAATCTTCAGATTAATATATTAAAAATGGATAAGATGGGAGTTATAATGGTCTGATGGCACACTGATGGAAAAGGTGAAGTTGTTGGATTTAATAACAGAGCTTTCCATGCTTGGAGCTCTACAGTGATTAGTATTTCAACTTTTAAAATGCTAACTAGATCAGTTTATGAGAATATCTTATTTTCTTGGTCATTTCTTCTTATTGTATCATGTTTCGTTTGTATCCATGAAAAGATGTACAAAACTATAAATAATGCCTAGGGAAACTAGATTAATATCATAAAGAAAATGAATGTTTTGATTGTTTACTATGAAGATCTTCCATAAATTAACTTATACGTATGTAAATAAATTTTTGAAGGATGGACGACGTGTCCATGTCATTGAGAAAGACTTGAGACAGCCAGATAGAATCGTCGGTGAAGTTCTCTTGCCAGGAGGATATCTAAAGCTAGTTGAATTAGGGTTAGAAGGTATGTATCATTATCTAGAAAACAACATTATTCCAAGACTGAGGTCGGATATAGTCTCCTTGCTAATCATATATTTTATACATGCTTGAATAACTAATTAATATCATGTCTAGAGACACTTACATAAGTTACATGCCTTTCTTTGTTTTGCTCTTCAGTTTCAATTTATTCATATTTACACATGTTGTGCTAAACCAACCTAGTTTTGCTATATATATATATATATATATATATATATATATATATATATATTATCATCTAGCTTGATTTTATTACCACCCCTCTATGCTTGTAATTCTTGCAACCTAAATTATAAATACAGTATTCTTTCTAAGTGAGTTATGTATTCACTCAACAACCCCTTTATCCTATTAGGTGGTTTCATCTACATGGATCGATGCTATTAGACTTTATCCGAAGCCAAATGGTAAAACCATTTAGAGCAAGACTTTTATTAATGGTTTCTCTTATTGTTAGTTTTTTTCTTGCTCAAATTCTCCATTGGATCCATTTATCCAACTCTTTTGGTCTTTAGACGTGACTGAATCATCTTAATCATCCATGATCTCCTCAATAAGTGCTACTAAAATTTTCTCCCAGATACATTTAATCTTAAACTTGTGCTATATTCCTCTACTTACCCACCTTGACGTATTCATCCTACTTGTTAGTTTATGAATTATCAAATAGTAAAAACTTATTTGATTGGTAGAAAGAATGGGGAGGCAAATTTATAATGATAGGCTTAGTTGAGAGGAAACTAGCTTAGAGGAATATTTGGAATAGATTTGAGTAATGGAAATGACTTACTAGTTGCTTGGATACAAATGTTGAGTACATGGCCTATTTATAGGACTCAACACCACCATTCATGTTCTATATAGAAGATTCTAGAAATATCTATTCTAGAGTTTTCTATTTATATATAATTGTCTACATAATTCTAGAATTTGTATCATCTAGTAGTTACTAGCACATATCTATGTATCTTTTTATAATGATCTATCTTATTCTAAAAGTTTGTATCACATTTTAACACTCCTCCTTGATACAAATTTCTTTAACTCCTATCATAGTGCAAAATTGTTCGAATGTACCTCTTGGTAGTGCCTTTGTGAATATGTTAGCAACTTGCTCTTCGGTCTTACAATACTCCATCTTGATTTCTTTAGTTGTTTCCGCTTCTATGATAAAGTTATATTTAATTGCAATGTGTTTTGTCCTGCTATGATGTACTGGATTTTTTTTGTCATTGCTATTACTGATTTATTATCGCAGTAGATTGTAGTAGGCCCATCTTGTTGTTCTCCCATTTCTACAAGTATTCTTTGTAGCCAAATTGTTTGACTTGTAGCTTCAACTGCTGCAACATATTCTGCCTCTGCGATTGATTGTGCAACTGTTGCTTGCTTTTTCTATGCCCAAGAAAATATTCCTGATCCAAGTGAGAAGACATAACCAGAGGTGTTTTTCATGTCATCTACCGATCCTGCCCAATCACTGTCGGTGTATTCGAGCAAACTTGAGTTGGTCATTGTTTTGTACCAAATACAAAACTCCTTAGTGCCTTGTAGATATCTTAAAATTCTTTTAGCTGCTCCAAAGTGAATTTGGCTTAGGCTTTGCATAAACCTTGATAAAAGACTTACAACATACATTATGTCTGGTCGTGTGGCTGTTAAATACAGTAAGCTTCCAATTAAACTTCTGTAGCGAGATGCATCAGCATCTGGTGCTCCATCATCTTTTTGTAGCTTCTCCTTTGTCACAAGTGGAGTAGTGACAGTCTTGCAACCACTCATCTTGAACTTCTTCAAGAGAGCTTCAATATATTTCTTTTGACAAATGAATATCCCTTTCTTCTTTTGACTTACCTCAATACCAAGGAAGTAGTTCATCAAGCCAAGGTCCGTTATTTCAAATGTCTTCATCATGTCTTCTTTGAATTCTGTCATCATATTCATATTGTTTCCTATGTAGATAAGATCATCTACATACAAGGAGACAATGAGAGTGTCATACTGACCTTGGGTCTTGATGTATAGTGTTGGCTCACTCTTACTCCTCCTGAATCCATGATCGGTGAAGTATTGATTTATTCTACTGTACCATGCCCGAGGAGCTTGCTTCTGTAACATTCCAAAATTTTATTTTTTTTATGTATTGGAATTATTAGAAGAGTTACCGTATTTTTATATACGTATTTTACTATTTACATATACGTATTTTACTATTTACATATACGTATTTTACTATTTACATATATGTATTTTACTATTCATGTATACGTATTTATGAATAGTATTTTACTATTCATATGCATAATTGAAGGCTGCGGAACCGAAGGGGGGGCTGCGGAATTAAGTTTCAAAATTTAATTAATTCTAATATTTTAATCAATAGTGCATAGTAACTTTAATATTATAATAATGAAATAATATTATTTTAATGAATAGTACATAGTGCATAGTAATTTCAAAATTTCTATAAATAGGGGCCTAAGGTTTTGAAAATTGATAATTATAGAGAGAAGGAAATTCTAGAGAGATAGAAAGGGAGAAAGAAAGAGAGGAAATTCTGCCCTAGTTCCGGTTCCGATTTAAGAAAAAGAGGAGGAGGTTCTGCCTAAGTTACTATTTATCCAGGTACGGGAGAAAAGAGGGTTATTTATATGTAGAGTAGATGAGGGTATTGGGTAGAATTTCTCAGAAGCATGTTTAATTTATCTAAATGGAAGGCTGAGCCTCCTATTAATTTGTAATTTAAACGTTTTTGATAAAAGACTAAAATGTACATCTTTATTATATTTTTATTACATGATTTGGGAAAATATAAATGAATTCCTAACTAGGAGGCACTGCCACCTTTACTGGAGTTAATTTATATTTTCTTTATTATTATCTGTATATATATTATAACTAAGCGACTCATGAACGGTTGGACCATTGAACTATTAAACATTGAATTATTGACCCTTGGAATATTGAACTTTTGGATTATTGGATTAATGAACTGCATTAATGGACAATTTAGATAAATTATAATTAAGGGAATATAATATGATGTATTAAGTATGTAATAAGTCGAGTGTTGAATCAATAAATATATGACATGTATCGTATTTATATATTAATGAACTTGCTTTATTTTGTTGGAATTATTAAGAATGATTGAGGAGTATGTAAACTCTATTTTGTTGTCTTATTTGTTATGCATATGAAATTGCGTAAGTGATAGAAGTTGAATTATGAGTTGAAATGTTGTATGGTTGTGATATGGATGTGTTTGTGATGTCTCACATCAATGACTAGGATGGCACGACCCTGTATAAGTGGTGCTACAGGGAAGGCGTGACCCTAGCATGGTGTGGGATGAGAAAGACAGTTAACACCACCACTTATGTCGTTCATGGCTGCCCTGGCATAGGGTTAATTGCAAGAGATTGTATTGATTGTAATGTGATTGTGTTTCCTCACACCAAAATGGTGAGGGACGGCACGGCCCCTGGGTAAGTGATGCTACAGGGAGGGCGTGACCCCTGGTCTGGTGTGGGTTGAGTGAGGCAATTAACCTGTATCACTTGTGTCAAACGTGGCGAGGTCTTGGCATAGTGTTAATTGTTGGATTGACATGAATTACGTATGTGGAAATGATTGTGAGATTGACATGAGTTATAAATGTTAAATAATTATGATATTGACTTAAATGATGGATTGAAATATGTTTATATACACGTTTGTATACACTATATAACGAGTTATGATGAGATTATCTTGTAATATGTTTGAATGTACTTTGCATATAGATATTTTCTTTTCTTACCGTATAAATTGTGGATATTTTAGGTGGAGAGGATCCAGCTGCAAGTGGCATATAAGATGCTAGCATTTTATTTTGGGAAATGTTCTGATATTGTGACATCGGGGCAGAGGATTTTAGGACGAAATATTTATATGCATTTGGTATTGTAATATTATTTTGAAAACAATTTGCAAAACTCTTATGTTTTTATGTTTTATATTTATATTATTGTGATTATCGAAGTTTCTTATGTGAACCCTGTTACCATAATTGAAATTTTTATTACAATATAAGTTGGGGTAGTAAGGGTGTCACATTTAGTGGTATCAGAGCATGTCGATTCAATCGACCGTGAGTTATGAGTCTACTGTGCTTGTTTGGTAGATGAATGATATGGTAAAATTGATTATTGAACTTATTGATAATATGACGATTGATTGAGTTAATTGTTTTAGAGTATGATTATTAACTTTTTGGGGGGAGAAAAACAGAAAAAACAATGGCAGGAGGTAGAAATGATCGTGCAATCGCCGATGCTCTACAAGCAATGGCTCAGGCTCTTCGTAATTTGAACCAACGACCAGAAATTGATTGGCTAGAGAGATTCCAGCGAAATAATCCACCAAGTTTCCGTGGAGGTTATAATCCTGACGGAGCTGCTGACTGGATATTTGAAGTTGAAAAGATATTCCAAGCTATGGGATGTCCTATGATACAGAAGGTGACTTTGGCTGTTTTTATGCTTTCTGGAGAGGCTGGCATCTGGTGGCAAGGTGCTTTGCAAAGAATGATGGCTGCAGGAACTCAAGTAAACTGGGATAACTTCAAGCGGCTGTTCTTGGAGAAATATTTTCCCCGAGATGTGAGACATAAGAAACAGGTGGAATTCCTTGAATTGAAACAAGGAGAGAATTCTGTGGCTGAATACGTGACTAAATTTGAAGACTTGGTTAGATTCTGCCCTATGTATGATGGTGTAGACAATGAGGAGGACAAATGCGTGAAGTTTGTGAGCGGTCTTCGCCCTGAGATCAAACAAGTGTTCAATTATCAAGGGATTACTCACTACCATGAATTAGTAAACAAGTGCAGAGTATTTGATGAGGACAACCGAGCTAGGGTAACTCATTATAAGAGTGGAGGACCGATGAGAAATACTAAGTTTGGTTCAGCTAATAAGAATAAACCTTATACCAAGTTTGCAGGGGACTCAAGTTCTAAGGTGAATCATCAAGGTTCTACGCAACAAAGAAGCCAAGTTCCAATGGTTAGCCAAACTTCTGGAAGGGAAAGTGTGGGTTTTGTTCCACACAACAACTGTTTTAAATGTGGAAAGCCAGGTCATAGGGCAGTTGATTGTCGGATGCAAAGGATAATGATATGCTTCAAATGTAAAGCAGAGGGACATAAAGCTAGTGAATGCCCTCAGAGTAGGAAAGAAATAACAGAGGCTGGAGGGAGCGCTAGCAAACCTCGAACCACAGGAAGAGTATTTGCTTTGAGTGGTGCTGAAGCTACTCAATCCGAAGACTTAATTCAGGGTATGTGTTTCATTAATGGAATTCCTTTAACCGTTTTATATGATTCTGGTGCGACTCACTCTTTCATATCACATGCGTGTGTGTCTAAACTAAAATTACCTGTCTCTTCCTTGTCTTTTGAGTTAATTGTCGAAACACCCACTAGTGAATCGGTAATCACTTCTGATGTCTGTTCAAAGTGTCCTCTGACTATTGAAGGTAGAGATTTCATGGTTGACTTAATTTGTTTACCTCTAAGTCAACTAGATGTTATTTTGGGTATGGATTGGTTATCTTCCAATCATGTCCTTTTGAATTGTGCTAGTAAATCTATTATTTTTGAGGAGTCTGTTGAAAAAGTGAGTAAGGATTATTTGACTGCCAACCAAGTTAAGGTATCTTTGCAAGAAGATGCCCAAGTGTACATGTTGTTAGCTTCTCTGAATTCCGAGAAAAATGTTTTGGTAAATGAACTGCCTGTTGTGTGTGACTTTTCGGATGTCTTTTCTGATGTGTCTAGCTTACCACCTAGAAGAAAAGTAGAATTTTCCATAGATTTAGTTCCAGGAACAGGACCTATCTCTATTGCACCTTACAGGATGTCACCCATAGAGTTAGTGGAACTAAAGAAACAAATAGAAGACTTGTTGAAAAAGGGGTTTGTGAGGCCTAGTGTATCACCTTGGGGAGCACCCGTACTTCTAGTCAAAAAGAAGGATGGTAGTATGCGGTTGTGTGTAGATTATCGCCAGTTGAACAAGGTGACCATTAAGAACAAATATCCGTTGCCTAGGATAGATGATCTTATGGATCAGTTGGTAGGTGCTTGTGTATTTAGTAAAATCGATCTTAGATCAGGGTACCATCAGATTAGAGTTAAGAGTGAAGATGTACCTAAGACAGCATTTAGGACCCGTTATGGACACTATGAGTATCTAGTAATGCCTTTTGGTGTGACAAATGCTCCTGCAATTTTTATGGACTACATGAATCGGATTCTTCATCCGTACTTGGATAAATTTGTAGTTGTCTTTATAGATGACATACTAGTTTATTCCAAGACTAAAGAGGAACATGAGGAACACTTAAGGGTAGTACTACAAACTCTCAGGGAGAATCAACTTTATGCTAAATTGCCCAAGTGTGACTTTTGGCTGGAGGAAGTGAGTTTCTTAGGACATGTAATTTCGAGTAGGGGTATAGCAGTAGATCCATCTAAGGTTGAGGCTGTGTTGAATTGGAAGACACCTAAGTCAGTTAGTGAGATTAGGAGTTTCCTTGGATTAGCTGGATACTATAGGAGATTCATAGAGGGATTCTCTAAGCTAGTATTACCTTTGACAAATTTGACTAGGAAAGGGGTTGTGTTTGTTTGGGATAGTAAATGTGAAGATAGTTTCCAAACCCTTAAGGAAAAATTGACCAGTGCACCTGTTTTAGTATTGCCTGATCTTAGTAAGACTTTTGTGGTTTACTGTGACGCTTCTAAGATGGGTTTGGGTGGAGTGTTAATGCAAGAAGGAAGGGTCGTATCTTATGCATCCAGACAATTGAAGGTACATGAGAGGAATTACCCCACCCATGATCTTGAATTAGCAGCTGTAGTATTCACACTTAAGATTTGGAGACATTATTTGTATGGTTCTAAATTTGAGGTGTTTAGTGATCATAAGAGTCTTAGGTATTTATTTGATCAAAAAGAATTAAATATGAGACAAAGGAGATGGTTGGAGTTCCTTAAGGACTATGATTTTGATCTTAATTATCATCCAGGAAAAGCTAATGTGGTAGTTGATGCCTTGAGTAGAAAATCTTTGCATTTGTCTTCTCTTATGATTAGAGAGATGGATCTTTTGACACAATTTAGAGACTTAAGTTTGACCTGTGAGGTGACTCATAGTAGTGTAAGACTTGGTATAACTCGAGTGACTAGCGAGTTGTTAAAGGAAATTGGAGAAGCACAGTTAATAGACCCATTTCTAGAGACTAGACGAAAGGATATAGGACAAGGGATTGGAGAAGAATTTACCTTGGGTGCAGATGGAGTGGTAAGATTTAAAGATCGGGTATGTGTGCCTAGTAACCCTACACTTAAACGACTGATACTAGAGGAAGGTCATAAGAGCAAGCTTAGTTTTCATCCAGGAGCAACGAAGATGTATCAAGACCTAAGAAAGATATTCTGGTGGCCTAGAATGAAGAAAGACATAGCTGAATTTGTGAGTGCCTGTTTAGTATGTTAGAAGGCTAAGATAGAACATCAAAAACCTTCAGGACTGCTTCAGCCTTTGAGTATACCCGAGTGGAAGTGGGATAGCATTTCCATGGATTTTGTAGTTGCTTTGCCTAGGACTAGGCGAGGACATGACTCCATTTGGGTTATAGTTGATAGGTTGACCAAGAGTGCACATTTCTTACCTATTAACATTAGGTATTCTCTGGAGAGATTAGCTAGACTGTATATTGATGAAATTGTGAGATTACATGGTATACCATCTAGTATAATTTCAGACAGAGACCCTAGATTCACCTCTAGATTTTGGGAGAGCCTACAACAAGCTTTGGGAACCCAACTGAGACTTAGTTCAGCATACCACCCTCAAACTGATGGTCAGACTGAGAGGACTATTCAGTCTTTAGAGGATTTGCTTAGAGCCTGTGTTTTGGACCAAGGAGGAAGTTGGGATAGCCTTTTACCTTTGATAGAGTTTACCTATAATAATAGTTACCACTCTAGCATAGGTATGGCACCCTATGAAGCCTTGTATGGTAGGAGGTGTAGAACTCCTTTGTGTTGGAGTGAGCCTGGAGACAATGTCATCTTAGGACCTGAAATTGTGCAGCAAACCACTGAAAAAGTTAAATTGATACAGGATAGGATGAGGACAGCTCAGAGTAGACAGAAAAGTTATGCTGACAGGAGAAGAAAAGATTTAGAATTTCAAGAAGGTGATCATGTATTCTTGAAAGTCACTCCGTGGACTGGGGTTGGTAGGGCATTAAAATCCAGAAAACTTACTCCTCGATTTATTGGTCCTTTTCAAATTCTTAAAAGAGTCGGCAATGTTGCCTACAAAATTGCTTTGCCTCCTAATCTGTCAAATCTTCATGATGTTTTTCATATTTCACAACTTCGAAAATACATCCATGATCCTTCGCATGTGATTGAGTCGGATCATATTGAGGTTAAGGAGAACTTGACGGTGGAAGCTACCCCGGTGAGAGTCGAGGATCGAATGGTAAAGCAACTTAGGGGTAAAGAAATTCCTTTGGTAAAGGTTATTTGGGGAGGAGCTATACCAGAAAGTGCTACTTGGGAATTAGAGGAGAAGATGAAAGCTTCATATCCATTTTTATTTGCATCAGGTAATTTCGGGGACGAAATTTCTAAAAGGAGGGAAGTAGTGTAACATTCCAAAATTTTTTTTTTTTTTTATGTATTGGAATTATTAGAAGAGTTACCGTATTTTTATATACGTATTTTACTATTTACACATACGTATTTTACTATTTACATATACGTATTTTACTATTTACGTATATGTATTTTACTATTCATGTATACGTATTTATGAATAGTATTTTACTATTCATATGCATAATTGAAGGCTGCGGAACCGAAGGGGGGCTGCGGAATTAAGTTTCAAAATTTAATTAATTCTAATATTTTAATGAATAGTGTATAGTAACTTTAATATTATAATAATGAAATAATATTATTTTAATGAATAGTACATAGTGCATAGTAATTTCAAAATTTCTATAAATAGGGGCCTAGGGTTTTGAAAATTGATAATTATAGAGAGAAGGAAATTCTAGAGAGATAGAAAGGGAGAAAGAACGAGAGGAGATTCTGCCCTAGTTCCGGTTCCGATTTAAGAAAAAGAGGAGGAGGTTCTGCCCAAGTTACTATTTATCCAGGTACGGGAGAAAAGAGGGTTATTTATATGTAGAGTATATGAGGGTATTGGGTAGAATTTCTCAGAAGCATGTTTAATTTATCTGAATGGAAGGCTGAGCCTCCTATTAATTTGTAATTTAAACGTTTTTGATAAAAGACTAAAATGTACATCTTTATTATATTTTTATTACATGATTTGGGAAAATATAAATGAATTCCTAACTAGGAGGCACTGCCACCTTTACTGGAGTTAATTTATATTTTCTTTATTATTATCTGTATATATATTATAACTAAGCGACTCATGAACGGTTGGACCATTGAACTATTAAACATTGAATTATTGACCCTTGGAATATTGAACTTTTGGATTATTGGATTAATGAACTGCATTAATGGACAATTTAGATAAATTATAATTAAGGGAATATAATATGATGTATTAAGTATGTAATAAGTCGAGTGTTGAATCAATAAATATATGACATGTATCGTATTTATATATTAATGAACTTGCTTTATTTTGTTGGAATTATTAAGAATGATTGAGGAGTATGTAAACTCTATTTTGTTGTCTTATTTGTTATGCATATGAAATTGCGTAAGTGATAGAAGTTGAATTATGAGTTGAAATGTTGTATGGTTGTGATATGGATGTGTTTGTGATGTCTCACATCAATGACTAGGATGGCACGGCCCTGTATAAGTGGTGCTACAGGGAAGGCGTGACCCTAGCATGGTGTGGGATGAGAAAGACAGTTAACACCACCACTTATGTCTTTCATGGCTGCCCTGGCATAGGGTTAATTGCAAGAGATTGTATTGATTGTAATGTGATTGTGTTTCCTCACACCAAAATGGTGAGGGACGGCACGGCCCCTGGGTAAGTGATGCTACAGGGAGGGCGTGACCCCTGGTCTGGTGTGGGTTGAGTGAGGCAATTAACCTGTATCACTTGTGTCAAACGTGGCGAGGTCTTGGCATAGTGTTAATTGTTGGATTGACATGAATTACGTATGTGGAAATGATTGTGAGATTGACATGAGTTATAAATGTTAAATAATTATGATATTGACTTAAATGATGGATTGAAATATGTTTATATACACGTTTGTATACACTATATAACGAGTTATGATGAGATTATCTTGTAATATGTTTGAATGTACTTTGCATATAGATATTTTCTTTTCTTACCGTATAAATTGTGGATATTTTAGGTGGAGAGGATCCAGCTGCAAGTGGCATATAAGATGCTAGCATTTTATTTTGGGAAATGTTCTGATATTGTGACATCGGGGCAGAGGATTTTAGGACGAAATATTTATATGCATTTGGTATTGTAATATTATTTTGAAAACAATTTGTAAAACTCTTATGTTTTTATGTTTTATATTTATATTATTGTGATTATCGAAGTTTCTTATGTGAACCCTGTTACCATAATTGAAATTTTTATTACAATATAAGTTGGGGTAGTAAGGGTGTCACAGCTTCAAACCATATAAAGCTTTTCTAAGCCTTAGTACTTTGTCTTCATTGCCCTTGCTTATGAAACCTTGTGGTTGCTCTACATAGATCTCTTCTTGTAGATCTCTACATAGATATTCCAACCTTTTTGTGCCGCAAGAGCTATTAGAGTTCTAATTGTATCTAGGCGTGTTACTGGGGCAAATGTCTCATTGTAGTCAACTCCAGGTTGTTGTGAATAGTCCTTAGCTACCAACCTTGCCTTGTTCTTTTGTATGGTGCCATCCAGATTGAGCTTTGTCTTATAAACCCATTTTACCCCGATGATATCTTTGTTTTTTGGATAGTCTACTAGATCCCATGTGTTATTTTTCTCAATCATTTTTATCTTTTCTTCCATAGCCTTGACCCATACTTGTTACTTTGATGTTTTTTCAAAGCTTTCAGGTTTAAGTATGGCCAAGTTGCAGGTTTCATATATATCCATCAAGGATCTAACTCATCTTGGAGTAGACTCTAGTGATGGAGTTTGCTGTTGTGGAGGAGAATGAGGCTCACCTAGGACTTTTATAGTTTCTTCTTCTGGTTGCTGAATTGAGATAGGAATGTTTTTTACTACTTTCTCGTCATTCCAATTCCAAGCCGCATTTTCATCAACTTCAACATCTCGGCTAATAGTCAACTTCTTGGTTTGCAAGTTGTAGACTCGGTAACCTTTTGACCGTGTGCTATATCCAAGGAAGATACCTCATTCTGTCATGTCTTCTAGCTTGTGCCTTTCTCTCTTCTAGAATGTGTTTGTAGCAAATAGATCCAAATACCCTTAGGTGGTTTGCTGATGGTTTTTTCCCGCTCCAGGCTTCAATCGGAGTCTTATCTTGGATTGCCTTAGTTTGGCATCTATTAAGTATGTAGACAGCAGTATAAATTGCTTCAGCCCAAAAAGTGTTTGGTAATCCTTTCTCCTTAAGCATCGATCTGGCCATCTCCATTACTGTGCAATTTTTCCTTTCAAATACTCCATTTTGTTGTGGAGGATATACAACTGTAAGTTATCGCTCAATGCCTTCATCTTAGCAGAATTTATCAAACTCATGGGAATTGTATTCTTTCCCACGATCACTTCTAAGTACTTTTATTTGTTTGCCACTTTACTTTTCGACAAGGTTCTTAAACTTCTTGAAAATACCAAAGACTTCTGATTTTGCTTTTATGAAGTAGATCCAAGTCATTCTAGAAAAATCATCTATGAAGAGAATGAAATACCTGTTGTTATGGAGTGACGACGTCTGCATTGGTCCATATATATCTATATGGACCAGCTCCAACAAGTTCTTTGCTCTCCATGCTTTGCTTGTTGAAAACGCCAGTCAATGTTGCTTGCCAAGGAGACATCCTTCACAAGCTTCACTATTCTCCTTTAGGCATGGGAGATCTCTCCATATTTTTTCGATATAATAACTTTAAGGCATGCGTATTAAAGTGGCAAAATCTTCGATGATAAAGCCATGAGTCGTCTACTTCTATTTTCATGGCAATGTTAGGGCCTTGTCTCAGGCTTATAGGGAAACTTTTATTCCTCTTTTCCATTTTTACTCAGCCAATCTCTAGCTTTTTATTGTCATATATTTTACACGTGTGTCCTTCGAAATGGAGAGTATAACCTTTCTCCACCATTTGGCCAATGCTCAAGAGATTTTCTTTAAGATTGGGAACTAGTAAAACATCAGTAATAAGTCTCGTACCTTTCTTTGTCTCCACCATAACTGCGCCTTTGCCTTTTGATTCAATGACAGTGTCGTTCCCCATTCGAACTTTCACCTTGACGGATTCATCAATATCCTTGAAGATGCTTGCATCTTTGGCCATATGATTGTTGCGGGCGCTATCCAAGTACCAACTTCCACTTGTTTCACTATTGGAATCTTGGGTAACATAGAAAATATGTTGCTCACCATCTTTCTCTTTAGCAATGTTTGCTTGATGTTTATTTTTATTGCGACAATATTTCTCCACAAGTCCAACTTTGTTACAATAGCGACATTGTGGCTTTCCACGATATCGACAGTTTTTCTCGACATGATTTGTCCTCTTGCAAATACCGCATAGAGGATATTCATTTTGATAATTTCTAGAGAAATTTCTAGAATTCTCTTTATTTCTAGAAGTTTCTCCATTATTCCTTCTATCTTTATTTTGAGACCGTAATTTGAGCTTTGATTGAAAGACATTTTCAGTTGAATCCTCATCATGCCTATTCAACCTTTGCTCATAAGCTTCAAGTGACCCCATCAACTTTGTTACTGATAAGGTAGATAGATCTTTTGTTTACTCAATCGTTGTCACGATTGGATCATATTTACGGGGAACACTAATTAGAATTTTCTCCACAATTTTCTTGTCAAGCATATTTTCCCCGTACACTCTCAATTGGTTAACCTTTTCTTTTATCTTAGAATAGTAATCCTTTACAATCTTAAATTTTTTCATATTTAACAATTCAAAGTTACGCCGTAGAGTTTGTAATTTTACGGCACGTACCTTTTCACTTCCTTCGAACTCCTCCTACAGCGTAGTCCATGCTTCTTTGGCTGTTATTACACCCATTATTCTTGGAAAAATTGTGTCGGTCACAACTTGTTGCAAAATGAATAACGCCTTTGACTTCTTTTGTTTGTTCTCTTTCAACTCCTTTTTTTGAGTCGCAATAAGGGATGAGGTGTCTTCTGGAGTAGAAAATCCTTCTTTTATTGTGTCCCATAAATCTTGGAAGGTGAAATATGTCTTCATTTTTGTACTCCAAAAATCATAATTTTCACCACTAAAATTAGGAATATGGATAGATGATAGTTGAATGGTGTTGGCCATGGATTAGAATTTTGTTTTGAAAATGGGTAGAAAATCGGAAAATTTTTTTTGGAAGTAGTGGGGTAATATTTATACGCCCAGTAGATGACCGAACGTAGCTCTAATACCACTGTTAGTTTATGAATTATCAAATAGTAAAAACTTATTTGATTGGTAGAAAGAATGAGGAGGAAAATTTATAATAATAGGCTTAGTTGAGAGGAAACTAGCTTAGAGGAATAATTGGAATAGATTTGAGTAGTGAAAATGACTTACTAGTTGCTTGGATACAAATGTTGAGTACATGACCTATTTACAGGCCTCAACACCACCATTAATGTTTTATGTAGACGATTCTAGAGATGTCTATTCTAGAATTTTCTATCTATATATATTTGTCTATATAATTCTAGAATTTGTATCATCTAGTAGTTACTAACATACATCTATATATTTTCAATAATGATCTACCTTATTCTAGAAGTTTGTATCACATTTTAACACCACTAAACCAATATTTTGCTCATGTTGATATTTACTACACAACATTCATTAATTGTGGTCTTATAACTTGACTCCTAATCCTTTTGCAATTTCATGATGTCACTCAACAAATAGAAAAAAATTATATAGTAGCCCCATCTGTTATTATTAACATTATTTTAATGATAAATGATGATGTTTTGGAGACCATAATTTATTTGTCTTAATTTAGTTATGTATTGTGCCACTAAAATTAGCTTATGCTTAATGGTGGAGCAAGTTAAGTTTCTTGCAAGATATCATTCTCCTATTAGTCTCAAATTATCAATATTTTTTTTTGTTAGACTGCGTGGAGCAAATTGATGCGCAACGAATTCTAGGGTATGTTATTTTCAAGGATGAGAGAAAAACTAAGCTGCATTATCCTTTAGAGAAGTTTAGTTATGATGTGGCTGGTAGGTGCTTCAATAATGGACGGTTTATACAGAAGATGAGAGAAAAAGCTTCTGCTCTGGAGAAGTAATCCTTCTTATTCTATTATGATCCATAAATTAATTATTAAAATTATCAACTTTCTACAAAATATGACAATAGTGGGTTAATTATCCATTGAAATTGTTGTTTGTACAATATATGTTTTTGCTTGATAATATCATTTGCTTTGTTTATTGTTCAGTGTACGAATGGAGCAAGGTATTGTAACATCTCTTCTTAAACAGGATAACAAAAGTGTTATAGGAGTTCAATACAAAACTAAAGATGGCCAAGAACTTAAAGCATACGCTCCCTTAACAGTTGTTTGCGATGGTTGTTTCTCAAATCTACGCCGGTCTCTCTGTGACCCCAAGGTTGAATTATGTTAGAACTTGAGATATTTTTTACTATCATAACAAAATAATATAAAGTTTTTTTAAAATTTTAATTCTAAATGTAAATTTGGCTGAAGGTTGTCTATAATTAAAAAAAAATAGTTGTAGTTATAGGCTAATGATGCTTACTTTTTTACTTAGACGTTAGTGTTTTATGTTGTGCCCAATATATAGTAGCTTGTTTATTTAAGATCTTGCTATAATACTTTTAAAATGTGCAAATTTGTTTGAAAATTAAAATATAACATGATTTTTTCTCCCACAACAAGAAATATAACATATAATGACATATAAAAAGTTTTATTATAAGTACAAAATATATAAGTATAAATCTATTTGATATATTACTACACATAATCTTAGTATTGATTTTGAATAAAGTTTAACAATATATATTATGTGTCACTATAACTTATATATATATATATATATATATATATATATATATATATATTTAATAATATACTAATAAATATTGTATCCATACTTACGTAAAAGTGATTTTTTAGCAATAAATATTGTGTCACTATAAGATGTGTGTCAATATATAATAATTTTGTTGTAGTGTTTCCTTGGTATGTATGTGTTTTTTTTTTTATTTTAAATTTCAACCTATTACATTTTTTCTTAACATATTTACCTTGTCTCTTATACGATTTTACATAAACATTAACTTCATTGATCTTTAAGGGTTTTTGGGATAGAGAAAACCAACAAGAAATCTCACACTTTAAAACACAAAAATGGTTTCCAATGCTAGTTTTTATTTTTTACCTCTATATCCTATATTTGCATGTTGCAGGCTACGAAAATAGGGACTTATAATAGAGCTTAGACTGTTAGGAACCAAGAGGTTCCAACATTAAAGGTCTATTCTAGGAGGCAGTAATTAAAATAAGTGAGAGGTCTGATTGACTTTTTTTGACTTTGGCTATTTGAAAATTAGAAGGGGAGTGACTTATAAATACACTTTATGTAGAATAGGGGGTATGAATAATTTTAATTGATACTAAATTGTTTTTACAATGTGAAGGGGTTTTTTCCCTTAACAAAGAAAATAATTGATTTTTTCTCTGATTATCTTATATCTCTAATTTCTCTTTTCTCTTATTTCTGAATCTTAATTGTTGGGACCTATCAATTGGTCAGACCTATCAGACATGTTTTAAAGAAAAATGAAAATTTTAAAAATGTCACTTGAGAAAACATTTAAGAATTTGAATTGTGATCCAAATGAACTTACATGCTTGAGAAAGATTGTGCATCCTTGGGCAAAGCAAACTTGAGGAGAATAAGAGAAAGATTTTGAATTTTTGTGGAATCTTTTTTAATTGATTATGAAAGTAGCAATAATTATGGTCATTGCTTTGATCAATGGAGGAGATACACTTTTTGATTGCCAAGACTTTGTTGGGATTATTATACTTATGCTTACCAATTCCATAATAAATTTTGTAGAGAATAGTGTTGGTAAAATTGTTACAACTCTCATGGAAGAAGTCATAGAAAATGAATTAAGGCAGTTGCAAGTATTCTTATTACACTACATATGTTCGACTACATGAAGGTAATCCTATAAGAGTTAATGATCTATACACTGCCATTGTAAAATTTTTTACACTAACAACCAATCATTTTTAAAGTTGTTTATTTTATTATTATTTTATTAAATAAGCAACTGACATGGCACTATTAAAAGATATGATTGGTTGTTAGTGTAAAAAAACTTTACCCTGGTAGTGTATAGGTGATTAACTCATCCAATAAAGTTGTGTGAATGAAAGTTGAAAACCAAAGTTTGAAGTATAGGAAAAAAATCTTGAAGAGAAGTGTTGAAAGTTGAGCTTTTTCTTCTATTAATTAAGTACGGTTAAAAGTTTCTTAAGTTTAGTAAAAACAAATTGTAGTTGTAGGATAATGGTGCTTGCTTTAGTTTAGAAATGTGTACTTTTCATTGTGCTAAATGAGTGGTTTCATAACTTATCTATTTAAACTCTTGCTATTATACTTTGAAAGTGTGCAAATCTATGAAATACTGAAATATAGCATATGGGTTTGCTCCTTTTGCATATGTGAAGTCGTTATTTTGTGTTAAGACGTTATTTTCTGATTTCAACATATTATTTTTTGCTTAGTTTTATTATAGTCAAATTTTTACACAATTTTACAACAAATTGTCTTCTAAATAAGTTTAGCAAACAAACGTTATTTTTCAATTTTAATGATGTCAATATAGAGGTAGTTTGGTGATACTACGAAATATAGAGGATTTTGTCATTTTTGCACCAATTTGTTTGACTTCCCTAATATGTTATTGAACATTTTCCAGGTAGAAGTACCCTCTTGTTTCGTGAGTCTATCCATGGAGAATTGTCAACTCCCATTTGAAAAATATGGACATATTATGCTGGGTGATCCTTCATTTATCATATTTTATCGTCTCACCAAAACTCTAGTTCGTTGCGTTGTTGATATACCTGGTGAGAAAGTACCTCCTGGTGGAATAGCCAACTACCTAAAGACTAAAGTGGCATCCCAGGTATATGTTATAATCTTGTATTCCTTCTTGACTTGTGGATAGTCTAGTTGTAATTTGTCATTAGTTTGAAGTCTACAACTATGCAATTTTTCTTGCTCTAAGAGGCAAAATAATTGTTTTTTACTTCATCTTCATATGAATCTTGTGTAATTTTTCATTGACCAGATTCCACGTGAACTTCATGATGCTTTCATATCTGCAATTGACAGAAGAACTATTAGAATCATGCCTACCAGTTGCATGCCAACTGATCCATATCCTACTACTCCTGGAGCTCTATTATTGGGTGATGCTTTCAACATGCGTCATCCTTGGGCTGGTGGAGGAATGACAGTGGCATTATCTGATATTGTTGTGCTACGAGGTCTTCTTAAGCCAATTTGTGACCTGAATGATTCAACCTCACTATGCAAACAACTTGAATCCTTTTACATCTTACGCAAGGTGAAAAATATTTACTTGTTAGCTTATATATTATTCAAGACAAACTACTACTTATATATTGTC
The DNA here is from genome assembly GCF_000230855.2 of Cajanus cajan. NCBI lineage: Eukaryota > Viridiplantae > Streptophyta > Magnoliopsida > Fabales > Fabaceae > Cajanus > Cajanus cajan. The sequence continues at coordinate 47,232,902 of NC_138518.1, read as the reverse complement.
TTTCAAATTGGTGCTTATAGAATGTTGTTAGGTACCTAAAGGTGTCTGTTTAATTAATAGTATTTGTTGCATGGTACATGTTTGTGGAGACCAATATGATGGTAAAAATCATAAACCAATTATCCAAAAGCTTAAATTGTTAAGAAAGACATTTGAATATTTTGATCACTCACACCAAAGCCTTAGAACTTGAAAGATGGATAATTTGCACGCGATCGACCTTCCCTATGCAAAAATTCAACTTTTTTCTTTGAGGTTTTAGTGTGGAAAGGGTTGAACTTTAGAGTTCAAACTATGTAGTCATGCTTAGAGGCTTTGATATCACATCATGAATCAATTACCCCAAAGGCTTAAAGCTTAAAGGTGATGACTAGAAAACATGAATGGCTCAATATTACATTAATAACATTAAAATATTCAGTAAATTTAGAATCTCTAATCTTTACAACATGTGGACTTCAAGTCATGACTTTACATGTTTGCAGCCTATGGCATCCACCATAAATACTTTGACAGATGCCCTATATAAGGTCTTTTCTGTGTCACCCGATGAAGCAAGAAAGGAACTACGCCAAGCAAGTTTTGATTACTTGAGTCTTGGAAAATTTTATTCAAGTGGACACGTTACTCTACTCTCTGGTTTAAATCCTAGCCCATTGAGTTTAGTTCTCCATTTTTCTGCTACTGTATTCTATGGAGTTGGCCGTTTGCTATTGCCATTCCCTTCTTTTGAACGCTTGTGGCTTGGAGCTAGATTAATTTTGGTGAGTTCCTTCATTTGCCCATTTTCCATCCATTTATTTTCTTAATCATGAAATTTGGCTTTTGGTGCCTTTTATTATCTTGTTCTATGTTGATAATTTTCATTATAACATATTTACCTTATCTTCTAGAGCTTGAATAAGAAACTAGTAATACAATGATTAATCATCTTATAACATAATTCACAAATCATTGCACTATTATTGTTTCAATGTTTTTATTATTTTATATTCACAAAGGTTGAGGTTTATTTTGCAATGTCCATGATCATTATTGTTTTAATAATATATGTTGACACTACAACTTTGTAATTCTTAACCAATGAATCTTTCAGTGTGCATTTGGCATAATACTTCCAATAGTCAAGGCTGAAGGACTAAGGCAAATGTTTTTCCCCGCATCCATACCAGCATTTTATAAAGCTCTTCCTGATAGGTGATACATTGTGGAGTAAGAGAAATCTTTCAATGCTCCCTTTGCTATGCATTTTCCTTTATTATGTTTTTAAATTAATAAGGAGAATTCCAGTGTGCGCAAGGGCCATTTATGTCACTTGGAAGGGATTAATGATGAAGTGTTTCAATGTTATAGGAGGTAATTGGCCAATTTTCTTTTTCCCGTCATTGTACTAGACGAAAAGGGAAAAAATAAGTAGTCTTAAACTTGAAAATTGTCTGTTTATGTAATATTTCAGATTCTTTTTCATTTAGCACCCATTCTACCAAAATAATAATTAAAAAAAAACTAAAATATTTTGGTTTGGAAATACGGGAAAGAAAATTAGATATTAGCATCATTATGTATAAATCTTGGCTTGTAAATAAGTAGAAACAGGTAGCATCTATCGTAGTCAAATTCCTTATTAGTTAATAGTTGCGAAAACAAAAATTATCTATAATTTCTTCATGTATATTAATATATTTGTTATATAAGAGTATTAAATAAAATCATTTGGAAAGTAAAATATTTCGAGTGTTTTATTGAAGTTAATCATTGTTCAAAATATTTGTTTCTTAACATTTCCTTGGAGTATTACTTTTCATTCTTATATGCTTATTATTTAATCATGTATACTAGTTATTTGTAAAAATTCAAAACAACAAGAATTTGAGTATTTTCTTTGAAATTGAAGATATTGATCATTCAATTTATAATTTTATTTTTATTTTTTTAAAATTCTTAGAAGCTAATATACCTCTCATGTATGAGTGTTTTTAGTATGGGTATATCTTATGAATTGTTTAAAAATAATCAACAATACCTTATATTTTTCTTTCATTAAAGTTGATTTAAATGACACCAAAGAAAAGCTTAAAAAATAATATTTGTATTTTATATAAAATATGGTAGCGTATGAATAAAAAATAATTTCAAAGTATTAAGAAAAGAGAGATGGGATAAATTTTTAGAGGACCAACTTAGGTGTAAATAAAAAAGATATAAAAGTGTAGGTATCTTATTAAGATAAATAATTGAAGCAAAATGTACATAAGTTTATTATGGATTACTTTAATATGATGTGAAATTATAGGATCTAGTTAAAGTAAATAAGATGCTAAAAATAAATGCATGGACTTGTAGCTGTCTCCAAGCAAACTATGCATGAATACATGGACTCAAATACATTACACAACACATGAAGAAGGCATATAACATGCATATCACTCTTATCGTACCTCTAGGCCAAGCCTAGATTTCCACTCGACATGACCATTGTATCTAGACTTCACAAATGGCCAAGATAACTTGGATTTCACATTCTAAGCCATCGCTCAAACATAATTGCATCACACATATAGCTCATAGGCACAAATAGCTCATCATACCACATTTCAAACACATAATTGTAACCCTTAATATTTCTCACATACAAATCACAATTACTTTTTAAATCTTTCATAATAAATCATAAGACTAAGTGTCTCTCAATTTGCTCTTGGTTCTTAATACTCATCATCATAACTCATAAATGTTCTTAATTTTCCATTCTTAAGCTTCTATGACCTCATGAGACATAAACATGATAACTAGAGTCATACCTATGCTATCAAGTTAATCTTAATTTTATTATAAAGTTATCTACAACTTCTATGTTAACGTTAGTTTTGCCATCTACTACTGATAGCTTAACATTTACTCATTAATTTGATATCTTAAGTTCTAAAATTCCTTTTTAAGTGATTCCAAATCCACTAGTTAGCTAACGTCTAAGGATACAACTCTTATGAAGTACAGGTGTGCTTAACCCAGTACAAGTGTGATTCTCAATAAGCACAATTGTGTTATCAAAACAAAACTATAAATCTATTTGAAGCTCTATCTAAAGCATCAACTTCACCTATAAGCTCTAATTTTGCATGAATTCATAATTACATCACATTCTAACACTTTTATAACATTTATCACAAACATGAATCAATTCAAATTAGGCATATGTAATAATCACATAAAAACCCCCAAACTCATCACCCATGAATCCTAAAGTCATAGGGCAATAACAAAAACCCAATTCATCCAAATTAATAGATAATTCCATCACAAATCAACAATATGCATTACATATTATCAAAACTCAATTCGGGGAGTTCACTATCCCTCCATTCATGTAACATAAATCTAAAGAGGCTTAGAGATTGTCTCATTATCCACAATCTTCATATATGCCGACATATGAGAAAACCACACTCCCTTTCTTATTTCAAATGGTGATCTCTAATGCAAACAATGTGGTTTCATGCCTCCAAAAGTCATTCTTCAAGGTTCTGTTCTAAGGTTTCCTCTACAAGTTCTTTCCAAGCTTCAAAAGTCAAAACATGCGACTGAAGTGTAACCTATAAAACCCCCACTTATTTTATTTTCTAAAAAAATCCTTTATTTATATTATAAACACAATTAATAAATTAATTAAGAATATAATATAAATATTACATAACAATGATATTATTATTAGTTTTTTCCCAAAAAATAGGATGTTACAAAGGTGTTTTATTTTTATTTTAAAATATTTTTTTAAAATTAAAATTATTTAATGAATACATTTTAATAATTCTTTTTGTAACACCTTCTATCCCACATACATCATTTCATACAATTCAATAATTATAAAGGAATTTCCATATAAATTATACATAATAAATTAAAATCTCTCGAGTAGAAGCATCAAATTACAACCAAAACTAAATGACAAGCCAAAACCAAGTCCTAATGTAAATAACTAGAAGAAATTAATCTCCTGTCTATTACCTTGATGTTACATCCTATTAGAGCATTCACAACACAAGGTCTAAACCTTACTTTCAAGCACATAATTATTATAATTAAGCTAACCTATAGATCAAAACCAATACAACAACAAAATAAAAGGAGAGTGAGAAACATCCCACCTAGGCTACTAGTGTAAGTTATGGCCAGATAGCTACAGACAAATGACGACAACAAAGACGTATATTAACAACAATAATTATTCCACACATTCAACATGATGGAAATCTAATCCCCAAGGATCCCTTTGGAAGAGGTAAGACCAAGAAGGGTGAAGGTTAATCCAAGGAGGTTCACACTTGAAGACCATTGGGCCTTTAACTAGGTCCATGGTTAGGAGGCTAGAGGAGACTTCTACAGAGGAGATGTTTATTAGACCTATTGCGCCTAGGCCAAATTTTACATATTGGGCTTGTTTTCCTCCATATTTTCCAAGGAATTGATTTACCTAGGTCTCACCATCATTTGGTGAACCTAACTAAACCAACTCCAAGTTTTTGGATTGGATTAAATATGGAAATTCAAGTCTTGGCCGCCTAGCCTAGTTCCTTTGGCCGAATTTTTTGGCTTGCTTTGCACACTTGGGAAGCTTGTGCTACAAGCTTCTAACTTAGCTTTCTTCCCAAGCTTCTAAGTTAGAAGCTTGCTCCACAAGCCTCCTAAACCAACTAGGCCAGTCAAGTTAAGCTAACCATGGTTCTCTTGAATCATAGTTAGCCTAGCTTGCACCATAATTTTTCTCACTCTATATAAACCTTTTTCTTACCTTTGTAATCACTTTTTGATCATATATTGAGTGAATTCCGAAATTGTTCAGAAATTCCCTCTTCTAAAAGTCTCCAACCTCTTTGATATTCATCCAATTCTCTTATCCTCTCAAACAAGAGTGTGGTGAGGATTAAAGTGGCTTATCTCTTCTAAGGAATGGCGCCTCTTGAAGAGTTTTTTTTCACCAAACCTTGGTGAAATCCAAAGCTTATCCTCCATTGGAAGCTTTGGAAAAGCTTGAGAATAATCAAGGAGTCAAAGGTCTCGAGAAAAACTTGAAGAGGGAATCAACATCAATCCAATTCCAAAGCAAGTTTCCATCATTTGGTATCAAGAGTTAGGTCTCCTTGGTAAATTCTTTCTTAAGCTTTCTTGTCTTGTTTTGGTTCGGTCAAATCATGTAATATAGTGTCTAAAAATGTTCCTAATTGTGTTTTCCTTTATTGTCTTGTGTTTATGTGCCTTAAGTTGTTCTTGTGTCACATTAATAAATCTATAGAACAATTCACCTTGACTTGTTTGTTTTAATTCATGCACTACTTCTTGTGAATCAATCTTTGTGTGTGCCTTTAGGTATTGTTTGTATGTGCTTTTTAATGTTTTAGGATTGCTTTTATCTTCCATTGGACTCCTAATATTTTCGGTCAAAAAGAAACTCATAAAAAGAAATAAGAATACAAGCATTTTTCATTTCTTAATCTCCTAGTTTTGTCTTAGAGTCATGTGTAGTTGCTTTTCTTGTCATTAAATCTCTTGTGTGCCTTTTTATTTTTGAATCTATATTAATTAACTTCTGTTTTGTGTGGTGTTATTGCTGGCTGGACATATATGATTCTTAGATGTGCTCATTAAATGATTCCAATGCATGTTATTAGTCTTAACATATGTCCTAGAGTCAAATTTTTGTGAACTTCAATTGCTAATTGATTCTTAGCAATTTTAGGCCAGCAATTCCTTGTGTACTTTTTGTGCTTATTTTGAAAAACAAAACAGAGTAAGAAGTTTATTAAAAACAAAAATCAAAGGTGAACAAAAAGAAGAACAAACTAGTACCAAAACTAGTAACTATTGTGATTGATTTTTGACTTGTACACTTACACTTCTTACTCCTATTTTCTCCACCACTTGGAAACCTCTTTTATAATTGTTTGACCTATGTTTTTAAGTGCTCATATTCAGTATTAAAAAAAAGAGTCAAGAAGACAACAAAAGAAAATGAAAACAAAAGCAAAAGCTAGAAAAAGAAAAGTGAAAAACAAAGAACTATTAGGAGCACTTGGCCATGAAATTTTTGTGTGATTTTTCTTGAGGTTTACTTGTTTTCTAGTGGTTGGAAAAACATTTCTAAATACTCAAAATAATAGCACAATTTTTGTTTTGATTTTATAATCAACTCTAGAGCCATTCCTAGGATTATTCCTTTGAGTGCTAGTGTTGAAATTACCCTTTAATTGTTGCTTTGTGTCTTTCTTGGCTCTCTTTGAGTTTGTCACAATAATTCCTACTTGAGTTTAGCCTTTTCTAATTGTGCATTTTTAGTTTTGATTTTATTGGACTCCACATTCTCTTGATGGTTGTTAAGCCTTGGTGAAGCTAATCCATTTTCAAGCCATTACACGTGGAAAGGAAGGATAATTGAGACATATTGGATTCATCTCAAAGAGGCCACCACTTGAGGAAGATTGAGGTAATAAAATCCTTGAGTGAAACACATTGAAAAGGCTCACTTGTTTGCTCATTTTGCAGCCAAGAAAATTTTTTATTTAGGTGGCAGATTTTGAGACAGATTCAGGGACGGAATTAGAGATGGATTTCTAAAAACTAATTTTGGTTCCAGTTGAGACTGAATTTGCGACCAAAATTAAAGACGAATTATGATAGCATTGTTCCAGCAAGGGAAAACTGCACCTTAGAGATGGAAATTAGCGCCGAACTTGCATGAACAATACCAGGGACTCCAAATCAATCACAAAGTTGTCTCCAAATTTGGTCACAAATTTTTGGTGAAAATTTTCAATTTCTTGAATTGTATTCCATTCTTTTTCTTGTAAATCTTTAACCCTACCCTTGGGTTAATTTTTAGCTTTTCTTTGTTTAATCAAACTCACATTTAGGAGTGGTTGTTTGGGAAATTCTTTTGTTTAAATCCTACCACTTCCTAAATAGTTCTAAATAAAGATTCTTAAACCGTTTAGCACTTATGGAAGTGTCCCCAAAAGGCTTCAAGTGTCATTTGGGTTTCCACTAGGATTCGACTAGTTTTATAGCTTTCATAGAATCATTTAGTACTTGAGGAAGTGGTCCAAGGGATTCTAAGTGTCACTTGGACTTCCACCCTAGGAAATTCAACTAGTATATGCTTTACTTGCTTTCTTTACTTGTTTAATTCCAAAGTTCGTTTAGAAGGCTTCCTTGCCTACTACGGGTTTCATGCACACACACATTATTACTTGAATTGCTTTGTGTGAAAAATTGATTTGTGAGACAAGTATAAGGGGGTTTAGTAATTTCCACTTGAAAAGGCTTGGTTATTAAGTGGCTCCTTGTAGCTCACCTCCCTTGATAGTGCAACTTGTATACTTAGACCTCCAAGTACTTACTCTTGCACCAAAAAGAGAAAAAAAATTTGTGAAAACTTTTATCACTTAATTTTGCAATTCTTAGAAAACTTGTGAAAACCTTTCCTTTGCAAAAATGAGTGATCATTCTCATGTTAGTAGTGTACATGGTCATCATACTCCTAGAAATCATAGGAGTACTAAAGATGAACTTAGGGAACTTAGAGATTATATTAGGAAAAAAGAGATAGAAACTGAAAAACATAATGCAACCATTAGAGAGTTGCTTAACAAGCTAGTGGCGAATGGTGAGGCTAGTAAGCCCAAAGTCCATGAGGACCATGGGCCTTCTAGGCCCAAAAGGCATGATGGTGAGGGGCCTTGATGGAGGAGGGCCATGGGCTAAGGGCCCAACTACTAGGGCTATGGCAAGGAGGATTCATGAAGAGTGGGCCCAAGCCCAAGAGAAGCCCATTACTCTGTTTTGTTGGGCTTTGACTCAAGCCTAAGTAGTATAGGGTAGTATAGGATTTGGGCCTTAGAGCCTTGTACTTTCTTTGGGCCTTGTATTTCCGGCCATGTAGTGTAGGATATACATTTAGAGGTCATGTGAATTTAGGGTTATTTAGGTTACATGTGAAGTTACATTAGCATGTAATTAGAAGCACATTTGGTGTGCATTTCGGCCATGTGCAACACATGCACATGGTGTGATTCGAAATGCAACTCAAATGGCTTCTTAATTACATACAAAATGAGCTAGCACATGGGTGATCCGGGTTTTGGCACCAAAATTTGAATTTTGAATTCAAATTTTGGGCGCCTAAGGTTAAGTGAACCTTACCTTGGTTCCACTTAACCTTAAACTAACCCAAGGTCACCTTAACCTAATTTTATCCTATAAATCACTATGGCCGAGACTTGTATGATACTTTTGGAAATTATATTGATGAGTTTTCTCTCTATAGAAACCTCTCCTCCGAAAGTCTCTTTTCCTATCTCTACCCTACTTGAGATCTTCTCCTTGTAGAGCTAGGAAACTCTTCCTTCTTCCGGACTTAGCTAGAGGCAAGCTAAGGTCACATTGGTGCTTCTTGGAGCTGCCATTCCTTGACATTCTTCCAAGGAACTGAGGAGCATTGAAGGACTCTTGAGGATTTCCAAGTGGATCCGTGATTGGATTGTGTTCATCTTTTGTTCATTGTGTTCATCTTGAGTTTTTGTCACTTTAGAGTTGATTCCTTCCTAGATCTATTTTCTTGTCTTAAATTTGATGGATCTAGTTTCTTGTTGCTTGAATGATTCATCTATGCGCCTATGACTATATGCTTCCATGAATCATGCTCCATTGTTTTGCCTATTAGGAAATTTCTGCCTATGATCTTTTTGTTTTCTTTGAGTCATATTTGAAATCTTATTCGGTCAATGTGTGTTTGAGTCATTTTATTTTAAATCCATATCTAGTAGTCATGTGTAGTTCATTTTATGTTCATCATTCTTAGCTTGCTTGTGGTGCGTTTTTCTTTTTGAATTTTGATCTAATTTCTGGATTTGGCCGAGATCTATTGTCCATTGTTATAAGCTCATAATTTTGTTTTGTTTGAGTTCATGAACTACTATTAGATCATTAGTAGTTTTCTTAGAAAATTTTTAGGTTTCCAAAATTCTAAAATGTCTTAAAATTTTTCTTCAATCCGTGAGGTTTGATCTTGTATTAGTGGTGTGTGCTGAAAATTGGTGTTTGAGTTGCAATTTGAAATTTAAATTTGGAGCCAAGACCGTGCATGTGCTAAACAAATCAAACAAGCATCAAAAGCATGTGACATTTTCATTACATCTAAACCTAATTTGCATGTCATTTGAAATCCAAATTGAATCCGGTTTTGGTGTGTCCAATAAGTGTGACCGAGACTAGTGAGTGCATTTTTTGACATAAAAGAAAGAGGCAACTCCTAAGATTTTAAAAAAAAAATCAAAAGAAAATGCAAAAATCAAAGTGATTAAAAAAAAGGTGCTAAACCTAAATTTCAAAAGAAAAAGCCATTTAAGGAGTTTTTTGTTGCAATTTTCATTCTCGGTTTGATTGTGTTATTGTATACATTATATTTTCAGATTACATTTCATTGAGTGTTTTGGTTTGTGAATCAATTCTAGAACCTATCTTAAGACATTTCTTTCTTGTCCTAGCCAATCCTTGATTTGTGTCATCTAAATTGTTCTCTTCTACTCTAATCTTGTCTTCTTTAGGTCTTCATTCTGTTTGTTGTTCATGATCATGGTTTAAATTCAAATGTGACCTGTGTTTGACCTAGTCTATCTCCATAGAAGCTAGTTCTACAAGGGTCATCAAAAGAAGGCTAAGAAAAGGAGGAGAAAAGGACATTTGGAGGCTTTTGGATTTGCCTACTCAAACAAACACTATAAACATTTGTAGCTGGAAATTTGTGGTGGCTGCTGCACTTGATCAACCTTGAAGATTGTTGGAGTTTAAATTTTGTTTCATAATTGAATTTAAAAAAAAAAATGATAAGCATTAGTGACGGATTTTAGAGACCGAATTTTTCTTACTACTTTAAAAAAAAAATTGTTGCAAATTTGGTCACTAAATCTTCACTAATTCTTTGTGGTTGCTTTTAATCTTTTACTCCAGCCACTTGTTCCTTGCTGTTCTGCCTTTTGCATATCTTGTATTTGGCCATTTAAAGGAGTGTCTTGGGGGTGTCTTTGGTACACAACCATCTCTCCTTAGTTAGTCAATTTTCGTTAGTACTTGGTGAGAGTGGTCCTTGATTGATCTTTGGTATCTCTCAAGCTCTCACCCTAGGACCGTTTAGATAGTTTATTTACTTGCTTAATTCTTGTTTTAATTGCTTTCCTACGACTAGTATATTATAGTTCATAAAACATCAAAAATAATTTTCATTGAAAAGTATTTGGTAGAGATTAACTACAAAGGGGATTAGTAATTTTTACTTGAAGAGGCTTGGTTTTTAAGTGGCTCCTAGTAGCTCACCTCCCTCCAAAGTTCAATTTGTATACATAATCCTCCAAGTACTTAGTCTTAACCTTGCATAAAAAAATTGATTTTTCAACTTCTTTCTTTAAAAAGAATCTTTCACTTATAATGGAAGAATTTTCTACTCCTCATAGTGATACTAATTCAAGTGATAACAAGGATTTTGCTACATTATCACGTGAATTAAGATCATTCAAGTTATGGAAAGAGCAAGAATCTCAACAAAGACTTAGAGAAAAATTTGAAAGAGAAGCTCAAATTGCTCTTATGGAGGAGGAAATTCGTCTATTAAAGGAAAAAGACAAAAAGAAACATCATGGTCAACATAGTTCATACGCTCATAGTTCCACACTAGAAGAGTCAATGCATGATAGCCTAGCTTTAGGAGATCATTATCAACCACCTCCTAGGAGAACCCATAGGACCTCCAAGACAAGGGAATCTAGGGTAGATCTCCCTTATTTTCATGGAAAAGATGATGTGGAGGGGTACCTAGATTGGGAAATGAAAGTGGAACAAATCTTCACTTGCCACCAAGTGAGTGAAGAAAGAAAAGTTTCCCTAGCCACCTTGAGCTTCCAAGGTCATGCCATGTATTGGTGGACCTCTCTTGTGAGAGATAGGCGTCTCCATAATGAACCTCCAATTCAATATTGGAATGAATTAAGGAGTGCCTTGAGGAGGAGGCATATTTCGTCTTACTACACTAGGGAGCTTATCAACAAGCTCCAAAGACTCCATCAAAACAATATGACTGTGGAAGAATATAGACAAAAGATGGAGTTGTACATAATGAGGGATGGCATTAGGGAAGAGGAAAATATTACCATTGCTAGATTTTTGAGTGGTTTATCTTTTGAAATAAGAGATAAGGTTAAGCTTCTCCCTTATAGGAATTTGGATGATTTGGTTCAACTTTGCATTAAGGTTGAACAACAAAATTTAAGAAAAGGTTTTAAAACAAGCTCATACTCATCTTCTTTTTCTAAGGATAACTACAAGAGGGAGGGCAAAGAAAATAATTTTGAAAAGAAGACTACTTTTCCCTCCAAAAATCTAGACAAAGGTAAAGAAAAAGATAAAAAAAAAATAAACACCTCACACACTAGCATCAAGTCTAGTGATATAAAGTGCTTTAAGTGTCTTGGGAGAGGCCACATTGCTTCTCAATGCCCTAATAAGAAAGTGATGATTTTAAGGGGTCAAGACATTTATAGTAGCCATGATGAAGCTACTACTTCTTCATCTTCAAGTGAGGATGAAGAAGAAGCAAGTGAGGGAGAATCATGTGAGGTCACTTACCCTTACAATGGGGAACTTCTTATGATGAGAAGGGTCCTCAATAACCAACCTAGTGATACACAATCCCAAAGAGAGAATATTTTTCATACAAGATGCAATATTTCCAACAAAGCTTGTTCTCTCTCATAGTGGATAGTGGATCTTGGTGCAATTGTTGTAGCACTAGGATGGTTGAGAAGTTGGGCTTGATTACCACACCCCACCCAAAACCTTATCAACTTCATTGGCTTAATGATGATGGGGATATGGTAGTCAATCAACAAGTAGACGTAGAGTTTTCTATTGGGAACTATAAAGATAAAGTTAAATGTGATGTAGTTCCCATGGAAGCTTGTCATATTTTATTAGGTAGGCCATGGCAATTTGATAAACAAACTCATCATGATGGCCTAACTAATAAAATAACTTTCACTCACAAGGGTAAGAAGTTTGTGCTTCATCCTCTATTACTTTCACAAGTAATGGAAGATCAAGCACAAATGAAGGCCAAACGTGAACAAGAAAAAGAAAAACAAAAAAAAGTTGAAAAAAAAAACCCTCTAAAAATTAGGGAAAAAGAGGATCCTAGAGAGCCTAGTGTTCCCTCTCTAGAGATAGTTCAAGGAGAGACTTTTAATTCAAAACCTTTACATAAAACCTCTCTCTTTCTTGAACCATCTTCTCATATCCTCATGTGTAGAGGAACACTAACTTGCACTGCCACATCTTCTTTGGAAACTTCTCTACCTCTTGAGGTGAAAAATCTTTTAAAGGAATTTGATGATATATTTCCCAAGGAAGGCCCAATTGGACTTCCACCTTTTAGGGGAATAGAGCATCAAATAGATCTTGTGCCTGGGGCTAATCTTCCAAATAGACCCGCCTATAGGACTAATCCACAAGAGACCAAAGAGATAGAGAAGCAAGTACACGAGTTGTTGGAGAAGGGCTGGATTCAAAAGAGTCTAAGTCCTTGTGTTGTGCCTATCATCTTGGTGCCAAAAAAAGATGGAAAATGGAGGATGTGTTGTGACTGTAGAGCCATCAACAACATCACCATAAAATATAGGCACCCAATTCCTAGGCTTGATGACATGCTTGATGAATTGCATGGGTCATCCATATTTTCCAAAGTAGATCTTAAGAGTGGGTATCACCAAATTAGAATAAAAGAAGGTGATGAGTGGAAAACCGCTTTTAAGACTAAGTTTGGTCTATATGAATGGTTAGTAATGCCTTTTGGGCTTACTAATGTACCTAGCACATTCATGAGGTTGATGAATCATACCCTTAGGGATTGCATTGGTAGGTTTGTAGTTATTTATTTTGATGATATTCTAATTTATAGCAAAAGCCTAAGTGATCATGTGGATCACCTAAGGCAAGTTTTTCTTGTTCTTAGAGAAAATCACTTGTTTGCCAATGTAGACAAGTGCACTTTTTGTGTGGATAATGTTATTTTTTTAGGGTTTGTGGTAAGCAAAAATGGGGTTCATGTGGATCCCGAGAAAATCAAAGCCATCCAAGAATGGCCTATTCCTACTAATGTTAGTGAAGTTAGGAGCTTCCATGGTTTGGCAAGCTTTTATAGAAGATTTGTTCCTTAACTTCTCTACATTAGCTTCACCTCTCAATGAGTTGGTGAAGAAGGATGTGGTCTTTGAGTGGAAAGAGAAACATAACTTAGCCTTTCAAGAACTAAAGCATAAACTCACTCAAGCACCTGTTCTAGCTTTGCCGGATTTTTCTAAAACTTTTGAGCTAGAATGTGATGCTTCAGGAATTGACATAGGAGCTGTGTTGTTACAAGGTGGCCATCCCATAGCTTATTTCAGTGAAAAACTTCATGGGGCTGCCTTGAACTACCCTACCTATGACAAGGAGTTATATGCCTTGGTTCGTGCCCTTCAAACTTGGGAACATTACCTTGTGACCAAGGAATTTGTCATCCATAGTGATCATGAATCACTTAAATATTTGAAGGGTCAACATAAATTAAATAAGAGGCATGCAAAATGGGTTGAGTACCTTGAGCAATTTCCTTATGTCATCAAATATAAAAAGGGCTCTACAAATGTAGTAGCTGATGCTTTGTCAAGAAGACATGTTTTATTGAACACCTTAGGTTCTCAAATACTAGGGTTTAATGACATCAAGGAGTTGTATGAGAAAGACCTTGATTTTGCTAACTTTTATTCCTTATGTATTCAAAAACCTTACCAAGGTTACTATATTTCTGAGGGGTTTCTTTTTAAAGAAAACAAACTTTGTATACCCCAAGGATCTATTAGGAAACTCTTGGTTAGGGAGAGCCATGAGGGTGGGCTCATGGGGCATTTTGGAATTGAGAAGACTCTTTCACTTTTGAGAGAGAAATTCTTTTGGCCTCATATGAAAAGAGATGTCCAAAGGTTTTGTAGTAGTTGCATTGCTTGTTTACAAGCAAAGTCTACCACCAAACCTCATGGGCTATACACCCCCTTGCCCATATCCTCTTCTCCTTGGGTAGACATTTCTATGGATTTTATCCTTGGCTTGCCTAGAACCCAAAGAGGAAAGGATTCCATATTTGTGGTAGTGGACCGTTTTAGCAAAATGGCACACTTTATTCCATGCCACAAAGTGGATGATGCAAGTCACATAGCTAAATTATTCTTTCAAGAAATTGTGAGACTACATGGGTTACCTAAAACTATAGTCTCAGATAGAGATGTTAAGTTCCTAAGCCACTTTTGGAAAACACTTTGGGCAAGGTTAGGAACTAAACTTCTATTTTCTACCACATGTCATCCCCAAACTGATGGGCAAACTGAGGTAGTAAATAGATCTCTAGGGACTATGTTGAGGGCAATCCTCAAAGGTAATAAAAAGTCATGGGATGACTATCTCCCTCATGTGGAGTTTGCCTATAATAGAGTGGTTCACAAGACCACTAACATGTCTCCTTCTGAGATTGTTTATGGCTTTAATCCTCTTACTCCATTAGATTTATTACCCCTACCAGATGTTACTTCCTTTATTCATAAAGAAGGCACATCTAGGGCTGAGTTTGTCAAGAAATTACATGAGAGGGTTAGAGATCATATTCAATTCCAAACAAAAAAATATCAAAAATATAATAATAAGGGTAGGAAAGAAGTTATCTTCAAGGAAGGTGACTGGATTTGGCTACACCTTAGGAAGGATAGGTTTCCTTCCCAAAGAAAGTCAAAACTTAGTCCTCGAGGGGATGGCCCTTTCCAAATCCTTAAGAAAATTAATAATAATGCCTATGTCCTAGATCTCCCTTCTGAGTATGGTGTTAGTTCTAGCTTCAATGTTTCTGATCTCTCTTTGTTTACAGGACTAGCTACCCAAGAGGAGGAAGCTTTGGATTTGAGGACAAATCCTCTTCAAGAGGGAGGGGATGATGGAGGAGGCCCATGGGCTAAGGGCTCAACTACTAGGGCTATGGCAAGGAGGATTCATGAAGAGTGGGCCCAAGCCCAAGAGAAGCCCATTACTCTGTTTTGTTGGGCTTTGACTCAAGCCTAAGTAGTATAGGGTAGTATAGGATTTGGGCCTTAGAGCCTTGTACTTTCTTTGGGCCTTGTATTTCCGGCCATGTAGTGTAGGATATACATTTAGAGGTCATGTGAATTTAGGGTTATTTAGGTTACATGTGAAGTTACATTAGCATGTAATTAGAAGCACATTTGGTGTGCATTTCGGCCATGTGCAACATATGCACATGGTGTGATCCGAAATGCAACTCAAATGGCTTCTTAATTACATACCAAATGAGCTAGCACATGGGTGATCCGGGTTTTGGCACCAAAATTTGAATTTTGAATTCAAATTTTGGGCGCCTAAGGTTAAGTGAACCTTACCTTGGTTCCACTTAACCTTAGACTAACCCAAGGTCACCTTAACCTAATTTTATCCTATAAATCACTATGGCCGAGACTTGTATGATACTTTTGGAAATTATATTGATGAGTTTTCTCTCTATAGAAACCTCTCCTCCGAAAGTCTCTTTTCCTATCTCTACCCTACTTGAGATCTTCTCCTTGTAGAGCTAGGAAACTCTTCCTTCTTCCGGACTTAGCTAGAGGTAAGTTAAGGTCACATTGGTGCTTCTTGGAGCTGCCATTCCTTGACATTCTTCCAAGGAACCGAGGAGCATTGAAGGACTCTTGAGGATTTCCAAGTGGAACCTCATCAGGCCTTCTTAGCCTTCTAGAGGCAAACATGTTGAAATGGTTTCACGGCCTAAGAGCCATCACTCACACACTCACTCATCTTCAAGTGAAGGGTTTTATAGTGGTCACCATGATGATGGCTACTATCAAAGACACTTTAGGCAACATAGGCCTAGGCATGAATCAAGATCTCTAAGAGAACCTAGAGTTGAACTTCCTCCCTTCCATGGTAAGGATAATGTAGATGATTATTTGGAAGATGAAGGTGGAACAACTCTTCACTTGCCACAATGCAAGTGAAGAGAGAAGAGTTCCCATGGCTACCCTAAGCATTCAAGGGTATGCCATGTATTGGTGGACTTTCCTTGAAAGGGAAAGAAGAACTCATCATAAGCCTCCAATTCAATATTGGAATGAGCTTAGAAGTACCTTAAGGAGAAGGCACATTCCTCCTTATTATGAAAGGGAGTTAATGCACAAGATCCAAAGACTCCAATAAAGAAACCAAAGTGTGGAGGAATATAGACAACAAATGGAGTTGCTTATGATGAAGGTCAGTATTAGGGAAGAAGAGACACTACTACAAGATGCATATTCTACATTGGTTCTATGAAGTTATCTACATCGGTTCTAAAACCGATGTAGAACTTAGCGACTTAGAAAATATATACATTTTTACATCGGTTTAAAAATCGATGTAGATTATACATAAATCTACATCGATTCTCCTGAGAACCGATGTAAATATATGCATAAATTTACATCAGTTCTCAAGAGAACCGATGTAGATTTATGCATAAATTTATAATTTTATATTCTTTCTAATTACCTGTAATGAATATATATATATATATATATATTAGACAAAATACAATAATCTACACAAACAAATTATAATATACATGCTTATGTATAAATTTTAATGAAACAAATAAATATTTATGACACCTAGCAACAACATAACCATAAAAATGAAATGGAAATCCAAAGGTGATAGGAAAAATAATGCCAAATATGATAATCCCTACAATAATCTCCTTAATTATTTGAAAAATATTACACTAATATTCCTTAAACATTACATTAACTCTCTTAATTATCTGAAAAATATAACATTATGGTAAAGAGGTTCATGAAAACGTTACAAAAAAGAAAGGAGTTTTGGTGCAATTCTCGCTCTTGCTATAACTCCAAATTGTCCTAAGCCTCCAAGAACCACGTGGAATAACTCCAAGTTCTTCTGCGAAGAGCATGTTACTAACTCTCCTTTTCCTGAACCACACCAAGTAGATGACAAAAACTATTTATTTTAATTTAGATACATGCCTTCGTTAATTATAAGATGTAACATTTTCCATGTTGGCATTTCAGTCTTTTAATTATATGAATGAATTAATTGACCAAAAGTAAAAGACTAGACCAGCATAAAGTTAATCAATAATAGAAAACTATGACCGTGGACCTGGTTCTAATTCTAATCCCATGGAAACGTTTGCATCACTCACCCATATTGTAGAGAAAGACTATTATGTTTGAGTTCAATAACCATACTAATTAACTACGTATGAATAAAACATGTTATTAAAGAATTCAAATATGATAATATTTAGCAGAACATATACGACACACCGTGTCATGTCATAATAGAGAAAATGGAAACAGTAATTGTTGTGCATAAAGTGGTGGATAGATTAATACAGAAAACGGAAACAATAATTGTTGTGCATAAGTGGTGGGATATTGCTTATGAAAATTTACCTTTCTATTTTTTCAAGTTTCAACACAATGAACTCGTTCTCAAAGAAAATGAAGCAATAGAAACGCTCAAAGTTAAATACAATATCAAGTACTATTTCTAATTTTAGTTAGTAATAGTCGTGTGTGGATACAATTTATTAGAAGGTCTTGTAATTAACAACTTGTCTACTATAAAATAAAGAGTTTTTTTTGGCATATAGAAATTCTTCAAACTGTTTTTAGACTTGTATCTGAACATGTTCTAAGATGAAAATAGCAGCCAACAAGATGACATGTGAATTTTAATTAAAAATCGTTATGTATGAGAAACTTCTAAGAAATTTATAAGTGCATACTGGTGATGACATCCATTTCGTGAACGTTGCTGATTTGAGGACCATAACGGAAACTCTGGCCATTAATCCCAACATTGGAAAGTGTCCCTCCCACAGTCAAGTACAAATAATCAGTCCAAGAAACTAGTGCAAGTCACTAACATTAAATGAAATGTGCAGTATGTTTGTGCCAATAGCCATGTGGTAGATATACAAAATGACAATTCACCATAAAAAAAAATGACAATTTGATTTGGCATCACTATGAATTGGTGGAGGGAAATACAAGATAAAATTCTAGTCAATTATCTATAAACGTACTCTTTTAGGGGCTAGCTCAAGAGCAATTCTCGCTCTTGCTATAACTCCAAATTGTCCTAAGCCTCCAGGAATGCTGTCATAACAAAACATCACAATGAGAAAAGTATTTTTTATAATAATTACTTTAAAAATAATAATTGAAATAAATTTTAATCAATTAACTGTAAACATGAAGACCAGCCTCATTATGTTAAATTACATTTAGATCAACTAAATTTTGTTTGCCTACATCAATGTTTTGACAGGCAAAATTACACATTGAGAGTGGAGATATACAAGGAATTAGCAATCCCTTGCTGCGGAATGACTATGACCTACAATCAATATGGAAAATAGCAGAGAAAGCATTGATGTGTGTTCAGCCCCATGGGCATATGCGGCCATCAATTTCAAAAGTTTTAAAGGAGATCCAAGATGCAATATCTATAGAGAGACAGGTAGAATCATTAAGAGAAAGCAATTCAGATGATATGTCAAAAAATTCTTTTCATTCTTCCGTGAACTTAGGTTTGATGGATCTCGGTGGAGCTGAGAGTTACCTGTCTATTGATGAATCAATTACGCAGCTAACAGCAAGATATATCTCTCTTGTAAACAAAAGAAAGTTTTCATTTTTCCTTTTCCTCCCACCTGCGAGTCTGCTGGCACCTGCAATACGCCCCCTCCCATGCAGTGGTCAAGCAAGACGAGCTTCCTCAAGATGCCTTCCTCAAGCACATCGAGAACCCTACCTCCTGGCACACCACCATTTCCACCTTCCTCAAGACGCCGTCCTTGGGCACCTCTGCCACTGCCTCCTTCAACCTCGGAGGCCCCCGCTGCCGAAGGGGATGGCGTCGATTTTCTGGAAGAGATGAAGCACGCTTGAAAAACCTCTCAACCAAAGATGAAGGTCCGCACCATGAGGGTGGAGACCGGTGGCAGAGATAGGGCCTCCACCATTCTCTCCCGTAGCAAAACCTACGACTTTGAGCTCACATTTTCGGACAGCTCCTCCAAGAGCATTTGTAGATTTGGAGCACCACCACGTTTTAGGAGAGCTCCGGCCGTTTGTGGATTTGGAACACACTAACAACTGGGGTTTTTCGTGCTGTGTCAAGAGCAGAGAGGGATTTACATACAAGAGAGTGGGGCAAGTACATTTTGCATATACAAATTTTTTTATTAAAAAAATAATATATTTTTAAAAATAAAAATTATATTCTAATAATATATATATATTTAAATTATCATATGTATAAAATATAAATTAGAAGAATTGTTCATTTATTTAATATTTGTTAAATTTTTGAATAAAATTAATTTTCATACGTGATAAAAAAAATATTTCTTAATAATAAATTGAATTTTTTAAAAAAGTTTAATTATAATATATATATATATATATATATTAATGCTCACATATATAATGTAATATAGTAATTCTTTCTATTTATTGTATATGATGATAAAAAAAATTAAAATAATAAAAATTGTAAAATTGTATACGTTAATTTAAAAAAATAAAATTGGAAAAATTAGAAGATTTATGTTCTATTTATAATTTTTATTATAAAATATGTTTTAAAATAAATTAATATCTAAAAATTTATATCACATATTAAAAACATGTTTATATCATAAATAAATTAAACTTTATTTTTATAAAATTTAAAATATTTATTTTTATATTTTTATTAGTGTTAAATTATTATAAAATAGGTCTTTAAAATTATAATTTTAACCAAATATTTAAAAAATATCTATAATAGATAAATATGCATATATAGAACATATATTTTTTAAAGAAAGTTAAGTTCAAACATATTAAATTATAATATAATATAGTCTAACATAATTTATTTTCATCCTTAATCGTAATTATAAATATAAAAACTTGTAAAAAATATTTATAAAATATATTTATACTTTTAAAAATTATATATAAATTTTTTAATATTACAAATATATGAATAAGTATTGTCCCCACTATCTAAAGTTTCTAGATCCATCACTGGTCAAGAGGGTTTAGTTGCATGTAATGAATGTTGCAAAAATTTGCCTTCACTTCTACATCGGTCAGATGTAAACCCGATGTACAATAATTTTGTGATTCCATTTCTACATCGGTCAGTGACAAAATCGATGTAGAATTTTTCAAATCTACACCGTTTCTCCACAAAATTGATATAAATATGTTTACATCTTTTATTTATTTACAAAATTGTCACCACCTTTCTTATTTACATCATTTTTATTAGAATCGATGTAGATATAACGATGTTAAACATTATTTTTCTAGTAGTGAGAGAACCACCATTACAAGGTTCAAAAGTGGTCTAAACATATAAATTAGGGACAAGGTTAAACTACTACCCTATAGAGACCTAAATAAACTAGTATTCAACTTTGTGTGAGGGTAGAACAACAACTTAGGAGAAATTCTAGCCTTAGGAAGGAATCTACCTCATACCCTAGGAAGGACTTCAAGAAGGAGGGTCACTCCTCCTATTCATCAAAGGATAGACCACTAGAAAAACAAAAGGAAAAAAAAAAAAAAACTTTCCAATGAACCTAGAACTAATTCCATTAAGTGTTTTAAGTGTTTAGGAAGGGGACATATCGCTTCCCAATGCCCCACAAAAAAAACCATGATCATTTGGGGCAATGAAAGCCTAAGTGAGGAAAACACTTCATCTTCTTCATCATCCTCAAGTGAAGAAGATGCTAACCTTAGTTCTAGTGAGGAAGCACCATGTGGTGGTGACCTATTGGTTGTCCAAAGGTTACTTACCAACCAACCCAATGAACAAAACCAATCACCAAGAGAGATCCTTTTCCATTCTAGATGCAAAAATTTTAAGAAAACTTGTTCTCTCATTGTTGATAGCGGATCTTGTAATAACTTTGTAAGCCAAAGGTTGGTTGATAAACTTAACCTAACTACTATAGCCCATCCTAAATCTTATAAACTTCAATGACTTAATGAGGATGGACCTATAGAAGTTAAGGACCAAGTAAATATTTATTTCTTCATTGGAAAATATAAAGATGAAATTTTATGTGATGTAATTGCAATGGATGCAAGCCACATTTTACTTGGAAGGCCTTGGCAACATGATAGGAAGGACATTCATGATGGTGTTACAAGCAAAATTCGCCTAGTCCACCTAGGCAAGAAACATACCTTGACTCCTCTTTCACCTTCACAAGTGTTGGAGGATCAAGTATTTATGAAATATAAAAAATATAAAAAAGGAGGAGAAAGAGAAGGTTCAAGAGTTGGAAGGTAGTGTCTCGTCCAAGGAAGTTGTTCCTAAAAGTCAAGTTTCAATAAATAAAATTCTATTAAAAAATGTCTTCTAGTTGAACAACCTCCTTACCTTCTCAATACTAAAAAGACACAACTCATGGAAAAGAGTAAGGAGGATAGTGTCTCCTCCAAAAATATTGTGATAAAGGAAAGTCACTTTTCTATTAAAAATGATTGTAAAAAGACTTTTCTTCTTCGCAAAGATTTTAGCTTTTTTTCTACTGCTGCCTCAAACTTAGAGCTTAAGATCCACAACCTAAATATTTTTTAAAAGAAAGGATCTCAAGTTCTTATTCTAGTGAAGAAGAAGTGGACTTCACCTAGTTCTAATTCTTATGCTACTACTTTGGTGGTGCCCAAAGTAGTCAGCCATTGTCTATTTAGGACTTCTTCTACTTTAGTTGTTCTAATAAAACACCCAACCTTTGGTTTATATTGCTTATTAAATACATTTCATGGTGTAATATTTTCTATTTTTGATCTTAAGGGAAGTTCAAACTTCTTTGAACTTAACTTGACTACTTCCCTTCAAGACCAAATTAGATTATATGACTCTTTTAAAATCTTTACACCCTCTTCAATGTTGTATCTAACAAATAATATGATCAAGGGTTGTCTAGGTAGTTTCGATATTATATTCACTTTGTTTTCTTGTAGGCTGCTAGGTTACTACATAGGGTACTTCAGGCAAGATACCTTAGTATGTAGGAGTACTTCATTAGTTTATTATAGTTTTAGTACTTTGACCATTTTAGGATTTAGTTTTACACTATAGCGAGGATCCTATTCTTATTTTTAGAGAACCCATCCTTCCTAGTCTAAGGACCCTTGTTAGGACTTTAGAAGGAATTCCTCATATGGTGCACTTTCCACATGTATTATATGAATATATCATTCATAATGCTTTGTTTCTTGTTTTTGTAGGTGATGTTATCCTGGTAGAAGGACCACTGGATTTGAGGAAAAATCCTTTCGAAGGGGGAGGGTATGAGGAAATATAATCCCCAAGGATCCCTTTGGAAGAGGTAAGACCAAGAAGGGTGAAGGTTGATCCAAGGAGGCTCACACTTAAAGACCATTGGGCCTTCAACTAGGTCCATGGTTAGGAGGCTAGACGAGGCTTTTATAGAGGAGATGCTTATTAGACCTATGCTCTTCATGAGCATTGAGTATGATTCCTCTTTTTAGTCCCTTAGTTTCCATTGTATATACCTTGAAAGATACTTGTACATAGTAGTTATTTGTATAGGTGTATTTTGTCTTTGTATTTGTGAGGCACTTTCTTTCTTTTATTATAGGTTAACCTTTAGGATTTTAGGGTTTGTTACTTGGACACTTTTTCTCCATTTGACCTTGTATTAAGGATCATTCATTTTCATAGTTTTAGTAGTAGAAATGGGGTGACAAATAGCAAGGTGTGTAGGTACAACTAGTAATTGGGCCAGAATTGGGCATAGGCCAAATTTTACATATTGGGCTCATTTTCCTCCATATTTTCCATGGTATTGATTTATCTAAGTCTCACCATCATTCAGTGAACCTAACTAAACCAACTCCAAGTTTTTGGATTCGATTAAATATGGAAATTAAAGTCTTGGCCGCCTAGCCTAGTTTCTTTGGCCGAATTTCTTGGCTTGCTTTGCACACTTGGGAAGCTTGTGCTACAAGCTTCTAACTTAGCTTGCTTCCCAAGCTTCTATGTTAGAAGCTTGCTCCACAAGCCTCCTAAACCAACTAGTCCGGTCAAAGCTAACCATGGTTCTCTTGAACCATAGTTAGCCTAGCTTGCACCACAAGTTTCCCCACTCTATCTAAACCTTTTTCTTACCTTTATAATCACTTTTTGATCATATATTGAGTGAATTCCAAAATTGTTCAGAAATTCTCTCTTCTAAAGTCTCCAACCTCTTTCATATTTATCCAATTCTCTTATCCTCTCAAACAAGAGTGTGGTGGGGATTGAAGTGGTTTATCTCTTCCAAGGAGTGGTGCCTCTTGAAGAGTGTTCTTCACCAAACCTTAGTGAAATCCAAAGCTTCTCCTCCATCGGAAGCTTTGGAAAAGCTTGAGAAGAATCAAGGAGTCAAAGGTCTAAGGAGAAACTTGAAGAGGAATCAACATCAATCTGATTCCAAAGCAAGTTTCCATCATGACATTTATTGTATTTGCAAGTCATAATTAATCAAGATATATCTAAACAAAATAAATACATTTACAATTAACCTCAAGATATAACAAGGTTTATACAACACATCTCATCATTCATCAAGTTCCTAAACTATATGTATTTTGCGCTAGTAAAGTCACTTATCATGACCCTAAGGTTGAGTAGCCTAAGAGGACATGTTGGGTCACAACCATCACAACACTCTATACTAGGAGAAGATATACTAGTGGCGCGTCGAGATAGCTATGTTGACCAAGTTTCACCCCATGCACACACAATGGATGAAATTAAGGCTCTCAATTTTAGTTATTCCCAAGATTATGAATCCTCGAGTTTTTACACAAGGGGACTTTTCCCTGACAATATATTTCATATTGTACGCATCACAAAAACACATCATGAAAATGATTCATGTCATACAAGACTCGATATATATTCATATCAAGCATATTCATCACATGATGAATTAAAATGTCATAACAATCACATCTTGGCTAGGAAGTTTTGTCTAGACCTTTACACCATTATATTAGACTTAAAATTTACACCATATGACCATCATATGGTCCACACACAACACGCTACATTATTATCACACACACAAGCACATCATGTATACCTTAATTAGCAAGTCTTGAAAGATCAAGTCTTAACCTATTTACTTAACTCATCACATAATCATTCTCGTATCATTATTAATACTATGAACCATGATCCTAAGCCACGCCATTAAAATACCTCAATTAGAATAAAAAAAACTTAAAGGATAAAACCATTCATTAGATCAAACATGATATTTAGAGCTATATATATGCTATCAAGTTGATCTTAATTATTTTTATAAATATAAGACAAATTATCTACAACTTCTATGTTGAGCTAAAGAGTTAATTATGCCGTCTACAATTATTAAAAATTACAAATGTGAAACGTTTTAGCTTAATTCTAACCTTGACCTCCACTTACTAAATTGGTCGTAACTTGAGTTCTAGACATCATTTTTGGGTGATTCCAATGACATTGAAAAACTAACATCTAGAGTTAAAACTATCATGAAGATTGTACAAAACATAATTCAGCCATTTAAGTCTCATAAGAAGGCTTACACGTCACACATAAAACATGAGGTTTATCTTTTAACTTGCATAATAATCATTCATTAACATTTTTATGTGATTCTTGAGTCTAAACTATAGTCCCAAATTTCTACTTTCTAACCCAATAATCGGAACTCAATTTGGTTAATCACATAGAAAAATCACATAAATATCAAGGTATGTTCATACCAACATTTTTAAAACAAAGCACAACTAACACCCAAACTCACTTCTTCTAATCCAATCAATAAAAGCAAAAATTAAAGGCTAAAACTACTTTATTATGACATCAATTACTCGAGTCAAACATTAATTTCGCCTATTTATATTCATTACTCTTATTCATTTAGTTTATTCCATCCTTAGGATTCCCTCATCCATCATACACAAACAAGAGAAGATTAGGGGTCAATCCCACCACCTCAGAAATAACACATACCCCAAAGCAAGGTTCTCATTCCCGTTTGTCTCAATGATTGTCAAAATCCATATGTAAATATCTGAGATTGTCTTTGGTTGCCTTCGATTCTCCCTTCTTTTTATATCACAAGAGTGTATGTTAATTATGAGAGGCAACCCTTGTCTTAGAGCTCATTTAGTTTCACGTTGATACACACAAGATAATTTTGGTGGGTCTGAATCGTGTCATTGTATTGTTTGGCTATGTTGTGGAGAACCTAGGCTGACACATAAGGTGTTTGATGAAATTCTAGAGAGGAATGTTGTATATTATAATTTATCTCTTTTATTTGTACATTTTAGTTGTTGCTTCTTATTAAAATCAAACATACATGTATTTAATTATATTTATTTTATTGTATTAGTATTGCAAACATATTTATGAAACTTTATAGGTTAGTAAGCAACCACCATCCAGGTGCATTTATGAAGCTAAAAAAAACTTCAAATTGGTTACATTTATGTTTCAATTTTTTTTTTTGCCACTTATGGATATAGTTTCTTCATATCCTTATCATATTGCAAATTTTATTAAAGTTAAAGTTACTTTCAACATTAACAGTGAATCTTGCTTCTTTTTCAAATATATTAGACTTCGTTTTATTATTTTAAACAAAAGATGTCTATATGAAAATAATATAAGGATATATGTATACCCATTTTAGTAATTACACACTCAAAACCAATTTTGATAACAAGTTTCCAAACAACATTTATTATGAGAATCACATCCATATTTTATATCATCCAAACATAAATCACGTTATTTAATTTTGAATCACATTTATTCAAAATCAATTTTACAAATTCACATTGATTCAAAATTAATTACACCAATGCATATTCAAACACACCCTTACTAATCTATATATATAGAATACAAAAATCATAACTTGCGTTTAACCCATCAGTAAAAACAATTTTAACTACAATTAACGACTCATTTATTATAATTAAATAATTAATTAATTTCAAAATATCTCTTAAACCTAATCTTTCACTCAAGGGGTATTCTAGGGCCACTTATAGAAAACTTTATTCTTTGCCCTAATGGTAAACTAGGCAAGTTCTTAAGGAAAACACTTAGGATTTCTCTAACTAAAGGGATGTCACTTAGCTCACTTGTATTCCCAAGTTGCAAAGAAGAAGATATGATGTACAGTTGATTATTTATTTAAAGGAAGCTTAACTTGGTTGACAGTCACAATTCTACACTCTTACTTTTATCAAGGCAATTCAATAGGACATGATTGAAAGATAACCAATCTGTACCAAGGACTATGTCTCATTGACTTAAAAGCAACAAATCAGGTCAACTATAGAATTCCAACAGGAATATTCAAAGGATGTTACGAACAGATAGTAGAAATACAATCAATAACACTAGTTGAGGTTGCATCAATCAAATAATAAATTAAGGGAAGACATAGAATTGACTTTCGGAAGCAAATACCATGAAGAAATAAGTTATACATGAATCAAAGAGTACAACTAAAGATGTTTTTTTTTTCATGAAACAACTATCTTGGATTAAAATGTCAAACTTTAGAGGTTCAACATCACACGAAAAAGGAGTTTCCAATAGTTTCTAAAAGAATAGCATGTAAGCATCATTCACCGCCACTCGCACCAACACTAGCAACACAAGTGATACTGTGACACCAATGCACATGTATGATTTCATTACACATCATCAATAATTTCGAGTCAAATTTAATTAAGGAATTTTTTGTAATTTATATTTTCCAAATTTAGAAATATTTTTTCCATCAAACTTTAAAGCCTTTCATTTAATTAAAACTTTCTACAATTACTTTAGTTTGCATACAATTAATTCTCCTTGTTTTTTTACAAGCATCAAGCACTCTTACTAATAACACTATTAATTTACGTCAATTAAACATCGCTACTAATCCATTCACAAGTTGTACATTACGTCAATAGCACAAGTATAAAATGCCTTATACATAAAAATATCAAATACATTGAAGTCATAAAATGTAATATGCAATTGAATAAAGACCTCTCGATCTCATTATATATATATATATATATATATATATATATATATATATATATATATATATATAACCAACATAAAGAACATAAGTACTTTGCAGAATATACCAATGACTAATAAATGTAAAATATTGATATCCTATATTACCCATATCAAATAAATAAATAAATAAAAGATCCTAAGACTCAAAGTAGTCAACTTCATACAACATACCTAATAATGTCATATCCCAATCTCTAAACACCTAAGTTGACCCCATCAAAGAATCTTTATTAATTTCTTCATCAATAGTAGCTCTCTAGTTTGTATCACCGTCAAACCATTGAATACTTTAAAAAGCTAGTCGACTACAATCCACCACCCTCTGAAAAATAAATTTATGGCGTGAACTTCTTCTATCATTAACAATATCACACACAAAGTGAACTTAAAATTTCCAAAAACAATCTTATATACTACCACGTTGTGGTTTTCTATTGTTGTCACTCAAGAGAACTAATATGTATCCTAATGTATATAGTAGAAATCTCATTGATTAGGCTCACCATGCCACTAAAACCTAGTGGTCTTATATGTTTCTTTATGGATGACGATTGGGAGCTCACATTCTACCCTAATACTTGGTGTAGATGATTTCACATATCATGACTGTGCCTTACATTTTCTGGGATTTTCCAAGTTGACTTATGTTAATTATCCAGCCGCATTAAGTCTCCACAACCTGGCACCTTGCTATTCCTAAGGACTCGAAGCTTACGAGCATACCTCAAGTACCTTCTATGGTCATTCACATCCTCTTTTCAAGGACATCGTCATGCATAATATTCTTTTGAGACTTGCACAAAGTTGTATTCTCCATAGGTACATGGGGGCAGCTAGAGGTCATGCAAACATGAGCAGAAGCCGTCAACTTCATCTCCCAAAATCAATAAATTAAAGTACATAACTTCAATCTACAACTATAACATACATGCCTTTCAACCCCACCCATAATTCTTGTCTTCCCCATAGGGTCCACACATGAATACACTTTTGTAATTGCTTCTTTCTTTTCAATAATAGCATGTCAAATGCAACACGAACAAACTACACTATCCATTGTACTTTTCAAATAAAGGTGAATTATTTCCAACCATTTAACTTACAATGTCTTATTACTTTTTATGATGTTCTCACCCTCCCAACTTTAACTTTCACTTACAATTTCTTTCATTAATTTTATCTAAATTCATAAGTTTTATACCTTAGTTCCCTTAGTTTTGCTAACATATAAGTATCTTATGAAGTCCTAAACCCAAATTATTTTTACCACTCATTCACACACTTTCGAGTTCCTAGTACACAAATTGCTTGAGGTTCACATTCCTCCTATAGTCTCCAATTCAATCAACAATAAATTAAGGTTCAAACTGGCTAATTAAATGAAATTAAATCACCAAAATTGAACAATTCATAATAATATCCATAGGTCTCCCTAAAAAATCAATCATGTCACTACTAGAAATAATATTATTCGCAACGACTTTTTTACAGTGATAAATGAGTTGTTGTAAAAATAAAAATTTGCCAACAATATTTAAATATTGTTACAATAAGACTTTATTTTTGTCAACTAGAACAATATCGTTGCAAAAACTATGTGTTGCTGGGAAATTTGTTCTTTTATGCCATCAACGTGTACAATCATTGAGAAAAGGTAACGCATTTGATGTCGCTGGGAAATTTGCTTTTTTATGCCATCAATGTCTACAATCATTGCAAAAAGATGTTTTTAAATGTAAATTATTAGATAAACTAAATCAACTTTAAAATACATAAAAAAAATTTAGGGATACTTCAAACAACATATATTGCATCATATAAATTTCAGATGCCCAAAATTCAAACTCTTAAGATTATCTTTAAATTATATATCTCTATTGGACTATATTTGTAAAAATAGGATTCATATTTTTTTTAAAATAGTAAACCTTCTTTAAATATCAAAATATTTCACAGAAGCCATACCCAACATCATTCACTACAAGAAAATGACGATTTTACGACGGTTTATGCCCTACATTGCGATAGTTAGAACCACCACAAAGACGACATTGCAACAGTTCGCCAACCATTGCAAAATTGTCTGTCATGAGTGAAGTTTGTGACGGTTAATGGAACTGTTGCACAAACCGTCGCAAAAGCGAAATTATGACCCTTAGAGCACCCGTCGCACCAACTACCTCTATATTAACATTGCAACCCTTCAATCACTCGTCGCTTGAACTGCCTCTATATTAACATTGCGACCCCTCAGTCAGTCATCGCACAAACTGCCTCTATATATATTAACATTGTGACTGCTATTTTTTTAAATTTAAATTTAAATCATTTTAAAATTAATTTATTCTTTAATTGTCGCAATTATTTTTTAAAAATTAATTTATATTTTTAAATAAATTTCATATCATTTTTAAAAAATATATCAATCATAATTTTATTTTATTTTTTATAAATCTTTTGCATCATAATTTAGTAGAGATTAATACATACTTATTAATATTTTATATATTACAATACAATTAAACATTAATTAGATTACAATTTAGGAATTATGACAATAATATATACAACAATTATTTTATATATTTTTTATTATAATACTTGCCTATCTATTATTTTATTTAAACTGTAATATAATTAGACAAAATTAAATAGCATAAGCTAATAATAAAATTCATAAACATATAGAGCATTAAATTATGTTTCTCATACAACATTAGAAGAAAATCCAAAGAAAACACACAAGTATGTATTTAAATTTCATAATTAAAGTGCATAAATAATTAAAAACAAAAAGTAAACTAAATAGTGGTAGGTGAATCTAAGTCATGGCCTTAAAAAATATGACTCCCTTCAGATGAAAGCTTTCCATTTACGGGTGATTCCAAGTCAGGTGTCTAGAATAAAAAAAATTAAATAAGATTTTGCACACATTTAGGCATAGTCTCACCAAATAAGATATAACCATGATATAATCACATAGTATGTTCAATTGATGAAAATAAAAGAAAATTTGATCTAGAAACTTTCTACTGAAATTAAACACACATTTCTAGTATATATGCACAATGCATTTCAATATCATTGCTGCAGGCATTGCTAATTAAATAATTACAATGTTAAATTTATCTACATCTTCATCAAGCATTATAACAGTACCATCAAGCATTATAATTCACCAACATAGACTACAATTCATATGTCAAGCATTATAATTCAGCATAATACACTATAATTCATGCATCAAGCATTATAATTTAGCAGCATACACTACAATTCATCAGCCCCCAAATACAAAATGCACCCCTGCATCAAGCCCTTACACTCCAAGCATTGTAAAACACATTTTCCATTACAAAATAAGTCTTTGTATTAAGCATTATAATTCAGTAGCATACACTTTCATCAGCCCCCAAATAAAAATACACCATACACTCTAACAAGTAATTGCCCTACACAATCAAACATCAATGCCCCCTCTAAGTTAATTAGCCCATGCATCAACTAACATAGATTTAACAATACCACACCAAGAATGACAAGTCTACACACTACAAAAAAAATGGCATTTAGCGACTACCAAAATTGGTCGCTAAATTGCTAAAATTGGTCGCTATTTACCTTAACGACCAAATTTAAGTAGTCGCAAAAACCCGGGTCGCAAAGATATATAGCGACCAAAATTTTTTTGCTCTGTTTAGCGACCGAAAATTTCGGTCGCAAAATGGTTGCAATGATTTTGGTCGCTAATGTGTGTGGGGACCAAATTAGTGACCGAATAAATCGGTCGCTAAATTGGTCGCTAAAGATTTATTTTTTATTTTATTAAATTTTATAGACATCGCAAATTCGGTCTCTACGAAACACTCATATTTGGCCTCTCAAGGATTTTATTTCACAATACTTCACTTTTCAGCATGTTTTGTCCTTAATTACATAGATTTTGGGAAATTTCCCAGAAGGTCACCCATCCCTATATTACTGTAAGTCAAGCACGCTTAACTATGGAGTTCTGATGAGATAAGTTACCGAAAAGCAGATGCATGTTGTTAGTATAGGTAGCACAAATTAATTTATTTAAGTCATCCTCAACTATACAATCTCAACTTATACTATCTTTGGATCATTCTCATTTCGATGTGTCCGGACCATTATAATATATAATAATATATATAATAATTATATTACTAATAATAATTATTATATTATATTTAATTAATCTTTATTTATATATTTATTTATTTTTATAATTAACAATCTACTTATTTCTATTTAAAATTAATATTATGATACAATTTAAATTATTTATTATAAATTTAAAAGTTTAAATAATAATTTTTATATTTTAAAATGAGAAGGGTTATAATAACACTGGTATAATTTTTACTAAGTATTACATTGTTCAATAACTTTATATTAAATGTGAATTTTGCAAATCCAACCGTTAGATTGAAAGTTCATATCACTTTATATGTTTATATCAAGTTTTGTTAAAATTGAACAACAACTTGAAGGTAATCAAAGTGCTCATATTTTAGTATATTTTGAAATGTATATATTACGTCAATTTTATTTTACAAGAATGAAGTATCAAATCATCTTGAATTCATATAAAATTTTGTATATATGATCTAAGAGTAAAAAATTTTCAATCTAACGGTTGAATTTATAAAATTCACATTTAATATAAAGTTATTGAGCAATATAATACTTAGTAAAAGTTACACCGGTGTTATTGTAACCATTCTCTTTTAAAATATTATTTTTATAAATAAAATTTTAACATTTTAAATAAATTATTAATTAACTTAATATATTTATTCATCTTAAATCTAAGATATAAAATTCAAAAAACGTATTTATCCTTGTTTTATTTTTTAATTATCAATCATTAATAAAATACTAATTTAAAATCTTATCAAGTTATATCATAATATTTTCATATCAAGTTTAAAACCAGATATTATTTAGTTATAAAATATGTTAATTTGTGTTGGAATTTTATTTCGACACGAAACTTTAAAATAAAGGTGCAAATAAAAAACACTCTATTAAAACGGTCACATATTCTATTTGATAGAGAAAAAAGCAAGGAAACACATTGTGATGTATTAAAAACTGATCAAAAAGAATAAGTGGGTGGTTTGCCCAATTAGTTAAGGGGGAAGACTTAAGATTTTCTCCACTTAAGTATGTGTGTGGTTCGAGCTCTACTATCAGCAATTTTAGCCTTTTTAAACAAAGGAGGTGTATATATCATAAGTTAAATACTATGAACATCTTTGAGTAAATTAAAATCAAAAGATAATAATTTTTTAAAATTACTAAAAAATATTTCATTTTATAATTATTTCACAAATTCTTACTAATTTTTGTATAAGTCAATTGCTTTTAAACAATGAAACTAACATGATTATATCAATTGAATTGAATGGTTAAGTCTAACTTTTAAAATAACAATTGAAATAAAATAATATTCATGAAAATAATTTCAAAATATATTAGGTAAATAATTTTTATATATAATAAAATATTAAGCATGACAAAAGAGAAACAAATTTCTCAAGAGAAAAATAAATAAATTTTCTAGATAAATTATTATTTAAATTAGTCTAATTTTTTTTAAAAAGATTCAATTAAAAAGATTATTATTTAATTTTCTTTTATAGCATTATGTTTCTCATTTTTTAATACATCATGATATATTAATTATCTATTTTAAATTATATAATTTGGATTATTTTAAAAAATAAATTAATTTTATTAGGAGGGTAATGATTTTTATTTCTTATCATTAATATTTTTAACATTATAAAAATAATATTATATATTTTTATATTTTCTTTCATTTAAAAGAATATATTTTTAAAAGTTTTAAAAAAATTACATTTAGCGACCGATTTTAATTTGGACGCAAAAATTATTATAAAAAATAATATATTTTTTTATTTTTTTAGCAACCAATTTTAATTTGCTCGCTAAAATTGTTATAAATAATAATATTTTTTTTTATTTTTTTAGCGACTAATTTTAATTTGGTCACTAAAATTATTATAAATAATAATATTTTATTTTTTTAGCGACCAATTTTAATTTTGTCGCAAAAATTATTATAAAAAATAATATTTTTATTTTTATAGCGACCGATTTTGTAACACCCCGAATTTTTCTACTAATACTACGAATAATTATTATTTATTTTTGTATTTATGAAGATTATTTCCTTATAATTATTTTGATTAATTAAATGGGTTTCATTGAATTTTTAAAGGTTTTTAATAATAATCATTTATGAAAATTATTTTGTATAATATTATTAATTATGATATTTTGTTATAATTATTATTTGAAGAAAATCATGTTTAAAATTGTATATGATATTTTATTTTAATTTGATATATATATATACATATATATGTTATTTATTTATTTATTAATTAGTAATTCTGGATTTTCATAGCCCCGGAACGGGCCGTTCCACTTTGGGAACGAGCCGTTCCAACTCAAGCATGCATGGGTAAAATTTCAACCCAAAACGGGCCGTTCCACTTTGGGAACGGGCCGTTCCGGATGTTGTTTTAAAGAACAAGTTATTGACTCAGAACGGGCCTTTCTATTTTTGGAACGGGCCGTTCTGGGAAAGGCTTTTGTACATGTTCTATGTGTCTAGAACGGGTCGTTCCAGATTCGGAACGGGCCGTTCTGGCTATGGCCTAATGCCTATAAATAGAGCGTTTTGCACTCTCTAAAACTCATTTTTTCACTTTTAACCTTTTCTTCTACACTTTCTGGAGACCAAGGGGAACTCGGAGGAGAAGATCCTGCTTTAATTTCAACCCCTGTTTATCGAGGTAAGGGGGGAGTGAGAAATCTCGCTCTGGGTGTGGGATTGTATGCTGGGTAGTGGGATTGGCCCCCAATCTTGTGTTTGTTGTATTTTTCGTATGCTCATGTATGAGGGGTTTCTCCCAATTGTATCTGTTTTGCTTATTATTTTTCTTATATGCAATTAATTGTATGATTTGAGATCTCTATGGGTTCCTATGGGAAACCCTATGAGAAACAGACAGAATATGAATGTTTTCTATTTTGCTATCTGATTGCTCTATTGTATCCTTGTTGAATGTAATGTATAAGTATGTGATTAATTTTGAGAATAAATATGTTTTGATATGATTTAAAGTGCTCTATGGGTTCCTGCGGGGAAACCCTATGAGAAATAGGCAAAATATTAATATTTTCTGTTTTGATTTCTGATTGTTCTGTTATATTCCTTGTTTGATGAGAAGTAAAAATATGTATTTAATTTTACAAATAGACGAGTTTTAATATAAATTAAAGTGCTTTGTGAAAATTGTGAATATGATGTGATAATGCAAATGTGATGATGAAATGTAATGAGGAGATGTGACGATGAGATGTGTTGAGACATGATAATGTGATATGGGAATGAGACATGAAAATGTGATATGAGAATGCATAGAGTCTTGATTGACATGCATCATTTGCATAAATGTTTTAAGGGTACGATATGGAATACACCGCCAGAGAAGGCCCCCTAGTGTAAAAGCTTTGGGGATTAGTCCTTGGGGATAGCTCGGTTAGGAAGTCCCAGTCTCGTCCATTGTGTGCATAGGATGTATATTGCGCGGCTTAGCTATCCCGACGAGACTCTGGTAGTATATCCTTTTAGTGAGAGTGCGTAGAGGGTGTGACCCGGCATGTACTCCTAGACTACTCTTCGTGTATTGCTAGCAGCAATATGCCATGTGATGTTTTACTGTCGCCACATGCATGATAATATGTAGTCCGTGTCCATGCATGTGCATTCTTATTATTAAATGATGATAAATTACTATTTGTATGACTTGGATGATTAGATAAGCTATTGTTGTTGATTGATCTATGAGGTAACTGTATTGTTTGTGTTTGGCTATCCGGTGTGCGTTCCTACACCGTGAGCCAGAGTGAGATGTTTCTCACTCCCTTCATTTGTGTTGTTTCTCTTGTTTGATATACAGGAGACTATTAGCAGCATGAGGCTGAGGATGTGGACGATGGAGCTTAGGCTTCTATGTGGGATTTTGCTATGATAGGACATGTGACATCGGGATATAGATAGAATTAGAATATGATGTTGTTTATGTTTTATTAAAGTATATATTTCGGAAAATTCAATTTTTATTCTTTGTCATTTTATTTGCTATTTGGATTAAGTACATGAATGTGAATTCTCTACTCACATGATTATTGGAATTGTCGTTTCAATTTTAAATATTTTTTTTATCCAATAAGATATTTCTTTTTATTATTATTATATATATATATATATATGTTGGGGTAGAGGGTGTCACAGATTTTAATTTGGTCGCTAAAATTATTATAAATAATAATATTTTTTTACTTTTTTAGCGACCGATTTTAATTTGGTCGCTAAAATTATTATAAATAATAATATTTTTATTGTTTTAGCGACTGATTTTAATTTGGTCGCTAAAATTATTATAAATAATAATTTTTTTTAGCGATCGATATTAATTTGGTCGCTAAAATTATTATAAATAATAATTTTTTATTTTTTTAGAGACCAAAACCGTTTTGTCTCTATTTTAACCAACAATTATTATTTTAGCGACGGATTTAGCGACCGATTATTGGCCTCTAAAAAATTCGGTCACTAAATAAATTTGCAACCAAATCAGATTCGATCGCTAATTATGTCGCTATTAGCGACGGAAAAAAAATTGGTCGGTAATTTTGATGGCTAAATTGACTTTTTCTTGTAGTGACATCAAATACTAGCTTTTAATCCTAACAGCAACCATATTTGTAACACAAAGCAACATCAAACAGCAAGCAAAGAAAAATTAACAGCATAAGTCATTTCATCACCCTTACACCGACCATTCCGATTTACATTTCCAAAGCCTTCAATCAATCCACCATAGACCTCCTAGGAATGCAGTACCTTTGACTAGTAACCCATTAAACATAAGAATACTCAAAATTCTTATAAATATAAGTTAACCATTTCCATGAAGTAGAAAAAATTGCAACCATTATCCAAGGATTCTTATTAACATAACAAAATACAACCAACAACAATACAGGTCATTCTATGCTTTCAAATTTTAAAAAGCATAATAATATTTACTTTACCTCATTTCCCTTAACACTTTGCATAAGAAATGTGATATGCTCCTTTAAGACATCAACTTCTACAACTTGAGCCTTGAGTGAGTCAATTTCAACTTGCATTTGTTTCATCTTTTCATTAGACTCAAAGGAAGTAGTTGATGATGTTGCACGAGAAGAAGATTCAATGATTTGAGATGGCCTAACTCCAAGTCCCATACTGTACATAGCCAAGATGTTCTTTCCCACAAACTCTCTCAAAAGCTTCATTTTCAGAACAATTTGGCATTTCATTTTGCAATTTTTCCTATAAATAACATTAAACATAATAGCATTTAAACAATACTAGGCCACAATAACAATGAAGTTCAAATAACAATAAAGTTCAAATAACACATTAATTTTACATGTAACTTTCTAACTTCTTCATTAACAAAATTTCCATCAGGCTTTTTATGAAAAACTTGATACATTTCTTCTCTACTAAATTCTCAACCATGTAACAACTCCTAACAATAAGCATGATGTAATGATTAAAAATACAAATTATCAATAAACATATTAGCTAGTTAAAATAAGAGATTGAACCATATATACTAACTCATCTTTTTTCCTTGCAAGAGTTATAGAGCCTAGTACGTGGGGGATCACTAGCTTTGCATGATTTGTAGCATTTTTGTTAGCAATATCCTATAAGGACAATAATAAGCAAAGTTAATATGATTATTATTCAAAGTAAAAAAAAGTTTAAATGAAATTTTTATTACAATTGCTTTAGTGTTTCATCTGTAATGCACAAAAATAGCCCAACGATCTTGGGGAATGTGCGGTGGGTGATTCTGAATATTTTTCTCCATGAATTTTTCCCAATCATGATATTTATCAAACAATCTACATCGTTTGTCCTTCCATTTCTTTCCCAAGCTCTAAAAGATGTATTCTTTTTGTTTTTCATCATTAACAACAAAATTAGCCTTCAAAATCAAAATAAACAATCATGTTAGACACAAAATACATAAAATAAATAAAACATCATTTTCATTTAACTTTAAGTAATACCTATATCGTGTTAACAAAAACATTATTTTAATATTCTTTAGGAACCTATGTCCAATTCTCATACATTATAGGAAAGTTGCCAAAGTTGGATGCAACTTGACCTAAAAATCCTACTAACAAACTAGAAGAATCACCTACTAGTTGATTGTGTCTATTCCATTGTATCACTATCTTTGTTGGACTATCAATCATTGCAAACGCATCTTGCACCCTTAGACTTGTTTGTGATATAGGTAATCAATCCTTATTAAAAGGAAATTAGCATACATATTGAAAAGTTATTTATACTTTCACATTTCATAAATATGACTACAAATTATGTATGTCATTACCTGAATGATATGGCTTTAATAAACTTGGTGTCAACCTACAACATGGGCAACAAGCAATTAAAGAAAGCCTTGACTCCATGTAATGATATTACTCTAGTCCATCACATACTTGGTGAATTAGGAATGAAAAAAAATAGGGGAATTTGTGTAACTCCTAAAATTATACTTTATTAATTTATACACATGTTCAAAAATCAGAATTCATAAGTTAGAACACTGAATAATTTCACTACAAATTGCACCATAATATAAGCCTTTAACCGATTTATATCTATCAAGCAAAAATGCTCAGCCTTCTTAAACAGATATCTAATATAGGCACAAAAGAAGTAATTCATACACCAAATAGCCTTCTCAATCAAAATCAATAAATATCTAATAGTTAGTGTTTTAAAATTGTTCAGTCTTCTTAATTCATATAGATGTTTACATGCTAGATATCTAACAAAGCCATGTATCCAAATATTTAAATATAATTGGTGGTAGAATTTTCACAAAACACATATTGTTCAGAGATTGGACAACTTAAAATATATAGAGTTCATCCATAGAAACTTAAATAATAAAAATAACTAGATAAAACATACTTTCCATAGCTTTTTAGAACAAACATACTCATAACTAAGCTTAAATAAAAAATATAGAATTTATTACACCTTTTTATCCTCGTTACCATTTTCCTATTTGGGAGATTGAACTTGAGACTCTAAAATTCAAACTTCACTCATTTTCATTTAAAACTTCACATTTTTACCCATTTTCATTTTATATTAGAATCCAAAATACCACCCATGCAACCTATGTCTCCCATTTATGAATATGTGTTTCAACCACTCAACCACACATGGCAACTTCCCCATTTAAATCTAAATAAACAATTAGTAATGCCCTCACTCAACAACAAAAAAATGAAAGCAAAAAAAATTCTACAATCTATAGATATAAATCGAGTCGGCCATTCATTTATCCCTTGACCCCAACCTTCAGTCCCCCATGAAACCCAAAAAGTTCAGAATCCAAAACATAGATTAAAACAAAAAAAATAGGAGCAACTCAACAAACAGGTAGGGGTTTTGGGAAACTAGTAAGGTTTTGGGAAATTAGAGAGAAAGTGATACATGTTTTTTCTGTTGAACGCGGGGTTTTGGGAAAATAATAGGATTTTGTCCAATGAAAAGACTTCGAGCCTCAATTAGGAACAACTGAAGCGATGAATGTTTCTGGGAAGAGTGACGAAGGTTGTGAGTGTAGGATTTCAACTCATCTTGCTCTAGGCTCACTTCTTTTGGAAAAGAGGTGTGAGGCTCACCTTAGGGTTCAATGACTGCAGAATGGGGCATGAGGTAAAACTTAGGGTTCAAGAGCTAATTTTCAGATGGTGAGACCGCGAGACTTGGATGCGCGATTTTAGTGACTTTCATTTTAGTAGACCGCAAGACTTCAAACTATGATTTTAGTGACTTTCGAGTTCTTGTATATTAGTTATATTATTTTATTTTACATTCTTAACATCGGCTACACAAACGCTAACCTTTTATTAATTAATTTTTAAAATAAAACTTATTAAGTAATGAGTTTCATGCTACTATTTTAAATTTTAAAAATAATAGTGTCAACTAAATCGACACTTAACTATATTATAATAAATTTTAAAGTAAAAATCATTGTTTAGTGTTTGCGTAAACCAACGCAAATAAAAAATATTTTTATAGCATAAAATATTATACATTCTTGTAGTGTCTGAAGATGCCATCATCATCTGATAAAACAACTTTTCCAATCTAAGAGCACCTCCAGCGGAGGGTGCTTGTGCTGTGTCTTAAAAATAAGCAACGGAGCTTATTAAAAATTCTCATTGGAGTGATCCTAGGTGGCACTTGAGTTGCTTAAAAATTTGTCAATGTTGCTTCTACAAGGTCCGTTGCTTAGCATTGAGGAGAGAAATCTGATTGGCTAAATGGAATCTACGTGGAATATGGGTCAGATTTAAGAAAATAAAAAAAATTAAAAAAAACGTGTTCACCTCACCTCATCTTCGTCTCCTTCGCGCCACTGCACGACGGACACCGCATGACCAGCTGGCGACCACCGCGTGCCACCGCGAGCGACAAAACCACCGCAACCACCGCGAGCGGTAGAACCACCGCAACCCCCGCGAGCGCCAGAACCACTGCAACCACCGTTTGCCACCGCGAGCGCTAGAACCACCACCGCAACCATCGTGTGCCACCGCGAGCACCACCGCAACCACCGCGTGCCACCGCGAGCGCCAGAACCACCGCGTGCGGCAGAACCACCGCGCTCGCGGCTCCATATACCCATACCCGCCCCCCGCAACCCCTCCGCCCTTGACCCCTCCGCGTGCGACCACGTCATCTATAACCCCCCACGGCCCCTCCGCGCGCGACCCCTCCGCCTAGACCACCTCCGCGCGCCGGTCGGAGAAGAGATAGTGAAGAGAGAGTGCGGTGGGAGAAGAAAGAAGGAACGAGACGTTTATTTTTTATTTTTATATTTTATTTTCTGTTTTTATTTTTTACATTTTATTTTCTATTTTTATTTTTTATATTTTATAATAAAAAAATGCATTTCGTAAAATTTTATTAAAAAATAATTAAATCAAACACATTTTTAGTATTTTTATTTTCTAAATAGAAAACAAGAACTCAAACTAGATAAATTTTCTAAATCTAAAAATTTAAAAATAAAAATTATTTTTAAAGATAAAAATAGAAAATATTTTCTCAAATAAAATAGTCTAATTTTTTATTATAGAATATATTAAGCTATTTTTTTTATTATTATAATTTTTTTATTTGTTATTCATATTTATATAGTATTTATAATCATTAATTTTTTTAAAATTTATAATAAAGTGTAGTGTGAGGTGTCAAAAAGTGTAGTATGAGTTGTAAAAAAGTATGGATACTTATAAGCAATTTCCATTGGAGCAAAACTTGTAAAAATATAATATGAGTTGCTTAAGAGTGACAT
Organism: Cajanus cajan; assembly: GCF_000230855.2. Taxonomy (NCBI): domain Eukaryota; kingdom Viridiplantae; phylum Streptophyta; class Magnoliopsida; order Fabales; family Fabaceae; genus Cajanus; species Cajanus cajan. The sequence continues at coordinate 47,192,085 of NC_138518.1, read as the reverse complement.
GGCACAGTGTGACCCATTTAAAGTAATTGGGAGTTGCTTATAAACAACTCCCATTGGAGATGCTCTAACAAACAGATGAAAGCAAGTTTTATATACTCATTGCTTGTCAGAGACTTTACTTTATTATTCTCTTTTCTTTTTGATGAACCTAAAAATATCTTGTCATTGTTAATTATAATACTTAAAAATTAAATGTAAGAGCTAAACAATACCAAGGGTCAAATTGACATCCATAAATTAATATACTACAATGGCATAGTTTAACTCTTCTCTTTCTATGCATATTCAACCAGATTTCTAATGAAACTTTGGTCCACATGAGATGAGAGTTTGTTCAAATAAATCTTATCTAAAGAATAAAAGCTAACCTAGTGCTTCAGCAGCTTCACATTCCCATCGCCTCAGTCCTTCCACTGATTCCCACGGCCTCGGTCTTTCAGCAGCAACAATTGAAAGACGAATTCCAAACCCTTTATCAAAAACCCTTCCCTAAATCAAAAAATCAAAAGAAAATGAACAATACAACATAATCTGAACCCCTCCCTAAAAGCCCTTTAATCACTCCCCAACAAAAGGGTTTGAGGAAACAATTTGAGCAAAAGGGTTTAAGTAAAAAAAAAATTATTATTATTTTAACATACATTACGGCGATTCTCCTTAAAATTGACGTGATATTAACGAAATAATTATTTAATTTATCAAATATCTACTATTTTTATTAATGACATCATACAAAAATTAATGCTATATTTTGATTTATTTATTTTGTGTGCTCATACTAACATTTTAATATTTTCAATTTCTTCTTCTTTTTTAATTGTAATCTTTCAAAAAACTAATAACATTTTATAATTACTCCTAACTTTATAATTTTTAGTCACAATTTTGAAATTATAGAAAGAAAAAAAAATAATTGTGTCTCATGTTAAAGAAAGTATATATAAAATTGTTAATAAAATATAAGTTTATTAAGAAAATATAATACTTCCAAAAGAAACAAGATTACTTTTGGTCTAGTCTACTATTAAATGTTTTTAATCCTAAATTTTTATCAAATTTCATTGTAACTTTTGAATAAAATAATATTTAATCTGTATTAAAAATAAATTTTAAATTATATATATATATAATAAAATCTAGAAGTGATTTTTAAGTTAATATTTATGAAAAGATAATTTAATTTATCAAATATGTCATATTTAATTAACCATTAAAATAATAAATTTCATAAATTATTTATTAGTTGTTCAATATTCTCGATTTAATCCACAATTAAGATGCATTATTAATTTTACTAACACATAAAAAAATGTAACAGATATTTTTTAAATTTTTAGTTTCTCAAGATTAACATAAAACTCTTTTATTCTAAAATAATTTAAAAGATAGAGAAATAAAATTAATATAGTATATTAAAGTATTTTTTTTCCTTTTCAACACTTCTAAATGTAATTACATTTCATTATTATTTTACTTTTCTATTTTTCTATTGAAAGTAAAATTATAGAATTTTGGAGTGTGCATGACTTTGTGTGAATTTTTTTTTCTGCCTTGTAGATTGCAACCGTTTACTACAAATTGCCTCAATATAAATAAATTTTGTGGCAGTTATTTGGTTTCCTTGCATGAATTATCGCAATATTGAAATATTTTGCAGCAATTGCAAGTAACTATCGTATGAACTGTTGTAATATCAAAGCGACGACAGCTTCACAATAGCTGTCGCAAATTGTCTGTCGCAATTCATCCTTTTCCGTGTAGTGATTATGCACACATATAATTTTCTCATGATTTATGATGAACCACAAATACCACTTTTATAATTATTTATCACCATTGGTAGAAAACAGAACTTACACTATAAATTAATATCAAATCAATTTATAATGTTCTAAGAAAATTCCAAGGTATTTCTAATATGTTTGCATGCATAATATATATTTCTTAGCATTTATCTCACATAAACTATTTTTCTTCCAATAAAAACTTAATAGGTCGTAGTTGGAAAAAAAACCACAAATGGAGCATGTCATTTTTTGGTCCTTATCTCATTTCTTAGGCAAGTATAAAGTAGAAAGCCATTTCACTTTCTACGATAGAAATTGAATACATCTCAACTGCTAGTTGTTGTTCACAGTTACTATGGGTGAAGTATCAATTAGAAGATTATTCTAGTCTTGAACATAATATACCTATATACTATGATAACACTAATGTTATTAATCTATCCAAAAATCTCATACAAAATTTTAAAGCTAAGCACATTGAAATAAAATATCACCTCATTTGAGATTATGTACAAAAAGGTTTTTTAGCATAAAATTTATTGATATTGATCATCAATGGGTTGATATCTTCAATAAAGTTTGGCTAAAGAACGATTTAGATTCGTTACAAATCATCTTAACTTGAAATGCATCTCCGATTAAGCATTATTATACTTCGTAGTCTTTGTGTTTGAGACGAACTAGTATAAAAGATAGTGAAACTCAATCTAGTTAGATTGAGAACTGGACGGAGTCTTTGTGTTTGTGACAAACTAGTATAAAAGATCTATGTTCCTTTATTTGTTGCATTTCAACAGTCCATTTGTCAAAGCTTTTACTACTTCACTGTATTTCAAAAAGTCTTAAGTCCAAAATGTTCCACTAGCATCTACCGCACTAGTTGTTGAATATGTTGTTCCTTTTGAGGAACCTTATGAAGGTACTAGAGAAGTCTTACTGCCTATTGAAAAGACTATTCGAACATCTGCTAGAACAACCAGTGATATTGCACAACCCTTTTACCAACTCTAGTGCAATTCAGGTTGAACCTCTGAATGTCACTACCTCACTAATGGAACCATACTCAAGACATCTAGAGGACTATGCCTGGACTATTCCACCAAGCGAAGCCATAAAAACAACTAGGTTTGCTTTTGAAGACTTAGAGTAGTTGATGAAGAGCTATCAAATGGGGAGGATAACCCCAACTTCATTCTCATAGGCGATGATCAATGAAGATTATCTTACTTGAATATGGAGGAGTATCTACGCCTCTTTCATCACAAGATTGCATAAGTGCTTGAGGTTTTACTCCTTGATCTGTATGGACCACATCGTCTGGATGATCAAACCAGGAAGCTCCCAACTAAAGTTTGAGCATGAAGACATTTTTGCACATGGGTCTCCATGGAACTAGGCTTTGAAGGAACATCTCACAACCTTCCATTCATGATTGGCACACCTCGATGACCATGTCAGATTCAACCCTAGACAAAAATTTTCCAAGTTGAGTCAAGACTCAAAGTTGTGCAAAATTTTGTCTACAAAGGAAAAGAACACCTTATTAGATATGTCAAAGACATTAGGTATCAATGTTACGCCCAAGCTAATCAATCTAGAGCAACTTGTGTTAACAAAGATTCTCCTATCATCACCATAAGTCACGATGTTCTACAATCTCCTCCAACCACCAAATCATCTACTTGTAATGCACTCTACCAACCACACCGCTATTATGTTTGTCCATCTCCTTTTTGTTCTCATTTTATAGTTTATTTACCCATAAATATTTGTTTCATGTATACATATATGACCCTTGCCCTTATTATTTTTGCCCCTCCTCTACATGATCGGGAAGCACAATTGTTGCCACTTTTGTTTGACGAAGTCCTTGCAATGTTAGAGATAGTTTTAGAATTGAAGTCCATGGTCAACACACTAGTCTTAGTTCTCCAACAATCTGTTTGTTAGCTTGTAGAAGTAATGTCAGTGCAGAGCAGCTATAGTAATGATTTTATCTACTTTTCTTTATGATTTTAGGGATTTGGTTTTGATGGAAAGCATGGTTCTTCTCTTTAACATATTTGTGAGTTCTAAGATGATCTTTTGATTTGATCTATTAAGGAATGAAATATTTAAAATGAACATTGTCATTAGTCTTAATAAATGATAAATATTTAATGTATATGAGAAAAACTATATGTTTCATTTGATTAACAATTGTCTTATAGATAATCTATGTCAATAGTAATGATAAGAAGGGCTAAAGCTAATGTCAGACAATAACTAAGGCTAAAACCGATCAAAAAGTTGTGGAAGGGTTAAAAGTACATTTCATGGTAAGATAAGGGACTAAAATGATCAAAAAATATTAAGAACTAAAAGTAAATTTTGTGAAAGGATAAAAGACTAAAAATATAATAAACAAAAAAAATTACATGTGACTACCACGACATATTAGTTAATGACTTGGCAAATGACATGACCGATAACATGATTGTCATGTCACCACTTAATGAAAGTACTTGATGATAAGGATACAGGTGTTAAACAACGGGGGCGAGTATGGATTGTAGACCTCTATTACCTGCACCTCCTCATAAATATTAACTCCATACCTCTTCCCATATTCGTTCGAGTGTAACGACCCGCCATGATCTCTACACTTAGTGGAATCGCACTAGTACTAGTGAACTAAGAGAAATACTAAAATTGGACAAATCATTCATACAGACACACACACACACACACACATATATATATATATATGTAAGTAAAATAACTGAGTTTCTATGTACAAAATATAACATCATATATGTACAGTTATCCCAAAATAACATCACCCTAGTGTCAGTCAAGCACACACAATAGTTACCCAAAGAGGTAACTCTGACATCAAGACAAAACTCCTCGTCTAGCAGCAGACCTTAACTCCAAGCTAGCCCTGATCTGCTCCCATACAAAGTATGATCATCGCAGTCCATCCACATGGAAACAGAAAGGTAAGCTAGAGTTCAATAAATAACCATACAAGTATAGAATAATAATCTATACTACACATTCATTCAATCATGTTCATAAAGCCACACCATACACTCTATCCAAATCTACTCATGCATAAAATGCAACACACACCAATCATGAAGTCAAACACCATACACTTCATCACAACAACATTCATGCAATTAAGCAACACATGAAAGATATCAAATGCATATCTATCATCTAATGCATCGTCATGCATACATCTAGGAGATCTCCCTAACAATAGAGCGGTATAAGTGACATCCCAATCCTATTGAAACCACCCCAACCGTTTTCACGCCCAATGCGCCTGCTCGGTCACAGCTAAACAGGATAAAAATCCTCACTCGAGTTTACTTGGATGATGTCACTTACACAATTGAAAGTTTGGAACCACCGTCAGGTATAGCATAGCTGGGTACAGGCTTACCACGACCTTGGCATGCATTACCAAGTCACTTGTGGAGTTTGCCCACCGACTATTTGCAAGGATCCACGCACCTTCCCCAGTACTTGGTTAAAGGAATAACCCTCGACTTCATACTCTGCTCCAAAACTAGCTAAGGACTTAGAGGAGACTCACCCAAACCAGTGGCCTACCTGAGCACCACTCTCACCCAAAACTAGTGACCTACCTGAGCACCACTCTCATATATCAATGACCTATCCAAGTACCACTCTCAAGAAAGTCTATGTGAGCTCTTCCAGTTCGAAAATATTTTCCCTCTCCTCAAGTCCTAGGCTAGACTCATGCCATAAGGCATCACATGCAATAATGCATCATACATCATACATGGTCAAATCTTCAACTTTCAACACATGCCTAAGCATCATTTCAACTATCATAAATAAACATGTTCACGCCCGGCGCGCTCAGCTTGCGCCCCGCGTCCTTGGAACAGAAACTCATAAGAGTCTCCACGCCCGAAGCACCCACCTTCCACCCAACGTGCTCCAAACCTGAAAATCAGGAAAACCAGCCACATGCAAACAAAGAAAAACATTGCATAGGCTCCCTACAACTCAAAACAAAATTAGATTCAACATGCATTCATCAAACGCATCGAAATCATCAAAACTCCAATTTTCCCAAAAACCCCAAAATGAACAATTTCTCCAATCCAACCATGGATTCTCAATATTCATGCATTGATTGAGTTTCTAAACTCACATGGAACCTAAAAAATAAACATTCTAGCTTCCCTCACCTAAAAATTGGCTCAGAATAGCCAAGAACGGAGAAGAAGTAGAATTTCCTTTTGAAGCTCAACCCGGGAACTTCAATCCTCCCAAAGCAAGCTTCCTAGTTTGAATTTCAAGAAAAGATAGAAGACATTAGTGATCTAGAGGAGAAGAAGAATCATACAGAGAAATTTGGGAGAAAAATGAGCTCACAGACTTAGAATCCTTCTCTCTAAAACCTCTCTCTAAGTTCCCCTTCTTTCTCCTCAATTACATGCATGTGGCCCATTTATAGAAGTTAGGAGTGGCCAGAACGACCCATTTCGAATCCGGAACGGCCCGTTCTATAACATCCCGAATTTTCTACTAGTATAATAGTTAATTATTGTTTATTTTTATATTTATGGAGGTTATTTTCTTATAGATATTTTAATGAGTTTTATAGAATGTTTTAAAGGTTTTTAATATTTATTAGTATTTTAATAATAAATATTTATGAAAATTATTTTTGATAATATTTTGATTTTTTTAGTAGCCCAAAACGGGTCGTTCCTAAACTGGAACGGGCTATTCCAAACTACTAAAATGACCCATAAATCATAGACTAGAACGGGTCATTCCAACACATGATTTTATGAGTAATACGCGATTTCAGAACGGGCTGTTCCACTTTTGGAACGGGTCGTTCCAAACATGGTTGTTGTAGGTAATATGTAATTTCAGAACGGGCTGTTCTAGTTTTGGAACAGGTCATTCTGGATGTGAAATTTACGTATGACGCATGAGTCCAGAACGGACCGTTTCAGATTTGAAACGGGTCATTCTGGCCACATCTGATGCCTATAAATAGAATGTTTTGACACTCCAAAAACACATTTTTTCACTTTTGACCTCTTTTCTTCTACACTCTCTGAAGACCAAGGGGAACCCAGAGGAGGAGAACAACAAGATCCGATTTTAGTATCAGCTTTTGCTCATCGAGGTAAGGGGGAGCGAGAAACCTTGCTCTAGGTGTAGGAATGTATGTTGGGTACACTACAAGGAAAATGACTTATGCCTACACACAAAAAATGTCACTAAAAATCTAAATTCCATAGGTAAAGGTATCATGGACTTTGACCTACAGACATTGAAATTGTCAACTTTGAGGGGGCATATAGCTACAACTAATAGCCTATCACTATAAGTTTTACCTACAGACATAATTTTACCTACAACTACATTTAACTGTCACTATAAGAGCTACCTACAATTTACAATATGCGTGGGTAAAAGTCATTGACTTATATTTACACTCCCTACTATAGGTAAACACCATTAAATTGTACTTACATGTATGACTGTAGGTAAAAGTCATTAACTTATTCTTACATGCTCTGACTATAGGTAAAAGTATTTTTTATTTTATTTATATATAATAAATATATATATATATATATAATATCTCTTATAGAGAATATGTGTACTCTATATGAAGTGTAGTTCAAATTTGATTATTATCTTGTATACAAAAAATGATATTAAAGTATAAAAAAAAAGTCAAATTTCATTAACTGATATATTTAATTTAATATTTTTTTCTTGCTAAATTTCATTAAATAAAGGCAAAAAAACACAGGCTCCAAAATATCAAAACAGAGTTGAGCAACACCTTGTAAAAATTATATCTGGTAGCAGATTTGTGAGACAAAAGATATTTCTTTCTATAGTCTATACAGAGGTAAAATAAGTGCTCTGGCATGAGCTTAGCATCTACACTGGGCAAAGTTGTAGAGTGGACACCTGAGGCAACAAAATTAAGAATGGAAAATGTAATATGAAGCAATGACCAATTCAAATTCCTTTCTTTAAAAATGAACTGATTATTACCTCTAATTAAATCGACACCCAAGGTATACGAGTCACTAAAGGAATGCAATCGATCTTCATCAGAAACTTCGAAAGTTCCAGGCTGAAGGAAAAATGAAGAATCATAACTACAAGGGATGTATAAAAAATTGCAAGTTCATAACAAATCAGCACTAGTAATGGCTATTAACCATGCTAAAATTAATGTTTAATTCCCCTGAAACATGATGACGACTGAATGGACCTAGAAATATACAGTGAATAATTTCAAAAATAAATCCAAGCTTGGTTAGCAATAGAAAATCAAGGATAACCGTGAATTTTCCAAGTGTAATATCTATAAAATATAAAATCATTCATGTGCTTTTACTAAACAGCTCCAGCTTTATGGAATAATAGATTAATGACATAGTATTAGAGCATCTATAAATCTTCTGTCTAATGTTTGATCTTGGTTGCCCACATGCTTCAAGCCCAAAGGGTTCTTGCATGAGAGGGCACATTGGATATAGAACTATTTATGTGCTTTCACTCAGTAGCTTAAGCTTTTGTGATAATTGATTCATGACATTTAAAAGATACTTTAATAGAGTCATACTGTAAAAGTGTTTTTAGTAACCCCAATACATACACACAGACAATAACAGATGTACACAGCAATTCATTCACAAATAAATGCAAGAACAATTGGTTGTGCATTGGATCCATTAAATAAATAGATATGGTACAATTACATTCATCAAAAGAGGACTTAAAGAGTCAACCAAATCATTGAAAAGTGCAAGACAATAGGTCTGTGTCAAATTCCTCCCACACAACTCACTTCAGATGTCAATAAATTTTCTTTGAATACAGACAAGTGGACTAAGAACAAGACCAATCCAGGTGAATTAATTCATTGAACCAAAAACACACCGTAAGAGTAACTAGTTAGCCCAACCACTTAACCATGCAATAACCAAGATTATATCAACTAGGAAACATGGCATAAAAAAATTTTTTAACTTCAAATTGCAAACCATATTCTAACTTGAATTTATGAAAACAAAGATACTTAGACTCACAGCCTGGACTAGATCTGATGTGAATTAATCGATTATAAGGAAGGCGCCACAAATATGATTATTTGATAAGCCAAGAAAGATCGCCACAAGAATTGGAGAATTCTTGATAAGATCAAATGATGCAAGGAAAAACCCTAGCAGAGCTAAAACTCACAAAAATTTGTAATCTGAATAATCTGTCCTTTTCTCAATTCTCAAAATGTTTAATACAACTTTTGTTTGAGTTTGCCTCATTTGGAAGTAAATAAAGAAAATTAAAATATTAATATCCCAACAGAAGCTAATATGCCCAAGTGGTTTGATGAAGGCATTATAAGCTTAAGGTCTTGGGTTCAAATCCTGAAATGTAGTAGTTTATTATTTTTATTTTTAATACTGCCTTTTACAAAACAAAACTAACACAACTTTAAAACTTAAGACATAAAAAGATAATAATAATAAAATAAAAACGAAATCTTCCAGTTGGCCTCCTAGCTTCCCAAGCAAGCTATGCATGTAATAAGTCTAGCCTCGTCCATGTGTTGAGTCGATTGTTGGGTCTCTAGTAAATGGGCCACTTTGTGCTGCAATGCCTCTTGGGTTTTTTTAAGCATCCCTCTAGTCATAGGCCCACTTAAGATTTGAATTGGATCTTGATCTTTGTCCTCTTCGTCGTGGACTTGGGCCTTCTGGTCATGGGCCTCTTGAGTTTGGGCTTTTATGTCCACATCATTCTCTCCTTCTTGGGCAACATTTGTCCTCAAAGCTATGAATTTATCTCCTGCATCAAAATGAGTCAAATCAGCAACATTAAAAGAAGAACTTACACCATACTCACCTGGTAGATCAATTTTGTAAGCATTATCATTGATCTTTTCTAGGACTTGGAAAGGCCCATCTCCTCTAGGTTGAAGTTTGGACTTCCTTTGTTCAGGGAACCTCTCTTTTCTCATATGTACCCAAACCCAATCACCAGGTTCAAAAATAACTTTCTTTCTGCCCTTGTTGGCTTGTTTGGCATAACTCTCAATTTTCTTTTCAGTTTGAGCTTTCACTTGCTCATGCAACTTCTTCACATATTCAGCCTTAGCCTGTGCATCTTTATGCTTAAATTCAGAAATGTTAGGCATAGGTAACAAGTCAAGTGGTGTTAGAGGATTAAATCCATACACAATTTCAAATGGTGAACATTTAGTTGTGCTATGGACAGCCCTATTATATGCAAACTCTACATGAGGCAAATGTTCTTCCCAAAATTTAATATTTTTCTTTAAAACAGTCCTAAGCAAAGTGCCTAAAGTTCTATTCACTACCTCAGTTTGTCCATCGGTTTGTGGGTGACAAGTAGTAGAGAAAAGTAATTTAGTACCCAACTTACCCCACAACGTTCTCCAAAAATGACTTAGGAACTTGGTGTCCCTATCACTTACAATGCTCCTAGGTAGCCCGTGGAGTCGCACAACTTCCCTAAAAAATAAGTCAGCTACATGGCAAGCATCATTAACCTTTTTACATGGTATAAAATGTGCCATTTTTGAAAACCTGTCAACAACAACAAAAATAGAATCTTTTCCATTCTTTGTTCTAGGCAACCCCAAAACAAAGTCCATAGATATATCAATCCAAGGAAAATCAGGAACAGGCAAAGGGGTATACAATCCATGAGGCTTAACTTTAGATTTAGCCTTTTTACAAACAATACAATGATCACAAAATTTATGTACATCATGCTTCATATGGGGCCAATAGAAATGTTCTTGCAAAATTTCCAACGTCTTTTGAACCCCAAAATGACCCATCAATCCCCCCTCATGTGATTCACTCACAAGTAGCTCTCTAATGGAACACTTAGGCACACACAATCTATTTGCTTTAAACAAGAACCCATTATGCCTATAGTAACCATTTTCAGAAAACTTTTCACATGCAGCAAAATTTTCAGCAAAGTCCACATCATGCATATACATGTCTTTCAAAGATTCAAGACCAAATAGTTTAGTTTCAAGCATAGAGAGCAAATTATGTCTCCTAGACAAAGCATCAGCCACTACATTCCCTTTTCCCTTTTTATGCTTGATGACATATGGAAATTGCTCTAGAAACTCTACCCACTTAGCATGCCTCTTATTAAGCTTACCTTGTCCTTTTAAGTACTTTAAGGACTCATGATCACTATGGATGACAAACTCTTTGGGCAAAAGGTAATGTTGCCAAGTCCTTAAAGCTCTCACCAAGGCATACAATTCCTTATCATAAGTGGGATAGTTTAGGGCAGCCCCATTCAACTTCTCACTAAAATAAGCAATTGGATGACCTTCTTGCATCAAAACAGCCCCAATACCCACATTAGATGCATCACATTCAATTTCAAAAGATTTTGCAAAATTTGGTAATGCAAGAATGGGGGCATTAGTTAGTTTGTGCTTAAGTTCAGAAAATGCCTTCTCTTGTTTTTCACCCCATTTAAACCCAACATGCTTTTTAACTATTTCATTAAGAGGTGCAGCCAAAGTACTAAAATCCTTAACAAACCTCCTATAGAAACTAGCTAACCCATGAAAACTTCTCACTTCACTCACATTCTTAGGGGTAGGCCACTCTTGGATGGCTCTAATCTTTTCCTCATCAACTTGTACCCCTTTAGAACTCACAACAAATCCCAAAAACACAACATGATCAGTGCAAAAGGTACATTTTTCAATATTAGCAAACAATTTTTCCTTTCTGAGCACATTCATGACAGCACTTAAATGTTCAACATGCAAATCAAAGTTAGTGATATATATCAGAATATCATCAAAGTATACCACAACACATTTGCCTAAAAATTCCTTTAAGACATGGTTCATCAATCTCATAAAAGTGCTTGGGGCATTAGTTAACCCAAAGGGCATCACTAGCCACTCATACAAACCATACTTAGTTTTAAAGGCAGTTTTCCATTCATCCCCTTCCCTAATCCTAATTTGATGGTACCCACTTTTCAAGTCAATTTTTGAAAAAATACAGGCACCATGCAATTCATCCAATAAGTCATCTAACCTAGGAATAGGATGCCTATACTTAACTGTGATGTTGTTGATGGCTCTACAATCAGTGCACATCCTCCATGTTCCATCCTTCTTAGGGACTAAAATGACTGGAACTGCACATGGGCTCATGCTTTCTTGTACCCATCCTTTGCTCATCAATTCTTCGACTTGCCTTTGGATCTCTTTGGTCTCTTGGGGATTACTTCTATATGCTGGTCGGTTGGGCAATGACACTCCTGGAATGAGATCAATATGGTGTTCAATTCCCCTCAAAGGTGGTAGTCCCTTTGGTAACTCCTTCGGAAACACATCTTTATATTCCTGCAAAATAAATTCAACACTAGGAGGAATAGCAATTTTATTTGAATTGTCAGCAACAAAAATATTATTTTTGCAGTACATCAAGTAAAGTGGTTTGTGAGCAAGAAACATCTTTTTCACCTCACTTTCTTTTGCTAAACAACTCATTTTTCTCTCAAGTGTTTCACTCTTTCCCTCAAGTGTTTCACTCTTTCCCTCAAGTGTTTCACTCTTCTTCTTTCTACTTTTGATAGGTGTTTCACTCTTCTCTCTTTTCTCTTGCATTATTTTTTCTCTCATTTTTATTTGATCCTCACACACATCTCTAGGAGATAATGGTTTGAGAATAATTTTCTGGTCATTGTGCATGAAAGAAATTTTGTTGGTGAATCCATCATGTAGTGCTTTTGTGTCATACTGCCATGGCCTCCCTAGGAGGAGATGAGTTGCCTCCATTGGAACCACATCACACAACACCTTATCATTATACCTTCCAATTGAGAAGCACACCTCAACCTGCTGAGTTACTTTCATCTCTCCATCTTCACTAAGCCATTGAAGTTTGTATGGCCTAGGATGTGGTTTGGTTCCCAAATTTAACTTAGATACTAATCTGGAACTAGCCACATTAGTACAACTTCCACCATCAACTATTAAAGAGCATAATTTACCTTTGATGGAACATCTAGTGTGGAAAATATTTTCTCTTTGGGTTTGCTCAAGTGGTTGTATCTGACTTCCCAACAACCTCCTTACCATTAGTATATCACCCTGCAATGCTTCCTCTTCTTTCTCCACTTCTTCTCCATCAGGTTCAGATTCACTAGTGATTTGCCCATCCTCCTTCATGATCATGATCCTCCTAGTTGGGCATTCAGAAGCAATATGTCCTCTTCCCAAGCATTTGAAGCATTTGATGTTTCTAGTTCCAGTAGGAAAGACAGATGTATTTGGATTTGTTGGTGATTTCCCTTGTGGAGGAGTCACTGCTGAACTAGATGAATTTCCTCCTTCCTTCTTAAATCTATCCCTCCAGTTTGGATTATAAGAACTGGAAGAATTCTTCCTTGCTATACCTTTCCTCTTGAGTTGTTGTTCAACCTGTACAGCCTTGTGCAACAAATCTTCCATCTCCACATATTCCTGCAATTCCACAACATCCCTAATATCAGTGTTTAGGCCATTCAGAAAACGAACCATTGTTGCTTCATTTTCTTCCTCTATGCAGGCTCTCATCAATGCCATCTCCATCTCCTTATAGTATTCTTCAACAGTCATGCTACCTTGAGTTAATTTTTGAAGTTTTAAACGCAAAGTTCTACTATAACTGGTTGGCACGTATCTCTTCCTCATGACTCTCCTCATTTCAGCCCATGTATCTATTTCCCGTTCCTCATCTCTTTGCATTTCCTTTTGATATTTGTTCCACCAAATGAGGGCATAGTCTGAGAATTCAGCTGCAGCCAACTTGACCTTTTGTGCTTCAGTATAGTCATTGCATGAAAACACATGTTCAATCTTCATCTCCCACTCTAGATAGGCATCTGGATCACTCCTACCTTTGAATGGGGGAACATTCAACTTCACTCCTTCAAGTCTGTTTTGTCTAGGACCTCCATTGCCGCCTCTACCTCCCCTATTTCGGTTAGGACCTCCATCATCTTGATTTAGTTGATTTTCAATTCCTTCAATCCTCTCATAGAGCTCTTGATTATTTTGTGTCATCAATCTTTGCATTTGTGCAGTCATAGCTTCAAGTAACAATCTTTGAGCTCCATCTAAATGAGGACCACCACCTCCCGCTCCTGCCATTGTTCAACTAAAAGAACCGAAAACAAAAAAAAAATGTGAAGTAATAGGACCTTACCACTCTTCTCACGTGTTTGCACTCAAAGATGTACCACTCGTGTTTACTCTCAACTTGGCTTTTGTGTAAATATTCACTCTTGCCTTTTTCCACTCAATCTCTGACTTAAGGTTCTTACAAGAATCAAATAATCTATAATCAAGAATCACCTTCAAGGATAGCAATCATAAGGAATAAAATAGAATTGTAGTACCCACAAAGGACAAGTAGCAACGAACAAGGAAGATACTTGACACTTAGGAATTTTATCAAACAGGTAATGTGCACAAAATTTAAGGAAGAACAACTGCCATATATTTGTATATATATATATATATATTTTTAACTTCTTTTGCTGCAGATTTTTTTTTTTTTTTTTTTTTAGAAAACTTTTTTTTTTTTTTGGCAGAATTTATGTTCCAAAATGAAAGAGAATCACTAAAGAAATATGTGGATACACAATAACAAGAAGAAATGAAACAAGGAAAGAAAAAAAAAATTTAAAACAGGAATTTGAACAGTACCGTGAACAGTATCGATGAACAGTACCAGGAACACTGACGATGAACAGTGCACGTGAACAGTATCGATGAAAAGTCCAGGAACTGTGTGTGAACAGTACCGATGAACAGTCCCAGGACGGTGTTGTGTGAACAGTACCCCCAACCTAGCTCTGAATACCAAATGATGTGAATTAATCGATTATAAGGAAGGCGCCACAAATATGATTATTTGATAAGCCAAGAAAGATCGCCACAAGAATTGGAGAATTCTTGATAAGATCAAATGATGCAAGGAAAAACCCTAGCAGAGCTAAAACTCACAAAAATTTGTAATCTGAATAATCTGTCCTTTTCTCAATTCTCAAAATGTTTAATACAACTTTTGTTTGAGTTTGCCTCATTTGGAAGTAAATAAAGAAAATTAAAATATTAATATCCCAACAGAAGCTAATATGCCCAAGTGGTTTGATGAAGGCATTATAAGCTTAAGGTCTTGGGTTCAAATCCTGAAATGTAGTAGTTTATTATTTTTATTTTTAATACTGCCTTTTACAAAACAAAACTAACACAACTTTAAAACTTAAGACATAAAAAGATAATAATAATAAAATAAAAACGAAATCTTCCAGTTGGCCTCCTAGCTTCCCAAGCAAGCTATGCATGTAATAAGTCTAGCCTCGTCCATGTGTTGAGTCGATTGTTGGGTCTCTAGTAAATGGGCCACTTTGTGCTGCAATGCCTCTTGGGTTTTTTTAAGCATCCCTCTAGTCATAGGCCCACTTAAGATTTGAATTGGATCTTGATCTTTATCCTCTTCGTCGTGGACTTGGGCCTTCTGGTCATGGGCCTCTTGAGTTTGGGCTTTTATGTCCACATCAAGATCACTAGATCCAAATAACTGATTGTGAATGAGAACCACATGGCTGAGGATAGACTCTTCCAGCTGCTTCCATTCTTCATCCAATGTGAAACATTCCTCAGAGCCTACCAACTGGTTGAACAAACATTTCATTTCAGATAGTCAATATTAACAGGATGGAATCAATAATAAACAGATATCCAAGATTCAAAGATTGCATAAGGATTACATTGTCAGCAGCTTTTTCGTCACAAGAAAATTCTTTCCATTCCAAAAATGCTTTCTGTGCGCATGAATTTGCAAGAGTTGGTATTTCAACTTCAATAACACTCTCAATTTGGAAGGCTCGAGGTTTAAACTTGTACTGTTGGGCATCAAAATCACTCTTTGACTTTGCAAAAATTTTAGTATTCAACCAAAGTCTGGCAAACTCATCAAATATCTTGTGCTAGAGCTGAAGTAGAAGATATATAACGTTGTAAACAGATATTCATTTCAATCAATACAAACGAATTAGCTGATAGAAAAACCAAAATAAGGAAACTGACCATATAAGACTTATCATCAATTATTTTTGCATTTGCTGTACAATATGCTATTTGAACAAGAATGTTCCGATAGACAGCAGCTCTATATTGCACCACAGATACTTGCTTTTGATGATTCAGATACAAACCACTTTCTCGTTAGGGAAAACGTCCTTGATGGCCTTTCTGACCTCTTAAATAGAGGAAACAGCTACGCCTCTCGGAACGTTGATTCCGTGTTTGTTCATCAATTCGGTGCCCTGGTTTCCATAATCAACGCTCGTCAATCAACCGAATCAAAAGATTTTCGACAAATAAACATCCACGGTTCCACAAAATATACATTCAAGGAACTTCAGATTCGTCATCAACAAAAATGATTTATTATTATTATTATTGAAAAGAAATACACCAACGGAAGAGCGAAATGAATCAACAGATTCCGTAGAAATTGGAATCGATTCGTAAATTGCAATGATAAGAACAAGAGCGGGGAACGCAGAGAGACCTGGTACTCATGGATGTTGAGGCGGCGGAGCTTGTTGTGCTGCCACTTTCCGGCACGGAGAGGGATGAGAGACGAGCTTGTTGAGCAATCCTCTCACCATAGTTGTTGGGGATTTGGAGATCGGAGAGTGACGCTATCTGAATGAATTTCGAATCGATTCTACGGTGCGAACCTCTCTCTTCCTTTAAACTCCTTCAATTCGACGTTCAAACACTGCGCAGCCCAAGGCAGGAGCGAAGACCAGACCCTAGAAACACTCCTGCAATGGGAAGCGGTGCGGGCGTCGTCAAGGCTTAACTTCTCGCCTCTCTTGAGGATCTTGACTTGGCCCATGACGAGGTTCGCGCCAGGGCTTGAGCGATCGCTATCGTAGAGCTTCCGCCGATCTTTGTAATAATAAGTCTTCGAGGTCTTTTACCTACATTAACAATCTGTTGGTAGAAGAACTTTAAGTTATATTAAGTTTTACCTACACCAAATAAAAGTAGGTATAGATTTTTGAATTATACCTACATTAAACATTTGTAGGTAAATTTTTTTTTAATTTTACCTACACTAATTCAGGTCTATAGGTAAAAGTGTCTGTAAGCATAGGTTATTTTTTTTGTAGTGGTAGTGGGATTGGCTCCCAATCTTATGTTTATTGTCTGTTGTATGCTCATGTATGTGAGATTTTTCCTAATTATATATGTTTCTTTTGTTGTTTTTCCTATATTTAAATATAAGTGTATACTTTTAAGATCTCTATGGGTTCCTATGAGAAACCCTAAGAGAATGCATTTGTAATTGTAACAGGAAAAATATGAATGTTTTCTATTTTTTCTTGTTGATTGTTCTGTTTTATTCCTTGTTGTATGAGATGTATGAATATGTGTTTAATTTCGCAAATAAACAAATTTTGATATGAATTAGAGTGCTCTGTGGGTTCCTGTGGAACCCTATGAGAAATAGGCAAATTTTAAATATTTTCTGTTTTACCTTCTGAGTTTTCTGTTGTGTTCCTTAATGTTTGTGGAGTGTAAATATGTGTTTAATTTTGAAAATAGATGAGTTTTAATATGAATTAAAGTGCTCTGTGAAAATTGTGAATATGATGTGATAATGTGATATGACAATGAGATGTGATAATGTGATATGACAATGAGATGTGTTAATGTGATATGACAATGAGATGTGTTAATGTGATATGACGATGAGACATGGAAATGTGATATGAGAAAAGCATGGAGTCTTGATTGACATGCATCATATGCATAAATGTTTTTAAGCGTACGATATGGAATACACTACCAGGGAAGGCCCCCTAGTGTAAAAGCTTTGGGGATTAGTCCTTGAGGATAGCTCGATTTGGAAGTCTCAGTCTTATCCATTGTGTGCATGGGATGTATCTTGCGCGACTTAGCTATCCTGACGAGACCCAGGTAGTATGTCCTTCTAGTGAGAGTGCGCAGAGGGTGTGACCCGGCATGTACTCCTAGACTACTCTTCATGTATTGCTAGTGGCAATATGCCATGTGATGTGTTACTGGTGCCACATGCATGATAATATGTAGTCCGTGTCCATACTTATGCATTTTTAATGTTATATGATAAAGTGATGGTTTATGTCTTGGATGAGTGAGATGTGATATTATTATTAATTTGTCTACGTTATACCTGTTTTGTTTGTGTTTGGCTATCCGGCGTATATTTCAACACTGTGAGCCAGAGTGAGATGTTTCTCACTCCTTTTTCTCGTGTTATTTTTCTTTGACTGCTATATAGGTGGCGTGAGGTTGAGGATGTTGGTGATGAAGCTTAGGCTTCTATGTTGGGTTTTACTATGATAGGACATGTGACATCGGGGCATAGATAAGATTAGTTTAAGATGTTCTTATTAAATTATTTTTGAAAAACTCAATTTTACTTCTTTGTAATTTTACAGGCATGTTATTTGGATTAAGTTTATGAATGTGAGCTTTTTACCCTTAGTGGTTGGAAATTTGGTTTTTAATGATGAATTTTTTTTTTATAATTACTGTATATATATGCTAGGGTAAAGGGTGTCACACGTTCTGGACTCATACGTCATGTGTAAAATTCACATCTAGAACGACCCGTTCTCAAATCAGAACGACCCGTTCTAAAGTTGCATTTTAACCTATAACGGTCATGTTTGGAACGGTCCGTTCTCAAACCAGAACGGCTCATTCCCAACTAGGGTTTATATGCCTATTTAGTAGTTTGGTACGACCCGTTCCAGTTTGGGAACGACCTGTTCTGGCTACTAAATCACACTTGTTTTAGTAATTTGGAACGACCCATTCCAATTTGGGAACGCCCCGTTCCAGTCTACTAACTACGTTACATCGAGTATTTGTTAAGCAGATATCAACGTATTTTTTTAAATATTTGCAAGTATTTACGAATATTTGTGAATATTTATTTTAAAAATAAATAATTTTTACAATATTTTAATAATAATTTCTATTTATTTTAATTTCTTTAAAAATAATAGTTTAAAAGTCAAAACAAAATTTTTCAAATATTATACACAATTTTATTAATCAAGATTCTTTAATTCAAAATTAAATTAAATTATTAAAGTAATTTGTTCTCATAAGTTTAAACAAATTTAATATATAATTATGTAATTAAATATTAGCGAGTACCCACAAATAAAGATATTATGATTCATACCCATCCCGATAAAGTTCGAGTATAGAAAATACTTATACCCATTATTACGAGTAGTATTTACAATATTTATTTTCTACTTAAAAGAATTTTATCCATAGATATAAATTTTTTTGACACTCTTAAATAAGGACTAAAAATTTTAGTAGAGAAATAATCAATGGACTAAGACCGGCCAAAATTTTGGTTGAGAAGTAAAAATGAAATTCAAGAAAAAGTTTAGAAGGTATACACATATCTAACAATTTTAAATTTTATATTTATTAAAGGAAGTTTGGTAGCCTAGAAGTAGGTAAGAAATGAGAGGGATAAAGTGAAAATGAGATAGGGAAAATAAGTATGTAAATTTAGTAGATAAGAAATAAATGAGGAGAGAAATAAAAAGTTGTGGGTCCCCACCTTTTTATTTCCATGAATAGAAATAGCAAAGAAATTTGTTCTACAATAAATGTATTTAAATAAACCACCATTCATCAAATAAGACACATTAATTTTTTACATTTATTTGATTAAGACACCTCGTCTTCGAATAAAAATCATTACATATTCGAATAATGATTTTCACATATCGATTAATTTTTTAATTTAATTGACTAAAATAAAATTAATTATTATAAAATTAAAATATTTGTATTTTGAATTTTTTATTCCTTTCTTAATTCTCTTTTTTTATTTTATTTTTATATACCTTATTTCTCAGTTTTTTATTTTTATTTTCTATTTCTTTTCTTTTTACTTGTTTTTATCTATTTTTTATTTTCATTTATTTATTCTTTATATATATATATATACCTTATTTTTCGTCTATTTCTTTCCATTTTATTAAATATATATAATATTATTTTTCACCTATTTTTTATCTATTTTTCTTAAATCAAAACATTAAATTTTTATTTTATTTTTTTAAATATTTTAACCACTTATTTTTCTCTTTTTCTATTTCTCTCCATCCTAATTTTTATTTATTTCTCGGAGTGTAAATGTTAACTCTGTCCCTTTTGGCGTAAATGCTAGCTGAAGTCACGATCAAATGTGGGCCATCCTTCCTAATCTTATCATTCAATCGTTGTTCTGAGGAAGTAGTTAAAATAATATATTTGATTAAATATTATTCTTTTTATTTGAAAAAGATAGAATAAATAAAATATGTATTAATTTTATATTATAGTCTAGATACAAATTATCATATATATATATATATATATGTGTGTTAAATTAACGAATTTTTGTAATAATTATTTTAATATAAATATATTAACTACTTATTTTTTTTGGATTACTTAAAAAAATATATTATTATGCATATTTTGAATTAATTTTTATGGTTATATGTTTTTTAGACTTTTATTTATTTATACATTTATTAGATGGAGTTTAATTTTCATAATTTCTGTCACAGTCATTAAATACAAACTTCATTCTTGCTTGCATAAATGGTAGAAGTCACGATCCGGTCATCTTTCTTATCACGCAATCGTTGGCTTAAGGATGTAGTTAAAATAATATATTTGGTTACAAATTATTCTTTTAATTAAAAATTATAGAATAAATAATATATGTAGTAATTTTATATAATTGTCTAATTAAAAATCATCATATATTTTAAGTTGATTAATTTTGTAATAATAATTTTAATGTAAATATATTTTCTATTGTATGTTTTTGGATCATTTAAAAAATTACATAATTATTGATATTTTGTATAAAATTTTATGCTTATACATTTATTATACTTTTTATTAGCTATATATTTATGAGATGAAGTTTAATTTTCATAATTTATTCCTTGGTCATTAAATCCTTACTTCGTCCTTACATAAATTCTAGGCCAAGTCATTATCAAATTTTGGCCATCTTTCGTATCACGCAATCGACTCAAAGCAATAGAATTGGTAAAAAAAAATCATTCTTTTTATTTACAAAACTTACATACCAAAACAATATATTTACTGATTTTATATTTATCATCTAATTAGAAATTATTATATATGTAAAATTGGTTAGTTTATGTAATAATTATTTTAATCTAAATATATTTTCTATTATGTTTTTTTTGGATCATTTTAAAAATACATAATTATAAATATTTTGTAGAAATTTTAATGCTTATATATTTATTAGATTTTTTATTAATCATATATTTATTATATGAAGTTTATTTTTCATAATTTTTGCCATGGACATTAAATTCTAACTTTGTCCTTACTTAATGTATTCTCCATTCATTAAATCCTTACCTCGTCCTTATGTGCATAAATTCTAGGCGAAGTCGTGATCAAATTTTGGTTATCTTTTTTATCATGCAATTGTTGGATCTAGAAGATACTTAAAGTAAATGAAATAGTTAAAATTCATTCTTTTTTTTTTACAAGATTTTCAGAATAAATAATAATATATTATTGATTTTATATTATTTTGTAATGAAAAATTATCATATATGTTAAATTGACTAATTTTTTAATATTTAGTTTAATGTATATACATTTTATATTATATGTTCTTGGGTCATTTTAAAATTACACAATTATTAATATTATAAATCTTTATGCTTATATATTTATTATATTTTGTATTAGTTATATACTTATTAGATGGAGTTTAATTAATTTCCATAGTTACTTCATATTCATTAAATCCTTACTTGCATAAATTCTAGGAGAAGTTATCATCAAATTTTGGCTATTTTTTTTATCACTCAATTATTGGTTCGAGGTGATACTTAAAGTAATAAATTAGTTAATTCATTCTTTTATTTTTAAAAATTACAAAATAAATAATATTTTTATTGATTTAATATTATCATCTAATTACAAATTATTATATATGTTAAATTGATTAGTTTCTCTAATAATTATTTTAATCTAAATAAATTTTATATTATATATTTTTTGAACACTATTTTTAAAAATACATAATGATTCTTTTGTAGAAGTTTTGTATGTTTATATATTTATTAGATGTTCTTATTAATCAAATATTTATATGATGAAGTCTACTTTTCATAATTCATCACGTCGTCATCTTAACTTTGTCCTTCCTTTCATAAATGCTAGGTGAAACCATGAATTTTTGGAACACTAATTTTAAAAATATACAAGGAATATTTCGCAGAAGTTTTGTATGCTTATGTATTTATTAGATATTCTTATTAATTATATATTTATATGCAGGGACGGAGCCAGGATTTCAATACTGGGGGGCCGAGAATTGGAATGATCAAATGAGGCGCTACATTTTTTTAAAAAAAAAAAAATTCCAAAGTGATACCACATAGCAGGCCGTACCAGAAGTCCAAAAGTTGAATAAAAAAATAAATTTGGGTTATTCATTTAATTATACATATGAGTTTATATTAAAAATAGGGGGTGCCATATAGTAATATATATGTATATAAAAAAAAATTAAAATTGTTGGGGGGGCCGTGGCACCCGTAGGTCCCCCCTTGGCTCCGTCCTTGTTTATATGATGAAGTCTACCTTTGACAATTCATCACATGGTCGAAAAATATTAACTTTGTACTTCCTTTCATAAATGCTAAGTGAAATCATGAATTTTTGGAACACTAATTTTAAAAATACATAATGAATATTTTGCAGAAGTTTTGTATGCTTATATATTTATTAGATATTCTTATTAATTAGATATTTATATGATGAAATCCACTTTTCTACGTTATTGTTAAATCTTAACTTTGTTCATCATTTCATAAATGCTAAGTGAAATCATGGTCAAATTTAGTTCACTCTTGTAACACAATTGTTGGTTTGATGTTAAAGTAATAGACTAGATCAAAAATTATTCTTTTTATTTACTACACTTATAGAATAAATAAGATAAATACTTATTTAATAAATTATTGTATATGTTAAATTGATTAATTTATGTAATAATTATTTAATTTAATGTAAATATATGTTCTATTATATGTTTGTGGATTATTGTTTCAAAAATTGTAATTATGAATATTTTGTATAATTTTTATGCTTATATATTTATTATATTTTTATTGAGTGTGTATTTATGAGATAAAGTTCTTTTTTTCTTTAATTTCTCTCTCCAAATATTAAATCCTTTTTTTTAGGGGACCAAATATTAAATCCTAACTCTGTTCTTTCTTGCGTAAATAATGCTAGGTAAAATCACGATCATATTTTGGACATCCTTCGTATAACGCAATAATTGGTTGTACTAATCGGAAAATAGTTTGTTCTAAGAGGTACTCATAAAGTAATAAATTAAGAATTCATATTTTTATATACAAAAATTTATAGAACAAATAATATATTTAATGATTTTATATTATTTTATAATCATAAATTATCACATATGTTAAATTGAATAACTTTTTTATAATGATTTTAAAAATTGTATAATTTTTTTTCAGTAAAATTAATATTTTTTAATTTATAATAAAAACACATGTTTATTAAAATCAAATTTATACAAGCGAATAATTAAATACTTTCTTTGTTATTCATAAAAAAAATAGCTTTCTTTGTTTCATTAAATGTAATATATTATATTGATAATTATAAATATTTTTATATTTCATTCTATTTATAATATATGAAATGAATAGCACAAATTATTGTATTGACACTTCAATTACTTGACTAACATATATATTACCATTGTCATTTTTGTCATGGTTTAATATTTTACTTTATATTTAAGAGTCTAGCTACATTTTTTCAATTAATTAGTTGTTTTTCTTTGTAATATATTACCCGTTATTTTTTTTCAACTACGCCTTCATTGTTTATATATATATATATATATATATATATATATTTCAAAATACAAAAATACAAAAAATGTATAAAAAAAAAACTTTACGATTAATGGTATTAAATCATTATTTATCCTTTTTAAAATTATAATATTGATATTAAATATTCACAACAACTTAATTAAGAGACACAAAATCATTACCACTTATATCAACTAGTGTAATTAATAATAGTAAAAACAAATGAATGTTTATCTTTATTACAACAACAAATTTTATTTTTATATATTAAAACAAAGAAGAAAAAATCTTTAAAACAATATTTCAATTCCAAAAATATTATGGAATCAAATTTTAATAACTTAACGATGTTTTTAGTTTCCCTTAAAATTAACGAGTTTTTATTTTAATTTTTATATTTTTTTTTGTCTCTAAAATTTCGATCAATACTTTTGATTTTCGAAAAATAAACATTTCTTAATTTTCATATTTTTAAAATTTAAAATTATTAATTTTAGTCATTAATATTTACTTTTAATTTTCTTAATGATATCTTGTCATACACTTTAAATAACGTGTTGCATTGGTTAACAACCATGCATTTATTCATCATCCTATATAATCTTTCAATATTTCTTATTAAGAATCACAATTTAGTATGAGAAAAGATGTTGTTGATGAATATATGGTCTTCCTCCGCAATGCTTTCCTCATACTCACTCAACAACAGTCGCAAAACAGTAATAAACGATACCGAAGCCACGTGTCAGTTTGCGTTCAAATTCAGTTATAAAAAATCTCACAGTCACACTCCTCTCGTCTACTTCCCAAGCCACCTTCCGATCGCATCGCCGCTTCTCACAGCAACAACAACCGCTCTCCGCCGCAATGCCACCACACTTCCGCCTCTCCGTGTCTCCGGCGCCGCCGACGTCATCATCGTCGGCGCCGGCGTCGCCGGTTCCGCGCTCGCCTACACCCTTGCCAAGGTGCGTTGTCTGATTTTGTTCCCCACACTCGTGTTGTAAATTTCGCGTTAAATTAATATCCACATCCATGATTATTATCTAGAGATTTTGAAATATAGTCCTTTATGATTCAAGGATTTGTAATTGAATATATAAATTATTTTAAATTACATGCCTATCTTTTTTTTTTTTTTTGTTGGAATAATTACATGCAGATTCATAAGAGATAGTGAGGACAATATTTATTTATATATTTACAATAAATTTTACATATAATTTTTAAATGTATAAATATATATCATAATTATTTTTACAAGTTTTTATATCTATAATTATGATTAAGAATGAAAATAAATTAGGACAGACTAAATTATATTATAATTTAATAAGTTTAAACCAATTGTTTTTAAATATATGTCCTAGATATGATTTATTTATCTGTCATAAATATTTTTTTTAATATTTAGTTAGAACTACAATTTTAAAGACATATTTTATAATAATTTAACATATATAATATAAATTTTTAGATGATAATTTATTTAAAATATATTTTATAATAAAATTTTTAAATAGAACATAAATCTTCCAAACTTCCTATTTTGTTTTGTTAATCAATGTATATAATAAATAGAAAACACAAAAGCTAAACATGCATATTATAAATTATTTTATCAAAAATTAATTTTTTTAATATATTATATTATATATGTGATCATTAATATATATATATATATATATATATTATAATTAAACTTTTTAAAAAAATTGATTCGTTATTAAGAAATATTATTTATCACATATGTGAATTAATCTTCTTCAAAAGTTTGACAAATAACAAATAAATGAACAGTTCCTCCAAATTTATATTTTATACATACAATAATTTAAATATATATATATATATATATATATTATTAAATTATAATTTTTATTTTTTAAAATGTATTATTTTTTAATAAAAAAATATGTATGTATAAAATAATAGTCGGGATAAGTGTCCCCACTATGTTCTATGTAAATCCGTCCCTGATTACATGCCCTTGTGTATACATTTCTTCGAGATTCAAATTTATTTTATTCTTTTCAATAATTGTTTATAAAGATTTTTTAACAATAAACTTATATTGTTGAGAGACTAAAATTGAGTTAATACTTTTTCTATAATAGTTTAGGTAGGCCTCCGGTTTGGGTTGGTGCTAAGTTTATTATTTTTTGTTTTCAAAACATCATATTTTCTAAACGCAACATATTTGGATAAAATAATTCTGAAACTAATTTGAATGCATTCTTTATAAATATTTTGAATCTGTGTCAAAATCATGAAAACAATTTTTCTTTCTTGTTTCGATTTGTAAATCTACATCACTAATGTTTGCTATTCTAAACCACACTTATTATTATTATTATTATTATTATTATTAAAATAGTATTATTATCATTATTAAAATTAAAGTAAATTACATTACACTTCCTTAAGATACTTAAAATTGCAAATAAATCTTGTATATTTTATACTTCTACACTATTGGGATACAAGTAAAGTTCTACACCATTAAAATAAGAGAGTAAAAATAAATTTATAACATGACACCACATCAAATTCTAGATTCATCTACACAATTGATTATTTTTCCTTTTTATTGTTGAGGCCATACCATTTCATATTTAACTGCAAATTTCTGCTATTTTTCTAGGAGATATATAAATGCTTCATAGACAACCCTTAAGTAATATATTTTGTATACTCCAATGTGCCTAACGTTTCTCTACGATAAGTTATCGTAGTGTGCCTATGAAGTAAAACAAAATAAAATAAAAAGTAATGTAATTGTGCTTTACATTTCTCAATAACTCCTTGCAATATTCAAATTATATATATATATATATATATATATATATATATATTTATATAAACTTGTTTCACTATGGTTCGTTGTGACTTTTAAAAAAAACTTTTGCAATGGGCCACAAGGATAAACAATACCTGTCCCAAATGACGGGAATTTTAGGAAAAAAATTATAAAAAATAAATATTGTGACAAAGGTGTAGCAATGTTGACTAGTGACACTTCTAATCGACTATTCCAAAGTGAGAAATTGATTCAAAATAACCTCACTTTGAGAATAAATTTTAGAAATTACTTCAATGTGGTAAAAAAGCCACGTCATAAAAGTAAAGAACATACTTTTAGGATTTCAATATCAAAAGGTGGATTTAAAAGATTATTGTAAATTTATAATAAAAGATGCCAAGGATTGATTTCATTGATCATCCTCGCATGTATCCTTTCCAATTATTATTCAAATTTAGTTATTAGTAGATTAATTCAACAACCAACGAAAGTATTTTAATCTTAATCCCTTAGATGAAAAATTTTAGACTCCTTAACAAAAGTCTCAATTCTTTGGTGAAGTTAATTAAGCAATCCATATTATCAAATGTTTAAAATGTTGATTAACAATTCTTATTCTATTCCTAGACAATAATAAGCATTATTAGTGTTATTTTCAAATTGTAGTTTTAAAAGGATTTCTCAACTTCAATTAATTCTATGAGATCATGCAATGAGTGATCAAGTCAAGAACAAACATTAAGAAGATAACAAAAATAATTAACTGAATAAAAACTTCATTGAATAAAAATAAGAAGAATTACATGGATTTAGTGTTAGCTCTAATGACTCAACAAATCCTACATTAGCACATCTATACCACAAAACCACATCACAGTGCAACCAAAAAAAACATAAGTCATCTATAATAGGTCTATCTTGCAACAAAACTTGGATATCATGCATATACATAATATGTATACTTGAGGTTTCAATAATCAACCGAAATCAAAAGCTATAAAGCATTTCATGATCATCAAAGTAGTAAAATAAAATCTCCTTATGAGGTTACAGTCCAAAAATTTAATATCTACACATACACCAAAATATCCATACATTTGAGTTGGTCCTACAAAAAAAACCAACAAATCCAAGAAATCATAAATCTTTAGCTCCAACCATCCCAAGATGGCCCATAGCAGCTCCAAGTCACTCTGCACAAGTTATATCTGATTTGGTACCATGTCAAGGACATGATCGTTACAATCAACACGAACAACAAGGTAAGCTTGATATAAAACAACATAACATTGAGCCTCAACTACTCACAACAACACATAATCCCACCACAGGGATCCATACAAAACCCCAATACAACACATCATATGCAACAACTAGTATACCTCACAACCAACTTCAATGAGTCTCAATGCTCACAACATCAATAATAATATCAACACTAAGATCCATGCATAACCATATCACCATACAGCTTCACATGTTACAGTTTACATACATCACAACATTGTACCAACTTCCATCATGTGTTGTCACACACGAACAACAATGGATATCTCCTAAATGAGCAGTCTATTCGACTCAACCCTATTGAAAAGTAACATCCTTG
The DNA here is from genome assembly GCF_000230855.2 of Cajanus cajan. Taxonomy (NCBI): domain Eukaryota; kingdom Viridiplantae; phylum Streptophyta; class Magnoliopsida; order Fabales; family Fabaceae; genus Cajanus; species Cajanus cajan. The sequence goes on along the minus strand of NC_138518.1, from coordinate 47,163,812 downwards.
GTCACTCAGGTATCGTGGACAAAAAGATCTAGTATCATTGGTTGGGTGTAAAACAACTTAGGTATGAGTCTATTACAACATTAGTCAAAACCAAACACCCTATGGATTTAGTCCACTTTCTACCCCAAGATACCACACACCTTTTCTTACATTCACTCTCAACAACATGCACAATGCTCAATGGACAAACAACTTGTCACAACAAGCGCATGCCCAGCACAAGACACACAACAACATATATACATACATACATATACACATACATGCACCCATACTTATATATATATATATATATATGTATATATATATATATATACATTTTAGCATATCAAAACAAATCACAAATACAACCTTAATAGTTTCATGCCTACAATAGGACATACAACAACATCATATGACAACATGATACTCATAAAGGATACATCTCAATGTGAATTAAGGGCTCAACCTCCCTTTCATTCTCCCTCAACAATATGTAAAAGCATTCATAACTCAATTATAGCCACCATTGGCTTTTGCCAACATCAAAGCACTTAACAATATACAAGCATTTCTACACATAAAAAACATCATCATAAACATTTTTATCATCATTAACATCATAAATATCCTTAACATCATCAACACATAAACAACATAATATAATTAAATTCCTACAATTCATATGTTACTAGACCTGAGACAAAAACCTCTTGTTCCTAGTCCTTAAGACTATCTAAAACTCAACATTTATTCCCAATTGGAACATGCTCAAGATAACCCCTCACGGATGACAACATCATTTCCTAGCCCAACAAGGACATAGGAGTACATGACACAACACTAGAAACACATCCTGACAAAATAGGATTTTTTCGAGTGATGTTTAACTCACTCGATGAAAATCTCTTCGCATACAACTCTTGCTCAACAAGACTCTCTCATTAGGCAACCAAAGCCCTCTATGGCTCCTTGCTAAGTGAACACAAGCTTGCTAAGTGTCCCAACCAATTTATGGGTCCTCTTGCTAAGCGAGCTTCTCTTGTTCAGTAGCCACAACATTTTGTGGCTTCCCCTTGTTGAGTGAGATTTTCTCTCTTAGCATAGCCTTAACCAATTATGGGTTTTTGGCCTTCAACCCATGAAGGCCTACTTAGCGAGAATCATCTCATTGAGCGAGAATGCACAACACCTCCATGATGCCACTCTTGAACACCATCTAAACCTCCAAACCAACATGCAATCCATCCAATCTTGTCAAAACATCATCTAGAACACGAAACCACTTAGAAACAACACATTCAACAACATTTGTGCACAAAATCAACAATTACAACTTCATCTTAAACCCCCCTTCCTCGGAAAAAAATCCAACATGTACAAATTCAATTTTCAACATTCATCCATAAATTCAACACAAAACATCGACAAATGTGCTTATACAATATGTATAAGTTACAATTAAACTTTTTTTTACCTCAATTGAGCTTCTTATTGAGAAGAATCAAGGTAGAAGAGAAACTCCCTTTACAACTCCTAACAAGAGCTCCAATGACTTTGATCCTCGAGATTTCAATTCCACAATCTTCCTTTGGCTTTAAGATGTTCCAGTCTCTAGCTTTAGGGAAGATTCACAACAAAACGGATGATTAGAAGCTCAATCTTGAATCTCATAGCTCTTCTCTCTAACTTCTTTCTAGAATACTATAATATGAAACTCATGAAGTTTCCTTTTCAAAATTTCCTTATATACCTCAGTGCTCCTCGGGTCAAATATCACACATTTAAGGTATATCATCTATAATTTAAGCTTAGGATTATCTCCACATTAACCCACATCCCTTTACAGGAAAAACAAAATAAAACAACACATATAAATGCATATATCACCAAAATGCATATTTATGCAAAATCAGGTGTTACATCAGTTACATGAAACACCAACAATAGGATGAATTAGTTGCTCATAGCTAATGGAGACTCACAAGAACTATATGAAGACTAATGCTTCTCATTCTATTCTCTCAAAATCTTAGTTCAAATTCATTGTGTATGATTGTCTTCTTCTCTTCACGACTAGGTATTTTTATAGAACTTTTACTTGGCTTTTTACTTGTGGACTTGCTTAAGCGACCAAGATAGCATGCTTAAGCAAACCTTTATAATATTTCATGTGTTGATCATGCTTGAGCGAGGCATACTAGAACAATTGCTCTAATCTCTTTGCTTCTTAATTCTTTTGATTGGCTTTTCTGATCCTGTGTTCTTTTTCTATCTAATAACACCAGAAACATTAAAAATATCTAATAAACTATAAAAAAAATTCATGTAAATAAACTAATATAGTTTTCATTGCTTGTTTTTGGTAAAAACATGATTAAAAAGTATAAGACATGTCAGATAATATTACTTAATACTACTGATAATAGACACACATACACATATTTGGAAATTATCACTCTTCCTTTTACAATATATAGAAGGTAGGACTACAATAATTCAAGACAAATGATGTCAACTTGGAAATTTTTTGGTAACCTTACAGAAGATAATGTAGTACGTACATCTTATGTTGGTGATGATTTTCATGTGTTATGTTTGGTTCCAAATGAAAATCCTTTTATATGGTAGTTTGTGTGCTATAATTTGCTATCAATTTATGTATTTTGATTATCATAGATTTTCAATCTATTGTCAACATCTTTCTTACTTTGACTAGGGGAAACTAGATTGATACCATACAGAAAATGAATGCTTTGATTGTTTACTACGAAGATCTTCCTTAAGCATATATGTATTGAAATTTTTGAAGGATGGACGGCGGGTCCATGTTATTGAGAAAGACTTGAGAGAGCCAAACAGAATGGTTGGTGAACTTCTCCAACCAGGAGGATATCTAAAGCTAATGGAATTAGGATTAGAAGGTATGTATCAAATTATCTAGCAAACAAGATTATTCCAAGACTAAGTTATGTGCCTTTCTCATTCACTATTCTGTTTCAGTTTATTCATATTTATACATGTTGGGAAACTAGCCTAGTTTTGCTTTATTATTTTTTTTTATATTATTTAGTTTGATTTTATTGCCACCTCTGTATGCTTGCAAATCTTGTAACCTGTATTATAAATAGAGTCTTCTCTCTAAGGGATTTATGTATTCACTATAATAACCCAAACAACAACAACAAAAATATCAACAACTCCTTTATCCAAATTCTGCATCAGGTCCACTTATCTCACTCTCTTGGTCTTTAGACATGACAAAACCATCTTAATCATCTCTTTGTGAGTTCCTCAATAAGGACTATTTTCAATTTTCTCACTGATTCATTTATTCCTAAATTTGTGTTGTATTCCTCAACTCACCCACCTTGACATATTCATCCGCACTACACCAAACTTTTGCTCATGTTGACATTTACTGTGCAAATTTCACTAATTGTGGTCTTAAAGCTTGACTCCTAAACCCTTTGTCATTTCATGATGTCACTTAAACAAGAGAAACATATTATCAATATTTTTTTAATGAAATGATAATTCTTTGAAGGCCATAACTTATTTCTCTTAATTTTTTAATGTATTTTTCACTGAAATTAGCTTATGCTAAATGGTAGAGTAAGTTTTGCTGTGAGATACCATTCTCATATTAGTCTAATATTATCAATATATTCTACGTTGTCAGACTGCATGGAGCAAATTGATGCACAAAGAGTGCTAGGATATGTTTTCTTCAAGGACAAGGAAAAAACTAAGTTGAATTATCCTTTAGAGAAGTTTAGTTATGATGTGGCTGGTAGGAGCTTCCATAATGGACGGTTTATACAAAGGATGAGAGAAAAAGCTTCTGCTCTACACTAGTAATCCTCTTATTCTATTGTGATTCATAAATGAATTATTAAAATTATCTACTTTGCTACAAAATAAGTTAAAAGTTGGCTAATTGTCCATTGAAATTGTTGTTTGTGTATTATTTATTTTTTCCAAATAGTATTATTTGTTTTGTTTACTGTTCAGTGTACGAATAGAGCAGGGCACTGTAACATCTCTTCTGGAACAGGATAACAAAACTGTTATAGGGGTTAAGTACAAAACTAAAGATGGCCAAGAACTTAAAGCATATGCTCCCCTCACAATTGTTTGTGATGGCTGTTTCTCAAATCTACGTCGGTTTCTTTGCCACCCTAAGGTTGAATTGTCTTATGAATAAGTTTAGTGACAAAATATTATTTTTCATTTTTAATGATGTCAATTCAAAGAAAGTTTTCTAATACCACAAAATATATAGGATTTTGTCAGTTTTGCACCATTTTCTTGACTTCCCCTTATATATTATTAAACACTTGGCAGGTAGAAGTACTCTCCTATTCTGCAGGTTTAGTACTGGAGAATTGTCAACTCCCATTTGAAAATTATGGGAATATTATTATGGATTATCCTTCCTTTGTGTTATTTTATCGTATCAGTAGCACTGAGATTCGCTGCTTAGTTGACATAGCTGGTCAAAAATTTCCTCCAGGTGGAATGGCCAACTACCTAAAAACTATGGTAGCTTCAGAGGTATGATCCTCAATTCCTTCTTGACTTATGGACTATAAACCACTGACTTCAATACAAACACTTGATATAACATGGACATGGACATGAACATCGAGACATAACTAATGTCCAAAAAGTAAAACATGAGAACACGACATGTATTTATAAGTTTTACAATTTTTATATGATAACTTTTAGAAGATGAACAATATCTTTTAAAAGTTAAAACATCAAATAATTCTTATAAAAATAAGTCTTACTATAGATAAAAAAATGTTATGAACCTTAATTACAATAATTATAAATAAGTTGACTTTTAAATTTTTTTTATAATAAAGGTGTTAGATAAATGTTTGATTAAGAGTTGGAGTTGACTCACTCTTTTAGTTCATGTTCAAGTTAAAAGTGTTAAAGTTGTGTTATAGAGGCATTTGAACAAAAACATAATAATTACAAATTGTGACATGATATAGATGTGTTGAACATGTATCATGGCATGTCTAACAAATGTTATGTCAAAAACATGTCTGACATGATATTTTATAGATGTGACAGTGCTTCATAATTCATGGCTGGATTGTCTAGTTTTTAATTATTTTCTGCCTTCATCTTCTATGAATGTTGTGTAATTTTCCAGATTCCACATGAACTTCATGACGCTTTCATTTCTGCAATTGATCGAGGAAATATTAGAGTCATGCCTAATAGAAGCATGTCAGCTGATCGATATCCTACTACTCCTGGAGCTCTATTAATGGGTGATGCTTTCAACATGCGTCATCCATTGACCGGTGGAGGAATGACAGTGGCATTGTCTGATATTGTTCTGTTGCGGGATCTTCTTAAGCCAATTTGTGACCTGAATGATGCAACCTCACTATGCAAACATCTTGAATCCTTTTACATCTTACGCAAGGTAAGTACTATTTACTTTTTGACTTATATTATGAACAAAACTTTAGTACAGTTTATTAGATGTAATTGGTATTGTTCTCTATTTAGAATTGGAGATTTATTTTGATAATGTGTGTAAATGTATATTAATGAAATATACATTAAATATAAATGTATATTATTGAGATGAATCTCCCATTTTGATTGGAGAATAATACTAACTGCACTTAAACTACTGTACTTAAATTTTATTTTTTAAATCGGTGCTTATCGAATGTTTCTTAAGTGCATGATGTTTATTTAATAATATCTGCTGCATGTTTTTTAAGGACCTAATGATTTCTATTTAATAATATGATAGTAAAATTTGCAAACCCATTATCCAAAACTGTTAAGTGAAGACATGTGAATGTTTTGATCACTCACACTAAAGCCTTTTATTAGAACTTGAAACATGGATAATTTGAGGCCATTTACCCTGTGCTCATATTCAACTTTTTTCTTTGTGGTATTGGGGTGGCAAAGGTTGACATGACATTAGATTTTAGGCGACTTAGTCATATAGGCATTGATATCACATCATGAGTCAATTAATCCAAAGGCTTAATCTGAAAGGTGAGACTAGAAAAACATAAATGCTTTAATATTACATTACTAACATTAAAATATGACAGTAAATTAAGAATCCCTAATCTTCAAAAGAGATGTGGACTTCAACTCATTACTTGACATGTTGTTTGCAGCCTATGGCATCCACCATAAATACTCTGGCAGATACCCCATATAAGGTCTTTTCTGCTTCACCCAATGATGTTGATGCTATAAATGAAATACGCCAAACAAGTTTTGACTACTTGAGCCTTGGAAGATTTTTTTCAGGTGGATACATTACTCTACTCTCTGGTCTAAATCCTAGCCTATTGAGTTTAGTTCTCCATTTTTCTGCTGCTACATGTTATGGAGTTGGCCGTTTTCTCTTGCCATTTCCTTCATTTGAACGCTTATGGACTGGAGCTAGATTATTTTTGGTGAGTTCCTCCTTCCACCCATTTCCATCCATCTAATTTAGCTTTGGCAAGTTCCTCCTTGAACGCTTATAGATTGGAGTTATATTAGTTTTAGTGCCTTCTGTGATCTTGTTATATATCGATAAGTTTCATTGTAGCATGTTTGCCTTATCTTTTATAAACATGAATTAAAAACTAGTTATGCAATAATTTAATCATGTTGCAACATAGTTCACAAAAGTTGAGGTCTCTTCTGTAGTGTCAATGATCATTGTTTTCGTAATATATATTGTCAGTGACACTTAAAGTGCTATAATTCTTAACCAATGAATATCTTTCAGTGTGCATTTGTTATAATACTTCCCATCATCAAGGCTGGAGGAGAAAGAAGGCAAAAAAAATTTCTTGTATCCGTACCAACACTTTATAAAGCTCCTCTTAATAAGTGATGCATTCTGGAGTAAGAGAACACTTCCAATGCTCCTTTTACTATTAGCATTCTCCATTATTTTATGTCCTAAAATTAAGGAGAATTTCAATGTATACAAGGGACTTTTATGTCTTTTTGGAAGAGATTACTGATGAAGGGTTTCTATAGGTTTTAGGAGGTAATCGGTCAACTCTTTTTTTCGCTCACTGTCCAAAATAAAAGGAAAAAAGAGACATTGTCTTAAACCTAAAAAATGTGTGCTTCTGTAATGTATTTCAATAATGTCTTTATACCTTTAGCAAACATTGTACCAATAAAAAATAACATTTAATTTGGTTCATAATGAATGTATGGGAAAGAAAATTAGATATAAACACCATCTATCTATCTATTTATATATAGGCTAAATGCCTAATTTGGTCCCTCATAATAATTAAAATTTTCAATTTGGTCCCACTTTATTTTTTGGTTTCAATTTAGTCACTCCAATAATTTAAAAATACATCAATGTGGGACTTCCGTCCAAATTTCACAAACAACGTTTACAAGAGTCCTATGTGGAAATTCCTACGTGGCTTCCATTCGTGCGTGGCTCCATTTCCGTGAGAGAAGAATCCTCCATTCTTCCAACGTGGCTCCATTCGCGCGGGAGAGAAGAGAAGAATCGCGGCATTCGTGAAGAAGACGTTGTGGAGAAGAGGAATCGTTGATTGTGAGTCAATGGTAAGGGCTTGGTGAAGAAGACGAACTTGGGTGTGGATCCTATTGACATTGGGTAAGTGGTTTTTTAGGGGTTTTTGATTTAGGGTTCGAGTTAAGGTATTATTGGGTTGTTGTTGGAAGATGGGTTTTGGTTTAGGGTTTGAAATCGTGTGGGACTGAAAATTGGGTTTTTAATAAAGGGTTTTGGTTCGTATATGGGTTTTGGTTTTGGGATTAAGGTTTGAAATCGTGTGGTCCCAAAAATGGATTGCTGACATGATGTAGTGTGTTTTGCATTTGTTGGCCTGTATACATGCATATGTTGGCCCACTAATACAGTCATAGACTGATCCTAATTTATTTGCATATGTTGGCCCACTAATGTTGAATTTTTTACTATGTTGGCCCACTGGTGTGTTGGTTGTTATCTATGCATATATTAATTGTGTTTTGTATTAATTTTTAATTAATTATTTATCTATAATTGAAAATATACATTACAATAGGTTTATATTAAATTACGTGTCGTGGATTTTTATAGGAATTGCTTGACATGGAAGAGTATTTTGAGGTAGTTGTCCATCATGGGGAAGTTTGTGAATAGAGAGAAGTTAGATTATGTGGATCATGATTCCACATAGTCATGTGACCTTGATAGATGGTCGTATTTTGAAATATTGGATATTTTAAGGGAAATGGGATATATTATAGTGGATAAGATGTGGTATTATGTGGGTGGGGTTGATTTTGAGAATGGGCTGAAGTTGTTGTCTAATGATAAGGGGGCCATGGAAATGATAAGGATAACAAGATAGTTCAGAAATGTTAGATTATATGTTGAACATCCCACATCTGAAGCTGAAATTATACAAAGTTTAGAATCACCTGCTGTTGTAACAAATGATGGGCCGATGCTTAACGATAGTGGGCCTAATGATAGTGGGCCTGATCCTTTTGTTGATGATGAGATTGTGATAGAGGCTGATATTGGTGGTGATTGTGGGGTTTGGTGTGTTGCTAATGATGTGAGTGTGGCAGAGGTGGTGTTGGTGATGAATGTGGGGTCAGGGCTGAGATTGTGCCTGAGTTTGGGACTGTTGGTGTTGATGAGTGTGTGCTTGAGAATGTTGTGGGTAATGAATGTGAGCCTACAAAGTGATGATGTTTGTGATGATAATGAAAGAGATGATAGTTATTGCAGTTATCCTTCAGTACATTTGGGTGATTCCAACGCCATTGGAAAGCTAACATCTAAGACTACAACTTCCATGAAGACCTTAAGACCAGATTCGGTCATCTACACTCACCGCTGCAGCGCTCAATTCAGCGCTTTAGCTCTGGATTTCTGCCATCTCAATTTCCTTTCCACGACCATGGCTGTGAATCCACGGCCATGGCTGCAAGTTTCTGCCACTCCAACTTTTCCCCACAGCCATGGCTGCAAATCCACAGCCATGACTGCAAGTCTCTGCCACTCCATTTCCCCCCCACAGCCATGGTTGCAAAACCACAACCATGGCTACAAGTCTCTACCATCACGTTTTTCCCTCCCACGGCTATAGCTGTGAATTCACGGCTATGGTTGTGAGTTTCTACAAGTTCATTTTTCCTCCACGGCTATGACTGTGGGTCTCAAAATTCTCTAAAATTCCATGGATTTCACCTTTGATCTTCTCCTTTTCTTCACCAATCTTCCCCCTAAACATGATCTATACCCATGATTACCACCACATTCATTCAAGAAACCCAGAAACCACAAAATTTTGGACATGCATGCATCAACATTCTTGATCTCCCATTTTTACCTCACTCATTCAAGAACACCACAGCCCCAACAACATGCAACCCACCCAACTCAATTATTCAGCCTCCAAATCACATCCTAGATGATAATCCGACTACATGCAACCCAAAATGCAAAACAAATTCGAGTTCTAGCTTCCCTTACCTCGAAACGGAGTGAACGATGAACTCTGAGCTACTCCGAGGTTGAAAAAGAAGAAGATGGAATGGGAATTCGACTCCGAGCATCAAAGCTCCCTAGCACATCAATTGCTCCGCAACCTTGAGAATCAACAAGAAATGAAAGAGATTTGGGAGAAGGAAATGTGAAAAAGAGAGGGAATGAGAAAGAGGAAAAATGAGAGGGGGAGAAAGAGGCTACGGGTCTCACATTATTAATTTGATAAAATATTGAAATAGACTATTTTATAATTTAATCATAAAAAATATTTATCTGGATATATTACCTTTAGTTATGAGCTTTTTAAAATATTATTTATAATAATATTTTTTTTTACAAATCCCATTATAAATAATAATAATTTATTTGTTATAAAAACTTAATAACAAACTTAATATTACATTGTTAAAAAAATTTATATATTAATTAACAAAATAATATTTTCTTAACTTAAATAATTTCTTTTTTATTCGTGCATTTCGCTGGTCTATGTCTAATTATGTATAAATCTTGGCTTATTTTGGCTTGTAAACAAACAGAAACAGATACCATTCGTCAAAGTCAAATTCTCTGGTAGTTGCTGTAAGAAAAATTGCCTATTATTTCTTGTGGTATATTCAGTCATATAGGAAGCGACAACTACAATAAACTTCCTTAAACACTCTTAAGAGAAGAAAAAAAATTAAAAAAAATGAAATAAGCTTCTCTCAAAATTAATATTAACTTATATATAAATTAATTTCTAAAAGCTTTTTGTATTAATTTTTTTAAAACTTATTTTTAATTTATAAATAAGTTAGCTTTAATTTAATGGAATGAAAAGTCCATGTCATTTTTACTTCTTGTTTTCATCTCTTAGAAGTGCTTAGAGAAGTTCATTGGAATAATCCTTAAATAAAATAAAGATTTAATGTAACATTTAGTCCCTAACTTTTTTTAATAATTTTTCAATTAAATCCCTAAATTAAAAAAATTGCAGTAAGGTCCTTTATCTTTTATTTTATTGTAATTTAATCCACTAAAGTTAAAAATTTGTTTTCTATTCATGAAATTTCACAAAATATTTTATATAGATATGAACAATGACACTCAATAATAATCTAATATGGTTATTTAGGTATATAGATATTAAAAATATTTTGTGAAATTTCACATCGTAAATGAATTTCTAGTTAAAAGAATTAAATTATAAAAATATATAAAAAAAAATGAAATACCCAATTACAAATTATATTAGTTTAAAGGCTTAAAATAAATTGGAAAGTAAACTATTTCAGGGCTACATGGAAGGTATTCATTATTTGAAACATTGGTTTTTTAACATGTCGCTATTAATTTCATTCTAATCGCACCTAAAGTTTACGATAAAAATATTTACAAATAAATTATTAATAAAATTCTGTATAACAAAAATTTGCTTCTATATTGAAGTTTATTTGATAAAAGTAATAATATATCAAATTTATTTTAAATTGTATTTTATTCAACTTTTAAATTTAAAATTAACACGAACTCTTTTTATACCCGCAATGCTTTTAACTATCAGTAACTGAAAAAAAAAAAAAAGGAACAATATGGCACGGGCTATTTGCTCATTGGTTCTAGTCATTGTCTACAGAAGTAACAACATCTTCAGTATACAATAACTAAACCAAACAACCATCAACAGCACAAAAATCAGTGAAGAAATCAACACAACAAAACAACACAGCAAAGCAACACAACACAAAGCTCAGCACAACAAAAGCCTAAAGGAACCACCCCCACAGAGTGTCCACTAGACTCGAACTGCTCTGATACCACTAAAGTGTAACGACCCACCTGGTCAATACACACAGCACAACACACCAGAATACTACACAGAAACGAACAAGTATATACATATAGGATCTAGAATATATATATATATATATATATACAAGGTTCAAATCCGTCTAGAATCAGAGTGTACAAAATACATCCAAAAAATGCTAGCTAAGTAGCCAAATACATCAAATAGAATAAAACTCCATTTTCTAGTTGCAGACTCTTCTCAGCAAACACCAACCTAACCCTGCCCTGCTCCCATACGTAGTATGATCATCGCAGTCCAAACCACATGGAAACAACAAAGGGTAAGTTAGTGAAAGAAACAACGTACATATATAAATATATGAATAATAAACAGCTACAGCTATCAGCACATCAATCATCTTAACAACATCAGCTTAATATATATAACAACACACATTTCACATCATTCAGCAATGACAGCAGAAAGCAGCAGTACACAACGGTAAACAGCAGTAAACACACAATGCGTCGTCACGCATATAAGTTAGTATTGGTCGCTTGTAAGCGGTATAGCTCGACCTGCCCCCTATACCGTGGTCGCTTTATACACGTGAGCCTCGACCTTGCCCACACACGGGACCACTAAGAACTTAGAGGAGAACAACAAGTTACCACTCCAAGGGTCAACTTTCCAGGAGGGTTTTCAACAAATTGGGCTCTAAGAGCACTACAGCCACTCAATCCACACAATGGGATGAGGAATTTCGAAAACATCTGCTCTAGTCTTAGTGATCAACAGTTCAGCCTTACGGCCTACAACAGCTCCTAACAGCATGGAGCACAGCACTGCATAGCAGCAATAACAACACCACATAACGACAATAACAGCACCACATAGTGGCAATAACCGCACCGCATAGCGACAATAACAGCACCACATAGCGGCAATAACAGCACCACATAGTGGCAATAATAGCATACAGCTCAGCACAGCACAACAATATCAGCATACAGCAATAGCGACTTACAACTCAGCTAAACAACTTACAGCACAACAATATCAGCATACAACGATAGCAGCTTACAGCTCAGCTAAACAATTTATAGCACAGCAATATCAGCATACAACAATAGCAGCTTACAGCTCAGCTAAACAACTTACAACACAGCAATATCAGCATACAGCGATAGCAGCTTACAGCTCAGCTAAACAACTTACAGCACAACAATATCAGCATACAGCAATAGTAGCTTACAGCTCAGCTAAACAATTTACAGCACAGCAATATCAGCAATTACAGCTCAGCTCAGCATAAAACAACATTTATCAACAATTTCAGCATTATCATCTAGTTAGCACAGCATATTCATCAATTACAGCTCAACTCAACATAAACAACATTCGGCACAGCTAAGCTTAACAGCAATAACAGCTCAAACAACATACAACACAACTCAGCTTTTCATCAAACGGCATTAACAGCATTAATCATCATACAACATATTCAACACATAATACGGCTTATCCATCTTGTTTACAACTCATCTATCTTGTCAAATTTCTATACATAATAGCTTAACATCCAATATCATGTCTGCGCCCGACGAGCTCATGGTCACACCCGGCGTGGCACAACTAGAGAGCACAAGGGCTCAGCGTGCCCAACACAATTCCCATTGCGCCCGGGGTGCTAGGAGGAAGAGACCTCAAAAGGTCTCACACGCCCGACGTGCAAAGCCTCGCTCGGCGCAGGGTAAACAGAGACTTCCCCAAAGTCTCACGCCCGGCGCAATATAAATTATGCTCGGCGTCACCTCTGCTAGAGACTCCCAAGGAGTCCCTGTAGACCCCTAAAATTGTCCGGGTCGGAAATAAAGCTTGAAGACTCTCGAAGACTGAAGGAAGATCAGCCAGAAGGACTTCCAGAAGGCCCAAGGAGGGTTCTCTATAGGTCTAGAGGTCTTAGGATAGCTAAAATAAGAAAAGTGGGAGGAATGAAGCCCAATACGGCCTCCCAGAGGTTCAGTACGGCCGTATTGAACATTTTGAACTTCAATACGGCCGCACTGAACTCAATACGGCCGTATTGAAGTTTCTGAACTTCAATACGGCTGCATTGAATTCAATACGGCTGCACTGAACTTTAATACGGCTGCATTGAATTCAATACGGCTGCACTGAACTTCAATACGGCTGCACTGAACTTCAATACGGCCGTATTGAGGTTTTTTGAACTTCAATACGGCCGTATTGAATTCAATACGGCCGTATTGTAGTTCAAAATTTCAATGTTGACCGTATTGACCCCCAGAGACCGTATTGAGCCTTTTCCCTATAAATATGACGTCAATGGGACGTCATTTCACACTTTTGGACTGAGTTTTAACCCTCTTCTTGAGTATTCTGGGTTTTTTTGAGCAGTGCTCTGCCTAGAAATCACTCGGAGAGTTGATCCGACGAAGTTTTTGAGTTCTGAGCATTTTGCTTGAGTCTCAAACTAAGTCGAAGGGAAATCCATCGGATTTCCAAGTCAAAAATTATTTTTTAGGAGGGAGCGAGCGGTCTTGTAGAGGGAGGGAACGCCAAAACGCTTCCCAATTTCTGTCAAGATATATAAGAAAGCACGCTTCAAAGGTTTATATCTTTAAAGTCCCTTCTTTTACCGCTTTCTGTGTGTACATATTTAAACTGTCATCATGTAGATAGTTAATTTATAATTGCTTAGAATAAATAGGGGTAATTTAGTAATTTTGCACTATTATTTTTAAATAATCTGTCATAGGGAACCCGAAAGGGGCGCTGTGGGGTGCTAACACCTTCCCCACGCGTAACCGACTCCCTTACCCGACTCTGGTTGTCATGGCCGAAGTCGATTTTTGAATCGATTGCCTTAAACTTCTTTTTCCAATGTTTTGAGTAAAACATTGGTGGCGACTCCACGAACCCTTCCTTTTTATGAAAACCACTAATCCATGGAGGGTCCCGCTTGGGATTAATATGGATTGGTGAGCCTTTTAATAAAATTGCTCGTTTGACAAGGTCTCAGTTTGAGAATAAGTCATTCTAGCAATCCATATTTTTAAACAAATAAAAGAGTCCAACCATCCTTCGCGAATGCCGAAAGCCCGTTTCGGGCCGGTGGCGACAGATGGCGACTCCACTGGGGAAGCCTCGAGAGTCAGTCCCATTTAGTGACAGATTATTTTTAACAAATAATAGTTAAAATTACTTCATTACCCCTTGCTTGTATGATAACATGTTTATTTATATGGCTTTAATAACTGTTGTTTGTTTAATTTTCTGCAATTGTTTGAAATATAAATTGCACACAAACCTTTGCACACAACAGTTCCCTCTATACCCGGGGGCATGAGTGGTAAGCCATAGGGAGTGGATGTTAGTACGGCCGGTTGTCGAATGGGTCTATAGGTGCCCGTAGACCGTTGTCGGAAAGCATCACTCAAGGTGATAACCATGAACTCGAGTCCGACAGTGCGTTGGAGCTTTCCATCGGCTTACGACGAGAGGAATTGGGTCCCTATAATGGGGGCACCTTGGGGGCCTCAGACCGGTGAGAACAGTTAGAACCACCTTGAATATGCACCTTTCTGCAGGATACCCCTACCTCGTGATTCGCTCGTGACTGTTCGTGGATGAGTGAATTGTTTGTGCATTGATTATGTGACATTGTATGAGCATACATTGCATTTCTTTAAACACACAACATTCCTATTCTTTTAAAATAAGAATAAATAGGAATAAGAATCTTCCATTGCATGGTGTTAACATCTACCTTCATCACATTCATATAGGTAGTTTCCCTTTTCACCAAAAAAAAAAAATACAAAAAAAAAAAAAAACCCAAAAAAAAGGAAAAAAGGGTTATTTATCCAAACCAAGCAATATCATGCATCATCTTAGGGACATCCTAAAAACATGATAATGTTTAGTTGAATAAACACAATGCATGCATATTCATCGTCATCATCTCATATCATGCATTCTTATCAAAGATCATGGAGGGATCTAGATTTACATTTCATACATCCCTCCCAGTAAATCATTAATAAACATTAATAAAAAGAAAGAATTAATCGATGCGTATGTTCAAAGAATGGATTGCACGCCATTTGTTATTAAGTGTAAGCCAACAACCGCGCCAAGCGAGCGCACATCAACTCCGTTGTTGGTAATCAAGACGAATAAAGGGGAAGGTCCGACACCGTTAAGGATCACTACTCCAAGGCCTTTTCCCTACGAATCGAATAAGGCTGTGCCGTGGATATACGACATCCATTTTTCTGCCGACAGCGATATTTTTAACATCGCTGGACTTGGGGGCATGACTAGGAGTGGCAGGATCTACACTCCCGAAGATCTTCATGATAAAGCCCCCAAGAATAAAGAAAAAAAAGAAAAGAAAACCGAGGAAAAAGAATCCGAGGAGGAGACAGACGAGCTGTTAAAGTTTATCCGACAGAGCGAGTACTCCATCGTGGATCAACTTCATAGGACGCCAGCAAGGATTACGCTGTTGTCGTTGATCCTAAGTTCCGAACCGCATCGGCAAGCTCTGTCGAAAGTCTTGAACGAGGCATATGTGTCGCACACTATCTCCCAAGACAAGTTTGAGGGGATTGTTAGTCACATCACGGCTAGTGATCACCTCACCTTCACCGATGAAGAAATCCCCGCTGGGGGACCGAATCATAACAAGCCCTTGCACATCTCTGTAAAGTGCAAGGAGTATCACATCGCTAAAGTCTTGGTAGATAATGGATCTTCCTTGAATGTGATGCCAAAAAGAACGCTCAAGCAATTGGCAATCAAGGGAGTCCAAATGCGCCCGAGCAACATGATCGTTCGAGCCTTCGATGGTTCTAAAAGAGAAGTGGTGGGAGAGATCAATCTTCCAATCCAAATTGGACCCACTATCTTTAATGTCGAATTCCAAGTGATGGACATTACTCCCGCATACAGCTGTCTCCTCGGCCGACCTTGGATTCATGATGCGAAAGCTGTACCCTCTACGCTCCACCAGAAAGTCAAGTTCATAGTGGGTGACAAACTGGTGACTGTACAAGCTGAAGATGACATACTCATCAGCAAACCATCCACCATACCTTACGTGGATGCAGCGGAGGAAGCTTTAAGAAACCGCCTTCCAAGCATTGGAAATCGCCAATGTCGAAACGTTTCCCCGAGAAATGAAGAAGGTAGCCTCCATGCTCACCAAGAACGGATACTTGCCAGGACAAGGATTAGGCAAGGACTCCCAAGGAATCCCGGAGCTACCCATTATCAAGGATAATCCGGGGAAACAAGGGTTAGGATACAACCCTTATAAAGATCAAAGGACGAAGAGAAACCAAGATCCTTCTCGACGTTCTTTAAGCCAGATCTTTAGGAAGGCCGGTTCACAAGCGTTAAGGCCGGTCGTCGTCGTCAAGTGTTTTTCTCCTTCCGATAGGGATGTATAGACCTGATGACTATTAGAGATTACTCCTCGGGGACAGCCCGACCCCCGAGCCTCGATAGGGCACATGTTTCCATTATGATTATAATAAAATCATTCTTTATTAATTCTTTATTGCTTCTTTTCTTGCTTGCAATAAAATTCTAGACCGCATTATTTAACCCTGTTTGAATGAACATAAGTGAGGTTAAAATCGTCTTAATAATCAATAAACCCACATCATTTTGTGTGGAAATGTGCACGACAGCTTGGAGCACCTTTCCTTGGCCTCAATAAGTGCCGTCATGGATAAAAAGAAATCCATTCAGGACAAAAATCCTAAAAATAAAAGAAGCTCGGCAGGAAACCCAAAAAAGGGGACTGCGCAAAAAATAAGAGCAAAAGACCCGCTAGGAATCCTACAAAAGGGTGACCTGGGCAAAAATTAGGGTTACAAAATAATGAACAAAAACAAAAGCCCGCTAAAACTCCACAAATGGGTGTTTTAGGCAAAAGTTAGGGCAATCGAAAAACAGAATAAATCCATGATGGTACCACCAACTGAATTCAACAAAGGGGCTCAAGAAAAGCTATCCAAGTTGTCAAATCACAAATGTTAATAACCAAGACGTGCTTAACTTCATAAGTGTTTAATCAAACAAGCCTAAACACTTAAGCCTACCATTGGCCAAGCCATTCTTACAAAATCCATTTTTCAAAAAAAATAAATAATCCCCTCTAAAACACAAACTTTTGAAAATATATCCTTTCCTTCTTTTCTCTCTTGTCCCAAACGATTTTTGAATAATCTAGTGGAAACATGGAGATATAGTAGTCAATAGGAGGGTTGACACATCTTCTAAAGGAAAGGAAAATCATTTGGTCGATGACACCAAATCTCATTATAACATGCATCATTCCTCGGTTACAGAAATCGGCAGCACACAGCCCGTCTAGAGGAATGGCAAAAATCCAAACAGAGAAACGCATCGGTTAATTCTTTTGAAAAGTGAATCAAATAAGAATTAGGTGCATCATACTGCATACATGCATACAGATGATAGGTGTAATGGAAGATCACTTATTCTCTGTTTATTGAAAAAAACAAAAAAAAAAATATATAAATTTCAGAAAAACAATACGCCCGTATCATGTTCAGTATGCCCGTACCAAAATTAGGGTTATGAACAAATTTTCATTTCAATACGGGCATACTGAAATGAATAACGGCCGTATTGGCAATAACAGAAATCCTCCCTCACATCAATGACAAAATTCCTCCAAGAAGAAGAGGATAGGGGGAGCCATTCATTTTTTCCAAAAAATAAAATAATTAAACTTGCATTTTGTGCATCGCGCACATTAATTGCACATTCAAAGACCTCATCATGAGGCAATTGCATAAAATAGAAAAAATAGAAAATTGCTTGTGTATGACAGCAGTCAACAAAAGCCGAAAACGAAAAAAGGCAAGGATACAAACAATACTCCTCAGTTTGTACAGAATGATTGAGCCTGGAGAGGCTTGCTGAAAAAATACTTCCTCAGAATAACTGAGCCTGGAGAGGCTTGCCGAAATAATACTCCCACAGAATAATTGAGCCTGGAGAGGCTTGCCGAAATAATACTCTCAGAATAACTGAGCCTGGAGAGGCTTGCCGAAATAATACTCTCTCAGAATAATTGAGCCTGGAGAGGCTCGCCGAAATAATACTCTCTCAGAATAATTGAGCCTGGAGAGGCTCGCCGAAATAATACTCCCTCATCAGAATAATTGAGCCTGGAGAGGCTTGCCGAAATAATACTCCTTCAGAATAACTGAGCCTGGAGAGGCTTGCTGAAATAATACTCTCTCAGAATAATTGAGCCTGGAGAGGCTTGCCGAAACAATACTCCCTCTTAAAATAATTGAGCCTGGAGAGGCTTGCTGAAATAATACTCCCCAACTGTACAGAATAAATGAGCCTGGAGAGGCTCGCCGAAATAATACTCCCCAGAGATATCTCAGCTTCCACTCACGGGCCAAATTCCCCAGTGAAAGCTATCAAAGCGAGATCAGCAAAATTCTCCAACGGAAGCATGATCCAAACAAAATATCCAAGTCAAAGGACTTAGACTTCCTCAGTGGAAGATAGCTTTCCAACTCAAACGAAGAGTGAAGCTAAGCTTGAAGAGGCTTTCTAAATAATACTCTGGGATACATAAGATCCCCAAATCCCCAGTCGCCTACTCAAGAGGCATTCCTACAAAAAGGAAAAAAAAATCAAAAGATCAATAATCATTCCCCAAGTGGAATCCGGCTCTTGGCCAAACATCAAGCGTCAAGATGATCTGCCTAACAGAAGAGGCTAATCACAATCAATGACAAAATCCCCCAGCGGATAACAGCCTACACAGAGGCGACAAAACCAGAAAAACAAAAAGAGTCACCCGAATAAGGATAACCGGGATACTCCACCATCGTCGAAAGGACGTCAGCCAATCATAAGGCACCGCTCATCTCAGAAAGAGCATCTTCGTGTCTACACCCCAGGGAAACAGAAATTCCTCAATGGGCACCAACTATGCAAAGGAAAGTTGGGACACAAGAAGCTATGAGTAACTGCACATCCCCTAGACGGATCCCTGCGTTATCCAGCCCTCAGTGGCACAAAAATCAAAAACAATCGTCAAAGCAGCATCGTGGACTGTGGAGACAAAATCAAAATCAACATCCAGAATCCCCCAGTGGATAATAGCCTACACAGAGGCTACAAAATCAGAAAATCAAAGAGAGACACCCGAATAAGGATAACCGGGATACTCCACCAACGTCAAAGGACGTCAGCCAAACATAAGGCATCGCTCAATTCAAGAAGAGCATCTGTGTCTACACCCCATGGAGTCAGAAATTCCCCATGGGTACCAACTATGCAAATGCAAGTTTGGGCACAAGAACCTATGAATGAATGCACATCCCCTAGACGGATCCCTGCGTTATCCAGCCCTCAGTGGCACAAAATCAGAAAAACGTCGAAGCAGCATAGTGGACTGTGGAGACAAAAAAAATCATCTCAGATCCCTGGAGAGGGTAAACTCGCATTGCCGAAGTGATCAGAAGACACGGACGCAGACCCTGGAGAGGGCAAACTCAGTTGCCTAGGTCGTCAGAGACCAAACAAAGTCTGGAGAGACGGTACTCAAACAAAGTCTGGAGAGACGGTACTCAAACAAAGTCTGGAGAGACGGTACTCAAACAAGGTCTGGAGAGACGGTACTCAAACAAGGTCTGGAGAGACGGTACTCAAACAAGGTCTGGAGAGACGGTACTCAAACAAGGTCTGGAGAGACGGTACTCAAACAAGGTCTGGAGAGACGGTACTCAAACAAGGTCTGGAGAGACGGTACTCAAACAAGGTCTGGAGAGACGGTACTCAAACAAGGTCTGGAGAGACGGTACTCAAACAAGGTCTGGAGAGACGGTACTCAAACAAGGTCTGGAGAGACGGTACTCAAACAAGGTCTGGAGAGACGGTACTCAAACAAGGTCTGGAGAGACGGTACTCAAACAAGGTCTGGAGAGACGGTACCCAAACAAAGTCTGGAGAGACGGTACTCAAACAAGGTCTGGAGAGACGGTACTCAAACAAGGTCTGGAGAGACGGTACTCAAACAAAGTCTGGAGAGACGGTACTCAAACAAGGTCTGGAGAGACGGTACTCAAACAAAGTCTGGAGAGACGGTACTCAAAGAAAGTCTGGAGAGACGGTACTCAAGGTCTGGAGAGACAGTACTCAAAGTCTGGAGAGACGGTACTCAAGGTCTGGAGAGACAGTACTCAACCATCAGCGTCGTCAGAGGCACGTTGGTGTTCAACTTCCAGCTCGGGCGTCGAGTGAAGTTGACCCTGGAGAGGGTAAACTTAGCTACCGAGGTTGTCAGAAGCGCCGAGGTATGCAACAACCTGGAGAGGCTACTCAACAATTTTCCACCGGAAGACGCTACAAGTCAGAAGGTTGGCACATCACCCGGACAATTGGGTCAACTCCTTTACTTGTCAGCCGGTACACCAAAAGGCCGTCCGACTAAGTAAAGGGGGGGCAGCTGTAGACCCCTAAAATTGTCCGGGTCGGAAATAAAGCTTGAAGACTCTCGAAGACTGAAGGAAGATCAGCCAGAAGGACTTCCAGAAGGCCCAAGGAGGGTTCTCTATAGGTCTAGAGGTCTTAGGATAGCTAAAATAAGAAAAGTGGGAGGAATGAAGCCCAATACGGCCTCCCAGAGGTTCAGTACGGCCGTATTGAACATTTTGAACTTCAATACGGCCGCACTGAACTCAATACGGCCGTATTGAAGTTTCTGAACTTCAATACGGCTGCATTGAATTCAATACGGCTGCACTGAACTTTAATACGGCTGCATTGAATTCAATACGGCTGCACTGAACTTCAATACGGCTGCACTGAACTTCAATACGGCCGTATTGAGGTTTTTTGAACTTCAATACGGCCGTATTGAATTCAATACGGCCGTATTGTAGTTCAAAATTTCAATGTTGACCGTATTGACCCCCAGAGACCGTATTGAGCCTTTTCCCTATAAATATGACGTCAATGGGACGTCATTTCACACTTTTGGACTGAGTTTTAACCCTCTTCTTGAGTATTCTGGGTTTTTTTGAGCAGTGCTCTGCCTAGAAATCACTCGGAGAGTTGATCCGACGAAGTTTTTGAGTTCTGAGCATTTTGCTTGAGTCTCAAACTAAGTCGAAGGGAAATCCATCGGATTTCCAAGTCAAAAATTATTTTTTAGGAGGGAGCGAGCGGTCTTGTAGAGGGAGGGAACGCCAAAACGCTTCCCAATTTCTGTCAAGATATATAAGAAAGCACGCTTCAAAGGTTTATATCTTTAAAGTCCCTTCTTTTACCGCTTTCTTTGTGTACATATTTAAACTGTCATCATGTAGATAGTTAATTTATAATTGCTTAGAATAAATAGGGGTAATTTAGTAATTTTGCACTATTATTTTTAAATAATCTGTCATAGGGAACCCGAAAGGGGCGCTGTGGGGTGCTAACACCTTCCCCACGCGTAACCGACTCCCTTACCCGACTCTGGTTGTCATGGCCGAAGTCGATTTTTGAATCGATTGCCTTAAACTTCTTTTTCCAATGTTTTGAGTAAAACATTGGTGGCGACTCCACGAACCCTTCCTTTTTATGAAAACCACTAATCCATGGAGGGTCCCGCTTGGGATTAATATGGATTGGTGAGCCTTTTAATAAAATTGCTCGTTTGACAAGGTCTCAGTTTGAGAATAAGTCATTCTAGCAATCCATATTTTTAAACAAATAAAAGAGTCCAACCATCCTTCGCGAATGCCGAAAGCCCGTTTCGGGCCGGTGGCGACAGTCCCCACGCCCAGCGAGACGTAGTCACGCCCGACGCCACATTAGAAAACACAAATCATTGTTAAAAAAAGATAAAAATCGCAACAGCTATAAGCGATATTGACAGCTTGACCCCTCTTCAATAAAACAACCATATCTAGAGTTCTAAAACTCCGTTTTGGGTGATTCCAACGCCATTGGAAAGCTAACATCCAAGGCTACAACTTTCATGGGTGCATAAAAATCACGCCCGGCACAATTTGCAACCAGAGACCTACAGAGGCCTTTTGCGCCCGGCGCAATTATCCTGCGTCCGGCGCAGTATCAGTAACAAAACACGAGATTCACGTCTGATAGTGCGCCCGGCGTGGTTCTCCCCATGCCCGGCGTGATTCACTTAGGGATTCCCCATTTTAAATCACGCCCGGCGCGAAGAACTGCGCCCGGCGCAATTTCAAACAGTAACCCTCACCACTTCGAAAATTTTCATTAAACCTGCACAAATCAAGTCATCCAAACACATGCAATCGATTCAAAACTCCACATTTTCATCCAACAGCTCAAAAATCCCAGCTTTTTACACATGCAACATCAAACAAAGAAAAATCCCCAAATTTTCATCAAAACCCCGAAACCCCGAAAAAGTCCATTTTCGTCAGTCTCAGCCATCAATCCGCAACAATCAGCCATCATGTGAGTTTCTAGCTCACTCCCAACAATCAATCACAACCAAAACTAACTTCCCTTACCTCGGTTAAACGGCTTCGAGCTCCGGGAAGAGACAAAGAAGAAGAAGCTTGAAAGAGATGGTGAACGGAGAAGGAAGGAGAAATTCGTGCGTCCGCAAGCTTCTCAACAACTACTCAACAACTAAGTTCACCACAACCACCACAAAGGAGAAGAAATCAGCCACAAGGAAAGACAGAAAAGGAAATGAGATTGAGTGAGAAAAGAGAGTTGAGGGGGAGAAGTGAGGGACAGCCACGGGTCTCACATACATAATTATAATCAACTAGATTCAACATGTGGTTAATTTAATAGATCTTTAATTTTAATAATATTAAGAACACTTAAATAATTTTAACAAGATAACAATATCAATATTAATATTAATATTATTTTAATAATACAATATTTAAACATAATTGTATTATCGCTGTAACAATATTAACGATGACTTTAAAAAAATATGAACAATTAAATAATAATAATAAATTAATTACCCAAAAAGAATAACTTAAATAGTAGGGGGCCTTATGATGTAAGTTGTAACAAGGGCATACCTAAGAGTAGAACCTTCAAATTTTATATAAGTTCTGTCATTAGAATTACCTTAAAGTAACACTCGCAAATTATGAAAGCATGCGAATTGAATAGTCCTTTCAATATAATAAGGGGAGGTTAGAATGAGGAGAAGTGTTAAAAAATTTATTTGATTTAGAGGATGGAAGTTTTTTATTTATTTATTTATTTATTTGGTTCATAAAGAGAGAAGATGAATTTTAAAATTTAATTTATATGTTTTAATAATTTTAAATTTAAAAATATAATTAAAGATATTTTGGACATTATATTAAAAATGTTTTATAATCTTTTTTTTTTTTTTTCTAAATTCTATTGTTTCTTACGAAAATAAATTCGCAGGTAACTTTTCCTATGAATTTTTCTGTAATCCATAGGAAAAATAATAATTTTTTTAAAATTTATAAGTTTAAAAATTAAAATTTTTACTTAAAAGTATTATTTTACTAAGTTATTTATAAATATATCATTATAAATAATTTTAATTTAAATTTAATCAAATTAAATATATAAAAATTCATAAATATGATAAATCAATGATAATTTATTATAAAATTAAAAAAATTAAAATTATTTTCTTAAAAAATATTATTTTTCTAAATTATTTATAAATATTTCATTAAAATTATTTATAAATATTTCATTAAAATTATTTTTAATTTAAAATATTATTAGTCGAGTAAACATTTGTTTAAACTAAATGTATAAATTAATGATGATGAGTGGTATGGGTAGTGATGTGACATCCTAAATTTTCTTAATAAACTATTAATGATATTTTAATTTAATTAATTGGGGAATATTTTGAAAACAAGAGTAATTGATAAAAAAGAATATCTCATGAATTAATTATATTAGATAATTGAGTTATTTATCTTAAAATAGTAAGGAATAATTAAATTGGGATATGGCCAATGGACTACGTACAAAATAGGGTTAATGTTTCTATATAAACACATTAGTAGGTTAGAGTTGCCTCATTTTTATTAACATGTACATCTCGTGATTTGAAAAGGAGAGAGAATCGAAGGTAGCAAGAGCAGACCTTGAAGATCCAAATCAATAGTTTAGCATCCATCAAGGTAAGAGGAGTTTGAACCTCATTCCAAGTGTAGGTTATTTGTTGGGTACTAGGGTTGTCTCCCAATTTTGTTTGAATGAGTGAGATATTATGTAACGACCCGCCATGGTCTCTACACTTAGTGGAATCGCACTACTGCTATTGAACTAAGAGAAATATTAAGTTGGATAACTCATACATACAGGTATAAATAAGAATGAAAATAATTAAGTTTCTGGTTATAAAATAAAATACCATATATATACAGTCATCCCAAAAATAATATTCCCTAGTGCCGGTCAAGTACAGACAAAACCGTTACCCAAAATGGTAACTCTAACACGAGGATAAAACTCCCCATCTCACAACGGTCACCTCAACTCCAAGCTAGCCCTGACCTGCTCCCATACCAAGTATGATCATCGCAGTCCCACCACATGGAAATAGAAGGGTAAGCTAGAGTTCAAAAACCAATCATACAAGTACAGAATAAAATCTATACTACACATCATCCAACTATCAATCATGTTCATAGAGTCACACCATACACTCTATCCAATACTACTCATGCATAAAATACAATCCACCAATCATGAAGTCAAACACCACACTCCATCATATTAATAATCATGCAATAAATGCATCTCATGACAGATATCAATGCATATCAATCATCTAATGCATCGTCACGCATACACCTAGGAGATCTCCCTAACAATAGAGTTGTATAAGTGACATTCATCCTACCGAAACCACCCCAACCATTTTCACGCCCAATGCGCCTGCTTGGTCACAGCTAAACAGGATATAATCCTCACTCGGGTTTACTCGGATGATGTCACTTACACCATTGGAAGTCCAAATCCATCGTCAGGTATAGCACAGCTAGGTACGGGCTTACCACGACCTTGGCATGCATAACCAAGTCAATTGTGGAGTTCACCCACTGACTATCCGTAAGGATCCACGCACCTTCCCGAGTACTTGGTTAAGGGAATAATCCTCGACCTCATACCCCGCTCCAACACTAGCTAAGGACTTAGAGGAGACTCACCCAACCTAGTGGCCTACCTGAGCACCACTCTCCCAAATCCAGTGGCCTACCTGAGCACCACTCTTATATATCAGTGGCCTATCCAAGCACCACTCTCAAGAGACTCTATGTAAGCTCTCCCAGTTCAAAAATATTTTTCCTCTCCTCAAGTCCTAGGCTAGACTCATGCCATAAGGCATCACATGCAATTATGCATCACACATCATACATGGTCTGACCACCATCATGATCAACAATCATACACATGTCATAAAACATCACATGCAATAATGCATCATACATCATACATGGTCTACCCACCATCAAGATCAATAAACATACTCATGCCATAAAGCATCACATGCAATAATGCATCATACATCATACATGGTCTACCACCATTATGATCAATAAACATACCCATATGAACATATACACATGTCATATCATATTCAAACATTCATACATATCATCACAAGGCATACATATGAATCACCCCTCACCATACATCATATATCATACATACATGATCTAAAACTTCAACTTTAAACATGCATAAGCATCAATTTAAATCAATTATTTATAAACATATTCATGCATAGCGTAGTCAGCTCGCGCCTGGCCTAACACCAACCCAAGAGCTCTAAGCTCTTCCACGCCCGGCGCGCTCAACCTGCGCCCGACCTAATCCTAGTCAAAGAGTTTCAAAACTCTCATCCAAACCAACAAATCCAGCCACATGCAACCCAAAACACAATGCATTCATACAACTCAAAAATAAACTTAAATCTCACATGCATCCAACCTATGCATCAAAATCATCAAAAACCTCCTTTTTCTCAAAACCCCAAAAAAATGAGATTTTCTTCAATCTATCTATGGATTCTCAACATTCATGCATCAATTGAGTTTCTAAACTCACATGCAACCTAAACAATAAACATTCTATCTTCCCTCACCTGAAGATTGGCTCAAAATAGCCAACTGAAAAGAAGTAGAATTCCCTTCTAAAGCTCAACCTAGAACTTCAATCCACCCAAAGCAAGCTTCCTAATCTGAATTTCAAGAAAAGACAGAAGGCATTAGTGATCTAGAGGAGAAAAAGAATCATACAGAGAAATTTGGGAGAGAAAGGAGCTCACAAACCCAGAGTCCTTCTCTCTAAAACTTCTCTCTAAAACTTCTCCTCAACCACACAACCCCTATTTATAGAAATTCTGGAGTGGCCAGAACAGCCTGTTCCGAATCCGGAACGGCCCGTTCTGCACCCTTTCATCATGTGAAAAAATTACATGCAGAACAGCCCGTTCTGAAATCAGAACAGCCCGTTCTGGGACTCATCCAGAACGGCCCGTTCTCCACCCGGAATGGCCCGTTTTGGGTTTTGGAACGACCCGTTCTCCCTCCAGAACGGCCCGTTCTCAACTACAATTTACAAGTCAATTTAGTAGTTTGGAACGGGCCGTTCCAGTTTGGGAACGGCCCGTTCTGGGCTACTAAATCACCCATATTGGGCTTTTTGGGCCTTTTGAAATAACTTACTACGTTACAGATTAAACCCAAATCTTGTTTTCGATTGTAATGTGTATATGATGTCTCTTTTAATTCTAAATATGTTATTACACTATAATTGTACGTTGATCTGTAAATTTGTCTCTATTTATGAATCTATAAGTGTTTGTGGTTTCCTAGAGGAACCATAGGGATGTATATAAATAAATTATTGAAGAAATAATTTCATATAGTAACACTCTTAATAAGAATGAATTAATTAGAATATAAATACCTTCTTTTTAACATGAATTCATGTAAGTGGTGAGACCTAATATGTGATTGGTTGAAAATTGTGCAAAAAAAGAATTTACCGATATTGAGTTGGGTGCCACTTGGGGTTACCAGATGTAAAAGCAATAGAGGGACCTCTACGACAATCACGTAAAGCATGGGGAGATACAAGTCAAGCATGAAAGCCACAAAATGCTCATTACATTGTTGACATTGGGAATGCGTTTGGTCACTTCGGGCGTCAGAGCTCCAAGAGCTTCCTGTGTGAAATTCGTTGGGCACAGGAAGAGTCACGTCAAGCATGACCCTTCTAAAGGCTTGAAACCTCGATCGTGTTAGGCATAGGACACCCCACGTTGGGCATTGTCCTATGCCTGCAACTAGGATGTGTATAAATGAGTAATTAATGAAATTTTCCTTGATTGATAAATCATATGAATTAGTTGATTGGGATAAATGAGTTATGTGTGTATAGTATGGAAAAGTGAGAAAGTGTTTGATGAGAATGTGAACACTTGATGTATGGGATATGATAAGTGATTATGTGATAAGCCTATGTACATCTTAGCAATGTGAAAGTCTGGGTGAATGACCTAGCAGTGGTGTGACTTGTGTAGTGTGAAATGGTGAAGACATAAATTGTGAATGTGAATATTATGACCATACATAGAGTTTATATGACATGCATCATTTGCTTAACATATTTTTGTGATGGGTACGATGTGAAATATAATGATAGAGAAGATCCAATTATATAAAAGCTTGAAGATAGTTAGGTTTAGGAGCCTTAATCCTGCCACTTTGTGTGCATGGGATGAAACTTGGCCAATATAGTTATCACAACACACCACTAATGTATTTTCTCTTAGTGTAAAATGTTGATGGTTTGACCTGGCATGAACTCCTAAGCTACTCAGCCTTTGGGTAGGGATAAAGTGTTTTACTGACATCACATGCATGTAGTTTGAAAAGTCTTGTCCTTGCATGAACAGAGCATACCTATTTTGTTTGAACTGTGACTTTGATACATGATGAGATGTGATGTAATAGAATGTGACTGAATGATTATTGCTTCGATTGCTATAATGTTATAGATGGAATAATTGATGATGAATTACATGTATGATTTATAGTATGTTATTGTATGTGTTTGGCTACCTAACCATTTTCTACACTAGTAGCCAAAGTGAAATGCTTCTCACTCCTCTTTTCTTTTGTTGTCTTGTTTTGGTGTGTTTACAAGTGAATTTAATTATGGAGAAGTTTGTGTTTTATTCTAGGATCGCTCTAATAGGATGTGACATCGAGACTTTAATTAGGGACTATTTTTTCTCTTATCATTGCATTAGGAATTTAGTTTATTTTAAGTTATTTTCACTTCAGTCGATAATCTTTGTAATTGCTTTCAGTTTTTAGTCTTGTTAGTTAGATAGTTATAATGTGAAACCTTTACCTTAGTTAGTAATGAATTATTTTTCAAACTAATATTTTCTTTCTATTATCGAGTTTATGCATGAGGAATAGAGAGTGAGACAATTATTTTGCCTCCTTAGAATTTGTCATGGTATATGATTGATGTTGTGGTGTGATAATGATTGATGTGATTTTCATGGATTTGAGATGATGAATTGAACTTTGTTATGTATTGGATAACTAGGGATTAGGGTTGCATGATAAATTGCGGTTTTTATATGAATTGAATTAATGGATGTAAACTAATTCTATTTACATGTAATATGTGTTGGGAAATCCCACATCATCATATTCAATTCTCCAGGTGTGGTTTATATATTAGTTGGGCAACTTCACTTAATGCCAATTAGATTTTAGATGAAATCTAACATGCTATCGGAGTTAAGAATCCTTCTTCTTGATTTTCCTATTTTGTTAAGCATTGTTTGGTACTGCAGGCACATGTGAAGGGGGGTGCCAAGAAGTCCTACATCACCTGCCTGAATTCTTTGGGTGCAATTTATAAATCTGTTGGACAACTTTGCTTAATGTCAATTGATTTTAAAATGAATCTATTAATATGAACATATTAAAAGTGGTTATTTGAAAGAATTGAAAAGATAAGTGTTGAGGGTGAAATCAAGGGGTTGTTGAACCCAATTGCAATTCCATGGAGTGCAAAATTTGCGATCACATGGGGCGTTGCTTCATAGCGTCAAGCGAGATGAGGGTAGAGAAGCTCATTCCTCTATGCACCGACGCATTAGAAGTGTCATGTTGGGTGCAGAAGCCACAAAGAGGCCCCTAGCCTCTCAACATTAGGCGAGAGCTATGTGTAACACCCCGATTTTCACAAATTATATGAAGGCTCAAAGCCCAATAAGAGTGATTTAGTAGCCTAGAACGGGTCGTTCCCAAACTGGAATGGGCTATTCCAAACTACTAAAGGCTTATAAACCTTAGTTGGGAACGGGTTGTTCTAAACATGACCGTTATGAGTTAAAACTGAACTCCAGAACGGGTCGTTCTGGTTTAAGAATGGGTCGTTCTAGATGCGAATTTAACACATGATGAATGAATCCAGACCAGACCGTTCTGGATCCTAAACAGGCCATTCTGGCCACTTTTGACATCTATAAATAGCATACTCAAGCACTGCTCCTTGACAGACTCTCTGAAGACCAAGGAGAACCAAGAGAAGGAGATCAACTAGATTCTACTCTATCTTTATCTTCTACTTATCCAGGTAAGGGGGGAGTGAGAAACCTTGCTCGGGGGTGTGGGAATAATTGTTGGGTACCAGGATTGGCCCCCAATCCCTTACTTGATGTATGCCTATAGGAACAAACACTTTTTGAATGTTTTCTGTTTTGCCTTATGAGTTTTCTGTTATGTTCTCTGATGAGTACTGAGAAATGTATGTTTAATTTTGAGTATGGATATGTTTTGATATGGATTAGAGTGCATTATGGGTTCCTATGGGAAACCCTATGAGAAACAGACAAATTTTGAATGTTTTCTGTTTTGACATCTGAGTTTTTTGTTGTGTTCCTTGATGTTTGCTGAGTGTGAATATGTGTTTAATTTCAAAAATAGACAAGTTTTGATATGAATTAGAGTGCTTTGTGGGTTCTTGTGAGAAACCCCATGAAGTGAAATTAGGGATATGATCTTTAGATGACTTTTGAGGCATTATATGTAAAATTGATGATAAATTCATGTTTTGGATAATATTTAAAGTGTTTTGAACAATTAAAATATTATATTAACTGGTTGGTTGTAGAAAATGCGTGAAATCATAAAGTTGAATCTATGGCCTTTATGCTTCATATATTATAAATTGCGAATTGAATGGGTATGATGTTGGATAATTTCTTGGTATGGTTTATGTGCTATTTTGATGTATATCACTACAAGAAAAAGTTAAATTTTCGACGGATAATTTCCTACGGAAAAAAATCCGTCAGAAATTTCCCACAGATTTAGATCCGTTAGAAATTTCTGACGGAATTTCTGACGGATTTAAATCCGTCTGAAATTTTCGACAGAATTTTTGACGGATTTAAATCCGTCTGAAATTTCTGACGGAATTTCGCACGGATTTAAATCCGTCTGAAATTTTCGACGGAATTTCCAACGGATTTAAATCCGTCTGAAATTATTAAATAAAATATAAGCTAATTATTTTTCAAATGCAAGCAATCCTGATCCTATCGATACACACAACAATGCACTATATAATATTTTCATTATTATATGGGTGTTTTCAAAATATAAATATATTGTAATGAATAAGATAAATATAAATCAGAGTGAGTGAGGTATGGCTTACCTATATATAACTATATGTTTAATTAGGTTATTATAAATTATAAACTAATTAGTGTAAATGTGTTTTTTTTACTTATCTTGAAAAATACCAACACATAACGTCCAAATTTAAGAATAACTTATCTTTTCTTTAATTTTTAAAAATCACTCATCTCTTTGAAAATAACGTTATTAATTAAATAAGGGAGAAAAAAAGTTAAATTATGTTCTGCAAATCATATATATGTGTCTATCATTTATTTTTAAATTACATCCAATACTATGTCATTTTCATGAAAACTTTCATTGATCTTCAATTTTGAAAATAAGTTTTTTTTCAATTCATTTTTAAAATTATTACTTAAATTTAATATATTTTTTAAATCACAGTGTGCATGATATTTAAAATAAATTTCAAAAAAGTTGAAATAATGAAATAAGAGATCAAATCTCATTTAATTATTGATATTTGTATTAATAAATTATTTTCTCTTAATAGTATATAAATAGTATTATCTTATATATAAGTACTTGTATGTGCCACTTAAATAAATAAATAAGAAAATTAATACTCACTTAAAAATTTGAGAAGAGATATACGTATGACGTTATTGAGAAAAACTTCAAGTAGGGGTTAATGGAATTTTTTCTAGATTAAATCTTCTTTATTTAAAACTTAAAACATTAAAGATAAAATAATTACACTAAATAATTATTTTTGTTCCTAATAACTGATTGATTTAAAAATATCTCTTTAAATTGTAGTAATTTCTTAAATTTACATTTTATTGATTTTTGAATTTTATATTTAAGTAAATCAGTAAAATACAAAGTAACGAGTATAAATATGAGTATTTAAAACTTCAATGAATCTATATATAGAAAGTAGAGATAAAGACAGAGAAAATGAATAGAAAAAAAAATAGTTAAATATATAGTTGTTTGATTATCCATAGTAATAGATAAAGGGAAATATACGTCATCTTGTAACTGATTTTGTCTAAAAAATAATAGATAATCATACCCTTAACTGATTTTTATTTTATATATTCTAATTTTATTTGTAATAATATGATTATATATTTAAATAATTTAATTTTAATAATTTTTTAAGTATATTTTTGTCTTTTCACTTAAAATATTTCAATTTCTATATTTTAATTTGAATTATTTTTTAAGTATATTTTTGTCTTTTTGTCTTAAATTTTTGAATTTTTATATTTTAATTTTAATAATTTTTATTTCTATTATTTATTAATTTTTTTCTTTTTTAATGTTTTATAACATTATTAAAATTTTATAATTTTAATCTCTATAATTTTATCATACTTTTTATTTTATAAATATAATTTGGATTATTCATTTTATAATTAAATTAATTTTTTTAAATTTTTTATGAGTTTACATTCTAAGAATGTATTGAAACCCCTCAATATTTGATTATTAGATAGCAACAACATGGATATTCTAATTATTAGACATTATGTTATAATTATACTGATCGTACTATATTTTATTTTTAAATTTGAACTCCTAAACTTTATTTGTTATGTATGACATTTTATTTTGTAGGAATGAACTTGTTTTGATTTACATAATTATGATTGATTTAATATCTTTAAATATGATAATTATTTAATACAAATTTGAATTTAAAAAAAAAAGAAGATAATTTTTCACAGAATTTCCCACGGATTTTCCACGGACAAATCCATGGGAAATTACCCACAGACAAATCCGTGGAAAATTACCCACGGATTAGTCCATGGGAAATTACCCACGAATAAATTGTGGGAAATCCATGGGAAATTCTGTGAAAAATTATTTTTTAAAGTTTAAAATTGTATTAAATAATTATCCTATTTAAAGATATTAAATCAATCATAATTATGTAAATCAAAACAAGTTCATTCATACAAAATAAAATGTCATACATAACAAATAAAGTTTAGGAGTTCAAATTTAAAAATAACATATAGTATGATCAGTAAAATTATAACATAATATCTAATAATCAGAATATCTATGTTGTTGCTATCTAATAATCAAAGATTGAGGGGTTTCAATACATTCTTAGAATGTAAACTCATAAAAAAATTTTAAAAAATTAATTTAATTATAAAATGAATAATCCAAATTATATTTATAAAATAAAAAGTAAGATAAAATTATAGAGATTAAAATTATAAAATTTTAATAATGTTATTAAACATTAAAAAAGAAAAGAATTAATAAATAATAGAGATAAAAAATTATTAAAATTACAATATAGAAATTCAAAAATTTAAGACAAAAATATAAAAAAAATACTTAAAAAATAATTCAAATTAAAATATAGAAATTCAAATATTTTAAGTGAAAAGACAAAAATATACTTAAAAATTTATTAAAATTAAACAATTTAAATATATAATCATATTATTACAAATAAAATTAGAATATATAAAATAAAAATCAGTTAAGGGTATGATTATCTATTATTTTTTAGACAAAATCAGTTACAAGATGACGTATAACTTTATATTAAATGTGAATTTTGTAAATTTAACCGTTAAATTAAAAATCTTTTACTCTTAAATCATATATACAAAATGTTATATTAATCGAAGATGATTTCTTATAAACCAAAATTAAATCTGTCAGAAAATTTATATCTTCGATGAGAAAATTTTTGTAAGAAAAGCTATATTATTGATGAAATATTTCAGACAAATTTATATTTGTCGAAAATGTAAGAACTGGTTTTAAATTTGATATGAAAATATTATGATATTATTAGATAAGATTTTAAGTTAGTATTTTATTAATGGTTGATAATTAAAAAATAAAACAAGGATAAATACATTTTTTGAATTTTATATGTTTGATTTAAGATAACTTACAAAATAACTTTTGGTAAAGTTATTCCGCTCAATAACTCATGGCGTGTGTTGAATTTATCGATCCAATTAATTGTTAAATTAAAAGTTATTAAATTTTACTAATAATTAATATAAAAAAATTAATTAGTTTTGGAATAAATTATTTGCTAATTAACAATATAATTGAAATATTAATTATTTTAAATTATTTAACTAAAATCTTATTGAAAATTTACTATATGATCTTAATATTTTTGTATAACTAATATCTGATTTTAAATTTGATATGAGAATATTATATATAATTAGGTAAGATTTTAAGTTAGTATTTTATTAATAGTTGATAATTAGAAGAAAAAAAAAACAAGGATAAATACATTTTTTTAATTTTATATGTTTGATTTAAGGTAAATAAATATATTAAATTAATTAATAATTTATTTAAAATATTAAAATTTAATTTATAAGTATGTAATAAATAAATATTTATAATTTTATAAATTATATTATCATTATAAATTATAAAATTAAATAATTTAAATTATAATTTTAAATAAAAATAAGTAGATATTAATTATAAAAGTAAGTACATATAAATAAATAATAATTAAATATATTATTATTATTATTATTAATTATTATTATTTGTAATATAAAATTATTATATATTATTATTACAGTACAAATATGAGATTGTATATTTGAGGATGACTTAAATGAAGTAATTTGTACAAGTTATACTGACAACATACATATACATTTCGGTAGTGTGACATCCTCTACCCCAACATACATATACAGTAATTATAAAAAAATAAAATATTTCATCATTAAAAATCAAATTTCCAACCACGTAAGGGTAAAGAGTTCACATTCATAAACTTAATACAAATAACATGTCGGTAAAATTACAAAGAAATAAAACTGAATTTTCCAAAATAATTTAATAAAAACATCTTAACACTAATCATATCTATGTCCCGATGTCACATGTCCTATCAGAGCAAAACCCAACATAGAAGCCTAAGCTTCATCATCAACATCCTCAGCTTCACGCTGATGATCACCTGTATAACAGTCAAAACAAAACAACACGAGAAAAGGGAGTGAGAAACATCTTACTCTGGCTCACAGTGTAGAAATAAACACCGGATAGCCAAACACAAACAATACAAATATAGCATAGACATGTTAACACAATATTACATCTTACTCATCCAAGACATAAAAATATCAATTTATTATATAACATTGAAAATGCACATGTATGGACACAGACTACATATTATCATGCATGTGGCGCCAGTAAAACATCACATGGCATATTGCCGCTAGCAATACACGAAGAGTAGTCTAGGAGTACATGCCGGGCCACACCCTCTGCGCACTCTCACTAGAAGGATATACTACCAGAGTCTCGTCGGGATAGCTAAGCCGCGCAAGATACATCCCATGCACACAATGGGCGAGACTGGGACTTCCAAACCGAGCTATCCCCAAGGACTAATCCCCAAAGCTTTTACACTAGGGGGCCTTCTCTGGCGGTGTATTCCATATCGTACCCTTAAAACACTTATGCAAATGATGCATGTCAATCAAGACTCTATGCATTCTCATATCACATTATCATTTCTCATGGTCATATCACATCATCACATTCGTCATCACATTTCATCATCATATTTCATTATCACGTTTCATATCTCATGTCTCAATCACATTTCACATTAGATCATCATATCACATTATCACATTTTCTCATCATGTTCACAAAGCCTACAGAGCACTTTAATTTATATTAAAACTCGTTTATTTATAAAATTAAATACATATTTTAACATCACATCAAACAAGGAATATAACAGAATAATCAGAAATTAAAACATAAAATATTCATATTTTTCCTATTTCTTATAGGGTTTCCTGCAGGAACCCATAGAGCACTTTAAATCATATCAAAACATATTTATTTTCAAAATTAAGCACATACTTACACTCAACAAATATCAAGAAACACAACAGAAAACTCAGAAGGTAAAACAGAAAATATTTAAAATTTGCCTCTTATAATTATCAATACATTCTCTTAGGGTTTCCTATAGGAACCCATAGAAATCTCAATTCATACAGTTGGGAAAAACCTCTCATACATAGACATACAAAAAATACAACAAACACAGGATTGGGGGCCAATCCCACTACCCAGCATACAATCCCACACCCAGAGCAAGATTTCTCACTCCCCCCTTACCTCGATAAGCAGAAGCCGAATCTTGTTTGGTCGCCCCCTCTAGGTTTCCCTTCGCCTTCAGAGAGGAAGGAGGAAAAATATTGGAAAATGAAAAAATGAGTTTTAGAGAGTGCAAAACGCTCTATTTATAGGCATCAGGCCGCGGCCAGAACGGCCCGTTCCGAATTCGGAACGGCCCGTTCTGGGCACATAGAACATGGTCAAAAATCTCTCCCAGAACGGCCCGTTCCAAACCCAGAACGGTCCGTTCTGAGTCAAGACTTTGTCCTTTATAAACACATCCGGAACGGCCCGTTTCCAAAGTGGAACGGCCCGTTCTGGGTTAAAATTTTACCCACGCATGCTTGATTTGGAACGGCCCGTTCCCAAACTGGAACGGCCCGTTCCAGAGCTATGAAAATTCAGAATTATTAATTAATAAATAAATAAATAACACATATATATATATATATATATCAAATTAAAATAAAATATCAATATAATTTAAAACATGATTTTCTTCAAATAATAATTATAACAAAATATCATAATTAATAATATTTATACAAAATAATTTTCATAAATGATTATTATTAAAAACCTTTAAAACTTCAATCAAACCCATTTAATTAATCAAAATAATTATAAGGAAATAATCTTCATAAATACAAAAATAAATAATAATTATTCGTAGTATTAATAGGAAAAATTCGGGGTGTTACAGGTAGCTTACTCATCAGAACTTCACAGTTAAGCGTGCTTGACCTAGAGTAGCACAGGGATGGGTGACCTTCTGGGAAGTTTCCCAGAAATTGCACAAGTAAGAATAAAACACGCTAAACAATGAAATATCGTGAAATAGAACCCTTGAGAGGCCAAATATGAGGGTTGTTACATTAATAAATTTATTAAAATTAAAAAAAATTATAATTTTCGATGAAAAATTCCTTCAAGGTAATTTCCCACGGATAAAAATCCGTCGGTAAATATTTCAGACGAGCAATTTACTGACGGATTAGTATCCGTCGGTAATCCGTCGAAAATGCACTATTACCCACGGATTTTTGACATTTCCCACGGATTCTGGCCGTCTATAATAGCAAATTTTCTTGTAGTGTATGACTACGAGAAGTTCTTTGTTTGAGACTATGTGAATATGATGTGAAAATGTAAAAAGTGAACATATGATCTGTGATATGATATTATGAGATAATGTGACATGAGATATGATGAGACGTGATAATTGAAACGTTAAGTCAATGAAATAGTGAATGTATGACATGCATCATGTGCATATATGACTTCAGGTGTGCTGCTTAGGCCACATGCTAGTGATGTATTGAGCTATTCCAGGTGTACCTTGGGTCACCAGTGATGAAATGATCTATTCTAGGTGTGCCGCTTAGGCCGCATGCCAGTGATGTATTGAGCTATTTCAGGTGTACATTGGGTTACCAGTGATGTATTGAGCTATTTCAGGTGTGCCGCTTAGGCCGCATGCCAGAGATGTATTGAGCTATTCTAGGTGTATCTTTGGTCACCAGTGATGTATTCTGAATGAACGTGCCCCTAAGTATGTTGCTGTAGCAGCATACCAGTGATAAGAAATGTGCAACTTCCGTATGGCGCCACATGCATGCATTTATGAGTCGAGTCCATGACATTATTGCATGATAAGTGAATGTATATGTATTCTAATGTATCTATAACTTGAGAGTTATGCTTGGTTATGTGTAACTTGTGTGGTATTTGTTATGATTGTATGTGTGTTGCCTAACATTTATTTCTACATCTGAACCAGAGTGAGATGTTTCTCACTCCCTTGTTGTTCTATGTGTATTGTGTTGCAAATGATCATCAACATGAGGATATTGGTGATGAGGTTAAGTCTTATTGTGGGGTGTGCTCTAATAATACATGTGACATCGGGGCTTAGTTAGGATTAGCATTGGAGTTTCATTACTATTATTGTGTTTTGGAAAGATTAATGTTTTATTTTGTCATCATTTCTGCATTGAACTATAATTTGCGAAATATGAATGTGAACTCTCTATCTAGGTGTTTTTGGAACCTTATTTTGATTAAAAAAAATTATTTACTTAGGAATGTACTTTATATTTATTGTGTATTATGTATTATGTATGTGGGGTAGAGAGTGTCACACTATATCTAGCCCCACATCACTTAATGTCAATTTCTACAAGATGCTTTGTCGGGCATGGGCTCAGCCACACCAAGAACAAATGTGATAGACACCCTAATCTCTAATCACTGGACACAAGCAAGTCTGGTTAGGCGCAAAGTCAAAAACTTATCAAGAGCTTGATCACGAAGATGTTGAACGAAAGACATTAATAAAATGTGTGCATTGTACAACTCAACAACAAAGTTCAATCTTTTGGAGAGATAATTTGGGAATTACAAACTCAATTTTAAATACTTGAGGAAAAAGGGATCGAACTTTGTTATGACATACGTAATTAATTATTTCAAAATGACTAGTGGAAAATATAAGTTGTATGTATATATTGTTATTATACTGTGTGTTTTCTTTTTGGAAACAGGTTTATTCCTTCAAACCAATAGACAACCGCACGCAAAATGAGAGTAGTTTAATCAAGTTAGCTCACTACTGACTCACACCTAGTTAAGTCTGTTAACATTTAACCTTAAGAAATTATCAGGGCTTGCAAAAGAATGTCACGGAAATCCATATGCATGTTTCCTCATGGGTTACTCACTTTAAAGAACAAAAAAAAATATCACAAATATGAATTTCAACAGAGATAAGTCAGTTGTGGTATATTATTAAATGCTTACTCGAAGGGGTGATTAGAAACCTGTTTGATCTACCCTGAACAGTAATTTTACACTTTTCAATATATAAACAAAGTTGGTGTTGTATTGGCATTATATGTGGATTTAGTTGAATCCAACTGGTATCCAAACAACATACAAGAAGGAAGCCATGTTATCAAAAGCGCTGTAGACAGCATTAAGAAATCACATCTTGGTTAGCATGGTAAAATGAATGGTATAATGTTTTCATATCTTGAGGCTGATAAAACATTGGGATTTTCTCGTCTCCGTTTTAAGCATAATGTTTAAAATATTTTTATTTATGTTTTAAAATTTAAAATTACAAGGATACAAATGTAATTGATTTTTAAAACTTCTCCCCTTCCTTTATAAACCAAATAAGAAAACAATTCCTTTGAATTTTTTCTTCTTTCAACTAAACAAAATTTCTACCTCTCGTTTGTCCTCCCTTCCTCTTCCCTGCATTAAAATCTTTCTTCTCGCCTCTCTACCTTTAAACCAATTAGACCCTAATAAACTAACACACCAACCACATATATCTTCATAAAAAGCAAAAGTAAAACATCAAGAATATTGATATTCAAGAATATATAAAACTGGGTTTTGGATTTGATAGCTGAAATGGCTTACATGTATTAAAACCATAGTTTATTAATCAGTTCTTCCCTGTTTTTTTTGCCTTACGCATTGCTCGAGTTATCTATACTAATAAGGACTTACCTGGTTTGCCAATTTTCGGACAAACTGGCCGATGTAAACCTGTGGAAATAATAGAGGAATGCCATGCAATACAATATTATTAGACAAATGTGAATCAAAACGTAATTCTTTGAAATACTGTACGAGCACGAAAAATATAACATTTTCCAGTGGCTATCTATATTAACTACTTAAAGCCATATGTCCCATGGCTGAAGGTATTATATAACCGGCGTAAAAGAAAAATTAGTAAAAGCATTCGCTTATGAAATTTACATTGCAGCTACTTAAAACAAGAGCCAGCAAACTACTACGAATTTACATTTTTCACCCTCAACCCCCACACAAGCTACATATAGAGAAAAAAAAAATGGAAAGTGTAATCAAATTAGAAAAAAAAATAAAAATGAAAGAAGTGAAATTACAAGATCACAATCAAATGCCTATTCTCTCCTATTATGCCAATCCCAGCTTCCCTTGATGCTTTATATTGGATGGAAGCCAAATGCAATTGATGGCACGTTCTTGCTTAAAGTCCTGTCAAAACGTTATAATATGAGCCAGGTTATCACATCAATGAGCCAGGTCCTCACTCCCAACACCAATGCTCGACTTGTCAATCGTGCGCACATTGTACTGTTCATATACTCTTGCCCGATTCTCAGCCCACCATTGTTCTGCTTGTTTCTCACTAAACCGCTTACGACTGCATTCACCAATGCAAAGGTTAATGTTTGAAATGCAAAATAGCTATCTTAATTGCTAGTAAGGCTTTCTTTTCCCATCATAAACAAAATAGAAGTATAAAAGCATTTGGGGACGAAATTGTTTGTCAAAGCTTACACCCTATGTATATCATACTTTACATGAGAAATTGCCAACACATTACACTCTTTCCAAAACACACTATTATTTTTGAAATTCATTGTCTCACTAAATATGTGGGTCTCATTTTTTATTTAGTGACTGTGACTCTTCTCACAATGATGAGACCAACATGAATTTCAACCAATAATAAAAAATGTGCTAGAATGTACTAGAGAATATATTGCTAGCATTCTTCTACATTACATTACCAAATTTTGGAGGTGAAGTTATGCAATTTGACACCAAAAAAAAATGTTAATAAAATAGACCACTCTATACCTGAAGCGAACTCTCTTAAGATCTATAACCCCTCCTGGTAGAGAGGTGAGAGTAATATATACACCAGGTTCATCTTGCTCAACCCATTCAGTCTCATTATCCTTTGTTTTGCTCCCATTTCTGCTAGTTGCATCTGATTGACTGTGTTTAATATGTCCTGCACTCCGGTTGGTGATGGTGGTTGATCCATTTGAAAGTAACTGGTTATTAGATCCAGTTGAGTCTGATTCTGGGCTTGTTGCTTGAATATTCAATCGATCAAAAGAAGCACTGGTAAGGTCATTGGAACCAGGATTTGAGCCAAATGAAGCAACAGAAGGTGGTGATCTGA
Source organism: Cajanus cajan (assembly GCF_000230855.2). Taxonomy (NCBI): domain Eukaryota; kingdom Viridiplantae; phylum Streptophyta; class Magnoliopsida; order Fabales; family Fabaceae; genus Cajanus; species Cajanus cajan. The sequence continues at coordinate 47,122,674 of NC_138518.1, read as the reverse complement.
CATTCCTAGATGCTCCTACAGGCAGCCTCTCGGCCATGTCCTTCAACTATTCAGTGCAAGAAACAAAGACGTGTGATATTAGCGACACTAGTTCTGATACATGCTGTACAAATCCAAATTCATAAGACATCTGACTAAAATGGAAAATTGAAAATCCACCCGTTTAGTTTTTAGTTGACTTGCGCCCAACTGTAACTATTCAGGCTTTCACATTGTTAATTCAGTTAATATTATACTTCTAGTCCTAGACTTATTTTCATAAATTTAGAATATTAAATTTTGGTATAGTTATGTCAAATCAAAGCATAGGCGTCCGCTTTGTGACAATTTCCTCATTCTTGTGACCATTTAAGCATGTTTTCCAGAGGCTGGTCATTTATTCAAGATATACACTACTTGACCCCAAAGTTAGAATAGTACTTGCATGCAATTTTACTAGATATTATTTCTGATAAACAAAGGCAATTACAATATATAGACTTAGGCTCGTAACTACTTTCCTGGAATAAGCCTCTATTACAGGCAACAAATCACATTAATAATAGCAATAACATTTACTTTTGCTTCATGCGTGTGTGAGAGCTTCTAGCTGTCGTAGGAATATAGATTTTTATTAGTGACTTGAGGGCTACAGTTTCTACCTGGGCAGTGAGTGACTTGATCACTTCCTTTGCTGCTTTGCATTTGGCAGTTTCTTCGCTTGCAATTGCTATTGCTTCTTTTAACTGTTTAGTTGCTCTTTCCAACTCAACTTCTTGAAGCTGCGCTTTCCGAGTCAGGTTTTCAACCTAAAGGGGGATAAAAATTCATCAGGTTCACTACACGCAGATAGTCAGGAGATTTAATCCAAAGGTGTAGTTTAGAAAAATAAATGAACAGGAGAAGAAATAAAAGTGAGTTAAACATCTCATGGTAAGGGGCAATAAAATACAGATATTAGACATCTTGTACAACAAAATGGCCAACGGTTTATTAAAAAAAAAACATGATTGTCAAGTGATTAGAAGGAGCTTTTAAAACTGATTAATTGAACCTTGCAAAAAAGGTAAAGAAAAAAGTCTACTGTTAATTTCTGTATCAACTCATACTAAACAAAAACCAAGGAACAAAAAATTGGTATCACTAAGTATGAGCAGCTTTGATTACAGAACCATCTCTTTTGCTAAAATAAGGGCTTAAAGTACAGAAGCTGACCACCTAAAACTAGGGCTAGCAATGAGCCACACAGAGCCTGATGGATGTCGTGTGAATAAGCAGTCAGATTGAACTCAAGAAAAGATATGAAGGAGAGATTACAACAGAAAATGGTCAACTCCCTACCCCAGAGCTATGCTCCACAGAAAAATTATCCCTGCCCAAGATAGAAGCAGAATGGAATAACAGAGAAAAAAAATCATAGGCCTCAGTTTTACTCCTATAAGACTACCTCTCCACTATCGGTGCATCCCACACCACAACAGAAACATAACAAACCAGCCTGTATGGCCTAGTTTAGTCTATTTATTTTGTTTCCCTTTTATACATCTCTTCTAGAGTAAACCCTCCATATCCAAGGTCCATCTCCTTGGCTTGCAAGTAATGGACCTCTATCAGAGGCAAACCTGTAAAAGCTCAAGCTCAGGTCATATATACTAAACAAAGTCAAAATCTCAATTTTCAGACTCAGTTCATGAGCCTAGCTTATTGAGCTTATCACAAACAGAATCTTGTATGCCAGACCTCTTTGAAACAGTTGCATGCACACACTTCGATGTAACAATATTTGAAAAATAAAATTTACATGACAGTATTACATCTTTGCAGATACATTGAATTTTTATATAAATTATCTGGCTTATAAAATACTATCTATCTAAACCATTAACAGATAAAACAGCAAATAATGAAGTCAATAGCAATTAAATCTGCATCTAGCTAGCAACAATCAAAGCATGATAGCAACAATTGGTATAAAAACTTCATTCTTGCTTCTTTTTTTTCTTTCTCCCCATGGTAACTAAGGTCATTTTCTTCGGAGATATTCCACATTAAAAAAATATCCTTCAAAAGAGAATTAGAGAAACCTAGTTTGAATACAACAAAGGGTGCCAATGCCCACATTTGAGCTTGTTTATATTAAAATTCTATAAAATAAAATAAAAAATTCATTTCAGCATGGGAATACAACCTATCAATGAAAGCATAGGTTAAAATACCTGTGATCTTAATTTAATAACCTCCTGACTGAGGCTATCGTTGGTTCTCTTAGCATCATCCACAACTATCTTTGGGGATGCCAGTCCCCCAAGAGTGGGGGTTGGAGTAGTTGAACGTGGTGGACTAGTTCGTCTAGATATTGGGGATGTTGCCCGGGAAACAATTCTAGATCCAGGAACAGAAGCTGAAAAAAACTTTTTTGATGATCCAAAAACAGGATTAAATGATTTAGAAATATTCATTGTTCCCCATTGTGAACCTCCATTTGGAACAGGGGACACGCGGCTACTGTTGAATTCCAATTTTTTATTTTTCTTTGAAGATCTGCTGTCTACTTGTTTAAAGGATTCCATTGAAGAAAACCTGGCATGTTGATTATGAGATCTGGAATCCAATTTATCATCCTTACCAATAAACTCAAGTGACCCCTGATTAACACTTCCTCTTCTGCTCATAGAAGCCTGAGATGAAGAATCAGTTTCTGTAGTTTTCCTTATTTTATTAAAACAATTATCACAGACACGATAAGGTTTGTTGGGGTTTGGTGCCATTGAAGCCTTAACAGATTTCTTACTACTGCATGAATGACAAAAAACAAGTCCACAATTATAACAATTGTGGCGTTTTCTTTTGAAATTGAATGGCAGACGGCATCCAGAACACATGGACTGGTCAACACCAGATACCCACTTATGCAGGCATATGGCTGCAGTGAAATTTGTTCCACAAGCAATACTTTTTACTTGTTTGTCTTTCAGTGCTTCTACTAATGTTGGGGAGTTTCTATCATTAGTATCCCCATGGCCTAAACGACCATTTGCACCCTTCCCCCACGTGTAAACTTCAGTTCTTGAAGTTAACACCGCAACATGATATGCACCACAAGCTACCTCCTCAACAAAACTCTTCGAAAGCTTTCCTTCGACACGAGTTGGTAGCTTCCCATCAGCTTGAGTATTTCCTAACTGGCCATATACACAACTGCCCATTGTATAGACATGGCCTGATCTAGAAAGTGCAACAGTCATACTATGACCGCAGGCAACTTGACAAAAATTAGGTTCAACAAGAGCCACGACACAGGTTGGAACAAGTTTTGATTCCTTGTCACCATGCCCAAGTCGACCTTTGTCTCCATCACCCCATGTAAACAGCTTCCCGGAAGAGCAATTGCTGGAACTTGAATTTCCAACCATGACCTCCACAACAGCAGCAGTATGCCAGACACCACAAGCAGCCTGCACAGTTCGAAGACCCTTTAGGGACTCTATTTCCCTAGGCAAGGAAACACTTTTTCGGTCTCCATGACCCAGAACACCAAATGTACCATCACCAAAAGTAAATAATTGCCCAGCAGAGGTTACAACAGCAGTGTGCCATGGACCACAAGAAATGGATGAAACATGTATGCCCTCCAAAAGGCCATTTACTCTTTTGGGGACCCAGTGGCTCACCTGATTCCCATGCCCCAGAAGACCATAATTGTAAGTGCCATCACCCCATGTATAAAGATCACCAGAAAGTGTCACAGCACATGTATGGTACTCCCCACAAGCTACAAGTTCGATATTTGTATTACTTAGAGATTCAATAAGCTTTGGATGGGGAACATCAGAATCAACTCCATGCCCAAGCCTTCCTCCTGATTCTTCCCCCCAGGAAAAAATTTCACCTTGTTTGGTCACCAAGGCAGCATGTTTCCCACCACAAGCAATATTCTGTACGTCAAGAACTACTGCCGATTCCAAGGCTTTGGGCAACAGAGAATCCATTTTGACACCAAAATTACTCTCAACTTGGTGAGCTCCACCACCCAGTACACTATCACCTGTGCCTTCCCCCCAAATAAAAACATCCCCCAAGGCATCACCGTCATCATGGCCAGAACCTTGGCTAGATGAACTAACGGCACTTGATAGACTAACTCTAAAAGCATCCATAGGCATTGTCTTCATTTGACCATGCATGCTATCTGATCCTCCTGATGACACAGAGTGGAGTGAACCACTGGCTGAGTCTGGAGGGAAGAAACCCATTGGAGGAATAGGATAATAAACCACATCTGAAAATGCTTTATCCAAACCATTCTTAGGAGGGCTTTCATATGGGCTATGAAGGCGAAGATGATCCCCACTATCCTGCATATGGAAAATGAAAATCCTCTTAATAAACATCTTTAACTGAAATGTAGTCAAACAGGGAGAAAATACAAGGACACATAATATATTGATACCTTTTGCAAACTTTCATTACTACCAAATGGAGAATTCAAGGGAGAACTTCTGGTGTATGTTCGAGGACTATTAGCTTCAGATGGAATACCTTCACTTCTTGACTCTGGTCTCCACTTCCGGTGATGGCTGCGGGAAATTAATGCTTTCAATCCGCTGAACCAAACCTCAGCTTCATCCTTATCCTTGCAAATCTAGAAGAAAAGAATCAGATCACAAAATTATATTAAGCTTAAAAAAAATTAAAAATAAAAATAAAAATAAAAATAAAAATACACCAATAATGATCATAATATAAATTATATCTGTGCAATCAAAGCAGCAGGCCAAGCACAAATCCCCCAAAAGTGAAAAAAAAATTATGCATATACAGCTTGGAAAAAGTTTTCCATCTATAGATAGTGACTACATTATTTGATTAACCAAGCATCAATTTAATTTAACAAATAATCTATCCACAGTTAACCACAAATCTACCATACATTTCTGCCATCATCTGTTTTACAAATTTGTGATTGTAGGTAGATTATCAATTAAATTAATTTGATACTTTGTTAATTAAAAAATGGTTACCCAAGAATGGAAATAACATTTTTTTTCCTGTGCCCAATCTATGGGTCATTTTTCAAGAGGAGGGGAAAAGAAAGAGGAATATAGAAATTTATACCAAGTCTAGTGATCTATCATTATAAATGAGAGAAAATGACTGATATTCCTTCTCAGGCCGCGGATATCTCTGAAAGATTGGCTGAAAAAAAAGTAATGTTTAATCAGTCATAATGGATATAGATGAGAGAACCTTATCATATCTGATGAATTCACTGCAGATGCTCAAAGTCAAGAAGAAGGAACTCCAAATATATTTAAAATTATTAAATAAACCCATGCTCATGCTCACCGGAACAACATGACTGTGTACTGTATTTTTACATAAATGACAACTTATTAGAAAAGACAGCACAAAAGTACATCATCATGTATATAAATTCCTGGAAAGAAACAGCATAATAATTACTATTAGAAAATTACATAAATGATAGCAAGGGAAAGAGAAATCCATGACCCCAACAAATTAATCCTCAGTAGCTAGTAAATCATAATAAATCTGAAGTCTCTCCAGAAGGGAAACAAGATCAAAAAATTCCCATAAAGAGGTATATAATGGAAAAGTTTTAGAATAACAGAGCCAAGCCTCTTAGTAGAAGATGGATAGTGAATGACTCATATTTAATTATATATATATATATATATATATATATATATGTTGTGACTTGTGAGATCACAAAATGCATACATAAAATGAAAGCTTTTTTAAATGTACAAATTACACAATTATCTTAAAACAAATATTCATTAAAATATGAAATGACATGGTTGGCTAAATCAGAAACAGCAAAATGGTATCAATAATTTCCTTAACATTTTAAAATACATACCGTGCGTTGTCCAGATATAATCCTAGAAACATTATTTAGTTTAAGGCGCTTCTCTTCTTTCCCTGAGAACCATATCAAAACAGATTCGTCCTGAAAGCAATAGATAAATCAAATACTTCCAACTTTTGATAACCCAAAAATTATTGGAAGGAAAAAACAACTGTAAAAACTAAAAAATGGAAGCTGTCATGAACAAGTTATCCCAGAAACATAAGCTACCAGGTGAAGACCAATGAATAATTTTATTTCTCAGCCACACCCCCATCCAGGAGTGGTTTGGACTGAGGATCAAACTCCTAACCACTTGGTTGCCGAGGCTCTAATACTTTGCCAAGAACTAACTATCATAAAAACTAGAGAAATTAGGTGAGGACTCATGAATGGTTTTTATATCTAACACACTACCTCACTCCCAAGAGTCCTTAGGCATAAAGCATGGATAATGTACAAGCCCCCACCTACCCTATGCTGAAATTCTACTTTTATTTAAAAGTGCAGGAGTGTCAACGGTTGAAGTCCTGACTCCTGATCACTTGGCCATGGAGTCTACCATGTATGTCATCATGACTCAATTGTCTCAAAAGCTTACTGTTTAGCAAAACCATGTGAATGGTTTGATATTAAAGGTAATGCATAATAAACAATAAGCAATATTATAGCTATAACAAAACAAGCATGATACTAGAGATCAATGAAGTGTCAACAAGCAGATTTCTATAAATAGCACACTTAACCAAAGCATGCAGCATATCTTGATATAGTCAGTAAGGTAATATTGAATTTGCTTAAATCAAAATTTAATGAATATGGCCTTTGGCAAGACAAAGCATTTTATATTTGCATGAAGGATGTCTAACACAGATCCAATCAGTCTCATGATTGAGAAGTCCTTTCCCCGCCCTCCACTATGAATATTCTTGTGATGAAAACTATATTTCTGATAAACTTCAAGGCTCCCCATGGTTTCAAAAGGCAACTCTTCTGATAAACTACATTTCTCCCTACATCTTCCTTTTCAAGAAATGTTACAACTATTTATAGAATAAAATAATAAAAGCACAAAGAGAGTGAGGCTCTAAGTTTGTCTTTGAAAATAATACAGGGACAAAGTAATGGCAAACACATCTTACAAACAAAAGATGGAGATACACTTTCACAAGGACTAATCTATATGTACAGAAAAAGCAGCACAAAACTCACATTGGAAAGCCGAAAGGGACAGAACTTGGGCTTTCCTCTTCTTCCATACTTGAGCAAGTAAGCCCCTTTTTTTAAAGCAGTAATGGCCTGTAATTAAGACAAATAAAGAACCTCAATCAGTACGTATAGTCAGCACATATGGCAAGCACAATAGCATCCTGTGTGAAGTCTCAAATTCTGTCACACACAACAACAATAGATTGAATGCACATCAAACATCCTTTCGTATTAAAAAAGTCTATGAAATATTTAGCGCCCATAAGAAGCAGTCAAGCAGCTAGAAATTTTGAAAGAATTCTTTGACAACCATGGACCCATTAGTTTGGCAGAAATTGCTCCTTCTTATCCTGATTTGCTACTTAGCAGCATCTCCACAAGCAACGAAAGGACTCAAGCAGACAGGAAAATTCAAGAAGATGCACTTGCTCCCACTCTAAGCTACAACCTAAATACCACTATCAGAAATTAAAGAGCAAGAGATCCTTCGGTAATGTTCATCATCAACTTTATCCACTACAATGTTGAGCTCGTCAAATCATAAATAACCTAGTCAGATACAACAACGAAAGCCTTTTACCACCATGCAAGTTAAACAACATGAATCAAATGATGCCACTGTGTTCTGTACAAAACCAATTCTTCAACAATTCGACATACTTTTTAATCATTTCCCTTGGAATCAATCTTTCTTGGTCTACTTGTACGGTTATACATCTATTTATTAGGCTATTCTCCATCTAATCAGCACTTCTAATAGGAGCCACAATCAGTCCTCTTCTAACATGTTCAAACCATCCTAGACACGAGTCTACCAACTTTTCCTCAATAGAAGGCACTCCAACTTTCTCTCCAATATATTCATTCTTGGCATAAATAATCAAACATGCTACCAAAAATTTCCTGATTTTTTATTAATTGTGAAAGGTATGCTGGATGACAACAATTTTGTTTTAGTGTGTTCAATATTTGAGAGGCTTTGAACAAGCTCAAAAACTAATTCACTTGTATGCTATGGTTCATGGGAGACCATAAAATCAATGATTTGGTGCAGCTAGATGAGTTTAAATTAGGGTAAAATAAAACTTCCTCCCTATGTAGCATACCAGCTGCTATGGAAGCAATTTGGAGCCACAATAGGGCACTGCCACAATTTTTTGGGAGTCAGGGAACCCCAACACACTCCACTCCACTCCAGCACAATAGCTTTGGCTGCTATTGACTACTCTACCTAACATCAATATAAGAATAGTTGAATTAATATATAATTTGGTCCCAAAAAGGAAGCAACTTGTGTTGTTTTGATCCTTGAAAGTATACATCTATACAAATTGGTCCCCCAAAATGTCAACACCATAACAATTAAACAAGTTAGTGTGTGATAGCCTGTTTGTGGATTTCCCACTTTCGATGCACATTGAACGGGAAATCCACTCTCACAAAGCATTCATGTTCAACAGAAGGTAAGTGGATACAAACACACCTAAAATCCTTTTGTTAGTGACATGAAACAAAAGCAATGATGTCATTGATGTGTAATGTTACGTACACACACAGAATGTTATTTTCACACTAAATTGCTGACAATAAATCCACAAATGACATTATCAGTATGTAGACTGGAAAAGACTGAAATTTCACCCATTCTCCCAACGGAATATCTCTAATTTATGCATGTTAGAAATATAATATAAAATCATTCATGCATCTTTACCTAATATCTTAAGCTTTTGGGGTGGTTGATTCATGACTGGGTATCAAAGCCTCTATGACCAAGTGGTATAGAATTTAATCCTCATTGTCTCCCATTCTTCTAATAAAAAAGTTTAATTTGAGCCCAAGGTAGGCAAACCTATGCATAGTCCACACTTCAAGCCCAAAGAGCTCTTGCATGAGGAGACTTGGTAGTTAGAAATATAATTTAAAATCATTATGTGCCTTCACCTAATAGCTTAAGCTTTTGGATTGTTAGTTCATGAAAATGTAAATCCCCAAATCTCTCAAACCAAAGTGATAGGTTTATAACATCATTTGAGGATTCCATGTAAGAAATTTAGTTGGCAAATAATATTACACGTGTACCTAACATTCTACTTCAAAATTCCCGTAACATCTTAATAACATCAATAGACAGAAGAGGTAAGTTGTAATGAAGTTCAGAACTTGTCACTTTTGGGGACAAATTTGCAAAGAGAAGCACTTTTAAGTTTCAAAGACCAAAGCAACACAAACAGACACTTTTGAGGACCAAATTGAATATTAATTCAAGAAGTGTCTATACTTCATAGATACAAAAACAGGCCAGAGTTTCTGTAAACTTATCCAGAAGTATCTACAAAGAGAAAAATGCTCCTTCTACACTAACACGAAACCAGAATGTCCATGTTTAAACTTTTATGATCGGGAAAGCATGTTTTCTGATTCCATTTCCACATGTACATTCATTTTCCCAAATCACAAAAGATTGCAAGCAAGCCTCATACAACATACTACTGTCGCATTTCCAACCATTATTACTAAATACTAATGGCGACCAACATTTCCACTCACTGAACCGAATATCAGTTTTTACTCCTTCCCTACCATTCACAATTACAGAGATCAAACTAATAAGCATAATTACAAAGCATTTCTATATTGCAAGATGGTGTAGAACACACGTATTCGGTGTAGAATCAAACCCACTCATTACTAGCAAAAGGAAACCCAAAAAACTGACTTCAGATGATGATAAACCCCTACCTGGAACTTCAAGCAAATTAATGAACCAAACTTATACTTAACGGTCTTCCACTACAGTACTACCAAGTTATCATCATTTTTTGTTACATTTATTGACATTGTTTGAATTTTAAACAATAAATAATTAAAAACCTACTAAATATTACTTATCATTATATATATCAATAAATAAAATATTAAAAAAATTCGATTTGAATATAGTAGTCACGAACTAACCAATATACCTGCTCAATGTCTCTTTCAACGGGACCAGTTCTATTAAGATCCGAAGTCGTCGTCATCGTATCAGTGCGTGACATCACTCGAAACACAAAATTCAACACTCGGAAGAAACTATTCCCCAAATCCAAACACCAATTTCACACCCACTCACCCATTCTCGTGCCCGAACCCTTCCATTCACCCAAGCACGCTCCCAAACCCTCGCTAAACCCCGAATTCGCACACTCCAACGCCTCAAATTCTTCACCCGCGCCCAAATTCGAAACATCCACCATCATAACTCCAACTCGCACAATTATAGTAACTTCGCCGTCGTCACCACACCGGAAGCATCGCAATGCTTCGTAACTCCGCGCCGCCGTGCACGGCAACAGCTCCGGCGAACTCCGGCGCCGATCGGCACCGGAAGCAGCTTCTAGGACACGGAGGAACCACGCGATCGGAACTCTCTACGGATTCCGGCGAGTGAGGAATCGCCGAGCTCGGGGAAGTGCGGTGGAGAGAAAACTCAGCCGAGAAAGTGCGAGAAAATCGGAATGAGAAAATCTCCGGCAAAACTCTGATCTGATTGCGGAGCTGAAGAAGAGAGAGAAACTGTGTGAAGAGGAAAAACAAAAAAAGCATATAAAATAAAAATATATATATAAAAAAAATTGAGTGTGGTGTCTCTGATGGTGATAAGTGTTTGAGTGAGGAAAGGAAGTGGAAAACAAAGAAAAGGAAAGAAAAATAAGCGAAAGAGAAAGGAAATAATAAAAGTGAAGGGAGGGAGAAGATTGGGTTTGGTTTTGAGTTAAATTTCGAGTTTGCCACTGCGCTTTTCGTTTGGTTCCGCGATTTTGGCGTTTGGGTGTTAGAATATGGAGTGAGTGGGAAAGAAGTGGTTCGAATTGACTGTTACTTAAATTTTGAAAGAAATGGGTGAGGCTGTTCTAGTCGTTGTTGAGTGTATTTATTTAATGGTTATTCTCTTTTCTGTATATGATGACTAAGATTATATTTTTGTTTTTTATTGGTTTTGAAAGAAAACACAAATGGAAAAAAAAATTAATGTTATTTCTATATGTACCATTAACTTTAAACAATAAAAGAGAAAAATAATATGTAATGAGTGATAAAATGGAGAGAAATAAAAAAAATGTTATATGAATCGTAAGAATCACACAATTTAAATAAAAATATAATTAATATTTTGTTTGAATAACAATTATTTCTTGAATTTCTAATATAATTTTTATTTTTTTTGTTTTATTTATAATAAATTATAAAATATTTGTAAACTAATATTTTAGTCTGTGTAATGTTCATTGTGAAGTTATTTTCATATAATAAATAAATACTTTGTGTATATAAAAATTATATTATAATTAAAAAATTATAAATAATTTTTACTACATGAATTATATTAATTTTATGATAAATAATTTATACTATGATTAAAAATTATTTTTAACTGCCAATAATTTACTTTAAAAATAAAATTTAATTTGAAAATAAAAATGAAATGATAAAAGACAATAGTAATAATATAATTAATAAGAGGGTGAATGGTGACTCCAAGAAAGTGGGTCTGTTGTAGGGATGGCAACGGGGCGGGGTGGGTACGGGTTTCATGATATCCGTCCCGTTCTCGCAAGTTAAATTCGTCCTCATACCCGTCGGGTATAGATTTTCATCCTCATCTTCGTCCCCGTCGAGTATTGGGTATACCCGTACCCATATCCGTACCCGTCAATTTTTTTATTTTTTATTTTTTGTAAAAAAAATGATATTTTTAAATTATTTTTTTTATTATATTATAATTATAATTAGGTTATTTCTTTATCTCATATTATAATAAATAATTACACATAAAAAAAATATTTAAATTTTTTAATATAATTAAATTAAAAATGAATATTAAATTAAAAATGAGAACGGAAACGGGTATGGGTACGGGTACGGGGCGGGTAAGTACATACCTGCACCCATACTCGTACCCGATTTAATATATCGGGTTTTACCCATACCCGTACTCGTACCCGGTCAAACCGGGTATTCCCCGTCAAAGTCGGGATGAGTTCAGGTATTACCCGCGGGTACGGGTATATTTATCATCCCTAGTCTGATGAGATCTAAAATGTAGCCCTTATTCATCTACACTTTCAAACATGTTCCCTTTTGTTTGGTTCCTTCAAAGCAAAGAGTGAATTTGAAAATAGGATTCTTCACAAGTTACTCTTTCCTCACTTGAGAACTAATAAGATGCATCCCTCATTCAATCCCTTTCTATGTTTCTACTTTCTTAGTCTATGTTTATGCCTTTAGGGATAAGGAAATAGACTTCTTAAGATTGTTGTGCTCTCATTCAGTTAATGTAGAGTTTACTTCATTTGTAAAATACATGATAATTAAGAATATATGGTAAAATGGACCACAATCTTATTATATAAATAAAATTATGGAACGATTTTGATAAAGATGATGATTTCTAATAACTGTCATTTCTATGTATGAATTCTTGTAGAAGTTGCATTACTAATTGTGGATGTTTGGATGAAAATTTTCTAAAAATTGTATTATTGAAGAAAAACATCTAAAATCTCTATTATTAAAAAAAATCTCTAAATATATTATCATTCAATAAAACTAGTTTAGTTAATATATAAGTAGAATTTTATTGAAAAGATCATGTAAATAATATTAAATTTAATTGAAAAATAAAATTATATACATTTTTCATCAATATATGTAAAATAATATATTATAAGAGATAATATGTTGTGAAAAATTCTAAAACATATTTACGTTAACAAAAAAATTAAATATGCTCTCATTAAAATATTTTGTAGATTTCAAAAGATTTTGTAAGAATGTAATACATTTTTAAAATACTTTTATAATCAATATTTTATAATCAAAATAATTTAAATTTCAAGTTTTTCAAATTTTAAAATTTCTCATTTGAACATAATCTTGTGTTGGGATTGAGTAATTCAAGGGAGTAAATGCAACACAATGTTTTCATATATGTTTATTATTTGTTTTTGTGTTGATTTATGTCATTTTGAATTGCTAGTTGTGTTTAGTGGTTTGTTAGAAGTCAGAGGCTTAAAAATTCCTTGAGAATTAAACTTTTGTGAGTTGTGGTCTAATTTAACTAAGAACGGAAAGGGATATATAAGGAATTTTTGGAAATTGAAACTTCATAAGCTTCATTTCCAAAAAATTTATAGAGAGAAGTTAGAGATAGGAACTCTAAAATCAAGGGAGATTGTGTCTTCTTTTGATTTCCCCCAAGAGTATATATATCATTCCCTATAGCTGAGATCAAGTCTCAAAATTTTATTCAAGCTTGTGGAGCTTGAATTTTAAGGAGAAAACTTGACCCTAGAGGTTGCTCTTCCTCCTTTTTCCTTGATTTCTAGTTTCTACGAAGCTGATTAAGATAAAGAAATCTTATTTTTCATTCTTTAAAGTTGATTTATATTGTAATTGTTGTTGATCTACCAATCAGTGGCATAAATGTTCGATTTTGATGATAGTTGTTCATGCAAAGAAGTTGGGGTTTGGAAGGAGTTGAACCCAAAACCAAAAGATGTTAAATTTAGGTTGATTTATAAATGCATGTTGATTCTAAATCTAGATTTGTGTTATGTGAGTTGTTTAGAATTGTTTCCATGGATTAATGTTGTTTTTGGTGTTAGAATAAGTTGGAAAAGTGCATGCACTATAACACCTAAATCTTTCTAAATTTAATAGAAGAGTTTAAATTAATTAATTCAATTTTGGAATTAAATAAAAGGATTTTGTATAATGTGTATTTGGAAACTATATGTTTTATTATATTGTTTTGTTATGTTTTATTTTATTAAAAAAGAAAAGAGTTGGTTTTAAAACGGAAGGCTTTAAAAGTTAGGTCAGGTTTGACATTTCATGACAGTAGGGAGGAGATCACTAAGAGTTGTGCCATCTTCAACTAGCTTTCCTCGAAATAAATGAGAGTGGGTAATTTTACTCTAGGATGTCGATTATATGTTAAGTAGCAAGATTGGTCCCTAATCTCAATGTTGTTTATATGTGCTTTGTGACACCCTTACTACTCCAACACATATATTGTAATAATAAAACTAACAAATAAATTTTCATCTTCGGTAAAAGGGTTCACATAAAAACCTTCACAAATGTTCTTCAATATCCAAAATGATTGAAGATAAAAATTGGAAAGTAAAACTTAAGAGTTTACAAATTATTTTCAAAATAATAGATACAACTCCAATTCTATATAAAAAAATCCATGTTCTAGAGATCCTCTGCCCCGATGTCACAATACCAGAGCATACCCATAATTCAACTATTGACATTCTAGATGTCACTCATAGCTGGATCTTCCTCACCTAAAACATCCACAAATTGTATGGTGAGAAAAGAAAACATCTATATGTAAAGCACATAAGAAAAACACAACATAATCCCATCTTTACTCATTACTTAATAAAATATTCACAAACATTTATATATATCATACTTTATCAATCATGCATCATCTTCACGTCATAACTCGCAATCAAACCAATTCATCACAAATCTTGCAATTAACATTATCATTTTCACATCCATAATTCACACAAATCTTACAATTAACATTATTCCAAGGCCATGTCACAACTGACATAAGTGATATGGGTTAATTGCCTCACTCATCCCACACTATGCAAGGGTCACGCCCTCCCTGTAGCATCACTTACCCAAGGGCCGTGCCATTCCTGGTTATTGATGTGAGGAACCACAATCACATCACAATCCACACAAATCTTGCAATTAACCCTATGTCAGGGCTGTCATATTTGACATAAGTGATACGTGTTAATTGTCTTACTCATCCCACACCATGCCAGGATCACGCCCTCCCTGTAGCATCACTTACCCAGGGGTTATGCCATCCCTAGTCATTGATGTGAGGAACCACAATCATAATCATATTCACATCCATACAACATCTCATCTGATAGTCAATTCCATATCACATACACAATAGATAAGTCCAACAAAATAAAGGTTTACACACCCCTCAATCAATTCACATCTAGATCATCAATTCTTATCAAGTAATACAACAATAACATTCATAAATTAATATAATAATCAATAGAATTACCAATTTAATATAATCTTAACATAAATGGTAAAACCCCCAATTATTTCAAAACCAAACTCACAGACACTTTTCTACAATTTCGTTCTCTCTCCCAAATCATAATTCTTACAAATTAAATATATATTCATAATTCTAAATACATACAGAATCACATAAGATCGATAATTCTCCAAATAGAAATAATTATAAAATTACTCATAATCCTACGAGTTTCCTCTTCTACCCAATTCCCTCATGTAACTTTGCATAAAAATAATCCTCTTTTCCCCCGTACCTGGATAAACAGTAGCTGAAACTAAAATAGATATCTCCTTGGTCTCCTCCTCTGAGTGCCCCTCGATCTTTAGAGAGTGTAGAAGGAAAAAAAAGAATGTAGAAGAAAGAAGTCAGAAATGAAAGGTGTGCTTTTTGGGAGTGCCAGAGCTCTCCATTTATAGGCATCAAGCGTCGCCAGAATGACCCGTTTCAAATCCGGAACAGCCCGTTCTGGACTCTGACGGCACGTGCAAAATTCACAACCAGAACGGCTCATTCTCAATTAGGGTTATAGGCATTTTTGGTGATTTGGAACGCCCTATTCCAATTTGGGAATGGCCCGTTTCCATCTAAAATTTGTAGACAATTTTTGTATTTTGGAGTGGCCCGTTCCAGTTTGGGAACGACCCGTTCTGGGCTACAAAATCACTCTCATTTTAGTAGTTTGGAACGGCTCGTTCCAATTTGGGAACGGCCCATTCTGGGCTACTAAATCACCCCTATTGGGCCTTTGGGCCCTCAAACAATCTGTGAAAATCGGGCTGTTACATGCTTTATGGGAGAAATCCTAAATTCTAACATGTTTATTGTAAATATATGCCTTTATGATTCTTCTATACTCTATGGATGTTAATTGTGTTATTTGTATCATGAATTGCATCTTAAGTTGATTGATTGTGAATCTATGAGTTCCCATAGTTCTTGTAGAAGACCATTCATTTATAAAGCATGTTGAAGATTGATAAAAATTGGTAGTATTTGGTATAACAATGTTTATTTGTGTAATTGGTGACTTAATTGTGTAGAATTAGGCTTTAATTGAGATTTTTACTAATTGGAATATTAGTTTTAGGGATTAGGCGAACTTGTGCGATTTTTGCACTTTCTATAGATTATGTTGAAACTAGTATGCATTAGTGCAAAAAAACAATTTTAATATCCTATAACTGATCTTAAATCCTGAACAATGGCATAATTGAAATTAAAGGAGACACTTATAAAATTGATTGTTATATAAATGATTTTAAAGGCTCTATCAATTTTTGAAGTCTCTTTTAAAATCAGTTATATAACAATCGATTTTAAAAGCCCTTATAAGAGCATCTTTCTAAGTCGATTATCATACAACCACTTTTGAAATGCCACTTTTAAAATTGATTATTCAAATAACTGATTTTAAAAGAACTTTTTGAAATCGGGTTTATAATAACCAATTTATAAAGAATTAAAATGGCTACCTTTATGTTTCACCTTCTCACTCTACGTTTTTTGTAACCTTTTAAGGGATTTTATGTTTTCCAGTTGGTATAAGCAAAGTCTGTTTTATGTTTTTTTGTATGTTATACATATATTTATTGCATGAATATCCAATAATTATTTGTATGATGACCCTAGGCTAGTAGATTATTTATATTTTTGATGTGTTATAGTTGTGTTATACCAAGTGTAATGACCTATCAAGACTTTTATGGTATCAAAGTCGATCAAGACTCTTTGGGATACTTTATGGGGGTGATTCAAGCTTTTATTGTTATGTTGTTGAAGTTGCGTTGTGTTGTATGTGTTAACTTATGGTTTGCTTTGATCTTAGTATATGATGGTTGGTAGACCTCCTAGATATCCAAATCCACCCTAAACTGATGGAGCCTAGATAGTAAAGGAGATAAAAATGATGGCAACTACTGTGAATCAACAAAATGTTACTATGACTTAGCAACAAACCCCTAATATGCAACAATAAACAATATTGGCTCAACAACAATGAGCTATCTTGGATCAAATGGAGGTTAACAGGGCTATAGTAAAGGTAGTGAGGATAGTTGTTGCATAAGAGTATTTTGGACTGGCGAAGTTAAGAAAGGAGAATCCCACTCTATTATATGGCAATGCTAGTCTAGAGTTGGCACACCAATGGATTAGTTATATGGAGAAAATCTTTAGGAATATAAATTTCCTTGAGGATAAGAAAGTGACTTATGTGGTGTTCATGTTGAATGATGAAGTTGAATATTGATGGAATGGTACCCCACAAATGATGGAAGCTAGAAGGGAAGCTATGGTTGGAAAACTTTGAAGGGGTTGAGTTCCTAAGATCATGTCAAGGGAATATGTTAGTATAATAGTATGCTGGCAAGTTTGAACACTTGGCCAGATACTACCCTAATAAGGCTGCATCTGAGGCTTAGAGATGTAAGAAACTTAGTGAGGGTTTGAGGCATGATTTGTAAAATACTCATCAGACAAAACATAAGACACAATTTGATAAAAAGACAAGGTGCCATCAAATGAAACATATAATTTGTCTTTATAAAGTCTTAAATGCCTATCATTAATAATGACTAACGACTACTTGTTGCATGTCTGAGTGATTCCTCAATAGATCAAACTAAGAAAGCTCTTTGGAACTCATAAATCTGTAAAAAAAAATTAAGTCATGCTTTGCACTAGAACCAAGGACAAACAGATCTCTAAAATCACGAAGGAAGTCGCAAAAGTGTATGCAAAAGTTGCTCCTCACTAACATACGCTACAAATAATTCATTTGGTATCCTAAATATGATAAGTAGCCTCCTTGATCAGATAAGAAGTGATTATTTGGTGAAATGCGTTTAATGCATCAATGGACACTTTTCACCTTAAGGAATCTGTAATGAAGACAGACAAAGCAAACTTCCGAGGAACCCACAAGATTTTGCAACGATCATCTTCATTCGAGTTACCACATAAAAAGCTTCATGATTAGAAAGACAAGAAAAAGAAAAATATAAAAATCTTTTTGTAAGTATTTGCACTACACATATTCTTTCTATAAAGCCTTTTGTACTTAATTTGTTATATCACATATTGATAAGAAGACGAAACTACCTTGTAAACCTTAATAACTCTAAGCTATTGGGTTTAAGCCTAGAGATGTTTTTTTTGTAAAATAATACTTTTTGTTTGAGCCTACAAAGGCTTGATTGTAAAAAGAAATACTCAGTGTGAAAACCTATAGAGACTTTGTGTGAAAATAATACTTGGGTAGATTGTTTGAAAAGACAATTCAAAGAATACTTAGATTTGATCTAGAAGTGATTTGTTAAAAGAATACTTGTATCTTATTTAAGATAATGAAACTCAATTTGATTGGATTAAGAGTTGGATGTAGTCTTAGTGGTTGAGACAAACAAATATAAAAATATCATGTTTTATCTGCTCTCTCTTCAACACTATTAACTATTAGCATTGCTACTTTACTACTTGAAAAAGTGAGTTTTCAATTAACACTATTCAACTTCCCTTCTACTATTTATCTTTTCTCCATAGTTTGGTGTCAAAGCTCAGTCTTTGACAAGGTTGAGTATCTAACCATACTAAAGGAAAATGATTCGTTATGGGAAGTGGTGAAGATCAGTACCTACTAGAAGGAGGTTTTCTTACAAGGCCTCTAACCTCTAATGAAAAAGACTACCTGTATTGGAATGATAAAATAGAGATGTTGATTAAATTCCACCCAATACCACCTTTGGAAGATCATCACTCAAGGTGATGTAGCTATTGTGACACCCTTACTACCCTAACACATATATTGTAATAATGAAAACTTAACAAAAACAATTTTCAATTTCGGTAAAAGGGTTCACATGAGAATCTTCAAAATTGTTCTTCAATAACCACAACGATAAAAATGAAACGTGAGAGTTTACAAATGATTTTCAAAAATAATATTTACAATTCTAATTCCATATAACAATCTATGTCCTAAAGAAAATCCTCTGTCCCGATATCACAATATCAGAGCATAACCACAACTCAACCGTTAGCATTCTAGATGTCACTCGTAGCCGGATCTTCCTCACCTAAAATATCCACAAATCGCACGGTGAGAAAAGAAAACATCTATATATATAGCACATAAGAAAACACAACATATTATCTCATTATAACTTAATATTCATAAACATTTCAACATATCGTATTTCAATCAATCATACATCATCATCACGTCATAATTCTCAATCACACCAATCATCACAAATCTTGCACTTCACACTATGCCAAGGTCACGCTACCCATTTAACAATCTCAGGCCGTGCTCACCCCTGATATAACACTGTGCCAAGGTCACGTTATCCCTATCCCAGGGCTGTGCTCACCCTTGACATGTTAACCAAGGTCACGATACCCACGTAACAATCCAGAGCTGTGCTCACCCCTGATATAACACTGTGCCAAGGTCACGTTATCCCTATTCCAGGGCCGTGCTCACCCCTGACATGTTAACCAAGGTCACGATACTCATGTAACAATCCAGAGCCGTGCTCACCCCTGATATAACACTGTGCCAAGGTCACGTTATCCCTAACCTAGGGCCGTGCTCACCCCTGACATGTTAACCAAGGTCACGATACTCATGTAACAATCTCGGGTCGTGCTCACCCCTGGTCATAGGTGTGAAGAACCACAATCACATCTCATTCACATTCACATCCACATCCACATCCACATACACATCCACATACACATCCACATCCACATCCACATCCACATCCACATCCACATCCACATCCACATCTCAATTCCACAATACACACACAATCCACACAAAATGGTGATTCACATACCCCTCAAGTAATTCATCATCTAGATCATCAAATAATATAACAATAACATTCATAAACTAATATAACAAACAACAGAATTATCAATTTAATATAATTTTAACGTAAACAGTAAAATCCCCAATTGTTCCAAAACCTAACTCACAGGCACTTTTCTACAATTTCGTTCTCCCTCTCAGATCATCACTCTTACAAATTATTAGCATATCTATAATCCTCAACACATACAGAATCTAATGGGATCCTCAATTTCTCAAACAGAAATCATCCAATTTTTCACAACCTAACTTACAGCCACTTTTCTATAATTTCGTTCTCTCTCCCAGAGCATCATTTTTACAAGTTAAACATATATTCGTAATCCTAAATATATACAGAATCACATAAGATAATTAATCCTCCAAACAGAAACAATTATAAAATTATTCATAACCCTAAGGGCTCTTCCTCTACCCAATTCCCTCATGTAACTCTACATATAAATAATCTCCTTTTCTCCCGTACCTGGATAAATAGGAACTCGGGCAGAACTTCCTCCTCTTTTTCCTTAAACAAGGATCGGAACTAAATCTGGGACAGAACCTCATCCTCTGAGTTCCTCTTGGTCTTCAGAGAGAAGAAGAGGAACGAAAGAGAGAACAGAAGAGAAGAGAGAGTGAGAATGAGAGGTGTGTAGAAATGAGAGGATTTGAGGCCTATTTATAGGATTTTTCGCCCACCTACCACTACGGCCCGTTCCAAAATCGGAACGGCCCATTCTGGGCCCTTCAAACCTATGCAAATTTTTGAACTGGAACGGCCCGTTCCAAAACCAGAACGGCCCGTTCCCAATCCCAGCAGAACGGCCCGTTCTCCCTCTGGAACGACCCGTTCTCCAAACCGGAACGGCCCGTTCTCCCTCCAGAACGGCCCGTTCTGATTCTCAAATTTTGGGCCTTTAACTTATTCCAGAACGGCCCGTTTCACTTTTGAAACGGCCTGTTCTGGGCAACGAATTGGGCCTACGGCCCATTGAAAATTGGGCTGTTACAGCTATTACCAAGCTTGAGAGCCAATATACTTAGGATGACAATAACATTCTACAACTCAATACAAAAGCCAAATGTATTATGGTGTCCTCCTTGTCTATAAATAAATATAACAAGTTCTACAGTTTCTCAATGGTTAAGGAAATGTGGGAAGCCATCAAGGTAATTCATGAGGGTACTAAGGATGTCAGACTCAAATGAGTTGTCACCCTTTAGAGACACTGTGAGTTGTTTGCCATGAAGGAGAATAAGATCATTGAAGAAATGTTTGGAAGATTCCAAACAATTCTAAATGGGTTAGAATCCTTGGGAACTGAGTTTTCAAAAGCTTAGAACACTCTCAAAATCTTGGATAGTCTTCCAAAGGTCTAGGAGCCTAAAGCCACAACAATTTCAGAAGTGGTCTACGAGTTCATGAAGTTCAATTGAATAATAGAAACCATCTTAAAGTTAATGAATCTGTTACTTTGAGAAATGGTGAAACCAACAAGAGAAAAGATAAAAAGAAGGCTTTGAATGTTGAGTCTAAGTCCAACAACTTAGGTGATAGTTCTAAGAACTCGACAGATGATGAGATACCTCTCATATCTACAAAGTTCAAAGATATGTTGAAAAAGAAGGGAAGACTAAGGAGTTTTCACAAAAAGAAGGATAGGTTCCAAAAACCTTATCAGAACGATAATAAAGAGGTCATCTACTATGAGTGTAAGAAGCCTAGACATATGAAGGTTGAATGTCCTACACTTAGAAAGTGATGGACCAATAAAAGGAAGGGCAAGAAAAGCTTAATGGTCACTTAGAAAGATCTCAACAACAGTAGTAGTAGAAGTTCAGATGATGAGAAAGTCAACATCTTCCCACTTTTATATTTTTGTAAAAACTAATTTATTTTATTTTTTGATATAAATACATTTTTATTTTATCACTATAACTTCTTTGTAAGACCATAATTTTTTATTCTTTTTTTCCTATAAATTTCACTTTATGTTTACTCACACCCTTTTTAATTTCATTGAAGTTTTGTATTCACTACAATAAAATTGATTATTACTGACAATTATTTAGTGGCAATAAATTAATTGCCTTTATTTTATTATTTAATAAAAATATTAATGACTAATATATAATGATCACTAAAAATGTATTTATATTTCACCAAAATTTACTATTAGAGACAATTATTTATTTGAAAAAATTTAAGTCCCACATTGACTAGAAATAAGATAATTAAATAGTATATAAATGGATAATAACTCTCACCTTACAAGTTTGTTTTGTAGGGTTAAGTTAGACCTATAACTTACTATTCTAAGTTAGTATCAGATTACTCACCATTACCAAACTCAATAGTTCTAAACTTGAGGGGGTGTATTGGGAAAAATCTAAATCCCACATCGAATATTGATAAAATAATTAATTAGGAGATAAGACAATTAAAAAATATATAAGTAAAAGACAATCCTCATCTTACAAGTCCAACATCGAGTAGAAAGTAAAAAATGTCACAAAAAGTTATACACTTTTTTCGACTAATATAAAGATTTTTACCGGCATTCAAAATAATTGCCACTAAATATTTTAGCGACACTGCATACAATGACTATTGTAGAAATGCCGCTAAAAAATTTTGTAGCAATTTTTATTACCACTAAAAACTATATTAAATGTTACTAAAAATCTATCACTAAAAATCTATTTTGTTGTAGTGAATGATTGTTATAAAATTATATCAATGGTAACTAGTTAACTACATAAAACCTAAATCTTGAAGAGGTAAATAGTTACTGTCTACCAAGTTAAAGAATACACTTTCTGTTTTTTTATCATTAAAATGATATATAGAGAATGATACTCCAAAATTATCAGACAAAAATTAATAACATAGATGTCAGGCAAAAAGTTCATAGATGGAGAATAGAATTTTTTCTTTGTGAAATGGACAAATATATTTGGATTGCTATATCTAGTCTTAACTTCCGTGGATGCCTATTAGTATTAAACTATCCGTGACACTGATTTAAGTAGAGCGGTCAAAGTGGGCCGGGACCTGTGGACCAACCTGGCCCACCTTAGAAACGGGCCGGGCCGGGCAAAAAAAAAATTGAAGTTTTATAGTATGTGAGTATATCTCAACCCGGCCCATCCGGGCTAAATCCGTGGTGGGCCGGATAGCCCACCAACCCATTTTTTTTATAATAAAAATTTAAGTATGATTTGTAGTTAATTTTGTATGATGGGATATTGAAAATTTTTATTTTAAACTTTTATTATGATTTGTATTTAATTTTGTATGATGAATTATGACTTATGACTATTAATGATGTTAATTTTATGACTATTATAATTTATAATTAATTTAAAGTTTTGAATTTTGTTGATAATTTTTTTTTTAATTTTTGGTGGGCTGGTGGGCTGGCCCGTATAACCCACCAACCCGTGCCGGGCCGGGCTAAATTTTTTTTGAAAAAATTAAAAATAGACCGAGTTGGATTGCCTCGTTTTTAAAGTGGGTCAAGGTAAGCTGGCCCGTTTTGACAGCTCTAAATCTAAGTTTGAATATAGTTATATCATGTTAAAACTTACTTTTAATATGACATAACAAGTAATTGATATCCCCTCACAAAAAAAAAAACAAGTAATTGATATGATTTTTTTTATTTTAACAAAATATATTTATTTAGATTTTTAGAGCGTTATAGAACTTTGGTGGGTCAAATGTTTTATCATAGAATCAAATTTAATCTCCGCTGAACATTTGTTTTTTTGGTTAATACAAAGGTTTGACACGATAACCTCTTGATGTATCACATTATCCGAGATAGGATTTGTCCTATCTACTATGCTAAGAAACTATACGTTATACTCACAGTAATAACTAATAAAAAGTACAATTAAAGCCTCTCAATAGTTTCTTCCATAACATAAAAAGGGATTCACGTCCTTTAAATACAACATTATGGCTTATTGGGAATCCTTGGTAGTTAGTTGATTCTCTGAATGTTAATAAAACTAGCCAGTACACTAAACTGGGCCACATCCTAAAACTTAATTAAAATCTAATAACCAAGTGGGGGTCTTCCTTAGAAGTTTGGGCCTCTGTCCTTGTTCCTCTACTAAAGTTGGGTTGGGCTTATCAATACAAGCCACTTTAGATTCGGCTTTGTCCTCAAAGTGGTTGAAAGGTTCTAGAGGTGTTTTGGGAAAAGCTTCTAGAGTAATAAATGGCTTAGTTAGGTGGCTAAGTTTTGAATTTGGATGGCTTAGATGAGAGATTAGTGGGTGAGGCACCGATCAAAACAGGACCAATGGTTGGGAGTGTTGAAGGCATGGTTTGCAAGACTAAGTGTTTAGATATAAATTAGAAATGTATTCGAAAGTTTCTCTGAAAAAATAAAAAATACTTTTTGATAAAGAAATTTATAAAAATATTTCTAAACTTGTATTTAAACATATTTTAAGTGTAACCCTAAGCGTGTGATTCAGCGGTAGGGGTTGATCTACGCTTAAACAAGGTCAGGGTTCGAATCCTGTATTGTGTATGCAGTCACGTTAAATTTTGGGGCCAGCTATTCCACTTTTTGAGGTACCTCCAACAAAGCGAGAAGATTAGTCACTGCTATCGGCAGTGGATACTCTAAGAACGAAAAAAATATATATACTCTAAGTAATTGTTAGTTTTAAACCCTAAACATACTCTAAGTGCGAGTGGGATCCATATGGGTGACTTAGTGGAGTAGTTAGTGTGGATGTTGGAAGTCATTGAACAGTCGTGGGTGAACAAGAGTGGCGGCGCTGGATGGATTGTTGGCGGTAAGGCTGGAGGCGTGGCCAAACCTAGTTGTTAGGTAGAAAAAAGGTGATATCGATGTGTTTCTAGCTTTGTTGTAAAATTTAGACAAATCGGGCGAATTAAGAACTTTCATAGCTTATCACTCTTAAAGAATCAAAATATTGGACTGTGAAATGACCGGTCAAGAATTAGATGAATCGATTAAAAATTGGTCAAGAATTGATTAAAAAAATTAGGTTGAATTGGTCCTTTTAAAAAATATATTTTTTAAAAAAATTATTTAAAATATTTTATGATAAATAAATAAATATATTGAATAAAAATTATAAATTTGAATAAATTATATTATTTATTATTATTTTTAAATAATTTTCTTATAAAGATATAATTTAGTCATTTGTATTAATTTATAATCATTTATATCATGATATTTTATATTTTACATTATATTAATTTGAGATTTTTCTGCTCGAAATATAAAATTAATATATATTGTTATATTTTATTAAAATTTTAATTTTAATATTATATTTAGAGTTTTACATGTACCTTAAAAAATAAAATTATATAAAATGATGTTTTATTTTAATTTTAATATTATAATAAAATTATGATATTATGTTAATATATTATTTAAATGTTATTATTATTTTATTAATATCAGTTGAATACTGTTTAATCACGATTAAACCATTGAATTTTGAACTAATGTCTTGACCGGTTCGATGACTGATCTAGTTTTAACGACATTACTTTAGTTAACCTAAGTTTGTATGAATTGCTAAGTGTGGTTGAGGTTTTGTTTTAACTGTTTCATAACTAATTTGTTTAGGGGAGATTATTGTAGTAGATGATTGACGTCACGAGCAAACTACTTAGAGCATTAAACAAAAAGTCAAATGTAGTTCCATGAGACATGTGATGACATTGATTGTAAGGATTTATTCACTCTATTCATGCAAGCCCTAAAGATACAATAGGGACTTAAAATATTTTATTTGGTAAACAACTCAGTTAAGACTTGTCAATGTAGTTTTAAAAAATAATTAGTTAAATAAATTATAATATTAATAATTAAAAAAAACCAATAAAATCTACACTACAAAAAAAATTTATTATATACTGATACACATCCCATAATGACATAATATTTGTCGCTAAAAACTATTTATATCTATTCTATAGATACAATATATGTCAGTATATTGTTCAAATGTGTAAGTATAGGTTATAATGACACGTTAAATCTCATTTAAAATCAATACCAAAATTGTATATAACTATATGTTAAATAGATTTATACCTGTTATATATGTCATTGTATGTAACATTTCTTGTAGAATTAATTTAATTTAATCAAAAATTAAAATATTTTCAATGCTCATAATCCCACGTGTAGGGAGAAAATTGAAAGATTTGCATTGCAACAAGCCTACAAAGTTCATCCTCATGCACGTCCATGACCCCATGAACGATTTCTTATTGCTTTGCTAAGTGTTAAAAACACTTTATTACATAAACACATATACTCTACTTGTTCCAAGCAATGTGAGACTCTTTCTTTGGAAATACTTCATATTCACAACAATCTCTCACAAATTTCAAAAGAATGAAAATATTTTATTTTGTAAAAGAAAAAAAATATAAAGAAAGATAGAAAATGGGTTCTCGTATAGGTTGTAATGTGTCAAACCTGGTGTAGTAAACTATATGAATCAATAACACGTACATTAGCGAACTACCAATCATATTACACCTTCACAATCCTTGTTGTTGACATTGTTTTGTGCTACTAGGCCATGTGTCTGTCTAATATTCATGAGTGCTCAAGAGATCTCCTGAGAATCTTGTGCAAGTGATCTCATTTGACATTCATATAGGTGATTTCATCAAGTGTATGTCGAAACCATACACCACCCATAAAGGACATGAAGTTCATTAAAAGTTTTATAAAATGTCAAGCTTTCTCATTTAAAACTTAACTATAAAACTTATCTTCGTATTAATGCAACTATAGCATTTTCTCACATCATAGGAAGAGACTAATAATAAAATTGATTTAAAATAAATTTAGTGCTAACAGAACTAATAAGAGACTTGTTTTTACTCATATGAACTTTATTCATAAGATCTCCAATCGCAAAGGTTGGGTTACCATCATGTTAAGTTAGACGAAACAACTCCCAGTAAGGTTTTGAATGAGACAAATATAATGTGTATTGTTATTTCTAGCAAGTGTGTTAGTGTTTCAGATAAAGACATAAGTATAGTCAAACTAAAGAATAAAGAATATACATGTATTACCGTCTACACCAGAACCAAGAGATATAAGCTAAGCATCGGATAAAGGCTGATCAAAAGAAGGAAATATATTAGACGAAGACACCCACAAACGCAGACACAAAGGAAATAAAGGACAAGAGCATGAGAAACCAAGATGAAGGGCAAAAGCTAACAAGACGTCAGATGAGGAGATCAAACGATCAAACGAAATCAAGCCCAGCACAAGAAGGAAAATAATGAAGCCTCAGATGATACAAGACCATGGACGATGATAGCTGACTAGACGGAGAGTCAAATACACAGACAAAAACCAAGAAGGCTGGATTGCGTCTGAAGTCACAACGAGAAAAACTACCTAGCATCCACACTCTCAGAAGAACACATGAAGTCATCAAAATAGAAGAAGAGAGAAGAGCAAAATGGATTAGCGCTTATCCACAAATCAAAGCTGCATGTGTCAGTACACCTACTAGTCAGCAAAGGACAACGCCTTTGTAGCTACAATACTAGGGAAGTACAGAGATATTTAGGTCATGATTAATGTCAGATATAGAAGCAAACAAACGGTACAAAAGACTTCGTGAAACGCAGATTCAGCAAGCAAACATTTAATGCAATATCAGACTCATTAAATGCAAGAATCCACGAAGCTTGTGCAAACTAAATAAGAGAATTAGATGATGGATAGTCAAGCATCAAAACTAGGTTTGCTCACGGACAGAAGAACACTCAACAAACACCAGATGAGGATTACTACCAGAAAGAGACATTGGAGTATCAGAAGAAAAGCCAAAGCGAGACCGAACCTGGAACAAGAAAAGCTGTGGCGAACATTAGATGAAGCCAGATGATCAACTTTGTTAAAAGAACAGTTAAGGCAAGGCACATCATGAGAACCAGACAATTCAAGCTAATTGAATAGACAAAGTACAAAATGTGGACCAGATGACTATGAGTCTAATATCAGATAGATGTGTGTCAAGAACAACCTCTAGTGCAAAATGAAGAAATGGACCAAGCATGAGACAACAATAAGAAGGAAGTCAACTATGCATCAGACGAAGGACAACACAGGCAAAAAGACACTCCAGATGGAAACAATGTCTGTCTATTCACATTGTTGACCAGAACAAAGAAAAGTCAAAGCATTAAACTCAGACGCTGAGATGAAGGTCAAGATTGAGATGCACAGAATCAATAGACGAAGACGAAGACTGCCACGCAAGCAATTAAAGAATTAAGTCTCAAGAGACAAACCAAGACATCATCTACGATCACACAAAAGCTCTCAACGTAAAACGCGTGATCTAAATGAAGAAATGAAAAAGAAGAGAAGCACAAAAAAACAAAAGCATGCATGTGTCAGAAAAAGTGCGTTACTTTTTGTAATAAGGACAACGACTATGTTGCTGCATGACCAGAAAAAGACAAAGCAATTCCTAGGTCTCAGATAAAGTCAAACACTACTGCCAACAGGATAGAGAAGAATACACGCAAGGTCTAAAAATAGGAAGTAACATTTAATGCAAGATCAAATGCATTAAATGAAAGGATCAAACTAGTCATGAATGATTATATCAACTTCAACGGACATATGCAACAAGAAAATTTTACAAGCCTATAAGTATACAATAACCTCAAACCGAAAAAGGTTGGCAAGGAGTAACGAAAGAATGACTATAGGCATTGCCCTGGGCTTTTAGCATTAAGCACCAAAAGTAATATCAAGCCCAAGAGAAAAATAGAGAAATCAGAGATCGATTCTTCATAGTCAAATTTATAATGTATCATTGTATTCATCTTTGTAGTCTAAGGTGTTCCAAGTGTATCTTAGGAAGGCAACCTTAGTGAGTGTTGTAACCTTATGTATCCTCTTTGTAAAGAGTAACCCACACACTTAGAATCTCTGTAGGACTAAGGTAGTGAAACCTTAGAGAGTGTAGATAATATATGTATCCTCTCTATGAGAGTAACCCAAACACTCAAACCTGATTATAAGTCTATCATGTGTAAAGCCTGAAGAGGTTAGGGAAGAATACTTGTAGAGTCTGGAAAGGCTAGTCAAAGAATACTCACTACGAGCTTGAAAAAGGCTGATTAAAGAATACTAGAACTGGTGAGTGAAGCTAGTGGGCTAGGAGCGATCGAGAATACTTGGACCAGGAGTGGTTCTGACCTGGGTGGTCCATAATACTCACTACTAGCCAGAAGTGGCTGATAAGAATATACTAGTGATGGTGAGTGAAGCTGGCAGGCCAGGAGTGGTCGAGAATACTTGAGAAACTAGAAGTGGTTTAAGAATACTAGAGCTGGTGACCAGGAGTGGCCGTGACTTGGGTGGTCTAGAATACTCGTGACCAGGAGTGGTCGTGACCTGGGTGGTTTATAATACTCATTGTACTTCATCTCATATCTAATGGAACCCTTTAGTTGAAGGAGACTGGACGTAGCTTAGTTGAGCGAACTAGTATAAAAATGATTGCATTATTTTATTTATATTTTAGATGCAAACTCTTCTTAATTGACAAATCATGTTAAAAACTTCTTCTACTGTCTATTCTTCATTAAAACCATTTTTCAGAAAAAGACGCAAATTTTGTTTAACAAATATATTACACTAAAAAAATTTATCTACTACTTATCCTTAAATGAAACTATCTTGAAAAGGAAAATGCAAGAACTTTAATTATTATTATATAAACCATTTTCCTCAGCAGATGATAAATCTTTTAGACGCAATGACCTTGTATTAAGCAAACTCTGCATAACTTTCTGGTATCTAAAAGTGCATTGGACGAAGAACATTCTTGTTTGTTTTCAACTAACTTAAGTCTCATTCCTATTGATGTTTCATTATCAATTTTCTTCCTAGGGGTTTCGTCAAAGGGTTTGCTAAGTTTCCTTCTAACTTCACATAACTATCGGAAATTGTTTCATCCTTTAGCAACTGGTTTATTACATTATGTCTTTGTTGTATATGTCTATTTTCCCATTGTAATATTTATTCTTAGTTGTAGTTATTGTCGATTGGCTATCACAATTATTGACACTAATGAGGTTGGTTTCATTCTTAGAGGAGTGTTTGCCAAGAAGCTTTTCAACCACTTAGCCTTAATACCAACCATCTCTAGTGCTATGAACTTTGACTCCATAGTTGATATAACAACAATTGATTGCTTGACTAATCTCCATTCAATTGCACCACCACCAAGTGTAAACACATAGTCATTAGTAGATTTTGTTTCATATGAATCAAAGATCTAGTTAGCATCACTATACCTTTCTAGTACAATGGGAAATCCACTATACTCAATACCATAATCCATGGTACCTCTCAAGTATCTTATGAGTCTCGCAAGTGCTTCCCAATGGAACTAGTTAGGGCTATGGATATATCTACTTAGTCTACCTACTGCATATGTAATATCAAGTTTAGAAAAATTCATCAAATGTAGCAAAATCCCTATAATTTAGGCATACTAAGATTGAGAAAAAGAATTTCCTTTATTCTTCTTTAGTTGAGAGTTAACATTGTAAAGGGTAGTCACAAACCTATAGTCATAATAATCAAACTTCTTAAGAAGTTTCTCTACTAATGCCCTTGGGATAGTAGCACACTATCACCCTTTCTTACAACTTTAACTCTTAAAATTACACTTGCTTCACTGTCGCAACCCAAAAATTTTCGACCTCGCGACCTATGGTTTAAACATCCTTTTAAAGATCTCATCAATTAAGGAATGCCCAGAACCAGACTAATCCTTAATTAATGGTTTTGAAAAATAAGTTCATGGAGTTGCCATAAATGTTTTACTCAAAACATTGGAAAAAGAAAAGGTTTTAAAAATCCAATAATGGCCTTGATAACCAAAATTGGGTTCGGGGGTCGGTTACGTGTAAGGAAGGTATTAAGCACCCCTACAGCGCCCTCAATCGGTACCTTATGATGAAGTTAACGTGATAAGAATTAATAAATTTAATATTAGATCTCCTTTATTAATATTTATTTACACTCTATAAATTTAAATTACACAATTGATCCTAAAATGTCTACATGATTGCTTTTATTATAACAATATTTAAGATGAGGGAATAGAGAAAAAGAGAAGAGAATTAAGTGAAATACCTCTTAAACGAGCTTTATTGAATCTTCAAATATAGGGATCATTTAGGTGCTTTGTGGCAATCTTTCACACTACAATGTTCCTCACAAAAATATCAAGAAATACAAAAAAGAGAGAAAGAGAGAAATTTCAAGCTTTAAGGAGTCTTGGACGAGATTTTGTGGCCTTGAGAACTGTGCCCGAGTATGCTATTTATAGACATCAAAAAGTTGCCAAAACGGCCTGTTCCAAAATCGAAACGACTCGTTCTAGACCCGATCGTTCTATGTTAATTTTGTAACTGGAACGATCCATTCTTAAACTAGAGCGACCCGTTCCAGAGATGAGTTTAACACATAACTGACTAGGCTGGAACAACCGTTCTAAACAAGGGTTTTTAGGCCTTTTTAATAACTTAGAACGACTCATTTCAACTAAGGTTTTAGCCATTTTTTAGGAGCTTGGAATGGCCCGTTCTAGTTTAGGAACGACCCGTTCCAAACTAGGGTTTTATTCCCTTTTAGGAACTTGGAACAGCTCATTCTAAATTGGGAACGGCCCGTTCCGATTTTTGCAACAGCCCATTCCTGGCTATTAAAACTAGCTTGTTTGGGCTTTTAGGCCTTCTAATGTCATGTCCTGTTATTTCCATGCTTGGGAGCTCCATTTCTTTGATGATAAATGTCTATTTCATTACATTTATTGGTCCGGAAAAAATTGGGTGTCTACAGCTGCACCTTTTTACTTGTCCTTTGGAATAACTATGTGTTGCTTTTCCAAAGGCAAGTAAAGACGTAGACATTTTGTCCGGGTCTTCTCTTCGTCTCTTTGGTGTTGGCACTTTTGCGTTGTTTCCCTTAGATAGGTGTATTTGCTTGTATCCTCAACCTTTAGAGCAGTTGAGTGTTGGTTGCGTACTCTATTGGGTAACAAGGTTGACAAACTGTACACCTGATCTTCAGTCTTCGAGTAGAAGCTCCATTGTTTCTCTTGTGATAATGTGTTCCTTTATTTGTAGCTTGTTGAAGAGGGAGTATTTTCGTAGCTCAGCCTCTCCAGGATGGACTGATATTTTAAGGCTTCAGCCGGCCCAATGCTAGTTCTAGGGTCTAGCAACCCTCTCTGTTGTTGTATTATTTTCATAGCCCAGCCACTCCAGGCTGGACTGATATTTTAAAGCTTCAACCAGCCCCTACTAGTTCTAAGGTTTGGTAACCCTCTTTGTTGTTGTAGTATTTTCGTAGCTCAGCCTCTCCAGGATGGACTGATATTTTAAGGCTTCAGCCGACCCATGCTAGTTCTAAGGTCTGGTAACCCTCTTTGTTGTTGTAGTATTTTTGTAGCTCAGCCTCTCCAAGCTGGATTGATATTTTAAGGCTTCAGCTGGTCCAACTAGTTCTAAGGTCTGGTAACCCTCTTTATTGTTGTAATATTTTCGTAGCTCAACCTCTCCAGGATGGACTGATATTTTAAGGCTTCAGCCGAACCATACTAGTTCTAAGGTCTAGTAACCCTCTTTGTTGTTGTAATATTTTTGTAGCTCAGCCTCTCCAGGATGGACTGATATTTTAAGGCTTCAGTCGGCTCAATGCTAGTTCTAGGATCTAGCAACCCTCTCTATTGTTGTAGTATTTTTGTAGCTCAGCCTCTCCAGGCTGGACTGATATTTTAAGGCTTTAGCCGGCCCCATGCTAGTTTTAGGGTCTAACAACCCTCTCTATTGTTGTAGTATTTTCATAGCTCAGACTCTCTAGGCTTGACTGATATTTTAAGGCTTCAACCAGCCTAACTAGTTCTAAGGTCTGGTAACCCTCTTTGTTGTTGTCGTATTTTCGTAGCTTAGCTTCTCCAAGCTGGACTGATATTTGAAGGCTTCAGCCGGCCCTTGCTAGTTCTAAGGTCTGGTAACCCTCTTTGTTATTGTAGTATTTTCGTAGCTCAGACTTTCCAGGCTGGACTGATATTTTAAGGCTTCAGCCGACCCATGCTAGTTCTAAGGTCTGGTAACCCTCTTTGTTGTTGTACTTGATGTTTTCTCACTAGTGTTGTGGGATGAAAGACTGCCCCTAGGTGGATGAGCAGGAGATGTTTGATGTGCCCCTGTGTTGGTGGGCAGAGCAGTGGATGGCTGGCAGGGATTCTAATGCTGCCCCCTGCCACAATGAGTATTGTGATGCCTCTCCAGGCGCCTTCATGTGGTAGGTTTTTTTTGAATTTTATATCTTTGTTTAGGTTCGACTTTTTCATATTTGAAGCTTGCCTTTTTTTGCTATTTTTCTAAATGCTTCGGCTTTTTTAACATGTACGAAGCTCGCCTTTTTTTGTTTTATTTTTTGTTGTCATCATTGATGGAGGGATCCCATCCCATGATGATGTTATTTGCTGAATCTTTATTGATGAGTATTATTTTGGAAGCCACTCCTGGCTTTGGTAGGAAAACATTCCTGATCTTGGCATTTTCGTGGATCTTCCATCATTCGATTGAGGAGTACAACTTGGTCGAAGATAGAATAAGGCTTGGTGGTTTCTTCATGCTTGTGGACTTGATTATTCTTCCTCGTTCGGTTCTATCCCATCTTGCTGTTGACGTGTCTTTCTTTTCTTGGTGGCTATATGAAACCACTTGTATGGAATGCTCTTGTTGGGGCTATGCTTTTTGATATGATCTTGGCTCTTAAGGCACTGTCTAGCTGTTGATCTTTTTTACGAGTGCTTCGGCCTCTTGATTCCTCCGACAAGTGATGGATAAACACACACAAAGAATGCAAGAATGCAAAACAGGAATGGATTGGATTTTTTCAAATTTTTTTAAGTGAACTTATACCCTTTTGTGCACACTTGTGCCATATGCATGTTATGTAATGATGCTTCTATGTTACTTCTCAAAATGCAAATTTATTTTTACTTTCAAGAAATTCATCTATGTGCATTGATCAATGACATGTATTGTTAGCCTTTGGCCTTGTCGAATTCAGTGTTGCTTCTTGAACTTGAGGTTTGTGTAGTTTGGCCCTCTCGCTTATACTGGATATGATATGTTAGCCCTTAGATCAGGTATACCTAGACTCTGTTCTAGGACACCTCCATCTTTTCCTTGTGAGTGTTCACTATGCATATTTCATGTATCTCTTAAATTTATCTTAATGCCATATAGGTCAAGAGGAAAGAAAGGAAAGGGATATATACATATATGTTTTGTAGAAGTTTTGTTAGAAAGGATCTTTTTTTCAAAAATGTTTTTTAGAAGAATGGTTGGTCGAGGTAGGCTAGTGGTTTAGGCTGATGAACAAGCACGCTCAAAGTGAGGAAATCATTTTCTGTGTTAGCTCAGTATTTCCTTCAAAGTTGAGTGATGACTTGGGATTGCATATTGATTAAATGATCTTCCCAAGCCGCCTTTTGATTTTCAGCTCGGGATGTTGCTTTGTCCTAACTTTTTCCTAGGTTACTTGAGATGTGTTCCCTAGCAGACATTTTCTTTTTGATCCTCACTTTTGCCTAGGCTACCCTTTTTTGTTTATGGGTCTCCTAGAAGACCTTGCCCTAATTTTTGTGCTACCCTCTTAGTGGGTTTCTTGTTGGGCTTTTGTCTTTGCAGCATTTGTGATCATTTTTCATTCTTTTATTAAAGGGGGATGCCCTTTGCACTGATTTTGTTTGGACTTTTATCCACAAGTCATGCCAAATTTGATTGATCTTTATGTGTTTCTTATTGCATATTAAGCCATTATTTCTAATGACATCCTTATTTCAAATATACTTGTTCATTTAAGGTTTGTTGACGAGGCTTAGAGTAGATAAAAGGGAGAAGAGAAATGAAGTAGAAAAGTGTATGAGATTAAAATAGGATTTTCAATTTACACGTGCCCATTTAATGTAGTTCGAGGGCCCGGGCATGCCCCGAGTTCGTGATTCATACATAGAGAAGTAGAGGGGCGTTGCCCCTTAGAGAGGCCTAGGTTGTCTGACTGTAGGGCTAGTCCTACACTTACTTGGATGTGGCACTTTAGAAGATCTCGTATAGAGGGAGGTCCTTTGGCTTCTTCTCTCATGAAGGTATTGTCAACCCATATCCTGAGACTTTCCTAAGAAATAGGAATGGGTGGAAGTGATGATAGAGCTTTCCATGGAGTCTTGCTTCTCAAGAAGAACATTCAAGCTAGGAAATCTAGGAAAAATTTAGAGTCAGAAAAAAAAAATCCATCAGAATAAGAGAGAAGTATCATGCCAATTTTCACGGTATCAATTGGGACAAGCCATGGCAGGGCTGAAAAAACTGTGGGCAAAATACATTGAATTATCTCCTCAAGTTTATTGGCGAGCAATCAAGATTATTTAAGTGTAGTACTAGCATTGTTCATCTGGCAAGTGTCACTCACATGATAAATACTTCCCATTGCTACCGTTGTATATATTTGTCATTCTTGTCATACAATGACTTCCTTTGTAAACACATTTTCTTTCTTGAATAAGATTATCTTATTCCCTTGTTGTCAATTCTCCTTGCATTTTATGATAATATATTGAAAGGAAATGCATGTTACATGTCAAAAAATTCAAGGCATTATAAATTATTTTATGAGTTTTAAAAGCCACAGTATGCTTGATAATGTCCTGATAAATGTTACAAAGCACAACCAACAGGATAATGTTTCAACTCATAAGTACTTACAACAGCTTAAGGGTAACCCAAGAGAATAACCGACTATCATTCAAGTTAAAAGTATCCAAAGGCCTCACTCATCCATGATCCTTGGCTGTGTGTCACGATGAGGAATTTATGAAAAATAAAGCAAAAGCAAAAACAAAAAGGGAAATAAACAAAAGTTTAAGTCTTGAAAGTTATGTCTCATAACATTTTGCATCATATCACCATTGCATCACATTTCATTTGCATCTCTTGCTTCCTAGAACTTATGACGTAGATTTTTTAGGCTAAGCACTTACTTCACATATGACTTTCTATTTAAGTCCAGTACTTACCTGGCACAAGTTATATTTTTCTTTTGTATAAGCCCAATATCTACCTGGCACAAGTTGCATTTTTCTTTTGTATAAGCCTAGTATCTACCTGACACAAGTTATATTTTTCTTTTGTATAAGCCTAGTATCTACCTGGCACAAGTTACATTTTTCTTTTGTATAAGCCCAGTATCTACCTGGCACAAGTTACATTTTTCTTTTGTATAAGCCCAGTATCTACCTGGAAAAAGTTATATTTTTCTTTTGTATAAGCCCAGTATCTACCTGGAAAAAGTTATATTTTTCTTTTGTATAAGCCCAGTATCTACCTGGCACAAATATTCGGTTGATACAGCACAAGCATTCGACCACTCCAGCATTAACATTCAATCCATCAACATTCAATCAATCCAGCACCAACATTTGATTGAATTGGCACCAACATTCAGTCGATACAACACAAGCATTTGACCACTCCATCATAATCATTTAGCATTAATATTCGGTTGATCAAGCACAAACATTCAACCATTTCAGCATAAGCATTCGGTCGATCCAGCACAAGCATTCGACCACTCCATCAAGCACAAATATTTGGTCGATACAGCATAAGCATTTGACCACTCCAGCATTAACATTCAGTCCATCAACATTCAATCAATCCAGCACCAACATTTGATTGAATTGGCACCAACATTCAGTCGATACATCACAAGCAGTCGACCACTCCATCACAACCATTTAGCATTAATATTCAGTTTATCAAGCACAAGCATTCAACCATTTCAGCATAAGAATTCGGTCGATCCAGCACAAGCATTCGACCACTCCATCAAGCACAAATATTCGGTTGATCAAGCACAAGCATTCAACTACTTCAGCATAAGCATTCGGTCGATCCAACACAAGCATTCGACCACTCCATCAAACATTGACATTCGGTTGATCAAGCACAAGCATTCAACCACTTCAGCATTAGCATTCGGTTGATCAAGCACAAGCATTCAACCCCTCCAACACAAGCATTCAACATTAACATTCGGTTGATCCAGCACTAGTACTTGATGATCCCACCACAACATTCTAGCATTTGACCGTTCAAGCAAAAGCATTGAATCTTTGATGGAACTACTTGGAGAAGGTTGATGTTCTTCAAGTGAATTGTCCAAGACCTTTGAAATTTTGAGGTAAAACTCTTCAATGAAGGAAGAACTTCGTTGAAGAAGCTTCAATGGAGGAGAAGCTTTGGATGTTGTTCGGCCACTCCAAGCTTGATGGAGAAGCTTAAGGAACCTTGCTCAAAGGTGAAGTTCCTTTGAGAGAAAAAAACCTAAGGAGAGTCTCCACGGTTTTGTGACTTAAGAGAAGAGAGAAATCTAAGAGTAAAATCTGAATTCATTCATCAAAAGTGAGGTAATAGGTCAAATTTACAAATATATAGGGAGAGGTAGCTTAGAGAGCAAGCTAACCTTAACGATGGTTTACTAGGAACCATGGTAAGGTTTAGCCTAACCGTCCATGGTTTCTAAAACTTGTAGGGCAAGCTAACCTTGACCATGGTTCACTTAAGAACCATGGTAAGGTCGGCCTAACCTTCCAAGGTTTAGAAACTTGGATGGAAAGCTTCTAAACTTGAAGAAGGAGACTTAGAAATCCTACCAAAGGTGAACAAGGATGCTAGGCGGCCAAGATTCTATTTGCTCACTTGATTTATTTCAAAAATATTTGATTTGGTTTAGTTAAGTTCATCATATGATGATGAGACCTAGCTAAATCAAATCTATGAAAAATTAGGAGCAAAATGAGTCTAATATGTAAAATTTTGCCTAGGCCAAGTTCTGGCCCAATTACTAGTCACACTCTCAAGCATTGCTAAATGCCACCCCTTTTTCCTACTGAAAAAATAGAAAATGAATGTATCAACAAGGGAGGTTAAATGAAGTTAAACTCTCCAAGTAACCCACCCTAAAATAAATATACAATCACTAATTAAAAGCAAGTAAAGTGTCTCACAAATACAAAGGCAAGATTAGACCTATACAAAAGAACTATGTACAAAATATACACAAATAGAACTAGGCCTTCTCTTCATGATAGAGTAGTCCAAGTGAAGAGTACCTTGGGCTTGAGAAGCCCACTAGTCTTCAAGAGGTCCAACTCTTCTTGTATTCTTTTAGCCATAGCTCTAGTGACTGGGCCCTTGACCCATGGTCTATCATCCCCTCCTCTTGAGAAGGAATTGTCCTCAAATTTGTAGGTTCATCTTCCTCATCATAACCTGCAAAAGGAATAAGATCACTAACATTAAAAGTGTTACTTACTCCATAATCACTGGGAAGATCTAACCTGTAGGCATTATTATTGATTCTTTGGAGGACCTGAAAGGGACCATCTCCTCTTGGATTGAGTTTAGACTTCCTTTGAGAAGGAAATCTTTCCTTTCTCAAATGAAGCCAAACCCAATCTCCTTCCTCAAAGATGAGGTTTTTCTTTCCTTTGCTTCTTTCTAAAGCAATTCT
Source organism: Cajanus cajan (assembly GCF_000230855.2). Taxonomy (NCBI): domain Eukaryota; kingdom Viridiplantae; phylum Streptophyta; class Magnoliopsida; order Fabales; family Fabaceae; genus Cajanus; species Cajanus cajan. Next base: position 47,083,972 of record NC_138518.1, on the reverse strand, counting down.
CTCATTTTGTTGTTGTATATGTATTTTAACCTTCTCATGTAATTTCTTCACAAATTCAGCCCTAAATACCCTTCTTTATGAAAATAATGAAAAGAATCTGGTAGGGTTATTAGGTCCAAAGGAGTAAGAGGGTTAAAACCATATACAACCTCAAAAGGTGAGATTTTGGTAGTCTTATGGACTACCCTATTATAAGAAAATTCAATATGGGGCAAGTACTCATCCTAAGACTTATGATTACCTTTAAGGACTGCCCTTAACATTGTAGATTGGGATCTATTAACTACTTCTATTTGCCCATCAGTTTGGGGATGACAAGTAGTAGAGAAAAGTAGTTTAGTTCCTAGCCTACTCCAAAGAGTTTTCTAGAAATGGCTAAGGAACTTAGTGTCCCTATTTGAAACAATGGTTTTGGGTAGACCATGAAGTCTAACCACTTCCTTGAAGAAGAGTCTTGCTATATTGCTTACATCATCTATTTTGTGACAGGGTATAAAATGGGCCATTTTACTAAATCTGTCCACTATCACAAAAATAGAATCCATGCCTCTTTGGGTCTTGGGCAAGCCCAAAATAAAATCTATACGGATATCAACCCATGGAGAGTTAGCAACTGGCAAGGGTGTATAGGAGCCATGAGACATTACTTTAGACTTTTCTTGTAAACAAGCTATACATCTAGAGCAAAACTTCTCAACATCCCTTCTCATATGGGGCCAAAAGAATTTTTCCTTTAAGAAACTTAGAGTCTTTTCAACTCCAAAATGCCCCATGAGACCACCCTCATGACTTTCTTTAACAAGGAGTTTTCTAATAGATCCTTGGGGTAAACATATTCTTCCTTCTTTATACAAGTACCCTTCATAAATATAGAAACCTCCTTGAGGCTTTGCCAAGCATTGGGTATAATTTTCATTAAACTCGAGATCATTAGAATACAATTCCTTAATGTGATCAAATACCAAGATTTGAGATCCAAGGGAGACTAACAAAGTGTGTTTCCTAGAAAGGGCATCAGCCACAACATTATTTTTCCCTTTCTTGTATTTGATCACATATGAGAATTGTTCCAAGAATTCTACCCATTTAGCATGCCTTTTATTTAATTTTCCTTGGCCCCTCAAATATTTAAGTGACTCATGGTCACTATGAATGACAAACTCTTTGGGAATAAGATAGTGTTCCCAAGTTTGAAGGGCCCTAACCAAAGCATAGAGCTCTTTGTCATAGGTAGGATAGTTAAGGGAGACACCTTTGAGTTTTTCACTAAAATAAGTAATTGGGTGCCCACCCTGTAACAAAACCACCCTATGCCAACTCCAGAGGCATCACATTCTAGCTCAAAAGTTCTTGAAAAATCGGGTAGAGCTAGAAGTGGTGCATGGGTAAGCTTATCCTTTAAGGTTAGAAAGGCTTTCTCTTGTTGCTCTCCCCAAATGAATTCTACATTTTTCTTCACTAGCTCATTCAATGGGGAGGCAAGTGTGGAGAAATTAGGAACAAACCTTCTATAGAAGCTTGCCAAACCATGGAAGCTCCTAATATCTCCAACACTTTTAGGGGTAGGCCACTCTTGGATGGCCTTGATTTTCTCGGGGTCCACATGAACCCCTTTTTTTATTAATAATAAAACCTAAGAATATGACACTATCTACACAAAAAGTACATTTTTCTAAGTTTCCAAAGAGTTGGTTTTTCCTAAGTATATGAAAGACTTGCCTTAAGTGTCCTAGATGATCACTTAGGCACCTACTATATATAAGAATTTCATCAAAATAAACTACAACAAACTTACCTATACAATCCCTAAGGACATGATTCATGAGACGCATGAATGTACTAGGGGCATTGGTGAGCCCAAAGGGCATCACTAGCCACTCATATAATCCAAACTTGGTCTTGAAAGTGGTTTTCCATTCATCTCCTTCTTTGATTCTAATTTGATTATATCCGCTTTTAAGATCAACTTTAGAAAATATGATGGCTCCATGAAGCTCATCTAGCATGTCATCAAGCCTAGGGATGGGATGTCTATATTTAGCAGTTATGTTGTTGATGACCCTACTGTCACAACACATTTTCCATTTCCCATCTTTTTTAGGGACCAACAACACAGGTACAACACAAGGACTTAAGCTCTTTCGAACCCATCCCTTCTCCAACAACTCTTGGACTTGAGACTCTATTTCTTTAGTCTCTTGGGGGTTGGTCCTATAGGCAGGCCTATTGGGTAGGCTAGCCCCAGGCACCAAATCAATTTGATGTTCTATTCCTCTTAAAGGAGGAAGGCCCATTGGACCCTCGGGAGGAAATAGATCATCAAATTCCTTTAAAAGAATTTTTACCCCTTTAGGTAAAGTCTCATGTCCACTAGATGTGGCAATGCAAGTGAGAGTTCCTTTGCAAAGAAGGATATAAGAGGGTTGTTGAATCAAGAGGGTTTGTTTAGAAATTTCTTTTTCTTGAGTAATAACCTCTAGGGAGGGAACTCTTTTCTCCCTAGATTCCTCTTTATCCTTAGGTTTCATGGACTTTTTTCTCTCTCTTTTCTTCTCTTTTTTTAAACCTTTTCTCACTCTCTTTTTTGAGTTTCATTTGTGCTTGATCCTCAGCCACCTGTTTAGGAGAAAGAGGATGAAGCACAAATTTCTTTTCTCTATGAGTAAAAGTGATCTCGTTAGTAAGGCCATTATGTATGGTTTTCTTATCAAATTGCCATGGCCTTCCTAATAAGATATGACAAGCTTCCATTGGTACTACATCACATAACACCTCATCTTCATAATTCCCAATGGAAAGCTTGACCTTACTTGTTGGTCAACTGCTAGGTCACCATCCTCATTAAGCCAATGTAGTTGATAAGGTTTAGGATGGGGACTAGTAGTTAAATCCAACTTTTCAACCAGCCTAGTGCTACAATAGTTGCACCATGAGCCACTATCAACAATAAGAGAACATGCATTGTTTAAAACTTTGTATCTAGTATGAAAAATATTCTCCCTTTGTGATAGAGTACCACTAGGTTGGTTGTTGAGGAGTCTCATAATCATTAAGAGCTCCCCTTCATAGGGAAAAATAGACTCCATATTTTCCTCTTCATCACTTGCTTCTTCCTCACTATTACTAAAGGAAGTAGTAGCCTCATCTTAGCTACTATAAATGTCATGTTCCCTCATGATCATCACTTTCTTTGTGGGACATTGGGAGGCAATGTGGCCTCTCCCTAGACACTTAAAGCATTTAATATCACTAGTCCTAGAACTAGTGTGTGAAGTGACTTTCCCCTTTCCTTTGTCTTTTTCTATAGCTACTCTTAGAGAGTTCAAAATTTTTCTTTTTATTAAAAGGTTTTCCCTCCCTCTTAGAGTCTTTCTTTAGAGATGAAGAGTGGGAGCTATATCTTTTGTAAGAAGATTTTCTCATTCTTTGTTATTCTACCCTTACAAAAAGTTGGACCAATTCATTTAGGTCCCTGTAGGGTAGTAGCTCCACTTGGTCTCTTATCTCTAAATTAAGACCACTTAAGAATCTAGCTACAATTGTAGCTTCCTCTTCCCTTATACAAGCCCTCATCATGTAAAGCTCCATTTGTTGCCTGTACTGTTCTACAGACATATCCCTTTGTTGGAGCCTTTGGAGCTTATTCATAAGCTCCCTTCCATAATAGGTGGGAATGTGCCTCCTTCTCATTGCACTTTTAAGATCATTCTAATATTGAATTAGAGGATCATTATGGAGGCGTCTCTCTCTCTCTAGAGTGGTCCACCAATACATGGCATGCCCTTGGAAGCTAAAGGTAGCCAGAGGGACTTTCCTCTCTTCACTTACCTTATGGCAAGCAAAGAGTTGCTCAACTTTCATCTCCCAATCTAAATATGACTCCACATCATCCTTTTCAAAGAATTGTGGGAGGTCAACTTTGACTTCCCTAGGCCTTATGGTCCTTATAGGTGGAGGTTGGTAGTGATCCCCTTGATTTATGCTTTCATTAGGGGATGTATATTGGGAATGTGAGCTCTTACTCTTTTTCCTATGTTTCTTCATATCTTCTTTCAACTTTTCTTCTTCTTGCCTAAGAATTCTCAATTCTTCCTCAAGATAAGCAAGTTGGCCTTCTCTTTCAATTTTATCTCTTTCTCTTTGAATAGCCTCTTGCTTTTTCCATAGTTTAAGTGATTTGAGCTCTTTTGTAATGTATGAAAGACTTTTTGGAGAGCCATCACTTTCACTATGGGAGGAATCCTGAGACATTTTTTGACAAAAAGGTTTTTCACACAAAAATAGTTTTTAAGAAAATAGTATTTTTGGAAGTGCTTAGACTTGGCACTTAGAGGTCTAAGAGTACAAATTGAACTTTGGAGGGAGGTGAGCTACTAAAAAGACACTTAATAACCAAGCCTCTTCAAGTAAAAATCTCTAAACCCCCTTGTACGTTTGCCTTGCACAAAGAAATTTTCAAAAAAATATTTTTCAAAGAAAAATAACAAGCAAGTGCCTACAGTGTACAATTATTCAATGCTTGAAAACATAAAGTGCTTGAAAATATAAATGGCAACAAAACATAAATTGCTTGAAAACTTAAATTGCTGAAAACATAAATTGTTTAAAACATAAATTGCATGAAAACCTAAATTGCAAGAAAACTTAAAGACAAGAAAACATAAACTAGGCGTTGAAAGCAATTAAACCTAGGTGAGAGCTTGGAAAGCACCAAAGACTTCCAAGGACCCTCTCACAAGTACTAAACGGTTTTACTACTTGGAACACCTAAGGAGAGATGGAGATACACCAAAGGCACTCCAAGACACTCCTTAATATAGGCCTTGTATAAAAATGGAGAATTAAAAAGTTACAAGAAAATGAAATGCAAATTTACACCAAATGAAATGCAAATTCACACTCAAATGAAATGTAAATTCACACAAAATGAAATGTAAATTCACAATCAAATGAAATTAGTGGCTTCACTTACTTTCAAAGAAAACAAAATCAGCCACTAACTAGAGACAAATTTAGAGACGGATTTTGTAAGGAAAATTGGTTTTGAGACAAAATTTTCTGCACTAAATTAGTCTCTAAAGTTCACAAAAAAATTTCTAAAAACTTGTTGCTTCTTTTCTTCCAATTCCAGCCACCAATGTTGCTGCCTTCTCAAGTGTATCAATCCACTTTTTAGAAGTAGCCTTGATATTGGATACTTCTAGGTGTTTAGAAACTCCAAGCCATAAGTCCAATGGAGAACAAACTCTAGGTCACCACCAAAAGCCTTCAATTTGACTTCCTTTGAGCTTGGCCTTCTACAGCTTCAAAGAGCACTCAACACACATCCATTGCTGGAATATTAAGACTAAAACTGAAAAGGAACAATTAAAAGTGGCTACACCAATTGGTGGAAGTAGATGAGACAAGACTAGAAAGAAATCCAAGAAAGACAAACAACAAATAAAGCACAATTTGAAAAGCTAGCACACAAAAGGAAACCTAACAATGGCACTAGAATAGATCACAAAATAAAATCTAAGATTATAAAATAAAATAAGACTCAAAAGATTGTATATCTGGCTGGACAGAAAATTGAAGACAAGGCACACAAAATTTTACCAAACCGAGAGCACTATTTTGCTAAAATTTTCACTCCTTGGCTTTTTCTTGTGTTCTTTTCTTTTGTTTTCTTTTGTGATTTCTTCTGTTCTTTCTTTTTCTTTATTAAACAGGAGTTTAATGCCTTTTAATCAGGTATAGGTCTCGGTCTTAAACTAATAAAACTGCTGCCAAAATATTTTCACAAAACATGAGGTGCTCACATGCATAATCCAACTAGTGCTTCTTAATTTTGTAGTATTTTTAGGTCAAATTTTAGGCACTATTTTCTTTTGTTTTTCTCATGCATTAAGAAAACATACACCTCTGTTTTGTCTTTGTTTTAATGCTTTAAAAATTGATATAAGTTTCAGCCACACACAAGACTCAAAGAAACCTAATAGGAATTAGTGTTTAATAATTTTGTTTTTGACAAAACTTTTGACAAGACATAAAGGAAACCTAACTCTATGAAATTTGCTAGAACTAATAGCAAACCATGAAATCAATCATATAAAGCAAAAGAACATTTAAGTAGGTACAGATTTATAAAGAAAAAGACGCACCACACAATGATTCACAAATTAACAACACAAAAAATTAGGTCAAATAAGTTAGTCTAGGAATTTTCAACATGTAAAAGGACTACACATGACTTCTATGACAAAACAAGTGATTCAAAAACAAAAAAAATGCTAAATGAATATTGTCCAATCACGAACACATGTTATAGAATGGAGAAGACTCATTCAAAAATAAAAACGCACAAGTTTAGGAGAACCTAGGCGCACACAACACAATTGATTCAAGAAGAATTAGGAACAAGCAAACATGAATCAATTAATTCATATAAGACATATAGGATCTATCAAAATGTGTATTAGACTTAGACCCATACAAAAAACACAAATGTAGACATAGACAAGGAAGGAACAACACAGATTCAATGAAAAAGGATTAGAAACACATAACCTCAAGAGCACTAGCCTCTGATACCAAAAATGATGGAGCTACTTGGAGAAGGTTGATGTTCTTCAAGTGAACTGTCCAAGACCTTTGAACTCTTGAGGTAAAACTCTTCAATGAAGGAAGAACTCCGTTGAAGAAGCTTCAATGGAGGAGAAGCTTTGGATGCTGTTCAGCCACTCCAAGCTTGATGGAGAAGCTTAAGGAACCTTGCTCAAAGGTGAAGTTCCTTTGAGAGAAAAAAACCTAAGGAGAGTCTCCACGGTTTTGTGACTTAAGAGAAGAGAGAATTCTAAGAGTAAAATCTGAATTCATTCATCAAAAGTGAGGTAATAGGTCAAATTTACAAATATATAGGGAGAGGTAGCTTAGAGAGCAAGCTAACCTTAACGATGGTTCACTAGGAACCATGGTAAGGTTTAGCCTAACCGTCCATGGTTTCTAAAACTTGTAGGGCAAGCTAACCTTGACCATGGTTCACTTAAGAACCATGGTAAGGTCAGCCTAACCTTCCAAGGTTTAGAAACTTGGATGGCAAGCTTCTAAACTTGAAGAAGGAGACTTAAAAATCTGGCCAAAGGTGAACAAGGATGCTAGGCGACCAAGATTCTATTTGCTCACTTGATTTATTTCAAAAATATTTGATTTGGTTTAGTTAGGATCATCATATGATGATGAGACCTAGCTAAATCAAATCTATGAAAAATTAGGAGCAAAATGAGTCTAATATGTAAAATTTTTCCTAGGCCTAGTTCTGGCCCAATTACTAGTCACAACCTCAAGCATTGCTAAATGCCACCCCTTTTTCCTTACTAAAAAAATAGAAAATGAATGTATCAACAAGGGAGGTTAAATGTAGTTAAACTCTCCAAGTAACCCACCCTAAAATCAATATACAATCACTAATTAAAAGTAAAGTGCCTCACAAATACAAAGGAAAAATTAGACCTATACAAAAGAACTATGTACAAAATATACACAAATAAAACTAGGCCTTCTCTTCATGATGGAGTAGTCCAAGTGAAGAGTACCTTGGGCTTGAGAAGCCCACTAGTCTTCAAGAGATCCAACTCTTCTTGTATTCTTCTAGCCATAGCTCTAGTGAATGGGCCCTTGGCCCATAGTCTATCAATCTTTCGAGAACTTACTCCATCAACAATAGGAGCTATGTCTTGGGTAGCTGGATAAAATTAATTCACATCTTTATTTATTTCTTATCACAAATGATCTAAATTACCTTATTTAGATTATTTAATAAGAAATAAATAAAGAGGGGCAACTGTGAATAATCAATTTTATCCGGACTCACAAAAACAATGAAATGGACATCTACTATGAAGAGGAGGAGCTCCCAAAGTATGGAGGCAACACCATATGACAACAAGAAAGTTTGAAGCAAAAAAAAAATTGTTTAAGTAGCCCAGAATGGGTCGTTCCAAACTCGGAACGGACCGTTCCAAGTTACAAAAAAGAACAACAACCCTAATTGAGAACGGTTTGTTCCAAAATGGGAACGGATTGTTCCAAGTCAATGAAAAGACCCAAAATCCTAATGTGGAACAGGTTGTTCCAAATTTAGAACGGGTAGTTTCAATTTTAGAAGGGATCGTTCCGAATTTAGAAGGGGTCGTTCCAGGTACTAAATTAACACAAAACAGCCATATCCAGAATGGGTTGTTCTGATTTTGGAACGAGCCGTTCTGGTAACTTCTGACGTCTATAAATAGATGACTTGGGCACAGTTTTTGGGGCCAGAAAATTTCGTCCAAGACTCCTTAGAGCTTGAAATTTCTCTTTCTCTCTCCTCTGTATTTCTTGAGATTTTGTGAGGCATCTGTGTAGTGTGAAAGGTAGCCAAAAAGCACCTCATCTTTCAAGATTCAACGGTATCATATTCTTTTCTTGACTTTTTTTTTTAAATTTTATTTATTATTATTTATTTTATTTTATTTCATTTTTTTGTTGAAAATAATTGCATGTACATAGTGAATATGATTTGTTATCTTCAAAGTCATCGTTTAGAAAGTATTTAATATACAACAAATAACAACGTCGATTGACTAACATTTTTATCTTCGACGTTACTTGATTTTAAGGGTTTAATGATTAGCCATTTGCTAACTTAAATTCTTAAACCAGTTCCTCTTTTTTTTTATAAAAAAAGGCAAATAAATAAAAAAGGTTTATTCCATATATAAATTATCTTCTTGTGTGCAACGATTTATGATGTTAATTGAGTAGCGTTTCTACCTTTAATATCATGTAAATCTTAAAAGCTTATAGAATAGTCATTTGCTATCCTAAACTTTTATGCACAAGACAAATTAAAATATATCATTTTATGAAAATAAAAATGATTATCAATAACATTAATCGAATAGCAATTCTATCTTTAATGTTATTGCTAGGGTTTATTGATTAGCCATTTGCTAACCCAAATCCCTTTTATAATAGAAATACAAAAGAAACATTTCTCACATTTAAAAAAAAATAAAATATATACATATATACATCTTTGAGGAGTAAATTAAATATTTATAAATTTATATAATTTTGCGCAATTAATTAAAGCTACTGTTTTTACAGGCGTCATAGGGTGTTAATACCTTCATTACACGTAATTGACTCCCGAACCCAATTTCAATTTTAAAAGATTATCTTTTAAAGGATTTTCCAATGTTTTTCCCTTAAAATAAATATTGGTGGCGGCTCCATTGAAAAAAATGTTACTGTCATCCCGTCGTGATCTCGGTTACGATAGTCACCTAACGACGAGCTTCAAAGGAGTTTGGTTGCCTAGCGAGGTAAAGCTTAGTGGCTTGAAGAACCACAAAGAAGTTTTCTCGTTAAGTAAGAATAGCCTGCCCAACAACAAGCTCTATAAGGGTTTGATCACCCATCGAAACCCCTATTTTGGGACATCGTGTATTAAATGTATCTATATGAGTTTTTTTTAGGCAAGTATGTTGATAATTGACCCCTTGTTTGGAGTGTACTGGAATACGTTACTTTAAGATGAGTAAATCTTGTTGTAATATGAGTTGTATAATGTTGATATATGATGCGTTGATAAATGCATGATTCATGTTATTGAGTTGTAAAGTTGAACTTAGGACCAAAGGAGGATGAGTTATTTTTATGAAGTTGAAAGATCCTATTGTGAGGATCTGTATTGCGGTGCTTTTTGAGCACAAAAGATGAAAACCCTTCAAAGAGAGAGTTGACTCTTAAAGGGGAAAGTTTTTTTTGAAAATTGTTTCCTCTAGGTTCTTAGTTAATACAATGAGGGCTAGGTTGAGCCATATTACTTATAATGTGACCAATAAGGTAAGGCATAAGATTGGGGGCCAAAATTAATAACCAAGTATTGGATGGGTGAGTGGTAGCGAGAGGATAAGCAACGAACTAATTCCACATTGAGACTTGTATGTCAATGTTGTAACGGGCTCATACCCGTTGTTTTATACCTGATGGTGGTACTAAACTTTCCTAGTTTAAATGGCGATATTTGAGAAACTTTCTTTGTGTTGTTATTTGCTTTTAACCCAAGCCTAAGTTGTTTCAAGCAAAATAAGAAAGGTCACCTAAGTTTTTGGTTTGGTAGGATTAAACCATTTAAAGTGTTCACATATATTGTAAGAGATCTCTTAGTTGAAATTTGTGACGACGTATAAGATTGTTGAGTTGGTGTTGTGTTGTTAAGTTGTTTACAAAGATGTAAAATTGTTTGGTTGATCAAGTTGTATATAAAGTTGTTGAATTAATTATCTATTTTGTTTGAAGTTGAATTGTTGTTGTTGTTGCTTAGTTGAAGTTGATAATGATAATATAGTTAGCTAATATTGCTTTCTATCTCATATGTTGAATCTTTTTACATAAGCTTACCCTTACTTTTTCATTTGTTGGACTGCTATGATCATATTTGGTATGAAAGCAGGTTAGGATTAGGCTAGAGGGCAAACACGTTGGTTGAACATACAGGAGATGGTGTTTTGTAGTGCTATTATGATATAGTTGTGTATAAGATTTTATGTTTCTAGTACTGATATTTGTATATATATGTACTTGGATTGTTGTAACCTTATAAAGGGTTTTATGTTTTTAATTGATATTAGCATGAACTATTTTATGTTTTCTAATATTCAGGTATATTTGTACATGTTAATCCTAAGTTATTTGATGTTTATGTTTTTTTGTTGCATTATAGTAAAACTTTATTAAGTATAGTGACATGTCCAATCGTTATAAGATAGATTATTTAAAAATTAAATATGTAACGACCCGCCACGGTCTCTACACTTAGTGGAATCGTACTACTACTAGACTAAAAGGAATATTAAATGTGACAACTCATACATACAAGGTATATAAAATATAATAATAACTAAGTTTTCTAAAAACAAATTATAACACTATATATATGTACAGTCATCCAAAATAATATTCCCTAGTACCGGTCAAACACAACAACAGTTATCCTAGCAGGTAACTCTAACATTAGGACAAAACTCCTCGTCTGGCAGCGGACCTCAACTCCAAGCTATCCCTAATCTGCTCCCATACAAAGTATGATTATCGCAGTCCATCCACATGGAAAACAGAAGGGAAAGCTAGAGTTTAATAAACAACCATACAAGTATAGAATAATAATCTATACTACACATTCATTCAATCATGTTCATAGAGCCACATCATACACTCTATCCAAATCTACTCATGCATAACATGCAACACACGAATCATGAAGTCAAACATCATACACTTCATCATCTTAACAATCATGCAATACATGCAACTCATGACAGATATCAATGCATATCAATCATCTAATGCGTCGTCACGCATACACCTAGGACATCTCCCTAACAGTAGAGCATTGTAAGTGACATCTCAATCCTACTGAAACCACCCTAACCGTTTTCATGCCCAATGCGCCCGCTCGGTCACAACTAAATAGGATAAAAATCCTCACTCGGGTTTACTCGGATGATGTCACTTACACAATTAGAAGTCCGGATCCACCGTCAGGTATAACACAGCTGGGTACAGGCTTACCACGACCTTGGCATGCATTACCAAGTCACTTGTGGAGTTCGCCCACCGACTATCCGCAAGGATCCACGCACCTTCCCTAGTACTTGGTTAAGGGAATAACCCTCGACCTTATACTCTGCTCCAACACTAGCTAAGGACTTAGAGGAGACTCACCCAAACCAGTGGCCTATCTGAGCACCCTCTCACCCAAATCCAGTGGCCTATCCAAGCACCACTCTTAAGAGACTCTATGTGAGCCCTTCTAGTTCGAAAACATTTTCCCTTTCCTCAAGTCCTAGGCTAGACTCACGCCATAAGGCATCACATGCAATAATGTATCACACATCATACATGGTCTACCCACCATCATGATCAATAACCATACTCATGCCATAAGGCATCACATGCAATAATGCATCATACATCATACATGGTCTACCCACCATCATGATCAATAATCATACTCATATGAACATATATACATGTCATATCATATTTAAACATTCATATATATCATTACCAAGCATACATATGAATCACACCTCACCATACACCATATATCATACATACATGATCTAAAACTTCAATTTAAACATGCATGAGCATCAATTTCAATCCAAAAACATCAAACCCACTAACGCCCGGCGCAACCAAATCACGCCCGGCCTAACATCCAACCCGAGAGCCCTAAGCTCTTCCACGCCCGACGCGCTTAAACTGCGTCTCGCCTAAACCTAGTCAGAGAGTTCAAAAACTCATCCAAACTAGCAAATCCAACAACATGCAAACACAAAAACACAATGCACAGGCTCTATACAACTCAAAAACAAGTTCAAAATCAACATGCACTCATCCGATGCATCAAAATCATCAAAACTCCAATTTTCCCAAAAACCCCAAAATGAACGATTTCTCCAATCCAACCATGGATTCTCAACATTCATGCATCAATTGAGTTTCTAAACTCACATGCAACCTAAACAACAAACATTCTAGCTTCTCTCACCTGAAAATTGGCTCAAAATGGCCAAGAACTAAGAAGAAGTAGAATTCTCTTTCGAAGCTCAACCCGGAAACTTCAATCTTCCACAAGCAAGCTTCCTAGGCCGAATTCCAAGAGAAGATAGAAGAGATTAGCGATCTAGAGGAGAAGAAGAATCATACAGAGAAATTTGGGAGAGAAAGGAGCTCACAGACCCAAAGTCATTCTCTCTAAAAAACCTCTCTCTAAGTTCCCCTTCTCTTCTCCTCAATTGTGTGTATGTCGCCTATTTATAGAAGTCTGGAGTGGCCAGAACGGCCTGTTTCGAATCCGGAACGGCCTGTTCTAGACTCAAACGTCATGTAAAAAATTCACATCTACAACTTTAAATTTATAAATTTGTCTTTGAAACGAAAGAGAAGAAGAACGTTAATAATTAAAAAAAGAAGAAGATAAAAACTTAAATTAACCTAAATGTTTAAACATTTAAAATCGATTCTATTGAATCAATTCAATATATATTACTTACGAAATCGGTTATAATCGGAATCAATTTTGTAAGTATTTTTAAAAATGATTAAAAAATAATCAATTTTAAAAGAGATAATATTATTTTAAAAAATATCACTTTCTTTCATGTTTTAACCAATTTTAAACTATGATGTGGTATGTATATTTTTCACTAATGCAACTTTTGAAATGAAATAAATAATTTGTCGACAAATGCCATACCCTTATTGAATAAAGATCGACGTGAAATTGGATATGAAATGCACGTGCATAAGAAAATTCTCTGTCAAAGGATGTTCTGGTTTTGGCTCGTGATAGTTGAAAGTATAAAAGTCAGCCATTAATGAAATGCCTTGAGAAAAAAATGTCATCGATATACCAAATCCAAATGTATAAGTCGGCCATGAGGTGCTATGGAAAGTTGGCAACTCGATTTTGTTTTTACCTTTTATTTCCACTCCTCTTCCTACCTTCCAGAAATAAGAAATAAACATGTTTTAAAAATAAATTTAAATATATTTTTAGTTATTTGACTTAAAGATAAATTTGTTTTTATCACTTAAATTTAAAATTATTATTTTTAATTTTTATAATTTTTAAAAATATTATTTGTCTCTCCCTGGTTACCCAATAATATATCTAGAGATGACAATAAATAGGATCTGAATAGGATCTTATAGTACCTATCTTTATATTTGTATTTAAAAATAATATTTGTACTCAGTCCCATACCTGTGCAATTTAATCTTCATTCGTAGCTGCTGGTTACCTGTGTACCCATATCCACAGTCGTGACCTGCATTTCAATAAAAAAAAATGTTTCACATAATATTAAAGTCTTTAACATTACATAATTCTAACATAAGAATTCTTATAAATAAATATTACAAAACATTCAACATCATAATCACGTGTTAACAATACTGAGACCTATAAAAAAATTGTACAAAAATTAATTAGATTAAAATTATAGATTAAATTATATACTATGAATTTCAAAAAATAAATATGTAGACATTTGACCTTATTATCGAAATCAATTTCTCCATATCTTTTCAAATGTTTTTCTTCTAATAAGTTTACGTATTGTTTTGGTCCAGAAATACCAATATGAACTATATGACAAGAAAATGAATTATTAGATAATTTAAATTAATAATTAAAATCAATAATAAAATATAAAATAACTCTTATCAAATAAACAAAGTTTAATTATTTATTATCTTATTATTCGTGTTTCAACCAACTTTACACATAAGTGTCTCTAGAGTAAATTCATGGAGCTTAAAATAATGAGGAATGAAAAATCTATCTAACACTAGTAGAAAAAGGATAATTTACGTCACTGTATTCTCGTCGGACAAAGAAAAATCCAACGTTAAAAAAACGCGGTGGCATTTTTGTAATTATAATCAAGTTTTTTACGTCAGACCTCATAGGGCCGACGTAAAAAAGAAAATCTACATCGGATATAGGTTGTGTCCGACGTAGATTTTCCAATTTACGTCGGTCCCTACGAGGTCCAACGTAAAATATCTACAAATTTCAAATTTCTTCACGTGCGCGTAAATATTTAAACAAGAGAGCTTTGAGTGTATGTGCAATTCGAGTCTTCTGAGTTAAGATTTTTGTTTGAGTGTATTGCATCTAAGTGTACGTTTGCACGTTTGGGTGGTTCTTGAGTTTTTGACCGATTGTATTGGGCTCGCGTTTGAGGTTAGTTTGGAAAATCCTTTCTTAATATATTAGCTAATATGTTGAAAATAAATGTATGTATTGATTTATTAATATATTAGTTAATATTATCCTCTTCTTCGCGTTTGGGTGGATCATTGTTTGTTAATATATTAGTTAATACTAAGTAGAAAATTATTCGCGTTTGGGTAGATCTCCAAGCAGAACGGCTCGTTCTGCTTGCACGCGTTATGTTTTTTTTTGTCTACAACTTTTTTACGTCGGCTCTTGTGAATGTCTGACGTAAATTTACGTCGGTTATCACAACCGTAGTAAATTTAAGTCTCCCGCATTTATGTCGGACCTTTTTCTGACGTAAAAAGCTTAAAATAACTGACGTAAATTACCCTTTTTGTACTAGTTTAAAGTTATGGTTTAAATTTGTTGGGATACAAACAAGTCCCACATCGATAAAATAAGATAAGAAATAACAACTTATATAGCACAAAAATACTTCAATATCTCAGAGAGGCCTTTTGGGTAATGACCAAAAACAAAACCGTGAGGGCTTAGGCCCAAAGCAAACAATATCTCATCATTGTGGAGTATGTTTGTGTAATAACCTTATAAAAAATAACACTCATAAATATCCCCTCAGACAAATACCATAAAATATAGCCCCATCATTAGTGGTATCATAGTTGCTTGGTTGGATGCGGTAACAACCCTCATAACCCCTCATCATAACATATAATATGATATATAAAGACAGATTCCACTGCATGAAAGGTTAGGTCCCTTGTTTGAGGGGAGGATTGTTGGGATACAAACAAGTCTCACATCAATAAAATAAGATAAGAAATAACTTATATAGTACAAAAATACTTCAATATCTCAAAGAAATAACACTCATAAATATCCCCTCAGACAAATACCATAAAATAATCCCAACATGCCAAAACATCCTTAACAATTTTTTTGTAAAACTGGACACTTGATCTTATTTGTTTTCACTCTCCAAGAATGTCACAAGTAGCATTCCTGGACATAACTTTTTTCTTTCAAGTATTTTTATTTTAAACTTTGTTTGTGTTTCAATTGTATCATTACAAATCATAGTCATAATTACTAAGAAAATTGCTAATATTTAAATTATCTAAGTTTAACTTATTAACATTTGCTCATAAAGTTAAACTTTTTACTATTTCATTAACTTTAGTTCGATACCTTCCAAACAATTAGTAGCATAATTTTTTGATATTATTAATTTTAATTGAAGATGAGTTACCATATAATAACATAATATAATTTAAATAAATAAATAAATTATTATTAAGTATTTATATTTTATATATATATATATATAACTTTGGGGTAGGGTGGGTACCATACTACCTGGATCCACACTCGTACCAACTAAAATTTGTGAGACTATGCTTGTTCCATACCCATTCCCATATAAGTGGGTATTTACCTGTCCTACATGCAGGTATTTTTACAGGTACCCGTAGAGTTCGGGGTCATTTTTCCATCCTTGAATATATCTAAACATGATAGATTGAGACAATTATGCACCACTAATAAAATTTAATGTAATATTTTTTCTCTAACAAGAACAATGGTAGATAAATTTTATATAACAATATTTAACAAATTTTTTTAACAAAATTTGAGTATAAGATCTAAAACAAAATTTTTTAAAATTACAAGATTAAAAAAATTAATTTTAAATTTAAAAGACTAAAGATAAATTTATTTTAAATTTGAGAAACTAAAAACATATTTAATTTTTTAAAAATTATTCAATAAAGAAAAATAAAAATACCTATGCATTAAATTATTATAATCAACAAAAACAATACCAACACCACATTTGGTAGATAATACTCAATACTTTTTTTTTACATGGGTATGGCAATTAAGGAGCTTTCCCCAGCCTTTATTTTACAATTTCTCGTTAATTTATTATAAAATATAAAAAAAAGCATGATAAGAATTAGAAACCGCTTAAAACAAAACGTTCACTCACTAGAAGGATGTATTAACTACAGAATGATATTTTTCAATATTTTTCATCTTCTCTCTTTTGAATGTAAATTAGTCAAAAAAAAAAAAAAAGGTCTCTCTTGATTATCTCCAACTATCCTTCTTTTTGTCTTTATGTGTCTACTTGATTTTCTTAAAGTGAGACCTCAAACTTTTTATTCTCTCAATTAGAATATTTTCATCTTTTCTCTTGTCAATGTATTGTCTTGATAACTAATCAAAAAAGTTACCTCTCAATCATTTCACATTATATATATTTCATTTTGTAAACTTTATTTGCTTACATAATTTTCTTAATTAACTCTCTTTTTCAATTTATCATTTCATCTCTAAATTAATTTCAATATTTTTAAATTATTAATAATTAAAATAATCTTATATTATAATTTAAATTATTTATTATAGTATGATTTATATATTTAAAAATATTTATTCTAAATTTAATTATATAAAATAAAATTTTATCTTATACAATACCACTGTTATATATATACTATAAATATATATATATACTATTAATAAAGTGATAGACTATTTTGGTGTACACGTTTTATTAATTATATTATCCCTTAACTTTTAAAATACTCTTTTTCTCTCATTTTTTTTAATTTAATTTTTTTTACTTCTCCATAAATTTATTTTTTAAACTTTTCACACTCTTTAAACAATTATTCAAAACTCTTTACAACCATCTAATTTTTAGTCCCTCACACAATTTAATTTCAATTATTTTTTATCATTTAAATAAAATACACAAAAAAAATGAAATGACTTTTTTACGATTATAATTATATATATATATATATATAATTTGATTATATGGTATATATATAAAAGTTAGTTGACCAGGCAATCAAACATATCCTGGTTAATTGATCCGTTAGTTGATAACATGGCCAAACATTTATCACGTCCAAAACAAAGGTAATGTGTGAGGTCCCTGGTCTTTTCTTTCCTTTTTCCCGAACTCTCACTCATTCTCATACTTTTCTTCCCCAAATCCCCTGCTCATTTCTGATTCCTTGTGGTGATCTTCTTGAGCTTAGGTGCTGAGTAGTAGCTTTTGGAGCTAGCTGTGGGCGTGAAGCTTGTTCTTCTTCTCCGGTCGTCGTTCTTCTTCTCCATTTCTCTTCTTTCTTCCTTGTCATTTCCCGAAGCTCGGAGCTGTTGAACCGAGGTAAGGGAAGCTAGGTTTTGCTGAGTTTTTGGTTTAAAGAGAGTTATAAGAACTCCTTAGTTGTTTGATGTTTGGTGATTTTTGGTTGAGAATGATGAAATTAAGGTTTTCGGGGTTTCAGAGTAATAGTGAAAATTTGGGGTTTTGATGTTTTCATGGTTGCATGTTGAAAAAGAATTGATTTTTGGGTTGTTGGATGAAAATGGGGTGTTTTGGATGGATTGCATGTGCTTGGATTTCTTGTTTTTGCAGGATTGTTGTTCAAAAATGGTGGAGGGATTGTGTTTCCTGTCACAAACGGCTGAGCCGTTTTGAACGGGTGAGCCCTTTGGGAGTTTCGTGACAGGGAAGAGTTTCTAGAACCAAATGGCTGAGCCGTTTTAAGGCGTTGAGCGCTTTGGGGGCAGAGAGCTACCTGGAACCAAACAGCTGAGCCGTTTTAAAGCGCTGAGCGCTTTTGGGGCAGAGAGCTAGAGGAGAATCTCTGGAGGTAAAGCGCTGAGCGCTTTGGAGGCGCTGAGCTCCTTTGTGCTTTCAGAATTGGACTTTGTAGTCTTCATGAAAGTTGTAGCCTTGGATCTTAGCTTTCCAATGGCGCTGGAATCACCCAAAAAGGAGTTCTAGAACTCCATATATGGCTATTTTAGTGAAGAGGGGTCAAGCTGTCAGCATTGGTTAAGTTGTTTTAGGTGCTTAGGTTGATTGGTGTTGTTTGGGTGGGTAATTTTGCATGATTGATGAGTTGTAAACAAGACGGGTGAGTCGTATTATATGTTGTATGTTGCAAAATTATTGATCTTGCTATTAATAATGTTTGAGTTGAATTAAAATAGGCGAATATGATGTGATGATTAGTGGATAATATTGTTGCTGATGTTGAGTTGTATCATTTGTATATTGTTGTAAGTTATATGTTGAGTTGTATCACTTGTACATTGTTGTAAGATGATATATTGAGCTGTACAGTTGTGTTGTACTGTGTGTTGATATTAGATGTTGTAGGCCGAAAGGCTGAGGTGTTGTAGGCCGAAAGGCTGAGGTGCTGTAGGCCGAAAGGCTGAGGTGCTGTAGGCCGAAAGGCTGAGGTGTTGTAGGAGATCTCCGAGGTGATATGCGTGACGACGCATTTTGTGTGTATTGATAAACCATGTGGTAATAACTGACAGGATGTTTATGGATGAATTGTTGATGGTTGTAATTGCTGTTATTACTTAAAAATTTCCCTATATCTTGTTCTTTTTTTTATACTAGCTTACCCTTGTTGTTTCCATGTGTTTGGACTGCGATGATCATACTTGTATGGGAGCAGAGCAGGGCTAGATTTGTGATAGGAGCAAGCTTATAGCTGGCAGAGGACGGGGAGTCTTAACTGGCTGATGTTTTGGATGTTAAGCCACTATCTGGCTATTTTGGATTGTATTTTATATTATACGCCCTAACTCTAGTCGGATTGGAACATTTGTATATATTTATATTCTAGATCCTATATTTATATACTCGTTCTATTCTGTCTAGTGTTTCCGGTGTGCTGCGGTTATGAGTGTGGTGACCTGCCGGGTCGTTACATAATGACTTAAATTTTTTAAATAATATTAAAAACTTATCATATTTGTGATCATTGAAATTATAATAATAATAACAAAATCTGTGTATAATATATACTAAAAAAAAATAACTTGATTCTTGGTTTTTTTAAGTATAAAAGTAAATAATTCAATTCGTCTATCTTTCTGGAAAAGACTTTTCCTACCATCAATATCTAGGAATTTTCAGAGTCTTAGTTAAAAATTAATAAGAGCCTAGGTTAATATAGTCTAATAACTTTTAAGTTATTTTTCTGGCTTTTTGAGCTACAAAATTATTTATTAAAGTTTTATAATTAAGTAATTTTAACATATCACTCTCAATAGATAATATAATTAACTCATTCAATATATCTCGTAGCATATTTTATCTTAAATATGATTTAATTAATTTTAATTTTAAAAAACTTATTTCAATAATCGCAACATAGGTAATGTTAATTAATAATATTCTATAAACAATATATGTATTTGGAAACGAACATGATCTTTTTATATAGTTCAATATTTTTAATGGTGTACATTAATTTCATTTGTTAGAATTTCTTTCAATAACTTTAATTTTGGAAACAAATCAAGACCATTTATATCAGAATGGTCCTCAAAACTCAAAATCTTTTCAAGATTGATACAACATTTTTCAATTCATCTTCCCCTAAAGTTTTAAATTTATTTGAATCAAATAAAAAACCAAACATGTTTTCATATTCTAAAATTTTTTCAAATCAACTCTCAATAGAGGAAATAGATTGATCTAATATATACAAAAAATAATCAATATGAAAAGAATCTTCAGCAGAATAAACTACCTCTTAAATGTTTTCATTATCAGTATTTTGCTATACTATATTAATATTATTTAGGATTTCTAGTGGATAATTTTCTGTCATATTTGTATTTGTTGAACTATTGTAACATCTTTTTTTATGAATAGAAACAAATTTATGAAGAGCACCTTGTTGAGATGAATTAATTTTTAATTCTTCTCTTTTTTTTTTCAACTTTTCAAAACTAGATACATATTTTTTATTTGAAATATTTTATTGATTGGCTAAAATAAAATAATAAAAAAATTAATTTTTAAAATTAAAAGAAGATAACAATGAAACAATAAAACCTGAAAAGTGAATAATTATATTTGTGAATGAAACCGTAGTGTCAATCACTTTGCGTGCACCTACAATGATAAACAATAAAAAAAGTGAGATCTAAATATTGTAATTTGTAAATAAAAGTACTGTACTAAATTGTTTTTTCTCATGCATTAATAATTAATGTACAATATTTTAGAAGGGTTTGATCCAGACTTTTCAAAGACACACAAGAAATCATGGAAAGAAGAAATCTTGTCATGATGACAAACTTCAATTTCAATAAAGAAGAATATATGGTACTGATCCCCAGGATGACCCATGACAAATTCACAATGCAATATCATGAAAGAAGTGCACTACAATGGATTGTTAATGGTGATAACTAAGAAAATGCGTTGATGTTATTGAACCAGAACCCAGAATTAAACTAACTTAGTAGTTTAAAGGATCTTATAGAGTATGAATCAACCAAGAAAAAAGGCAGAGTATGACCGTATTGCTACCAATCAAGCTCTTAAATTAGACGAGAAGAAGGAATTGAGAATGAGAATGGAGAGAGAATGAGAATGAGATAGACTAGAAAGAAAATAAATAGATTAAAAATCTGTCATCTGTAAAAGACAAAAGTAAGTAGTAGTGACTGTTGAGTGTTGAATGACTTTTCATTTACAAAAATTAATGAATGGGTTGTGGTCTTTTAAGTAATTTTAATAATAAAAAAACTTGGAAGCCTTATAAATTTGGGGGCTCTAGACATTAGTCTTAATTGCCTTATTGAATCTCTGGCACTCAGATACGATTAAATTTCAACCAAGTTAATTTTATTCAATATTTTTAATTTAAAAATAATTTTAAAATAATAAATAGGGGTATTATTTATTATAAATGAAAAATATGATTAAAAATATTTTTAAAAATATAATATATATATTTTTATATAAATCAGAAAAATTAGATACAATTACTTAACTTACGTGTGAAGTTGATTTTTGTTTGTTAATATATAAGTATATGAAGAATACCTAATTTCATATTATTGTTCTTGACAAATAATAATAATAATAATAATATAATAATAATTATTATTGTAATTGTATTGTTAGTGTGCAATTATCACCCATTATTATTATTATTATAATATTAATGTTGTTGTTTTTTTTTTTTTTCATTAGTCCTCTTTTATTAAGATAAGTTTGGAACGTTTGTCCCATTATATTAGACTCAATTCTTATATTATGTATTAATTTTTTTTAATTAAAGTGTATTTTTTTATTTAGTAAATTGTATATTAAATATAAATTCTTTGAAGAGCAAACATTCTAATCGGTTAAGAGAAAGATACATATATTAAATAAGAAGATAGAAATAATATAAGACATATATTCTAATAAGTTAATTAGAAGATATATGAGTATTAATTAAGAAAGAGAAGTATATAATAATAATTTTAGAAGAAAAAGAAATACATATATATATATATATATATAAAATAAATTTATTATTATAAACTTAATTAACTATTCTTTTTTAATTTTAGTGAAGTATAGTAATTGAGTCATATATATAAAACCAAATATAATATTATTATTGTTGTCGGTAAATCTCCATTACTATCAAATGAGTTTTTTTTTTTTTTTCCCGAAAACATGATTTTGTAATATTTTAAAGTTGACAATCAATAATTATAATTTGTAATTATAG
The DNA here is from genome assembly GCF_000230855.2 of Cajanus cajan. Taxonomy (NCBI): domain Eukaryota; kingdom Viridiplantae; phylum Streptophyta; class Magnoliopsida; order Fabales; family Fabaceae; genus Cajanus; species Cajanus cajan. The sequence continues at coordinate 47,061,625 of NC_138518.1, read as the reverse complement.
TATGTGACTTCCAAAATAATGAATTTAAATATAAAAAAGTGATGAGTAATTTGTATGATTTAAATTTAAAAATTATATTAAAATTTGAAAACTGAAACCTTACAAAATTGAAATTAATAATAAAATTGAAGTGATTATTATTAAGCATAACTTTATCAATTAATACCTTGCAAGTTTAAATAAACTGTATAAAATTGGCATTATTTTATCTAATTTTAACTTGGAGAATACATAACTTAAATGTTTATTATAAATAACTAAAATTTATAAATATTTATTATAAATAATTAAAATTTATAAATGGTTATTATAAATAACTAAAATTTATCATAAATTATATATGTAAACAAATACTAAATTAGACATATAAATTACATTTAAATTTTGTATAAATAGATATATTTAAACATATAAATTATATTTTAGTTTTATAATAAATAATTTGTATTATGACACATATTTATTATTAATTAATAATATTTTTTTAAAAAATATTAAAATTTAATTTATAAATAAAATTTGAATTAAATAAAAAAAATTAAAAACATCTCTAAAAAAATGCTTATAAATAATTTTGACAAAAGAAAAAGTCTAAAAAATATATAAGAAAATTAGTTCATCATCATTTGTTTCCATTAATTATTTAAACTCTACATTTTAGGAGTAGCAATTGAAAACAAAAAATTGGTAAACAAAATAACCTGCCATTGACCTAGAATAAAAGGGAGGGAGAAAGAAAAGTTGGTTGCTTCTTGCCACGCGAACAAATAGCTCTAAGATAGTCATAAACCGGCAATTAACAGCCACCTATTCCCAAGGAAACTAGTGGCTTTAAGTGACTTAGACTTTATTCTAAAACACACAATTTCATTAAGTTTCAACTATACATTAAATTAATCAATTAGGCACGATGTCCTTTCCTCAAGGGATAACTAATTAAATTAATACAATTCTATTTCAAAAGCTCGAGTCGCCCTTGAGAGTCAATGAATCCAAAAGTATGCCATCTTGTATGATTTTAATTGGATGGTTTGGTTCTTCTGTGTTTTTAATGGGTTTATAACTTTATATAATAAGTAGGGTTATTCTGCATAATTAAAGTTTTGTGCTTATCAGAATCAGACTGAATATCGATTTGGAAAGTGATTCTTAACTAAACATATAAAAGAAACTTGTACAACCAATGTAGAACTAGTCAAAATTAGTAAATTTTTTTTTTTTGTCAAATCGGTTTGAATTATCTCATATTTATCTTATAAATATAATTTAATCATTTGTATTAAGTTATTATTTTTTATATTTTTATTTTTATAATTTATATTATATTAATTTGTACTTTTTATTTTACATATAAATTTATTATTTATTAATGAACATAATTATATTTTTATTAAAATTAAAATTTAAATATTATATTATATTTATTTAGAATTTTTTTACATATATTAAATGTTAAAAATCTATAAATAAAGTTTTATTTTAATTTTTAGTGTTATAAAAAAATTATGAAATTATATTTATTTAATATTATTTCTGTATTAATAATATTATTATTATTGTTATTATTTTATCAATATCAGTTTAATTATGATTTAATCACAATTAAATCATTAAACTTCTAACCAATACTCAGATTGGTTCAATGATTGGTCGTCAAACATTGATATATACAAATATAATAGTAGTTGATTTTAAAAAAAAATGGATCATGCTTTGTTTACAAAAATAATAACCAACTAGAAGGTATAATGAATGAAAATTTGTTACATGCTACATTTTTTTAACTACATGTTATGACATATATGCGTCTGTATGCTCCATGCCATGCATTAAATAATAAAGGTTTTATTTTTTAAAATCATTTATTGTCCCAAAAACAGGCTATAGGGCATATCACCAAAGCATTTCAACTTTCTTTTTCTCTTTAAAGACCATGTTGTCCCTCTCTCTGATTATGGTTTGTAACTGTCTAGGCTTACATCCCCTATGTCTTAGCACAACATGGGAGTTATCGTTTTCCTCCTGTAAAATTAGGACATATTCTTTCACACCAAGAGAGACTTTCATGGAGTAAATCGGTGTCACCCCAACTAACAAGACTCACATCACAAACTAGCGTCGACTTATGAGTACAATTTGAGGCAAAGCTCGACTCCAGACTACTATGGACATGTGTAAGTCACCAGACTCATGCGAGGTGTTGGCGCATTGGATATGCATTTATAGCCCTAGTGCCTTGGCCATCACTACAAAAAAAATTTGGATTTAGCGACCACCAAAATCGGTCGCTAAATTGCTAAAATCGGTCGCTATTTGCCTTAACGACCGAATTAACGACCGAATTAACGACCGAATTTAAGTAGTCGCAAAAACCCTAGTCGCAAAGTTATATAGCGACCAAAAAATTTTCGGTCCCTATTTAGCGACCGAAATTTTCGGTCGCAAAATGGTTGCAATGATTTTGGTCGCTGATGTGTATGAGGACCAAATTAGTGACCGAATAAATCGGTCGCTAAAGATTTATTTTTTATTTTATTAAATTTTATAGACGTTACAAATTCGGTCGCTACGAAATACTCATATTTGGCCTCTCAAGGATTCTATTTCACAATACTTCACTTTTCAGCATGTTTTGTCCGTAATTACACAATTTTTGGGAAACTTCCCAGAAGGTCACCCATCCTTATATTACTCCAAGTCAAGCATGCTTAACTGTGGAGTTCTTATGAGATGAGCTACAGAAAGGCATATGCATATTGTCAGTATAGGTAGTACAAATTAATTCATTTAAGTCATCCTCAAATATACAATCTCATACTTATACTATCTTTGGATCTCTCTCATTTCGGTGTATCTGAACCGTTATAGAAATATAATAATATATTTAATAATTATATTACCAATAATAATAATTATATTATTTAATTAATCTTTATTTATATATACTTACTTTTATAATTAACAATCTACTTATTTCTATTTAAAATTAATATTATGATACAATTTAAATTATCTATTATAAATTTAAAAATTTAAATAATAATTTTTATATTTTAAAATAAGAAGGTTATAATAACACTAATATAACTTTTACTAAGTATTACATTGTTCAACAACTTTATATTAAATGTGAATTTTGTAAATCCTGTAACACCCTGAATTTTCTTGTTGATTATTTTTTTATTAATTAAAGGGGTTTTATAGAGGTTTGTATTAATTTAAAATTATTTATGAAATTTTTATAAATTATATATTTTTTTTAGGCTGGAACGGGCTGTTCCAAAAGTGGAACAGACCGTTCCAGATAATGAAAATAAGTTGTTTTTGAGGGACCAGAACGGGCCGTTCCAAAAGTGGAACGGGCCGTTCCAAAGAAGAAAATTACTCATTTTTGTATTTCCAGAACGGGCCATTCCCAAAAGGAAACGGGCCGTTCCAAGGTTATGAAATTGCCTAAAGACCTTAGTTGGAAACGGGCCGTTCCAACTATGGTCAATCAGTGTTAACGAGAACTTCAGAACGGGACGTTCTGCTTTTTGAAACGGGTCGTTCTGCTTTTTGAAACGCGCCGTTCCGATTTTGGAACGGGCCGTTTCGAATCCAATACGGGCCGTTCCGGAGACCCCAGGATGCCTATAAATAGGGGCAAGGGGGTGAAAATTTTATACTGAGTGAAAAGTGAAAATTCTAGAGAGAGAGAGAGAGAGAGAGAAAGAGAGAGAAAGAGAGGGAAAGAAGGAGGGAATCCAGAGGAGGAGGCCCTGCCCAAGTTTCAATTCCGCTTATCCAGGTAAGGGGGAGTGAGAAACCTCGCTCAGGGGTGTGGGGATAATTGTTGGATAGTTTGTTTGTCGGATTGGCCCCCAATCCCTTGCCGTTGTGCTGTCTTATTTTCTGTTTGCTCTACTTTATTCCTTGTTGGAAATAATAAATGATTATGTAATCACAATTCCTTGCCGTTGTTCTGTTGGATTTTCTATTTACTCTACTTTGCTCTTTGTTGAAGGTGCCGTTGTTCTGTTTGATTTTCTATTTACTCTACTTTGCTCTTTGTTGAAGGTGTCGTTGTTCTGTTTGATTTTCTATTTACTCTACTTTGTTCTTTGTTGAAAGTAATAAATGAATATGAAATTAATGTTAATAATAAATGAGTTTTAATATGAACAAGAATGCTCTCTGGACCTCTGTGAATTCCTGTGCGGACCTTATAAGGAGTATTTATGACATGATCATGTGAAATATGGACAAATGACATGAGACCTAAGAATGGACTATTGAGACAAACTATGATTATGAGACTATGACAAATAATGACATGATGTACTAAATGAAATTATGTAATAAGTTAAATATTGAGTCAATGAGATTATAAATGTATGACATGCATCATATGCATATATTACTCCAGGTGTGCCGCTGAGGCCGCATACCCACGACTAACAAGGTGTACCTTATGGTCACCCACGATGTAACATGCTAATAAGGTGTACCTTATGGTCACCCACGACTAACAAGGTGTACCTTAGGGTCACCCACGATGTAACATGCTAACAAGGTGTACCTTAGGGTCACCAACGATGAATTGTGAATCTTCCGTATGGCGCCACATGCATACATTTATGAGTCGAGTCCATGACATCATAAGCATGATAAATGAGTATATATGTGATATTGACTATTTATGTGTATTGTTTACATGTGACTTATATATGTTGTGTGTGTGTGTGCTATCTAGCAGTTATTTCTGCATCTGAAACTGAGTGAGATGTTTCTCACTCCCTTGTTGTTTTTGTATATGTTTAAATTATGTTGCAGGTGATCAGCATCATGAGGATGTTGGTAATGAGGCTTAAGGCTTCAGTTGGGCATGCTCTGATAGGATGTGACATCGGGCATAGCTAGGCTTATTTTGGATGTTATTATTTTAAAAGCTTTAATTTTCTCTTCCTTTGTAATTTTGAACGTTCTTGAGAAAAGACCAAAATGTACATATTTGTCATACTATTTTATTACATGATTTGAAAGTGATATATTAATTCCTAACTAGGAGGCACTGCCACCTTTACTGGAATTAATATATAGTCTCCTTTATATGATTTCTTGAGTTTAATACTTATATTTGAATTTTTATGATTGATGAGTTACGAATGTGAATCTTCTACCTTATGAGATTTGAGACAATTGTTTTATACATGAAAGATGGTACCAAATTATGAAAGATTTTATTTACTCAAATAAAATAAGATAGTATTTTGTGTATTAATGTTGGGGTAGAGGGTGTCACATTTAGTGATATCAGAGCAGGTCGATCTAATCGGCCGTGACTTATCGTGATGATTCTATTGTGTACTCTGACAGTGTTTTGTTTGTTGTATACTTTGATGATTCTTTGCTTTGATAATGATGATGATGATGTTCTCCTTGTGCTGATATTGTAGAGTTTGATATTGTTAAGTAATTTTGTAATTAGAGGAATGATAGTCATGATAGTGTTAGCTAATACCATTATGACTGCTCTTCTTCATTCTTATGATTGCTTATTTGTTTGATACTTCTTGCTTATGTAAGAAGTAGTGGCTGAGTGGTATCACTTGTGTTGCAAGCATATGTGCGAGTAGTAGACGAGATATTGTGCTAATATTGTAGGAACTATTGAGGCCTTAGATTTGGGTAAGACATTGATTTTTCAAGTGTATTAAGAGTTTACGATTGGTGAAATTTTTGAAAGCTATAGTTGTAGCGATTGAATCCAAGGATGATGTATTGGAGTTTTGGTATTATTAAGGAGAGATTGAAGTGTTGATGATTTCTAGAGTTTGATGGTTGCATGTGAATTTTATTTTCTAAGCCATTTGTACTGAATATGTGCGTTGTTTGGTTTGTAGTGGGAAACTTTGATACGAGTTTGAGGTGGAAAGGAGTAAGTTTGGAAGGATTGAGGTATTTTGTGGCCTAGATGTTGATGCGTTATTGTGTAAGGGATGTTTGTACTCCAGTTATAGCTACTTTGGTGATCAAAGGTCTAGTTGTAAGCGTTGAATATATCTGTGGTGATTTTTGAATTTTTAGCTAAGAAGATGATCCTTTTAAAATCTCATGTCTCCTTAAGAGTTGTAGCTTATTCACTTAGCTTTCTTTGGTGATAGGTTGAGATCACGTGGATGAGTAGAACTCTCAATGTGTTGTTTTTCTTTGATAGTTATTGAAAGGAGAAGTAGGCTGTAATAATGTTTTCAGGTTAGTAAGCAATGCAAGGATAAGAATTGACTTTGTTAAGATGTTTTGGGGTGTTTTCATGTGGATTGAGAGGTTGTTTAAGGTTATATGATGCTATGTGGTAAAGGTTGTTCATGTACATGCTTATGGATGGTATATATGAAGGTTTAAAGTAGGTATTCTAATATGATTTAATATGCATGTATGTTGATATGTGGATAGATGACCTTAGGGATCAAATGGTGAATGTTGTATGGTTAGTGAGATTGATCTTAGGGTGTGATATGATCATATTGTAGTTAAAGGTGAAGATATATCCAAGACGGTTGTATGTTAAGTTATCTAAGTATTACTATTTTATTTTATTTTATTATTATTCTTTTATTATATGAGATAAGTTTTCTAGTTCCTGTAAATTTTAGTTGAGGTAAACATGGATCTGTCTTAGGTAGAAGTTGTGTTTAAGCGGAGAGATATCTAAGCAAGTTAGCGAGGATAAAAGTTTTATGAGGTTATCTTATTATTATTGGCGATTTATTGAAGGAATTTTTAAGATAGCATTGCCCTTAACTACATTTATTAGGAGGAGTATTGCCTTTATGTGTGATAGTAAGTATGAGAGTAGTTTCAACTCTTAAAGGCAAGAATGAATAATGTTAATATTATTGGATTTTAGTAAGCCTTTTGTGTATATAGTAATACTTATAAGATGAATTTGGATGCATTGTAGATGTAAGAGGAAAGGTAGTGGCTTATGATTCTAGGCAATTAAAATTTATGAGAGGAATTACCTTACCCATGACCTTGAGTTAGCGGTTTTAATATTTATACTAAGATTTGGAGACATTACCTATATGATTCTAAGCTTAAGGTATTTAGTGATCATAAGAGCTTTAAATATCTATTGATCAAAAGAGATAGTTGGAATTCCTTAAGAAATAAGATTTTGATCTTATTGGTTATTTGGCCAAAGCCATTATGGTAACCGATGTTTTGAGTAGGAAACCTTTATATTTATCTTCCTTTATGATTAGAGAAATGGATCTTTGGACTCAAATTAGTAATTTAAGTTTGACTTAGGAGATTACTCCTAGTAGTGTGAAACTAGGTATGACTTGAGTAACAATTGGATCCTTGAAAGAAATTGGAAAAGCACAATTAGTTGGTTCATTTTTGGTGATAAGATATGAGACTATAGGATAAGGTGATGGATAAGAGTTTGACTTGGATGTAGATGGAATGGTGAGATTAGAGATCTGGTATGTGTACCTAGTGAACTTATGCTTAAGTGTTTGATCTTTGGAAAGGTTGTGGAAAGGCTCACAAAAGTTAAACCAGTATTGTGACAGATGCCTTGATTATGATGATCACTGATATATTATTTTTTATTATTTAAGGATTGGATTTGATTGAAGAATTTCGAGACTTATGCTTGATGTGTAAGATTACCCTTAGGAGCATTGAATTGATTATGATTGAAAGTAACTAGTGAATTAGTGATGAGATTAAAGAAGCTTAGGGGTTAGAGCCTTTCCTAGTAAACCAAGTGGAAAAGATTAGTAGGAGTATGAGTAACCTTTTCTAAATAGAAATTGATGTTGTTTTGAGAATAAATTTGGATGCTTAGTAATCTTGAATTAAGAAAGATGATTTTAGAGAAAGGACATAAGAGTACTCTTTTATTTAGGAGCTACTAAGATGTATCAGAGTAGCGCAGCGGAAGTGTAGTGACCTAAGGTGAAGAAAAAAGAAATCATATACTCGTGTTTAGTATGCAAGAAGTCTTTAGAAATTTTGTAGCAATTAGACTTCTCATTTTGGAAGTGAAATGGTGAATGGATAGACTTTAATTGTAGGTTTGAGACGTTTAAAAGATTGATTATAATTGTGTTTTAGGGGATAGGCTTACCAAATTTGCTTGTCTTATCCTTAGAAATCCTTGGATGAAATTGATAGAGTTGTATATCGATAAGATAGTGAAGTTGCATAAGAATTAGAAGGTAAGAAGCGAAGAGTCTTCCATTACAAAAATTTCGGGGATGAAATTTCTAAAAGGAGGGGAGAATTGTAACACCCTGAATTTTCTTGTTGATTATTTTTTTTATTAATTAAAGGGGTTTTGTAGAGGTTTGTATTAATTTAAAATTATTTATGAAATTTTTATAAATTATATTTTTTTTTAGGCTGGAACAGGCTGTTCCAAAAGTGGAACGGACCGTTCCAGATAATGAAAATAAGTTGTTTTTGAGGGACCAGAACGGGCCGTTCCAAAGAAGAAAATTACTCATTTTTGTATTTCCAGAACGGGCCGTTCCCAAAAGCAAACGGGCCGTTCCAAGGTTATGAAATTGCCTAAAGACCTTAGTTGGAAACGGGTCGTTCCAACTATGGTCAATCAGTGTTAACGAGAACTTCAGAACGGGCCGTTCTGCTTTTTGAAACGGGCCGTTCCGATTTTGGAACGGGCCGTTCCGGAGACCCCAGGATGCCTATAAATAGGGGCAAGGGGGGTGAAAATTTTATACTGAGTGAAAAGTGAAAATTCTAGAGAGAGAGAGAGAGAGAGAGAGAGAAAGAGAGAGAAAGAGAGGGAAAGAAGGAGGGAATCCAGAGGAGGAGGCCCTGCCCAAGTTTCAACTCCGCTTATCCAGGTAAGGGGGGAGTGAGAAACCTCGCTCAGGGGTGTGGGGATAATTGTTGGATAGTTTGTTTGTCGGATTGGCCCCCAATCCCTTGCCGTTGTGCTGTCTTATTTTCTGTTTGTTCTACTTTATTCCTTGTTGGAAATAATAAATGATTATGTAATCACAATTCCTTGCTGTTGTTCTGTTGGATTTTCTATTTACTCTACTTTGCTCTTTGTTGAAGGTGCCGTTGTTCTGTTTGATTTTCTATTTACTCTACTTTGCTCTTTGTTGAAGGTGTCGTTGTTCTGTTTGATTTTCTATTTACTCTACTTTGTTCTTTGTTGAAAGTAATAAATGAATATGAAATTAATGTTAATAATAAATGAGTTTTAATATGAACACGAATGCTCTCTGGACCTCTGTGAATTCCTGTGCGGACCTTATAAGGAGTATTTATGACATGATCATGTGAAATATGGACAAATGACCTAAGAATGGACTATTGAGACAAACTATGATTATGAGACTATGACAAATAATGACATGATGTACTAAATGAAATTATGTAATAAGTTAAATGTTGAGTCAATGAGATTATAAATGTATGACATGCATCATATGCATATATTACTCCAGGTGTGCCGCTGAGGCCGCATACCCACGACTAACAAGGTGTACCTTATGGTCACCCACGATGTAACATGCTAATAAGGTGTACCTTATGGTCACCCACGACTAACAAGGTGTACCTTAGGGTCACCTACGATGTAACATGCTAACAAGGTGTACCTTAGGGTCACCAACGATGAATTGTGAATCTTCCGTATGGCGCCACATGCATACATTTATGAGTCGAGTCCATGACATCATAAGCATGATAAATGAGTATATATGTGATATTGACTATTTATGTGTATTGTTTACATGTGACTTATATATGTTGTGTGTGTGTGTGCTATCTAGCAGTTATTTCTGCATCTGAAACTGAGTGAGATGTTTCTCACTCCCTTGTTATTTTTGTATATGTTTAAATTATGTTGCAGGTGATCAACATCATGAGGATGTTGGTAATGAGGCTTAAGGCTTCAGTTGGGCATGCTCTGATAGGATGTGACATCGGGCATAGCTAGGCTTATTTTGGATGTTATTATTTTAAAAGCTTTAATTTTCTCTTCCTTTGTAATTTTGAACGTTCTTGAGAAAAGACCAAAATGTACATATTTGTCATACTATTTTATTACATGATTTGAAAGTGATATATTAATTCCTAACTAGGAGGCACTGCCACCTTTACTGGAATTAATATATAGTCTCCTTTATATGATTTCTTGAGTTTAATACTTATATTTGACTTTTTATGATTGATGAGTTACGAATGTGAATCTTCTACCTTATGAGATTTGAGACAATTGTTTTATACATGAAAGATGGTGCCAAATTATGAAAGATTTTATTTACTCAAATACAATAAGATAGTATTTTGTGTATTAATGTTGTGGTAGAGGGTGTCACAAATCCAACCGTTAAATTGAAAGTTCGTATCACTTTATATGTTTATATCAAGTTTTGTTAAAATTGAACAACAACTTGAAGGTAATCAAAGTGTCCATATTTTAATATATTTTGAAATGTATATGTTACGTCAATTTTATTTTACAAGAATGAAGTATCAAATCATCTTGAATTCATATAAAATTTTGTATATATGATTAAGAGTAAAAAACTTTCAATCTAACGGTTGAATTTATAAAATTCACATTTAATATAAAGTTATTGAGCGATGTAATACTTAGTAAAAGTTACACCTGTGTTATTATAACACTTCTCTTTTAAAATATTATTTTTATAAATTAAATTTTAACATTTTAAATAAATTATTAATTAACTTAATATATTTATTCATCTTAAATCTAAGATATAAAATTCACAAAATGTATTTATCCTTGTTTTATTTTCTAATTATCAACCATTAATAAAATACTAATTTAAAATCTTATCAAGTTATATCATAATATTTTCATATCAAGTTTAAAATCAGATATTAGTTATAAAATATGTTAATTTGTGTTGGAATTTTATTTCAACATGAAACTTTAAAATAAATGTGCGAATAAAAAAAACTCCGTTAAAACAGTCACATATTCTATTTGATAGAGAAAAAAACAAGGAAACACATTGTGATGTATTAAAAACTGATCAAAAAGAACCAGCGGGTGATTTGCCCAATTAGTTAAGAGGGAAGACTTAAGATTTTCTCCACGTAAGTATGTGTGAATTCGAGCTCTACTGTCAGCAATTTTAGCCTTTTAAACAAAGCAGGTGTAATTGTAATAAAAAGGAGGTGTATATATCATAAGTTAAATACTATGAACATCTATGAGTAAATTAAAATCAAAGGATAATAATTTTTTTAAATTACTAAAAAATATTTCATTTTATAATTGTTTCACAAATTCTTACTAATTTTTGTATAAGTCAATTGCTTTTAAACAATGAAACTAACACGATTATATCAATTGAATTGAATGATTAAGCCTAACTTTTAAAATAACAATTGAAATAAAATAAGATTCATGAAAATAATTTCAAAATATATTAGGTAAATAATTTTTATATATAATAAAATTAAAGACAAGGTTTAAAATAATTAATGAAGTTAATGTAATATTCATTTATAAATATTTAAATAAATTATAAGTAGCAAGGTATTATTTAATTGATGTTTAAAATAAAATATTTTATAATATCTAAATGAATTGATTTTTAAGATAAACTATTATATACATATTTAATTAATATAATTTTAAAATATATATGTATAATTATATATACTTTAAATAAATATTTTTATATTAAAAATTAATTTATCATTAAACAAAATAAAAATATTTCAAAATATGGTTGTTGTTGAATCAGTTTTCCATGGTGGGATATTCATATATAATAATAGAATATGTCTCCTCAAAAAAGCAATATCTACCCCAAAGTAGTACGAGCATAATTGAAGATACATGATATAACGTATTTTAAGTAATTGATCTCATGTGTTATTGGTGTATATATTTATATATATATATATATATATATATATATATATATATTATTTTATAATTTTTACTTATTAAACTAACGGAACATTAATTATATTTTATCAATTTTAGATTTGTTTGATAAATTTTTATTAATCCTTATATAAGTCAATTATTTTTGATTTAATGGAACTAACATGTTTATATCAACTGAACTAGATGTTTTAGTCAATTTTGAAAATAATAATGAAAATAAAATAAGATTTATGAAAAGAAGTTTATTTATCTTAATAAAATTGGAAAGCACAATAAATTATGTATTTTCATATTATCTAATAATGTAATAAAATATTAAGCATGGTAAAAGAGAAATAAATTTCTCAACAGAAAAATAAATAAATTTTCTACATAAATTATTACATAATTAGTCTAATTTTTTTTTAAAAAAGATTCAATAAAAAGATTATTATTTAATTTTCATTTATAGCATTATGTTTCTCATTTTTTAATACATCATGATATATTAATTATCTATTTTAAATTATATAATTTGTATTATTTTAAAAAAAAATTTAATTTTATTAGGAGGGTATTGATTTTTATTTCTTATCATTAATATTTTTATCATTATAAAATAATATTATATATTTTTATATTTGCTTTCATTTAAAAGAAATATATTTCTAAATTTTTTAAAAAGTTTACATTTAGCGACCAATTTTAATTTGGTCGCTAAAATTATTATAAATAATAATATTTTTTATTTTTTTAGCGACCAATTTTAATTTGGTCGCTAAAATTATAATAAATAATAATACTTTTATTTTTTTAGCGACTGATTTTAATTTGGTCGCTAAAATTATTATAAATAATAATATTTATTTTATTTTTTTAGAGACCAATTTTAATTTGGTCGCTAAAATTATTATAAATAATAATATTTTTTTATTTTTTCAGCTACCGATTTTAATTTGGTCGCTAAAATTATTATAAATAATAATATTTTTTATTTTTTTAGCGACCGATTTTAATTTGGTCGCTAAAATTATTATAAATAATATTTTTTTTAATTTTTTTAACGACTGATTTTAATTTGGTCGCTAAAATTATTATAAATAATAATATTTTATTTTTTTAGCGACCTATTTTAATTTGGTCTCTAAAATTATTATAAATAATAAATGTTTTTTATTTTTTAGCGACCGATTTTGATTTTGTCGCTAAAATTATTATAAATAATAATATTTTTATTTTTTTAGCGACCGAAACCCGTTCCGTCGCTATTTCAATCAACAATTATTATTTTAGCAACCGATTTAGCGACCGATTATTTGCCACTAAAAAATTCGGTCGCTAAATTGGTCGCTAAATAAAATTTGCAACCAAATCATGTGACACCCTCTACCCCATTATTAATATACAACAAATGTAACAATAAAATATTTCTTTTCTTCTTTTTGGGTAAATAAAATTTTTCATAGTTGACAAATATTTCAAATATAACAAGGTAGAAGATTCACATTCGTAACTCATAAATCATAACTCCAGTGTAAAAATTATAAAAGAAAAGAAGTTAAGATTTTCAATACAATTTAGTGTAAAACAAGAAATCATATATATACAAATAATAATAAAGGAAATATAAATTAACTCCAGTAAAGGTGGCAGTGCCTCCTGGTTAGGAATTAATTTATACTCCCAAATCATATAATAAAAAAATATAACAAAAATATACATCTTGGTCTTTTATCAAGAACGTTCAAATTACAATTCTTAACATATATTTTCCTTGAATTATACATGTTATCTACGTTATCTCTTCGTTAGAAATTACAAAAGAAGAGAAACTAAAGTTATTAAAACAATAACATATTAAACTAAAATAACTATGCCCCGATGTCACATCCTATCAGAGCATGCCCAATTGAAGCCTTTAAGCCTCATCACCAACATCCTCATGATGCTGATCACCTGCAACATAATTTAAACACATACAAAAGCAACAAGGGAGTGAGAAACATCTCACTCAGTTTCAGGTGCAAAAATAAAGGTTAGATAGCACCCACACACACACAACAAATATAAGTCACATATAAACAATACACATACATCATCAATATCACATATATACTCATTTATCATGCAATGATATCATGGACTCGACTCATAAATGCATGCATGTGGTGCCATAAGGAAGTTTCACAATTCATCATTGGTGACCCTAAGGTACACCTGGTTACATCACTGGTGACCCTAAGGTACACCTTGTTAGCATGTTACATCGTTGGTGACCCTAAGGTACACCTTGTTAGCATCTTACATCGTGGGTGACCATAAGGTACACCTTATTACATCGTGGGTGACCATACGGTACACCTTATTAGCATATTACATCGTGGGTGACCATAAGGTACACCTTATTAGCATGTTACATCGTGGGTATGCGGCCTCAGCGGCACACCTGGAGTAATATATGCATATGATGCATGTCATAAATTCATAATCTCATGGACTCAACATTTAACTCATTACAGAATTTCATTTAATACATCATGTCATTATTCTTCATATTCTCATAATCATAACTTGTCTCAATAGTTCATTCTTAGGTCTCATGTCTTTTGTCCATATTTCACAAGGTCATGTCATCAATACTCCTCATAAGGTCCGCACAGGTATTCACAGAGAGCATTCTTGTTAATATTAAAACTTATTTATTTATATCATTAACTTCATATTCATTTATTACTTTCCACAAAGAACAAAGTAGAATAAATAGAAAATCGAAAAGAACAATGGCACCTTCAACAAAAACAAAGTAGAGCAAATAGAAAATCAAACATAACAACGGCACCTTCAACAAAGAACAAAATAGAGTAAATAGAAAATCAAACAGAACAACGACACCTTCAACAAAGAACAAAGTAGAGTAAATAGAAAATCAAACAGAACAACGGCAAGGGATTGAGATTACATAATCATTTATTATTTCCAACAAGGAATAAAGTAGAGCAAACGGAAAATAAGACAGCACAATGGCAAGGGATTGGGGGCCAATCCGACAAACAAACTATCCAACAATTATCCCCACACCCCCGAGCGAGGTTTCTCACTCCCCCCTTACCTGGATAAGCAGGAGCTGGAACTTGGGCAGGACCTCCTCCTCTGGATTCTCTCTTTCTTCCCTCTCTTTCTTTCTTTCTTTCTCTCTCTCTCTCTCCTCTTTCTCTCTCTAAGATTATCACTTCTTGCTCAGTATAAAATTTTCACCCCCCCTTGCCCCTATTTATAGGCAACCTGACGCACCCGGAACGGTCCATACTGATTTCGGAACGGCCCGTTCCGGATCCTTCAAACATGGTCAAATTTTTCAACTGGAACGGCCCGTTCCAAAATCGGAATGCCCGTTCCCAAAAAGCAGAACGGCCCGTTCTGAAACCAGAACGGCCCGTTCTCAATCTCAGCAGAACGTCCCGTACTGCTTCCAGAACGGCCCGTTCTCCATACCAGAACGGCCCGTTCCAGGCCCGTTCTGGGTCTTTAAAAACAAGCAGATTCTTTCTTTTGGAACGGCCCGTTCTGCATTTGGAACGGCTCGTTCCGACACCCAGAAATACCCTTATTCCTTTATTAAAATTATGAAAATGCCATCAATAATTACGAAAATGCCATCTTTTTAAAAACTGGGTGTTACAAATCATATTCGGTCGCTAATTATGTCGCTATTAGCGACGAAAAAAAATCGGTCGCTAATTTCGGTGGCTAAATTGACTTTTTTTTGTAGTGCATGGGCCATCCAACTAGTGTTTTATAACTTGGCTTCAACCATCCAATTTGATTAATTGGTTTGATCGAGACTCAGACACACAACTATTTCGAATTGAATATTAGATTAGATATGCTAATGACTTGATAATGATGTCATTAAATCGATCAAAATTAACACAAACTCCATATAAATTGCTCAACACACCTACATAGACCAATTTCCCAAGAGGTTAGGCATTTCTAACACAACTGTTTCGAATTGAATATTAGATTACATATGCTAATGACTTGATAAGGATGTCATTAAATCGATCAAAATTAACACAAACTCCATATAAATTGCTCAACACGCCTACACAGACCAATTTCCCAAGAGGTTAGGCATTTCTAACTTCTTTTCTTTGAGACTCGCATTTAGAGCTGTCAAATTGAAGAAATTGGCTTGACCCAACTTAACCTACAAGTGTTATTTTAAGTTAGGTTAACCTAACCTATATTTTTTTCAGCTGGCTACCAAGTTTTGGTCTAACTTGACCTATGTGAGATCATTAAGACAAATTGATCTAATTAAAAAATATATTTAAAAATTAAATTTCTTTTTTACAATGAGAAAATTTATAACATAATTAATTGATAATATATACTGTTACGAAATATCTAATAACTTTACATATATACAAATTCCTACAATTATTATATATATGTGCATTTATCCACCCTATCAACTAGACCAACCTTTTTCATAATAATTTTGTGACATCTTTTACTCCACACGTCATAATACATAAATAATGAAAATTGAATAACATAACTCTTTATAAATAAAATCAGATGTGTTTAGGTAGAAAGCATCACATTCTTAATTTAACAAAACAACATAATCAATTGAAATTACAAGAAAATAAAACTGTTTTCCAAAATAATTCAATAGAAAAATATCTTAATATAGTCTTAGCTACACTTCAATGTTACATGTCAGTAAAATCCAATACTAAAACCTAAGTCTCATCATCAACATCTTCAACATCATATTGAGGATCACCTGCATAACAACCAAGAAAAACAACACAAAACAAAGGAAGTGAGAAACTACTCACTTTAGCTCATGGTGCAGGAATGCAAACCGGATAACTAAACACAAATAAGGCATACAACAATATCAAGTCATACACACTTCTCACTCTAGTTCATGACATGAAATAAATACACACTATTTATACAATAACATGATATTAATAAATAATTATCACGATCAATACAATCACTCATTTATCATCATTAACACAATTACTCATCCATGACACACCAATCATAATTAATTCATTTACATGCAAGTATGGAATGCACAAAACACGAGCTCTCGATTTGCATGCATGTAGTACCAATATCAAGATATGTGCAATACATGTTAAACGATTTGTCAATTTTCCAATTTGCGTGCATATGATACATGTCAAATAAACTCAATGCAATAACATATACATGCTCTCACTTTACATGTCACATGTTCTTTAATTATCACAATTAGTACAATAAATTATTTATCATCATTGACGCAATTACTCATCCATGACACACCAATCATAATTAATTCATTTTACATGCAAGTATGGAATGCAAGGGACACAAACTCTTGATTTGCATGCTTGTAGTACCAATCTCAAATTATGTGCAATGCATATTAAATGATTTGTCGATTTGCATACATATGATCGATGTATGTTAAATAGACTCGATGGAAAAACATCCACATACTCTTACTTCATATATCACATATTTCTTATATCACCTCACATATCCTATGTACATTCTCAAATAGACTAGCTAGCTATTAATAAAAAGGTAGTATCAAGATCACAAAGGTAAAACAACCAATTAACAGTTGTTGCCCAACAACATCTACTTGAGCAAAACAATATAATAAATTACTCAAGGGAACTCTTAGGATTCCTCATTAGCAAACAAATGCTCATAGAACTGTGTCACCATATATATCGAATAGTATTAGGATTAGTAATCCAACAACCCTCATCATCTTGGATTACCTCGGGCTTCGTTCTTATTACTATAGACCTATGAGAGAACTTTTTGTTTCTATCCTCGAACATCAACCAATATGACCTCGCTTTCTGGAACCACAAAAGCTCTTCCTGAAGTAACACCATTTGGTATTTCTTTCAAGTATGCGCTAGAGTCTCTTCATGAAATTGGCTCCTACAAAAAGCTAGAACACTAGAAATATGATTAAGCTTTCTAAGTAAGTGCCTCTTCTTATCAAAGATATGCCTAAAAGTTCTCTTATTCCACTGCTGCAATTCGAATTGGAAAGAAGAAAGTAAGATATTCCAAATTTGACTTGAGTCCCAATGGCTTCGTAAGAATAGGAAAGTCCACATGAATAAGCCATAAGACCTTAAATCAAAAACGATGACGATGACAATTGAACCAGACACTAAACCCAATTTAACTAACAAAGGATTGTGATCTGACTTAAATAAGGGAAGGTGGAAAATAAATGTATCCTTGTTAGGCCTACTGGAAGACTACATGGGTCGAAATAGTACATGAGATTCCTCAAAACACGTTACGAAGTCGACGCCTACTAACAACAAAGGTTCGAAATCGAAAAGAATTATTTCGAGTAGCACAACGGTATGCTCGAAAGGAAAAATAATGTTGTTAGAAGTTTCTTGTACGATTACACCAAGGCGGTTATTAAAAAGTAGATCGAGGAAGTAAAACACGTGGGAGGATAGTTATGGGAAGTTATATTAAGCCCACGTAAGCAATGTAGTGGATAGCAGTTATCCATGCCCACGATACATTCTCACGAAATTAACTGCTATCGATTAAACTCTATAAATATGAGGAACATATACCATCACGGGGGTCGGAAAAACTCATACTTGAATAGAGCTTTCAAGCACTCTCTGCCTACGCATATGGCTTTCGTGCAAGGAATCGTTTTTGGGTATGGTTGCTTCTTGACCACCTTTCTTTTCTCTTTTTAGATTAGGATTAGTTTAGTCTTATTTCTTTTTCTAGTCACGTAGTTTTAAATACTAAAATTTAGTTTTAAAATTACATAAATTTTGATGATATTGTAATGCTGGAACATTATGAACCATGATCTGTATTGGGAATATATCTATTGTTCATTCTGTTTATTTAAGTGTTTACGTACATGAACATTATTTCTTGGTAATCATTGACGAATATTTGGAAACTAGTAGCTACTAAATCTTCCCACTCCGCTTTCTGCCCTTAAATTAAATACCTAAATTGAAACTGTGTTTCGTGCTAGTTCGAGTATAAAGAGTCCACAAACGAATTTCACCGTGTATGTTGTATGAGACTTAGGAGTGGAAGAACCATGTCTACGTCTAATAATAGGAGAGAAATGAACAATGATAATCAAGTAGATGTAGAACAAGCGAATCCCAATCCTGACAATGTGACTAACGTAACCAGGGGGCAACATCTTCCCCTGTGTTACTCGAAAATGTAGCTAGGCAAACTAATATAACTCAGGAACTAGCAAATGTCAATAGGGAGTATCCCTGGGGTATGCCACCAAATTGGCGAAGTACCCAACCCGTACATGTAGAAATGCCAATTCCTTACTTAGGACCAAATCCGCAAATGCATGTATCCCCAAAGGGATATAATCCTGGACCAAATGGTTTGGGTTTTGTTATGCAAGACCCATATCAACATGTAGGGACAAGTCAGGAAGGTTCCTTGATTCGTCAGGGTAGTTATGTACCCACTGGGATTAGTAATCAAGCCATGATGGCTCTTCGACAACAGATGGACCATAGTAATCATGACATGGTTAATTTGTTGTCAACCCAAATGCATAATATAATGACTCCTTTGTATGAATTAATAAACAAAATAGGAGATAAATTGGGTGATGGACCACCTTCGAGAGCCATGAGTGCAAATCTCAACGAGATGGAAAATCTAGGAGGGAATGGAATTTTTCCTCAAAATGTAATTCGACCTAATAGGAATCCTCAGGATAATTTGGATCAAATGGTAGAACGGATATTGAACAGGCATGGTTTCGAGTTAGGTCGAAATGAACGTCCTTACTTTGTGTCACCATTTCCAGATCACGTAACTCAAGTAGAGCTGCCTAGGGGGACAAAGGTCCCAAAGTTTTCAAAATTTTCAGGAGAATTAACTGAGTCTACAGTCGAACATATAGCTAGGTATCTAGTCGAATGTGGGGATTTAGCGAACAATGAGTATTTAAAAATGAAGTATTTTTTGAGTTCGCTGACTAAGCACGATTTTACATGGTTCACAACTTTACCTCCTAATTCGATAAACACTTGGGTTCAATTAGAAGGTAGTTTTCATGAACATTTCTTCAGGGAAGAAACGAAAGTTAGTATAGTTAATCTAATGAACGTTAAGATACAAAGCCATGAAACGTTAGATGACTATTCAAATAGGTTTAGACAATTAAAATCTCGATGTTATACTATTATACCTGAGCATGAATTAGTTAAGATTGCAGCAACATGGTTAGATTTCTCAATACGTAAAAAATTGGTAAATGAACAGTTGAGAGATATGGCTCAGTTAGCAGAAAAGGTAAGAAGGATTGAACAAATTAAGTTAGAAAAGGAAAGATTAAAAAAGTTTGATAGGTTTGTTTGAAAAGAAAAGGTAGCTTATTTAGAAAATGCAGAGATAAGTGAGGATGCTAACTATGAGATTTCGAGTGAGGATTTCGAGGTTAACTTAGCAGAATTGCGTCCTGGTCCTACTTATCAATGTCAAATGTTAAAACCAGGAGATAATATAGAAGGGAACGCGACTAGGAGATACAGTTTTGATGTGACTAAGGAAGACAAGATATTTGATATCCTATTAAAAGATAAACAAATTGTACTCCCAGAAAACCATAAAATTTTGCCTTTCGAGCAAAGAAAAGGGAAGAAATTTTGTAAATATCATAATATGTATGGTCATTAGACTAATAACTGTGTGCGTTTCAGGGATATGATAGAGAAAGAGATCAATGATGGTCGCCTTGCTTTCGAGGAGAAAGACATGAAAGTGGACACTGATCCATTTGCTGCTCACACTGGATATGTAGAACCAGTCTCGATGGGAATCAACATGGTTGAAGTCAATATCGAGGATGATGAAAATATCGAGCCTATTTCCGATGAGAAACTCGAAAAACTGATGGATGACTTTGCTAAGGAGGAAGAACCCATCTATCCGAAGGAAGGGGATAGTTTAGTCGAGTTTTTATCAAAGAAAAATGAGGCTGATAGGGAGGTTATGTTGTGTCCTCGATGTAGTGCTATCTTCGACAGAGCTGCTGCTAAAGCTTTCGAGGAGTCAGAGATGATGAGGAGCTACAAGGCTGAGAAACTTCGAGAAAAGCCTAAGCTTAATGCTGGATCGAGTGCTAGGTTAACCATGAGGCAGGTTCACATGCCTCAGTATAATGCTCCGGTGGGAAAGATGGAAATGTATAATTCATCGAGATTCGGCAATACTTTTGTGCCGAATGCAAACGTTCTTGTAGGAAAATGGACTGCCCCACCAAGGCCAATGATTGGTGGAATGGGTCGAGGGAACCAAGTGATGAATTATGCTGGACATCCAGTGCAAAGAACTCCCGAAAATTCTCAAATATAGTTGCAGGGCCTGGTAGATTCTCGACTGGAAGTTATGGGCGTGGTTTTCGACAGCCCTTTAATAACTTAACCAAAACTCAGTGGAGGAGGCAGCAAAGGATGTGAAAGGCTACCTTTGAAGGCTTCAGAGGGAACCATTTTTCGATTCCTGTACCTCAAAAGGGGGAATCCTCTCGAAAATTCATCGAGGACGATGAGGATCTGATAACTGATTGTTTCGAGAGCAGTTTCGATGATTCCTTGGAAGACATCTGTGGGATAGTATCAATTCTGCCTTCCGAGTATGCTGGAGCCATGGAATTTGTAAATGAACAAGAGGATATTCATCGAGAAGATTTCTTCGATGATCCTAATTATGAGTCCAAGATCGTGTAGGTTAATCAAATCTCGAGGGTTATCCCCAAATTTAATTCAGCTATATTCGATTCCCACACTGAAGAGATGAAAGGTCACCTTAAGCCTTTGTTGTTAACTTTGATGATCGAAGGGCACGAGGTGAATAAGGTTTTGGTTGACGGAGGTGCAGCTGTGAATATCCTGCCCAGGACAATGCTGAAGAGGTTTGGGAAGTCCATGGTTGATTTGAAGCCCCATAATATATTGATCTTAGACTATGCAGGAAAGTCTTCACACCCTGAGGGTATGATTCTGCTTGATGTTCAGATTGGAAGCGTGAAGAGAACTACTATGTTTATAGTAACTCCATCGAAGGCAAATTTTAACGTCTTGCTAGGTCGAGAATGGATCCATGGGGTAGGAGCTGTCCCTTCCACAGTACACCAAAAGATTTTCTTTTGGAACGATGATGAAGGTTTGGAAGTCCTCGAGGCTGACCAAAAATCATATGAGGTAGGTATGTACTTTGCCGATCAACAATTAACGGCATTTGCAAAGACTAAGCCTTTCGATGCCTACAATGCTTGAGTGATGGATGAAGAAGAGGGAGTTAAAAAGATTTTTTGCTAGGATGTGAAGAAAGGTTTTGTGATTCGAGCCGAAAAAGATTCGGGTCCAATTGAAGAATGAAGGATGAAGATCCTTATTCGAGCTTCTTAGCTCGAATATCGGCCTACATGGCCGATCGAACGGCCAACATGGCCGAGGAAGATCAAGATAGGGAAGTACATTCAAATGAAGTTGGGATTGATAAAAATAGCACGGCCAATTTGGCCGAAGAAAAACAAAAAACAAAGAAAGAGGGTATGGACTGCGAAGTCGAAAAGAATGGAGAAAAAGAAAAAATAGAAAAATCAAAGGGACCAGGGGGTCTCGAAAGAAACAAAAAATGAAAAAATAGAAGTTGAAATGGACCAGGAGGTCGAAAATGTAAAAGAGGACAAAGAGCAAGAGTCAGAATTTAAACTAGATTGTATTTTCGATGATTCGTCGTTGGGATTCGAAAGAGCAACCAAGGATGATCATAAGTTATAATCTCAGGATCCACTCGAGGAAATCAACTTGGGAACTGTCGAAAATAGAAAAGTAACTTATATTAGCAAGCTCTTGCAAGGGGAATTGAAGGAGGAATTAATTCGAGTACTGAATGATTATAAAGACTGCTTTGCATGAGATTATGACGAAATGCCGGGATTAGATCGAGGATTAGTGGAACATAGGTTACCCATGATTCCCGGAAAGAAACCTGTCAAGCAAAGCCCTCGAAGGTTCACTCCTGAAGTAATCGAAAAGATCAAGGAAGAAATTGAGAGATTATTGAAAGCAAAGTTCATTAGAACTTCAAGATATGCTGAGTGGATATCGAATGTCGTGCCCGTTATAAAGAAGAATGGGAAACTCAGGGTATGCATTGATTTTCGAGATCTCAACACAACAACCCCCAAAGATGAGTATCTTATGCCCATCGCTGAAACTATGATAGACGCTGCTTCAGGTAATGAAATTATGAGTTTACTTGATGGTTATTCAGGATATAACCAAATTTATATTGCAACTAATGATGTATCGAAAACTGCTTTTCGATGTCCAGGTGCATTAGGCGTCTATGAATGGGTGATGATGCCATTTGGATTAAAAAACGCAGGTGCCACTTATCAGAGGGCAATGAATTTAATGTTCCATGATTTAATTGGTAAGTTGGTACAAGTTTATATTGACGATATAATTGTTGGGTCGAAACAAAAGGAGGATCATTTATGCCATTTAAAATTATCTTTCGAGAGAATGAGAAAACATGGTTTAAAAATGAATCCACTAAAATGTGCTTTTGGTGTTACAGCGGGAGAGTTTTTGGGATTTGTCATACACTAGAAAGGGATCGAAGTGGATAGAAACAAGACTAAAGCTATCATGGAGACTAAACTTCCATCGAACAAAAAAGAACTTCAATCTCTCCTAGGTAAAGTAAACTTTCTGAGAAGATTTATATCGAACTTGTTTGGCAAAACTAAAGTGTTTTCTCCTCTTTTACGTCTGAAAAAGGAGCAAGAATTTCAATGGAATGAAGAGCACCAGAAGGCGTTCGAGGAAATCAAAGAGTATTTGGCTCATCCTCCAGTGCTTGCACCACTCTCTAAAGGGAAGCAACTGAAGTTGTACATTTCAGCTAGCGATTCGACTATTGCGAGTATGCTGGCGCAAGATGATGATAATGGCATCGAGAGGGTCATTTATTATTTAAGTCAAATGTTAGTAGGAGCAGAAACTAGATATACTCCTTTAGAGAAATTATGTTTAAGTCTTTATGTTGCTTGTACAAAGTTGAAGTATTATCTTAGGCCTTGTGATGTTGTAATATTTTGTCGAAGTAATGTGATTAAGTATATGTTGTGTAAACGTGTTTTACATTCTCGAGTTGGAAAATGGGCACTTGCGTTAACTGAATATTCATTAACTTTCGAGCCGTTAAAAGCAACTAAAGGACAAGTAATCGCAAATTTTCTTGCGGATCACTCGAAAGAAACTACAGAAGTTATTTACTTAACTACCAAACGTTGGGAACTATTTTTCGATGGCTCGAAACATGAATTAGGCACTGGGATAGGTTTGTTAATCATTTCCCCTGAAGGGATCCCAACTAAATTATCATTAACAACATACAATGGATACTCGAATAATGAAACTGAGTACTAGGCACTCATAACGGGTCTCGAAATGCTCAAAGAGTTAGGTGCTAGGAACGTATCAATTCGAGGCGATTCACAATTAGTCATCAAACAACTAATGCAAGAGTATAAGTGTTTAAATGAAAAATTAATTGAATTCAAAACTCGAGCTATACAGTTACTTAATGCGTTTGATGAAGTTGAGTTACAAGATATTCCTCGAGACTCGAATACAATTGCAAATGAATTGGCTCAGGTAGCGTCAGGGTACAAAATCAGTAAAAAGTGTCTCGAATCTTTGATTGATACACAAAATGAATTGGTATACCAACTAGAGACTCTAAGCGTGAGTTCCTTGAGTCAACAAGATTGGAAGAACAAATTGGTCGATTACTTGCAAAATCCAAATATGAAAGTTGAAAGAAAAACTAAACTCCAAGCCCTCAATTATGTCTTGCTAAATAACGAATTATACAGAAGAGGTTTCGATGTAGTTTTGTTCAAATGTCTCGGGAGTCATGAAAGTTATATAGCTATGGCAGAAATACATGAAGGCATCTGTGGAGCACATCAAGCAGGTGAAAAGATGAAATGGGCTTTGTCGATAAAAGGTTTTTATTGGCCAAACATGATTAAAGATTGTATCGAATTCGCAAAAAGTTGTGAGGAATGTCAAAAACATGGACCAATACAAAAGGTACCTGCAAGTGAATTGCATTCGATTATTAAGCCTTGGCCATTCCGAGGTTGGGCCATTGACATTATAGGGCAAATACATCCACCCTCCTCAAAAAATAATAAATATATATTGGTTGCCATAGATTATTTCACAAAATGGGTTGAAGCTATTCCTTTAAAAGAAGTCGAGCAAAAGGACATAATTGATTTTGTCGAAGATCATATTATAACAAGGTTTGGGATTCCTCAAACAATCACCACAGGTCAAGGCACAGTGTTTACAGGTCGAAAATTTGCTCAATACGCTCAATCAAGAGGAATTAAGTTAATAACTTCAACACCATATTATGCACAAGCAAATGGTCAAGTAGAAGCTGCTAATAAAGTGGTAATTGGTTTGATCAAGAAACACATCTCGAGCAAACCTCAAAATTGACATGAAACTCTTATTCAAGTGTTATGGGCTTATAGAAATTCACCTAGAGATGCCACGAAGACTACTCCATACAAATTAGTTTATGGGCATGAAGCTATTCTTCCTATATATTAATTTACAATCAATTCATATACAAAAACAGAATGATTTGCCCATTGAGGATTATTGGAATTTAATGTATGACGAGTTAAAATCGTTGGAGGAAGAAAGGTTGTTGGCATTACAAAATATGGTTCAACAAAAGGAAAGAATCGAAAA
The DNA here is from genome assembly GCF_000230855.2 of Cajanus cajan. Taxonomy (NCBI): domain Eukaryota; kingdom Viridiplantae; phylum Streptophyta; class Magnoliopsida; order Fabales; family Fabaceae; genus Cajanus; species Cajanus cajan. The sequence goes on along the minus strand of NC_138518.1, from coordinate 47,035,885 downwards.
AACATACAATAAGGGAGTCAAAGCACGTAGTTTTTGAGTTGGTGACTTAGTGTTAAAAGTGATTCTTCCCATGGATCAAAAATCTCGACACTTGGGGAAGTGGTCTCCTAATTGGGAAGGTCCCTTTATAATCAAGCAAGTATATTCAAAAAACGCATACGTGATTAAAGAAATCGATTCAAACGTGAACAAAGTTATAAATGGAAAATATTTGAAACACTTTCATAAGAGAGCAGAATATTAAATAGTTGTTCAATACAGGACAAAGAGAAATCGAAATAATCAATGTTAAAAAATCTAATTATTACAAAATTTGGACTTGAAATCTTTGAAAGCCCTGTAAGCATCATCCAAGCTTTGCCTTTGAGCAACACACTGACCCTCTAGATGCTTCTTGTGCTCCAAAGTTTTGGCTAGTCTCGAAGAGATAACCTTGCCTTCTTCTTTCAAGTTCTTCTGACGTTGCACAACGTCTTGACTTTGAGTCTTCAAGGCGACTTGTTTCGAGCGAAGAGTATTCAACTCATGTTGCAAGGCTTCAATGGACGCCGCGCAATCTGCTTCCTCCTGTTGTAACTTCTTTAAAACAGGGATCATCTCCTCAGTAGCTTTTTGAATGGAGATTAGATCTTCGCGGAGCTTCTCGAGTTTAGCACGATCTCCCTCGCTCTTAACTTTGACCTGAGCCACTTCCTGGAAAGTGGTAGACCACTTGGATCAGAGATCTGAGGCAAGAGTAAAAAACTGGGTAAACTCTTGCAGCTCGATATGGATTGTAGGGGGAAGGTCAGAGAAGGCAAGCAAGTCTTCGACCATCTGTTCAACTTCGATTTTGAAGGTTGGGTCGAGGAAGGCTTGATCCAAGTTATCTACATAGGCCTTCGACCTGAAAGACTCGAGTACAGGTTGGAAAGATGGGGTTGCCTCTGAAACTTTTTCAATTTTCTCTTTCTCCTTTTCCGACCCAGATGGACCACTCGTCCAGTTGTCGAGAACGTCAAAAATACTATTGATATCCTCGTCCTCTTCATTGAAAAAGCTCATTAAATCCAAGTCAGTTGAAGGGATCGAGGAAAGCCCTTGTATAGAAGATTCGACGCCACCTTGTGTCGAAGGAGAAGCAGTGAAAGGCTTGGGAGATTCCGTCGAATCTATTATAGACAAATACAATGTGTAAGGCAGATAGTTTTGTTAAGACTCATGAAAGGATAAAAGTTCAAAAGATAAAAGAGATATACCCTTGTTTGGACTCAAGGGAGGTTTGAGCTCGAAAGAAGCTTCACCTTGGGCAGATTGTTGGAAGGTCTCCACATTCGCTAAAGGTTCTGATGTGATTCCACTTGGAAATCACAAGAATTCTTCAAGCCTTCACGAAAATCCTTGGAAGAAGCTTCAAGGATGGAGACTCCACAAGGCTCAATGTGACCTAAGCTTGCATAAAAGCTAAGTCCGGAGAAGACTAAAGTTCCTAGCTCTACAAGGAGAAGCACTCAAGGAGGGTAGAGTTTAGGAAGCAAGGTGACTTCGGAGGAGATGAATTCAAAGAGAGAAAACTCATCAATATATCCAAAGTGTGCATACAAGTCTCGGCCATAGTGATTTATAGGAGAAAATTAGGTCAAGGTGACCATGAGTTAGCCTAAGGTTAAGTGGAACCAAGGTAAGGTTCACTTAACCTTAGGCGCCCAAAATTTGAATTCAAAATTCAAATTTTGGTGCTTAAAACCCGGATCACCCATGTGCTAGCTCATTTGGAATGTAATTAGAATTCCATTTGAGTTGCATTTCGGATCACACCATGTGCATGTGTTGCACATGGCCGAAATACACACCAAATGTGATTCTAATTACATGCTAATGCAACTACACATGTAACCTAAATAACCCTAAATTCAAATGACCTCTAAATGTAAATCCTAAGCTACATGGCCAGAAATACAAGGCCCAAAAGAAATACAAGGCACTAAGGCCCAATCCTACACTAACCCTAATCTACTTGGGCTTGAGACAAAGCCCAACAAAATAAAGTGATGGGCTTCACTTGGGCTTGGGCCCACTCCTCATGCATCCTTCTTGCCATAGCCCTAGTAGTTGGGCCCTTGGCCCATGGGCTTCCTCCATCATCCCCTCCCTCTTGAAGAGGATTTGTCCTCAAATCCAAAACATCCTCCTCTTGGGTAGCCAGTCCTGTAAAAAGAGATAGATCAGAAACATTAAAACTAGGACTAACACCATATTCAGAAGGGAGATCTAGGACATAGGCATTATTATTGATTTTCTTAAGGATTTGAAAGGGGCCATCTCCTCTAGGACTAAGCTTTGACTTCCTGTTGGAAGGAAACCTATCCTTCCTAAGGTGTAGCTAAACCCAGTCACCTTCCTTGAAGATAACTTCCTTTCTACCCTTATTATTATATTTTTGGTATTTTTCAGTTTGGGATTGAATATGATCTCTAACCCTCTCATGTAATTTCTTGACAAACTCAGCCCTAGATGTGCCTTCTTTATGAATAAAAGAAGCAACATCGGGTAGGGGTAATAAATCCAATGGAGTAAGAGGGTTGAAACCATAGACAATCTCAAAAGGAGACATGTTAGTGGTCTTGTGAACCACCCTATTATAGGAAAACTCCACATGAGGGAGATAGTCATCCCATGACTTTTTATTGCCTTTGAGGATTGCCCTCAACATAGTCCCTAGAGACCTATTCACTACCTCAGTTTTCCCATCAGTTTGGGGATGACATGTGGTAGAAAATAGAAGTTTAGTTCCTAGCCTTTCCCAAAGAGTTTTCCAAAAATGGCTAAGGAACTTAACATCTCTATCTGAGACTATAGTTTTGGGTAACCCATGTAGTCTCACAATTTCTTGAAAGAATAATTTAGCAATGTTACTTGCATCATCCACCTTGTGACATGGAATAAAGTGTGCCATTTTGCTAAAACGGTCCACAACCACAAAAATGGAATCCCTTCCTCTTTGGGTTCTAGGCAAACCAAGGATAAAATCCATGGAAATGTCTACCCAAGGAGAAGTGGATATTGGCAAGGGGGTGTATAGTCCATGAGGTTTAGTGGTAGACTTTGCTTGTAAACAAGCAATAATGCAACTACTACAAAACCTTTGAACATCTCTTTTCATATGAGGCCAAAAGAATTTCTCTCTCAAAAGTGACAGATTTTTCTCAATTCCAAAATGCCCCATGAGCCCACCCTCATGGCTTTCCTTGACCAAGAGTTTCCTAATAGATCCTTGGGGTATACAAAGTTTGTTTTCTTTAAAAAGATACCCCTCAGAAATATAGTACCCTTGATAAGGTTTTTGAATACATAAAGAATAAAATTTAGCAAAATCAAGGTCTTTCTCATACAACTCCTTGATGTCATCAAACCCTAGTATTTGGGAACCTAGGATATTCAATAAAACATGCCTTCTTGACAAAGCATCAGCTACTACATTTGTAAAGCCTTTTTTTATATTTGATGACATAAGGAAATTGCTCAAGGTACTCAACCCATTTTGCATGCCTCTTATTTAACTTATGTTGACCCTTCAAATATTTAAGTGATTCATGATCACTATGGATAACAAATTCCTTGGTCACAAGGTAATGTTCCCAAGTTTGAAGGGCACGAACTAAGGCATATAACTCCTTGTCATAGGTAGGGTAGTTCAAGGCATCCCCATGAAGTTTTTCACTGAAATAAGCTATGGGGTGACCATCTTGTAACAACACAGCTCCTATGCCAAGTCCTAAAGCATCACATTCTAGCTCAAAGGTTTTAGAAAAATCAGGTAAAGCTAGAACAGGTGCTTGAGTAAGTTTATGCTTAAGTTCTTGAAAAGCTAAGTTATGTTTTTCTTGCCACTCAAAGACCACATCCTTCTTCACCAACTCATTGAGAGGTGAAGCTAATGTAGAGAAGTTAGGAACAAACCTTCTATAAAAGCTTGCCAATCCATGGAAGCTCCTAACTTCACTAACATTAGTAGGAATAGGCCATTCTTGGATGGCTTTGATTTTTGCGGGGTCCACATGAACCCCATTTTTACTTACCACAAACCCTAGGAAAATAACATTATCCACACAAAAAGTGCACTTGTCTACATTAGCAAACAAGTGATTGTCTCTAAGAACAAGTAGAACTTGTCTTAGGTGATCCACATGATCACTTAGACTCTTGCTATATATTAAAATATCATCAAAATAAACAACTACAAACCTACCAATACAATCCCTAAGGGCATGATTCATCAACCTCATGAATGTGCTAGGTGCATTAGTAAGCCCAAAAGGCATTATCAACCATTCATATAGTCCAAATTTAGTCTTAAAAGCGGTTTTCCACTCATCACCTTCCTTGATTCTAATTTGGTGATATCCACTTTTAAGGTCAATTTTGGAAAATATGGATGACCCATGCAATTCATCAAGCATGTCATCAAGCCTCGGAATTGGGTGCCTATATTTTATGGTGATGTTGTTGATGGCTCTACAGTCACAACACATCCTCCATTTTCCATCTTTTTTTGGCACCAAAATGACTGGTACAACACAAGGGCTTAGACTCTTTTGAATCCAACCCTTCTCCAACAACTCTTGTACTTGCTTCTCTATCTCTTTTGTCTCTTGTGGGTTAGTCCTATAGGCTGGCCTATTTGGAAGACTAGCCCCAGGCACAAGATCTATTTGATGCTCTATTCCCCTAAAAGGAGGAAGTCCTATTGGGCCTTCACTAGGGAATACATCACCAAATTCTTTCAAAATATTTTTCACTTCAAGAGGTAGAGAAGTTTCCAAGGAAGATGTGGCAGTGCAAGTTAGTGTTCCTCTACACATGAGGATATGAGAAGATGGTTCAAGGAAGAGAGAGGTTTTGTGTAAAGGTTTTGATTCAAAAATCTCCTCTTGAACTATCTCTAGAGAGGGTCCTCTTTTTCACTAATTTTTAGGAGTTTTTTTTTCAACTTTTTTTTGTTTTCCTTTTTCTTGCTCACGTTTGGTCTTCATTTGCACTTGATCTTCCTTCACTTGTGAAGGTGAAAGATGATGAAGCACAAACTTCTTACCCTTATGAGTGAAAGTTATTTTATTAGTTAGGCCATCATGATGAGTTTGTTTATCAAATTGCCATGGCCTTCCTAATAAAATATGACAAGCTTTCATGGGAACTACATCACATTTAACTTTAGCTTGATAGTTCCCAATAGAAAACTCTACTTCCACTTGTTGGTTGACCACCATATCCCCATCATCATTAAGCCAATGAAGTTGATAAGGTTTGGGATGAGGTGTGGTAATCAAGCCCAACTTCTCAACCATCCTAGTGCTACAACAATTGCACCAAGATCCACTATCCACTATGAGAGAACAAGCCTTGTTTGAAATGTTACATCTTGTATGAAAGATGTTCTCTCTTTGGGATTGTGTATCACTAGGTTGGTTGTTGAGGCCCTTCTCGTCATAAGATGTTCCCCATTGTAAGGGTAAGTGACCTCACATGACTCTCCCTCACTTTCTTCTTCTTCATCCTCACTTGAAGATGAAGAAGTAGTAGCTTCATCTTGGCTACTATAAATGTCTTGGCCCCTTAAAATCATCACTTTCTTGTTAGGGCATTGAGAAGCAATGTGGCCTCTCCCAAGACACTTAAAGCACTTTATGTCACTAGACTTGGTGCTAGTGTGTGAGGTGTTTGTTTTTTTTATCTTTTTCTTTTTCTTTACCCTTGTCTAGATTTTTGGAGGGGAAAGTATTTGTCTTTTCAAAATCATTTTTCTTACCCTCCCTCTTGTAGTCAACTTTAGAATAAGAAGATGAGTATGAGCTTGATTTGAAACCTTTTCTCAAATTTTGTTGTTCAACCTTGATACAAAGTTGAACCAAATCATTCAAATCTCTATAAGGAAGAAGCTCAACCTTATCTCTTATCTCAAAAGTTAATCCACTCAAAAATCTAGTAATGGTAATATTTTCTTCTTCCCTAATGCCAGCCCTCATCAAATATAACCATCGTTTGTCTATACTCTTCCACAGTCATATTTTTTTGATGGAGTCTTTGGAGCTTGTTGATAAGCTCCCTAGTGTAATAAGAGGGAATATGCCTCCTCCTCAAGGCACTCCTCAATTCATTCCAATATTGAATTGGAGGATCATTATGGAGACGCCTATCTCTCACAAGAGAAGTCCACCAATACATGGCGTGACCTTGGAAGCTTAGAGTGGCTAAGGAGACTTTTCTTTCTTCACTCACTTGGTGGCAAGTGAAGATTTGTTCCACCTTCATCTCCCAATCTAGGTACCCCTCTACATCATCTTTGCCATGAAAATAAGGGAGATCAACCCTAGATTCCCTTGGCTTGGGGGTCCTATGAACCCTTCTAGGAGGTTGTTCATAATGATCTCCTAAAGCTAGGCTATCATCATGCATTGACTCTCCTAGGGTTGAACTATGTTGGGAGCTATGTCTACTACGGTGCTTGTGGTGTAATTTTTCTTCTTTCTCCTTTAATATACGAATTTCCTCCTCTAAAAGAGCAAGTTGAGCCTCCCTTTCAAGTTTTTCTTTGAGTCTTTGTTTGGACTCTTTCTCTTTCCAAAGTCTAAGTGATCTTAATTCATGTGTTACTTTTGACATGTCATTGTAATCACTTGAATTACTATCACTTTGTGGAGTAGAAAATTCTTCCATTATAGGAGAAAGGTTCTTTTTGATGAAAGAAGTTTGAAAAGCAATTTTTTATGCAAGGTTAAGACTAAGTACTTGGAGGATTATGTATACAAATTGAACTTTGGAGGGAGGTGAGCTACTAAGAGCCACTTAAAAACCAAGCCTCTTCAAGTAAAAATTACTAATCCCCTTTGTAGTTAATCTCTACCAAATTCTTTTCAATGAAAATTATTTTTGATGTTTTGTGAACTATGATATGCTAGACGTATGAAAGCAACTAAAAACAAGTATTAAGCAAGAATTAAACTACCTAAACGTGTCCTAGGGTGAGAGCTTGAGAGATACCAAAGATCAATCAAGGACCACTCCCACCAAGTACTAACGAAAATTGAAAACCTAAGGAGAGATGGTTGTGTACCAAAGACACTCCTTTAAATGGCCAATTACATGGTATAGACAAAGCTAAACAGCAAAGAATAAGTGGCTTAAAAGAAATTAGAAAAATAGCCACCAAGAATTAGTGATGGATTAGTGACCAAATTTGCAACAAAATTTGCAAATTATTAAGGAAAATTGGTCTCTAAAATCCGTCACTAATGCTTATATATATTTTTTTAAAATTCAATTACAAATTCAAATTTAAATTCGAATATGCTTCACAAATGATCCAGTCCAGCCACCACCAAATTTCCAGCCAAGAGTGTTTAGTGTTTGTGTGTTTGAGTAGCCAAATCCGAGAGCCACCTATGTCCTTTCCTCCTCCTTTTCTTAGGCTTCTTTTGATGACCCTTGTAGAACTAGCTTCTAGGAAGACAGGCTAGGTCAAACTTAGGTCACACTTGAGTTTAAACAATGATAAGAACAACAAAGAGAATTTAAGAAGTAAGGAAGATAAGAGTAGAGTAGCAGATGATAATTAAGATGACACAAAACAAGTAGTTGACTAGAACAAGAAGGAATTGACCTAAGATTAGTTCTAGAATGGATGCACAAAACCAAAACACTCAAAGATATGTGAGCTGAAAATATTATGATTCAAGGATAAGTACAAACCGAGAAGAAACAAATGATAAACCAAACTCCTTAATTGACTTTTGCTTTTCAATTTAGGTTTAGCACTTTTTTTTAATCAATTTGTTTTGAATTTTCTTTTGATCTTTCTTCTAATTTTTTTTTTTAATCTTAGGAGTTGCCTTTTGCTTTCCAAAATTTATGTAGCATATAAGTCTTGGTCACTCTTAGGTAGCACTAAAAACCGGATTCAAAAAGATATGCCAAATGACAAGCAAATTAGGTTTAAATTCAAGGCAAATGTGACATGCTTTTGATGCTTGCAAGTTTGAATGGCACATGCACGGTTTTTGGCTCCAAAATTCAAATTCAAATGAGCAACAAACACAATTTTCCAGCACACTTCCAATTGACAAGATCAAAGACTTCACGGATTTAGAAAAATTTTGAAGACATTTTCAAAAATTGGAAACCTAAAAAATTTTCTAAGAAAACTACTAATGATCTAATAGTAGTTCATGAACTCAAGTGAAACAAAACTTATGAGCTTATACCAAATGACTAGGGATCTCGGCCAAATCCAGAAAAAAATATTTTCAAGATGCAAATCAAAATTCAAAACGGATCAACAAGCATTGCTAAGATAGATGAACATACAAAGGACTACACAAACCTACTAGACATGGATTCAAAAATAAAACCAAATGACTCAAGCATGTAATGACCGAATAAAATTTCAAATATAACTCAAAGAAAGCAAAACGTTCTTAGGCAGAAAATTTCCTAATAGGCAATAGATTGGAGCATGATTCATGGAAGCATATAATAATGAAGCATAAATGAATCATTCAAGCAATCAAGAAACTAGATCCATCAAATTTTAAGGCTAAAAATAGATCTAGGAAGGAAGAAACTCTCATGTGACAAGAACTCAAAACAAGATGAACACAAGATGAAGAGAATTAACCACGGATCACAATCATCAAAAGACAAGAACAAGACTTATCTCTTGAAGAAAACCGGATGCTCTTGATACCACTTGATGTGATTCCACTTGGAAATCACAAGAATTCTTCAAGCCTTCACGGAAATCCTTGGAAGAAGCTTCAAGGATGGAGACTCCACAAGGCTCAATGTGACCTAAGCTTGCATAGAAGCTAAGTCCGGAGAAGACTAAAGTTCCTAGCTCTACAAGGAGAAGCACTCAAGGAGGGTAGAGTTTAGGAAGCAAGGTGACTTCGGAGGAGATGAATTCAAAGAGAGAAAAATCATCAATATATCCAAAGTGTGCATACAAGTCTCGACCATAGTGATTTATAGGAGAAAATTAGGTCAAGGTGACCATGGGTTAGCCTAAGGTTAAGTGGAACCAAGGTAAGGTTCACTTAACCTTAGGCGCCCAAAATTTGAATTCAAAATTCAAATTTTGGTGCTAAAAACCCGGATCACCCATGTGCTAGCTCATTTGGAATGTAATTAGAATTCAATTTGAGTTGCATTTCGGATCACACCATGTGCATGTGTTGCACATGGCCGAAATGCACACCAAATGTGATTCTAATTACATTCTAATGCAACTACACATGTAACCTAAATAACCCTAAATTCAAATGACCTCTATATGTAATCCCTAAGCTACATGGCCGGAAATACAAGGCCCAAAAGAAATACAAGGCACTAAGGCCCAATCCTACACTAACCCTAATCTACTTGGGCTTGAGACAAAGCCCAACAAAATAAAGTGATGGGCTTCACTTGGGCTTGGGCCCACTCCTCATGCATCCTTCTTGCCATAGCCCTAGTAGTTGGGCCCTTGGCCCATGGGCTTCCTCCATTAGGTTCCGACTAGGGAACCTTGTCTTCCTCGACCTTAGGAGGAATCTCTATCGAGGCCACGATTGAAGCAATCTTAGCAACATTTAATTGAGGCGTGGCCAACTACAAACAAATGAGGCGATCAGAAGAAATAATTAAAGTTAACAAAAATGAAAGCTGGTGAAAAGGTGAACTTGTTGAGATGCCCCAGTAACAAGAGTTATATCTCTCGACATTTCTCGAGAGGAGTCAATTTGGATGATTTCGACGTCCTATGATGAGCAAATATCTTAGAAAAATCGAAGAAAGAAGGAAATGTAATCGAAATCAAAATAAAAATACCTTGGGAAGCGACTTCATCGCATCCTTAAGAAGTTTCTCACTAGAAGGCCTTTGAGTTTTCTTGGAAGAAGGGATCACTAGTTTTCCCTTCCCTTTTATCTGGCTTTTTTGTGGTTGAAACCTAAAATTGGAAGACACATCTTTATAGTTAAGACTCGAAATAAAGACTAACAAAATATACTAAGGCACAACAGTTTACTTACAGTCTTAGTGCTGCCCGAGTTCACCTTTTGTTTTTTCGAGGTTTCAATACTCTAAAAATACAAGAATTAGAAAAGGTAAAGTGAAATAATCCAGAAATTTGATTGAAGGGTTAGCTCGAAAAGAAGTATAGCTTGGAGCGTAAAGAAACCTTGTCGGAAGCGGTCTTTCTTTTTCAACCTTTCAATGATGCCCCCTGAACATCATCATCATCATCACTCTCCCAGTTGGGAGTTTGTTCAACATGTTGTGGAACACGTTGGGAAATAACAGCTGTATAACACAACAAAGAAAAGATGAGATAAGTACAAAATGGAATTTGAGAAATTTTCTTAGTGGTAGTCATTTACCAAGGGGAGGATTGGTGTTATCGACCAAACATAATGGCCACCATCTTCTTCGAGGAAAATCGTACAGGGAACATCTCGCGTAAGTAACTCGATTCCTTATAGGGACCTCTTTACATTCAAGATAAAGTGGGTCGAGAGTTTTTACCCAAGGAGGATAAGATAAATACTTTGCTAGACCAAAAAGAGCGTTTGAAAGAGGAGGTATATTTTTAGGACAAAATTTTTTGAAATCAGTTTTTCCTCGAGGATTAATTACCTTTTTCGAGCGGATGTTCCTTTGTACCATTTTCGATAAAGACACAGATGCATCGAAGATGGTTCGACCAATATTGTCAGGCCAATAACAAACTTTAAAAAACTGCTCAAATTGATGAATAAGAGTTCGGTTCTTGAAAGTACCTGAATGTTTCGGTCCCTGCGAAGAAAGAGGAGAGTTGATCAGCTTCTTCAAAAAAGCATCAAAATCGACAAGTTTATCTACATAATATTCACACCACCATCGAAGATAACATCTTGAGACTAAGAAGGAAGGAGAGAAAGTAGATGGTGTGAGCTTAAGTTCTGTGCCAGGACGGAGGATAAAATCTAGAACTTCTTGGTAATTCCCTTCTTCAACACAAATATCAGCATCGATGCTCTCTTTACGTCGGAGAGGAAGTGGTTTCATTTGACAAAGTCCGAATTGTCGAGCAAAGAGCTGAGGCTGATAAGGGTAAATTCGAACATCCTTTTGCCGCATTCCCGAGATTATAACATCCCACGAAAGAAAGCCAAACCACATCTCGAGAGAATCGTGGGATATTTGCCCTACTTGATTGTTCTGTCGAAGCCAAGAAGGGCCCATTAATGTAGTCCATATAAAAGGTGCCATATCTTCACTGAAGTTTGTAAAACTCAAGATAACATCAATATATTTGGCGAAATTCTGGATTGAGCATTTTCGAGGAGTGAGAGTGGTCAAACGAGCTCCCTCTAGTGCACAGGTTGGAGTAAATGATGAAATCAAAGAAAGTTTTTTCTCAAAAATGGCGTTGAGCCACAATTGAAGCAGCCATAAGGGTCCCGAGAGATTTCGAGGACCAGATTCTCGAAAAAGACTCTCCGAGGCTTCATCAAGACAGGTATATAAGGAAGCTAATAAGAGTTTGCTTAAGCAAATTCTCTTCTTCAAATGTAAAGCTTGAGCCAGAACATAGTAATATTTCGGAACTTGAAGGGAGGGAGTACAGAAGACACACGCAGATAACCAATACATTAAGAATGCAATATGCTCAGAAGTCGAAACGGGGGTATCCGGTTCTCCTACGTGAGCAGTGATAAAAGCTAGGTAAGTCTTCTTGTCCCAAGAAATAGAAGTTTCCTTGATCGAAATTTCTTCCTCAAAAGCATCAGGGTGAAATCTATCTCCTATGGGAGCCAAACCAGTGATTGTCGCAATATCCAACAAAGTAGGGCATACAAAACCGCAGGGGAACTCGAAAGCTCAAGTCTCTCGATTCCAAAAGAAAATAGCAGAAAGAAGCATTTGGGGGACGAAGAGGTGTAAATCAAATTTCGCAAGTTGAATAAATTCGAAAATATCGGTTTCAATCCATGAAGAACTCATTGCACTTTCTATGCGGGTTAACTAGCGCAAGTGCCTATCTTTAATAGGAGGAAAGGCTCTAAAGATCTTAGTGGTATCTCCAAACAGTGATAGGTCTATCTCAGAAGAATGAATAAAGGGGAGGGTAGAGGTATCTTCAGGTAATAAGGTATTGCCAAATTTTTTCTTATTTTGACCTATAAACGGCCTTAAGAAAGCATGCACATTACCATTCTCAAGAGAGAAGGGAAGTAGTACCTGAGATTGGAAGATTTTTAGGCTCGCCTCTTCCATGCCTGGAATAGGGACGAAGGTATCGTCTCCATCTTTGACCTTGCAGACTTGGGCATTAGCCATCAGTAGAGGACCTATCTGAGTAGAGGTTGCGGTGGCGGTGGCCATGGTTGTTACGGGGGTCACGGTAGGAGACGTTGCATTCGCCAAAACCGGAGATGAAGCCGAGGCAGTAGTAGGAGAAGCTGTGGAGGCTACAACGGCAGAAGTTGATGCAGCAGAAGAGGCCATGGATGAACAACAACAAAGAACGTTTGAATGAATAAGAGATCACCGGAGAAGAAGATCAAGAAGCGGAGCAAAAGAAAGCAAGAAACTTGTGTGCAAAGGAAGTGAAGTGGTAAAGATGGCTTTACTCTATGGTAAAAAAAGAGTCTTAAACGAGGTAAATGGGCCTTAGGTCAAAACGAGTCCATGTCAATTCAAATCAAGCCGCCAAAACCGTTTCTTCAAAGACAAATTTATGGGGAAGAATGAGCACGCGCCGTCAGGGCAATCAATGTCCCATCAAACAGTCATTTGAATTAAATGCGGAATCAGGGTAGGTTTTCATCGAAGAAACAAAAATTCAAAAGTTACGACAAGCACTTAAACCATCTCGATGAAGAATCGAAGAATGATTCTTGATAGGAATTCAAGTCTCTCATCGCAGTAAGAGTATGCTCACCACGACTGAATTCCTAGGGGGGCATTTGTTAGGCCTACTCGAAGACTACATGGGTCGAAATAGTACATGAGATTCCTCGAAAGACGTTACAAAGTCGACACCTACTAACAACAAAGGTTCGAAATCGAAAAGAATTATTTCGAGTGGCACAACGGTATGCTCGAAGGGAAAATAGACGTTGTTAGAAGTTTCTTGTACGATTACACCAAGGCGGTTATTAAAAAGTAGATCGAGGAAGTAAAAACATGTGGGAGGACAGTTATGGGAAGTTATATTAAGCCCACGTAAGCAATGTAGTGGATAGCAGTTATCCATGCCCACAATACATTCTCACGAAATTAACTGCTATCGATTAAACTCTATAAATATGAGGAACATATACCATCACGGGGGTCGGAAAAACTCATACTTGAATAGAGCTTTCAAGCACTCTCTGCCTGCGCATATGGCATCGTGCAAGGAATCATTTTTGGGTATGGTTGCTTCTTGACCACCTTTCTTTTCTCTTTTTAGATTAGGATTAGTTTAGTCTTCTTTCTTTTTCTAGTCACGTAGTTTTAAATACTAAAACGTAGTTTTAAAATTACGTAAATTATGATGATATTGTAATGCTGGAACATTATGAACCATGATCTGTATTGGGAATATATCTATTGTTCATTCTGTTTATTTAAGTGTTTACGTACATGAACATTATTTCTTGGTAATCATTGACGAATATTTGGAAACTAGTAGCTACTAAATCTTCCCACTCTGCTTTCTGCCCTTAAATTAAATACCTAAATTGAAACTGTTTTTCATGCTAGTTCGAGTATAAAGAGTCCACAAACGAATTTCACCGTAAACAATCCTAAAATTATATTGTCCAATGCAGATTAATCAACAATCTATCCAATCATTGTTCTAGGTTCCCTCTCTTCCAAGTGAAAGGATATCCTTGGAACCCAACATCTACAAGCTCATAATCATTAATCATGCTCTAAAATCCAACAATCCCCCTAAACAAATTAAGGATTAGCAAAACCACCAGTTCTTTTCATGCTGATGAAGAATAGAATTAAAGTCTTTGACTACTACCCAAGCCCCTGAAATGCCACCAACTATTATTATCATTAGAGTTATTATTGTAACATTCCTATGATGTTTTTCCATTAGCATATTAAGCTCGTTTATCACATTTTGTTATGGAGAACATGATGGGGAAAAGTCCAACACAATAACAATAACTCAATAAAAGAGTAATAATACAATGAAAATTAAATCTCTTACGTGCAAGAATCAACAAGAAACACCAATAAAATAAAGTAAAAATAGATAACTCTAATGTATAAGAGACACAAATATTTTTAACATGAAAAATCTCTCAATGTAGGATAAAAATTACGAGTTGTTTAAATAAAAAAAATTTTCATTATGATCAACAAAAGTTATAAGAATGTTTCCAAAAGAACAAATCAAACAATGTTTACAATCAAACAAAGCAAACCAAACATAATCTCTTACAAACGAGAAATAAGATGAAAAGCACAAAAAATAAATTTCTTGCGAGACTCTTTTCTCTCATTCCAAATCATCATTTGACAATCCAACCATTAAAAACAAAGAACCTTGTCTTACGAACATGTTGTCCAAAAATCAACATGATCCAACAACAATAAATCTTTGGTTATAAATTGAAAACGATTACCTAGTGGATATGCGAACATAGCAACATGATTTTCTCTCTTCTCTTCTCTCTATATTTTTTTGTTGTTTTCTCTAAAAAATGAGTCACTCTTTCCACCTTAATATGACCCCTCTCCACTTGGTTAAATGAAACATATAGGCTTACACAATTTAAACCTATTCTCCACATAGAAAAAAAGCTCAAAGCCTAACAAAAACAATACTACAACATTCCTTTGATATATTATCTAATATTAGCATATTAAGCTCGTTTATTGCATTTTGTTATGTAAAACATGCATCACCAAAACTCTCTCAATTCCCCTTTTTTTAAGAGCTTTAACTTCTCCTTAAAGTCATATACCCTCCACCAAAAAAAAGCTCCTTGGGGCATTTACTCATAAAAAATATTATACTAATAATAAAAAAAAATATGCTCTCCATTCTCTCACACAAAGGGCGTTCCAAGTACTAGAGACAACGGAAAAGAATTCCCTATGTTTTAACCACCAATAGTTAAATCAAAATGGCCTTTGTCCCTAGTTTTGTAAACCACAATGCAATATTAAAGACAATGATGATAAGATATATCGATCCCTAGCATTGCTCTTAGCGTAAACGGATAAACCTTCCACAAAGCTATCAACTCTTTGATAATAAGAATCTATAAATAACTCATTGTTGAGTCGTGAGGCTTGATCCAAGTAAATTATTTCCTATAGAACAGAGACGTTAATTAATATTCAAATCCATACCATCAATGAATTTCTCAAGTTTCTCAACCTCGTGATAGTCAGCCTACAACTTCGATTAATTAGATGTGTTTTGCAATAACTTAGTTAATTATGAGAAATATATAATTACTTTTTTTAAAGCTGTGTATTAAGAACTTAGGGTTCTTTTTTTGCAATAAACTATTTTTTTTAAGTCTGCAATAAATTAATTCTAAAATTCATCATTATTTTGATTTAGCTAAATATATACGTCGGTATGTTAAAAGACCTAGAATGTTGATGAGTATATTGTGAAAAATCCAAGTCCCACATCGACTAGAGATTAGGCAATTAAATAGTATATAAGTGGAAAACAACCCTCACCTTACAAGCCAGTTTTGTAGAGTTGAGTTAAACTTAAATTCACTATTCTAAGATGGTATCAGAGCCATTTAGATCCACTTTAAATGGACCACCCATCATTGATGCATGCCCAATAGGCATGAGGGAGTGTATTGGGAAAAACCCAAGTCCCGCCAATCCTAGATCATTAAAAAGGATCACCTACCATTTATCCACGTACCAAGCCCAATAGTACTGGACGTGAGGGGGTGTATTGTGAAAAACTCAAGTCCCTAATCGACTAGAGATTAGGCAATTAAATAGTATATAAGTGGAAAACAACCCTCACCTTACAAGCCGGTTTTGTAGGGTTGAGTTAGACTTAAATTCACTATTCTAAGTGAGAGTACTTTCTTTTTTTACATAGAATGTTAAGGAGTACTTTAGAAGATGTGTTTGAAGAATTAAAAGTGACAAATATTATACAACCCATCCAGTGATTTTTAATAAATTTTTTAATTGATATCTTTAAAAGAGTTGTTTGCAAGAATTCAAATAACTTGTCTACACATCATTGTGCCCTAATTGGTATTTCTCTAATAAAAAATTTTAACGTCATTTAAAATATTTACTTATAATTTTATCCTTTTTATATTACTATCCTTATTTTTACCCACAGATTAGGGAAAAAAGAAAATATTAACAATTACATATAAAATAATTGCATTACTCTAGTTCAGAATCTCTCAAGAAAAAATGTTTTCTCTTTCTACACACAACTCTCTGTTAACATGTTTTCTAGCAAGATTTCAAACTTCAATTTATCTATTTTTTGTTCTCCCAAATTAGGTTGTGCGTCCTACTTATTTCTTATCTTTTCATGCTAATTAAAAATATGCCAGTCACTTACGCCACATGATAGATAGTATATATGTGTTTATGAACAAATAAGTGGCAACATAAATAAATAGAGTGGATAGCTAAAATTTCATTAAGATTGGCAAAAAATGAAATAGTACATTTTATATAAACAATTGACAAGAATATTTTTTTTTCTTGTTAATTAATTTAATCTACTTAAATTATTCTTGACAATTTTACCGGATAGATCAACAACGGCTTGACATCAAGTTGAATAAGGTTTTTATGAAATTGATATATTTTAGACAAAAACAATTCCTAATCTGAAGTAAAAATAAGGAAAAATAAAATAATATAAAAAGAAATAAAAATATAGATTACATATTTTAAATGACGTATTAATTTTGTTTATTAATGAGACATCAATTAAGACGCAACAAACAGGT
Source organism: Cajanus cajan (assembly GCF_000230855.2). Lineage (NCBI taxonomy): Eukaryota > Viridiplantae > Streptophyta > Magnoliopsida > Fabales > Fabaceae > Cajanus > Cajanus cajan. Next base: position 47,018,921 of record NC_138518.1, on the reverse strand, counting down.
AAATAATTTGAATCCGGATTGTACGTAGAATCCATGTTAAATTAAAGATGTTGAATTTATTACCTTAGTTATATAAAAAATAAATTAGTCCGTTTCACGCTGGACCATAAAAGTAATGTCCAAAGTTGTTAAGTATATAATGTATGAACATTGAATCCTTTGTTTTTCTTCATTTAATTAGAACTTCGAATATGGTGGCCATAAATATCTATATACGTGGATCACACCGTAGCAAAGATGGAAAATCCTAACGTAAACATCTAACAATAAGTGAGAACCTTTTTATTAATAGGTTTGAATATAGTATTAGAATATGAAGGTTTAACCTTACGTGACGTCGATTTGGTTTTTGGCAAGTCTAACACAAGAGTGTACCACAGTACCAACTTGAGAGAGAGAGAGAAAAAACAAATCAAAATGTTCAAAGCCGGCATGACTGACCATTCAACACCGACTCCTCCACACCTTTCACAAACAAACAACCCTAGGACTTTATCAAAGTCAATTTAATTCAAAGTCATCATATATTTCCTTTTACCACATTTATATATATATATATATATATATATATATATATATATATAATCATACCTTTATATAATATCCATCGTTCTTATACAATCTCTACCCATTAACACAACACACAACAACCATTCTCTAAGGATTATTCCTCTTATAATGGGAAATGCAGTAGTGACATCATGTTTTCAACCAAAAAATTCATCGTTATCATCATCATTATCATCGAAACTTATATTTTGGGATGGCACCATGAGATCTCTAACGGGTAAGAACATTGCTGGTGAGATCATGTTTGAATTTCCAGACAAAGTAGTTTGCCATGCAGATTCCTTCTTCATTGGACACCCAATTCCTGCTTTAGCCTTAGATGATGAACTCATGCCAGGTGAAGACTATTTTGTTCTTCCCATTGATAGCTTCACATGCAAAACCCTTTCCGTGTCTTCACTCTTGTCCTTGGGATCACACCCCAACAAGGCTACTATCAAAGTTGGGGAGTGCCCTTTTGAGTATTTGAAAGGTTCCAATGGAAGGGTGTTGATTAAGGTCATGCCCGAGTTCATCACAAGGCTCATCACTAGAGGTAAAGGACCATGTTGCCCCGACAGCAATAACAACTTCCTTTGCAGCACTCCCGAGTTGAAAAAACATTATCAAATGCTTGTGAAGTCTAAGGACCAGGTTTGGTCACCTAAGCTTGAAACAATTTCGGAACACAAGGTTAGGTTTTCACCGTGTAGATTCATAGGTTTAGAGTGGAAAGAAAAAGAGAAGGCAGAAGTTGAGTCTGCTAGATAGTAGTTTTCATGGATTAATGTAGAATTGTAGATTATACACTTCAAATTTGTATACTGATATTGAACATACATATATATTATTGCCTCAGTATTAATAGTGACGTTAATTTCTTCTGCTCATAATTTTGTGGATTGTATCAATATGATGACATTTGTTTTGGAAAGTAGTGAAAGTTATAAAAAGCTGGAAAGACTAATTCATTAGTCCCCCGTCCCTATTAGAATCAGAATTCAGAACACTGGTTAGTTTATTGATCCCGTACATGCACTAAATTATATGTTGTCTTTGGCAAATCAGTACCAAGTGAATCTAGACGAATTTTTTGATTATTGGCGAAAATATATATAGGAGAAGGTTGATTATTATATACACATTTAAATGATTACAGATAGCTGAAAAATTATCCATAAAAAACATTGTAGCCATAAGAAAAGGTTAATTTAATTTTACAATTAATTTCCTATTCTTTCCGCTTATATGTATATAGAGAGAGAAAGAGTGAGAGAGTGAGGATGAGAATGAAATTGTTTTACATGCGTTGTTAGCTCTTAGTGGAATTGTAAAATGTGTAGCAAACAAGTTATTGACAATAATAGCTCAAACTGAATTGTTTTGGGCACAATTTAGTTCATAAATGTGAGAGTATAAGTTAATTTGAAATTGAAAAGACATTTATAAGTATTTGTTCAATTTAGTTCAATTCATATTCAAATTATAGTGTAGTTCAAACTTTTGCAACAATAGTTTATGGAAATAGAAAATGGTTCAATTGATTGAAATTTCTCAAACTGTTTTCTAATTCAATTTAATTTAGATGAAACATATTTAAGTTCAAATCAAACATAATAATTTAATTAATTCAACTTTTTTGAACATCGCTGATTGCGACTACTTAAAACAATCTCCAATTTCTCAAAAGTCATATTGAATTGTTAGCACCACCACGAGTTCCCCAAAGCCATTGCAAAAAAAAAGAATTTTTTCTTATTTAGAAAGAACTCAATAAGTTTCACATTAATTAGAGATAAATTTAAATTAAATAAAGTATATAAGTTCGGGACAACCTTTATTTTATAAGTTGATTTATTAAAGTTAAGTTGAACTAAAACTCATATTATCATGTTATATCTTTAATTCATTAAACAACATCATTCACCATTTATCTACAACCAACCCAATAATAATAGGCATGAAAGTGTTGATTTAATTTGTAAAGTTAAGTAGTTAGACCAAAAATTGCATTTTAAGATAATATAAGAGTTTATCCTAAATTCATTAAAAAATGAGCCATATATCATTTATCTGCATGTCAAGGTGTGTGGTGTTGTATAGTTAAGTTAAATAAAAACTCACATTTTAAGATAGTATCATAATATATCATAAATTCATAAAAATGATCACGCAACATTTATCTACACATCAAGTTCAATAGTTCTAAATAAGTATAGAAGTGTATCCCCTTGATTTTATAGAATTAAGTTAGACCAAACTCACAGTTTTAAGATAATCACTAATGTGTGTGACACTTTTAATGATGGGTAAAAAAACTTTTTATGTTAGTTCTAGACCCATCATAAATCCTAACGATATAAAAAATAATAATTTTTTTTATAAATTATAAAAATAGTTGACATACAAAGTCTTATTTTTATGTGAACAATTGTTTTTCTATTGTGCTCTTTCTCTCTCGTTACATCTTTGCATTTCGTTGCCACCACTTTCCTTATATCATTCTCACATCTCTTCATTTCTACAACATCATCTTCACACTGTCTTCCACTACCATGTTTGACACTACTATGTTTGCTACTTCCACTACCATGTTTGTCACTTTCACCACCATATTTGTTTCAAAATCACCACACACAATCAACATTCAGTCAATAATAACAAAAAACACAAAAAAAAATGAAAGCAAAAGAAGAAATTAAGTTACCTAGATGTGCAGGGAAGAAGAGGAGCACGAAGAAAAGGGAACAAATAAAAAATCAGAAACAACACAAAGATAAACTATAATTATTTGTTGCTTGCAAATATTTTTTTAACAAATTTTTTTTTTGCTACTAATATAATTTATTTAAATACATATATTTTTACATACATTACTTGTAATTTAATTCATATGTTGCTAGTAGAAAAAAAACATTGTTTTCTTCTATAATGGTGTGTAGTAGTTAAATTTTGGTTAAAAACTTAATTTGGTCCCTTATAATATTTTTTTGTTTCAATTTAGTCCCACTTTAATTTTTTGTTTCAATTTAGTCCCTAATAATTTAAATTACTGCAATGTCAGACTTCCGTCCAAATTATTTAAATCGAGTTAACTGTTGGCCACGTGGATGCCATGTAGATGCATATGTGGATGCCAAATTTTTTTAAGGGAACTGTTATGGTACCCATGATAATTGAAAGGTTTTGGTACCTTAAATTATGTGAATAAATAAATTTAAAAGAAATAAATTAAAAATAACATAAATTTTAGATTAAAAATTTGTAGAAGATGAATCAATCAAAAAGACTAATTCAAAAAAAAATAATCAAAAGGTCAATTTTTATAACAAATTTTATTTATATGTGATACAATTAAAAAATTAAAAACAAAAAGTATAATAACATTATAAAAATATTAAAATAAGAAAGAAAAATAATAAATAATACAACTGAAAAACTAATTTATACTATAAATTCAAAAAATTAACACAAAAAAAAAACTAAAACGTTTTAACAAAATATTAATATTAAACTATTTAGTTATAATAGATGCTATTTTAAGATAAAATTTAAAAAATAAAAATAATATAAAGATATAAAAAAATTTATAAAGATAAATTATTAAAAAAAAAATTAAACGGTTGTACCGGTACCCCACAATTATAGCGGCTACCGTAAAATTTTCATTTTTTTAATGCATCTGAAACTAGAACGGCCCGTTCTGAAACCAGAACGGCCCGTTCGGCTTGCACTGGTGGTGTGTAAATTTTGCATCTGGAACGGGCCGTTCTAGATGCAAAATTTACACACCAAGAGTGCAAGTAGAATGGGCCGTTTTGGTTTCAGAACGGACCGTTCTGGTTCCAGAATGCCAAACACAAACGATCAATGATTATAGTCAGTGACGAATTAACACACCAAGAGTGCAAGCAGAATGAGCTGTTTTGATTTCAGAACGGGTCGTTCTGGTTCCAAAATGCCAAACACAAACATTAAAAATTTTACATATAATTTTTAAAAGTATAAATATATATTATAGTTATTTTTTACAAGTTTTTATATCTACAATTACGATTAAGGATGAAAATAAATTAAGTCAGATTATGTTATATTATAATTTAACAGATTTAAACCTAATTTTCATTGAAAATACATGTTATAATTATGATATATTTATCTGTCATAGACATTTTTTTAAAATGTTTGATTAGAACTACAATCTTAAAAACCTACTTAATAATAATTTAACACTAATAAAAACATAAAAATAAATATGTTAAATTTTATAAAAATCAAGTTTAATTTATTTATGATATAAACATTTTTTTAATATGTGATATAATTTTTAGATGATAATTTATTTTAAAACAAATTTTATAATAAATATTATAAATAAAACATAAATCTTCCAATCTTTCCTATTTTAATTTTTTTAAATCAATGTATACAATCTTACAATTTTTACAATTTTGATTTTTTTTATCAACATATACAATAAATAGAAAACACAAAAGATAAATATGCATGCTGTAAATTTTATTTTATCAAAAATTAATATATTACATTATTAATAACACACACACACACATCATTATTAAAGAGTATTTTTTTTATTTCATATGAGAATTAATCTCATTCAAAAGTTTGACAAATATCAGATAAATGAATAACTCCTCGAAATTTATATTTTATAGATACGATAATTTAAAATATATATATATATATATATATATATTTATTAGAATATAATTTTTATTTTTTAAAATATATTATTTTTTAGATAAAAAAATTTGTGTATGTGTAAATGATTTATTTTCAACCTTTGAACTGCATTGTTGCATTGTGTTGAACATACGTATGTGATTGGCGTTCTGAAACGGCTCGTTTTGATTCTAGAATGGCTCGTTCTGATTCCAGAATGGCCCATTCTGAATCCAGAACAGGCCATTCTGGTTTTAGAACGACCCGTTCTGCTTGCACTAGTTATGTGTTGAATAATGCATCTGGAACGGGCCGTTCCAAATGTAAAATTTACACACCATGAGTGTAAGTAAAACGGGTCATTCTGGTTCCAAATGCATTAAAGCAATTTGGCATCCACCTTTGCATCCACGTGATCAACAGTTAACTTCATTTAAATAATTTGGACGGAATTCTAACATTGAAGTAATTTAAATTATTAAGGACCAAATTAAAACAAAAAATTAAAGTAGGACTAAATTGAAACAAAAAAATATTATAAGGGACTAAATTAAGTTTTTAACCTTAAATTTTTATAATGATCTACTATTTTTATGTACTTATATATAGATAGAGAGAGACCTTTGAATGGCGAACTTTTTAAACTTATATAATATGATTATATGATATAGATAAATTTAACACCTCAATTTTTATTTTATTCATGTTTTGATTATTAAATATTTTATTTTTTAAAATTATTGATAGGTGTATATATGCTGAATTATTTTGTTGAACGTTTATATAATGATTGTATGATATAGATAAATTTAACACCTTAATTTTTATTTTATTCATGTTTTAATGATTAAATATTTTATTTTATTTTATTTAAAATTATTGATACGTGTATGGTGATTTTTTTTGTATGTATGAGTGTCACATACTATTTTTAAATTTACAATACTTATTTTTTAAGAAATCTAGAATAAGTAAAATGATGGATTGTAACGACCCGGCTGGTCACCACACACAGCACAGCACACTAGAAACACTGCACAGAAAAGAACAAATGTATACATATAGAGTCTAGAATATATATATATACATGATTCAATCTGAACAGAGTTAAAGTGTACAAAAATTATAATCAAATGCTACTACCCCAAGTAGCTCAACAACAAAACAGTCACAAAAGAAATCAGCTCCGCCGGTCCGCTGAAGACTCACCACTAGTCACCCACCTATCCCTGCTCTGCTTCCTTACATAGTATGATCATTGCAGTCCAAACATCATGGAAACAACAAAGGGTAAGCTAGTGTAAATAAAACCAACATACATATATACATAGTATTAAGATAGAAAATGGCTATGGCTATCAGCACACCAGTACTGCTCATATCAGCACCGCAATGCGGTAATATCAGTACTGCTTAGCAGCAATAACAGCACCACTCAAGTGGCTATAACGGCACCGCAGAGCGGCGATGACAGCACCGACTTAGCGGCTATAACAGCATCACGTGTGTGGCTAATAACAGCACCGACTTAGCGGCTATAATATCGTACAGCTCAGCACAGCACAGCACAACAATTCAACACACAGCACAGCCAAGCACTATTCAACATAATATTATAAATTCAACATTTTAAATTCATCGATCACAGCCCAGCTCAGCACAACAATATACCTCTAATACAGTTATACATTATTTTCTTAGCATTATCACCTAGTCAGCACAACATATTCATCAAGTACAACTTAGTTCAACATATAACAACATTGATTATCAACCTCAGCAAAAATTCAACAGCTAACAGCACCTATATCAATATCTCCTTGCGCGCCAGGCGCACTCGAGGTCCTGCCCAGCACGGCTCAACCCGAGAGCACCAGGGGCCAGCGCGCCCAGTGCAAAAGTACTCACGCCCGGCGAGACTCAACCCGAGAGTCCAAGGCTCTCATGTGCCTGGCGCAATTTCAATTGCGCCCAGCACCTGCCAGGCAGAGACTCTAAGGAGTTTCGTGCGCTCAGCGTGGCCTAACCCGCGCCCAGCGTGGGGAAGGCAGAGACCTACCAAGGTCTCGCGCCCGGCTCAATTCGCATTGCACCTAGCGCTCTCTTGGCAGAGACTCCTAAGGAGTCTCCACGCCCAGCGAGTCCAAATGTGCGCCTAGCGCGACACCAGCACACACCAACGTTGTCACCATTGATATCGCGCCCAATGCAGCTCAAGTCACGCCCGGCGTGGGCCAACTAGAGACTCCCATTTGCAAGCTCGCCCGGCGCACACAGCTTTGTGCCTAGCGGGCTTGCCTAAATGGGGTCTCCTGGTGGTCACGCGCCCGGCGCGAAGAATAGCGCCCAGCGCGAACTCAGCAGCAACTCTCCCCAAGTTCGAAAATTGTCTAAATCCTGCAAAACTTAACAGCAAATCCACATGCAATCCAGCCAAAAGTTCCCATTCTCATCAAATATCAATAAAAATGCCTCATTTTCAACATGCAAACACAAATCAAGAATTTCCCAAAAATTTCTCCAAAGACCCCGAAAACCCGAAAAAAACCCCCAAAAATTCAAATTTCATCCATCTCAGCCAGAAATCATCCATCAACAAGCAGCATATGAGTATCTGAGACTCATTCCAAGTCAAAAACAGCAAAATTACTAGCTTCCCTTACCTCGGCAGAAGATTCCGAGCTTCGGGAATAAGAAAATGAAGAAGGGGGAGCTTGATCGGAGAAGAAGAACAAGCTTGGACAACAAAGGAGGAGAAGAGCTCCACGCACTCAGCTATAAAAATCCTGAACCTATTCCGCACCACCACCTTGAGACAGCAATAATGGAAAATGAAACCCAAGGCACAAGAGTGAGAAAGGAGAAAATGAGAGTTAGAGAATAAGAGAGTTGGGAAAAAAAGGAAATCCGTACGGGGTCTCACATGGATAATGTTTTTTTTATATATATTTTTGTGATATATTTAATGTTAGTATATTAATTACTGAGGTTTTAAATTTTTGCTTATTTTTAATTGAGATTTTATTTTTTAAAAAAAATTAAAATAAGGAAATATCTTATAAATTTATATAGTGGTGCATATAAACATTTCAAAATTTTGTAATTAGTATGTATATCAAAATATAAATATATAGTTTCGTAAATTTGAAGTACTTATAATATAAACTTTTATACATTAAAATTTTATTATAAATCTTAATTAATAGAAGATTTCAAAAAGGTCTCCTAATAATAGCAAAGTGAATTGTAAATTTTCTTATCCAACCAAATCATATACATGTTACAAAATAAAGACGTAACCTTGCCTTTATACTTAATTATCGATTTCATAGAGTCATAATAATTGATTTTTAAAAAATACTATTTATTCATTTATTCAATGATCAATGAGCTCCTTTGTATAGAATTAATCCTTAAAAAAATATTTTTGAATAAAATAAGTAATTTTCTAATTTTTTAATGTGTTTTTCTAAGTTATTATTATTTTTTAAAATCAACTGTTATTTGTGTATGAAAAAATACTTTTTGAAAAAATACTTTATTAGAAATAATTTTCTAATTTTAAACAAAGTGTACATTATCTTAAGAAAATCAATAATTAAAATAAAATAGACAAATCTCCTATGATTTGTCAGGTTTTTTTTTTAGACACCGTGTTTGGCCAGCTTTTAATCCCGAGTTTTTGTTGTCCATCATCATAAAAGATCTTACGTATTAACGTGTTCATTCGTAATAGCAATTATGTTTAGGAATAACTTAATTATGGGAAGTTATTACTTGTTTTTCAAAGTAGTGTATTAATTAAGAACTTATGAAAAAATATTATTTTTGCAATAAACTAATTCTAACATTCATTAATTAGATTTCAGCTAAATATATTTTGGTACTTCGTTTTTAAAGAGCTAGAATGTTAATAGTGCTTTAAAAGCAGTGATTCAAGAATTAAAAGTGAGAAAATATTATCAAAACCTTAATAGATATAACATTATCGATTATATACTTATTAATTTTTTAACCAAAATCTTTATAAGAGTTGTTAGTAGTTGAATCCATTAAATTAAAGATGTGGAATTTATTACCTATGTCTTCTTATATAAAAATTAATTACTCCGTTTGACGCTGAACCATAAACAATATTCATAGTTGTTACTTTTACTATTACATGAATCAAGAATATGCTTTGTTTTATTCTTCAATTTTAATCAGAAGTTCAGAACCTTCGACAGTGGGCATAAATGTCTAAATACATGGATCACATTGTATGAGAAAATTCACAACCCTAACGTAAACATCGAAGAATAAATAGAGCACCTTTTAATTTAATATATTTGAATACTGTAGTGTACATTGTACAATATCAAGGTTGAACCTTCTATGACGATTTTTTATTATTATTTTTTTTTTTAAGTCTAACAAAAGAGTGTACCAACTCGTGAGAGAGAAAAAAAAAATTAAAATGTTCAAAGCCGTCATGGCTGACCAGACCACACCGACCCTCCACGCCTTTCACAAACAAACAATCTTAGACTTCATCAAAGTCAACTATTTCAATCACCATATATATATTATCCCTTTATATAATATCCACCATTCTTATAAAACCTCTACCTATTAACACAACACACAACCATTCTCTCAAGATTTTCCTCTTGCAATGGGAAATGTAGTAGTGACACCATGCTTTCAACCCAAAAATTCATCATTATCATCATCGTTGTCGTTATTGTCGTGTTCAAAACTTATATTTTGGGATGGCACCATGAGATCTCTCACGGGTAAGAACATTGCTGGTGAGATCATGTTTGAATTTCCAGACAAAGTAGTATGCCATGCAGATTCCTTCTTCATTGGACACCCAATTCCTGCTTTAGCCTTAGATGATGAACTCATGCCAGGTGAAGACTATTTTGTTCTTCCCATTGATAGCTTCACATGCAAAACCCTTTCCGTGTCTTCACTCTTGTCCTTGGGATCACACCCCAACAAGGCCACTATCAAAGTTGGGGAGTGCCCTTTTGAGTATTTGAAAGGTTCCAATGGAAGGGTGTTGATTAAGGTCATGCCCGAGTTCATCACAAGGCTCATCACTAGAGGTAAAGGACCATGTTGCCCCGACAGCAATAACAACTTCCTTTGCAGCACTCCCGAGTTGAAAAAACATTATCAAATGCTTGTGAAGTCCAAGGACCAGGTTTGGTCACCTAAGCTTGAAACAATTTCGGAATACAAGGTTAGGTTTTCACCGTGTAGATTTATAGGTTTAGAATGGAAAGAAAAAAAGAAGGCAGAGGTTGTGTCTGCTAGATAGTATGTTCAAGAACTATTGTAGACTGTAGAGGTATACAATCGAAATTTGTACACTGATAGATCAAACATATATTTTTATATAGATCAATTAATTTTTGCCTTATGGTATTAATATATAATTAGTGACATTCTTTTATTCTGTTCATAATTTTGTGGAAATGTTTTGATGAAAGTTATTGGAAAGTAGTATAATGTTTCTTAATTAATGTACTAAAATAAAGCATGAAAGTTGACTAGTCCATCCTCCCACCCACCCCCAACCCTACCACAAATTTAGAATCAGAACACTGGTTATTAGTTTACTGATCTGATACAAGCACTAAATTATTTGTAATCTTAGGCAAAATCTGTAGCAAGTTACGATAAAAATTGTTGCTTACTTGCTTATCGGTGAAAATATATACTAGCAATAAAAGATTGATTATTATATATACATAAATTGCCTGCTGAAAGCTGAAAACAAACCAAAAAAGCGTAGTCATAATAAAGGTTAATTTTTCATTTGATTCCCTACACTTTCAATTTATATCTAGGATGAGATTGTTTACATATGTATCATTAAAATGGCAGTGTAAAATGTTTGAGTAACAAGAAGTTATTTCCAATAATATATCCTCAACCTAGAATATGATAGTATAAAATAACTCCTCAAAATAAAAAAATAAAAAATAAAATAAAAAAATTCCTCAAAATCACCACCAAATCTGAAATAACTTGTTCTTTCATCTTCAAATCATAGTTGTCTAATGTTAACTCCTTGGCAATTGAACCAATTCTTACAAATAGTTTAATGCTGAGTATGAGTGTTGTTTTTCAAGAGACTTATGCAATACTTTACAGGAAATCACTAATTATACTAAATTATTTAAACTATCAAGAGTAAAATTTTTGATTGATCTTGGAAATAAAGAAAATGTTTAAACAAAGATAAATGTTAAAAGAAATATTTTTGGTATTTTTTACAAACACTTAAAATGCAAAAAACTAATTTTAGTACAATATTAAAATATGTTGGGATTTAACTTTACTAAATCACTTTAAATCCACAAAATCAAGTTAATGGAGATCAGACAATAACAAGCATGAAGCAAAGAAGAGAGTAATAATATTGAATAATAATTAGGATTAATAACTAAGAATGTGAACACATGAGAATATGTATGGTTACATCAAACTCCAACAAAGGTGAGTTTAGATACTCATAAACATGAAGTACAACAAAAATAACAAAACAATATATAAAAAAAAAAAACTTGATTTTGAAGTCTGATAGCTCTTCCAACTACTTAATACACTCCAACAAATGTTCCTATCGATGTATCTTTAAATGTTCTTGATTTTACATCATAAACTCTTTTGTCTCTTCTCATTAATGGTAGGTTAACATTCTAGCGCTAATAATAGAATTTCACATTTAGTGTAAGATTAGGGAAAAACAAAAGTAGACCTCTAAAGGTGTGGTGCTAAATGTAGAATTTAACGTGACAAAATTTATACTATAAGATTGAAGTAAATACAACACTTATCACCTAATACAAAATATTGTATTTGGATTAACTATATAAGTAAGAAGTGACTTATTCAATTAATAAATTTACTCTAATCCTGTTTGTTTTGTGAAGGAGTAGAATATGATAATTTTCTTCAAAGACTACTCAAATTTTTGTAGAACATAATTTGTAAAATGTTATTTCTAATTAAAATCTGAATATAGAGGTAAGACATAGCTTAGCTTTTTTGTAGTTTTTTTTTTTTTTTTATGTTTGTTGTAGCTTGACATACGTATCCTTAGTTTTTTTACTGTATAACCTTTGCCTCCTTTTGGATGTAATTGGGAAGACAAAACAATAAGTTATACACACAAAAGAAATAAAAGAATTTAAGTTCCGAGAACTCTTAATATATACTTTTTATGATTCGCATGTAAGTCTCATCTATGTTTAATTGGCAAGGATAGTTATCTTAAAATTCAAAGTATTTAATTTGGTGGGGGTAACAGTTTGAGGCAAATATTCCAGGCCATTAAAGAGGTTTTGGATGCTAGCTGAGCATTTGAAAACTATTTTGGATCACATAAGGACAATGCTAAAGGGTGCTTTTGTTAAGGACGAAAGTTTAGTTAAAGATGTATTGGATAATTTGTGTTTCTAAACTTTCTAAGGGATTGTCTTTTAAAGTGTTTTGGTTGCTTCTTATAGATAACATGGAAAAAATTCTAAAACTTTTGTATTAATTTTTTTTAATATCCTTTCTGCCTATGCTCACTGAATTTGGTATTCCTCTAACTGCAATCAAAAGAAACTTAAATACACCAAAATTAGTTTTTGTGGCAATTAATTTATTATTTAGCGATTATATAAATGACCATTATTTTTTTTACCAGCATTTAAATAATGGCTGGTATATCCAGTGTCGCTAATACTATTACCGGTATTTATATAAAATGTCAGTAAAGATTTACTAAATTGTCGGAAAAACTTATTTTTTTAGTGAAAATTCTAATTGTCATTTTAAAGGCTATTAAAAGTTATTTTTTTAAATTATCTCCTTTATTTTAAATAATTTATTCCTATAATTTCTTTTTCTAAATTCATAACTTATATACTTTTTTATCTCTACTCGATGTGAGATTTGTAAGATGAGAGTTGTCTTTTATTTATATATTCTTTTAATTTATTTTTTTAATTGTCTTGTCTTTTAAGAGATATGAGATTTATAAGGTAAAAGTTGCTCTCTAATTATTTTATAGCACTATTGAACTTGGTAACAATGGGTGATTTGATACCAATTTAGAATAGTGAATTACGAGTAAACCCTATAAAATAAATTTGTAAAGTGATAATTATTACTCACTTATATACTGTTTAATTATTTTATCTCTAATCGATGTGAGACTTAAGTTTTTTTCAATAAATAATTGTCGCTAATAGTAAACTTTAATGTAATATAAATATATTTTTAGTGACTATTATATATTAGCCATTAATATTTTTATATATGGCGACAATTAAATTATTGTTATTAAATAATTGTCATTAATAACAAATTTTGTTGTAGTAATAGTTCAACAGCCATATTCTTCAAAATCTAGCTAGCTAGAGTGTAATAGAACAATTACTTTGAAAGACTAGCAGTGTGAATTTTTTTTTTTTCTCAAAAAATCTCAAAAGAGATTGAACATTCTTTTCCTCTATGGCCTCGCTTTGGTATAAGACATCGTCTTTTTATTTATTTATTATTGATGTTGTATAAGACATCGTCTATGTGCAAAAAGACGGAACTAGAACATTTTGGATTAGACCAAATTGTTGAGCCACTAATGTTAGCCGATAAGATACTTTTCAAATCCTTTTGGGAATATTTAGGGTTTAGAATTTGATTAGTTAAGAAACCACATTTTGTTTTGAATCTTTTGATCGGCCACAACGGATTCTCAAGTTATATGGTTTTTGAAACCACTTAAGACCACGAGTTTGAAAAAACAAGAAAGAAGATAGATTGACCATGACGTTTGAGGTTAAGGAATAAACGAAAGAAAATTTTGATTTTTTTAGAAGATTCAATTTTTTTTTTAAATTAAGAGAATAAAAATACTGAATCAAAGTTTTAACAACCAAAAAAGCAACAAGAAAAGTTAGCGATTGGAGATGGAAATCGATCGCGTTCAAGTTGATGATATGGCTTCACTTATGTTTTATATGTTAGTTACCTTATTCAAGTTTACGTTGACTCATTTGTAAAAAAATCCCCCCCCCCCCCCCCCCCCCAAAGGCAAAAGAAATATATATATGTCAAAGATAATATATTGAAAGTTGAGTACAAGAGATTTTTAACATAAGAAAGTTACACAAATAAAACAAAAACAAACCAATAACAAATCAAAAATAACCTTCTGTAAAAAAGATAAAACATAATGGCTACTATTAGTGTTGCTACTATTAGTGTTGATTCAAATTTCAAAAGATAAACCACAGTTGATTCAAAATCTAAATAAATGATTGGATCATTAATCAATAGACCTCTAGACTAAGATGGTGGTTTTAGAGATGGGTAAAATATTTCTCGTGTCTCTTAAAAAAATAATATTTCTCATGTTTGGAACAATTAAAGATAGTGTATATGGGTTTTGGTACCTTTTATATATTTATATAAATATTTGTTGACTGATAAAAAAAACAATTAAAGATGGTGGTTTCAGAGATGGATAAAAAGTTAAACCCAAGGGTTTTAGGCAAATTATAGCAAAAATGGAATCCACATGATCATAGGAGTATAGAACCAATATTATGGTGGAGATAGCTTAGGAAAATAAGAAAGGAAAAGCTTGGGAAGAAGTTTGGATAGGTAATGCTATGGACAAAAAGATAGGAGAATGAGAGAGACAAACTAAAATAGTTTTAGCAGACTGTTTCAAATCTCAGTAACAAAAAAGTTAAGGTGCAGTAATTATGGGATTAAATGAAAAATGGGAGTAAAACTTGACATGAGAAGAGAACTTTTTGAATGGCTGGAAAATCTAGCTAAGAATCTGCTAAGTCTTATCAATGGTGCAGTTATTTTTGAAGACCAATTTGATACATGGAAATTGAATGCAAATCCCGACAAGCATGAGGTACATAATAAAAGTAGCTTACAAACTCATTCGGAGACATGGTCTTTACATGGATAAGAAGTTATACAACAATTTATGAATCTGTCCAAAGCCTAAACTGAGGTAACAATTTTTATTTGGAAAGTATTATTTGATAGAATTCGATCAAAAATAGAAGAGGTATTTTACCACAAGGAGACCAACTACTATAGGTTTTGTTTTGTAACAGTGAGATTGAATCCACGAATCAATCTTTTGTTTTCTTGTTAGTTTTCATACTCTATATGACAATCATGCTACCTTTGGTTAGGCACATATATATACATCTTTACCAAGAGACAAATACCAAATTTTAGAATATCAGATAAGTGAAATAGTCAAACTCTAATAACTAACAAGTTAGGCCAAGCTCAATAAGTATTAATAATAATAATAATAATAATAATAATAATAATAATAATAATAATAATAATATATAATATAAATAAATAAATAAAGTAATCAACTCTTAATTATTATAGATCTTCTTTAAGTTCATTAACTTCAAAATAGTTATAATTAAATTAATTTTTTTTAAAATAAAGTATTTAATAATACTAATTAAATAAATATTATTCTTAAGAAAACTTGAAGTGTTACATAAGGCATAACTAATATTGTGATACTAAAATTCACTATATACCAATTAGAGAATATATATATATATATATATATATATAGGGAGCATATCAAGTCAGAGGAAATTTATTATGAGAGATGAGAGGGTTAATGATGGAGGACCATCCTTGAAGACACATGTGGGCCCCATCACTAGGTCCATGGCTAGGAGGGTCGAAGAGGAGGAGGGTGTTCACACACCTAGGGATACTCTCCTCATGATCATAGAGTATTAGTACTCTCCTAAGCCTCATTAGTATAGGGTTTATTTTATTTGCCAATTTTACCCTTGTATTTTGGGGTATTTTAATCATAGGATTTATTTTCTTTGTATTTCCTATTTTACCCTTGTATTATGGGGTGCTTTAGATGATTAGGGTTTTTAATTTGGGCTAGGGTATTACATAGGAGGTGACGCCTAGTTTGGTGAGTTTGGACCTATTTTTGGTGATTAGAAAGGCTTAGGCCCAATGGAGGGCAAAGGTTGCATGGACTTATCATGCACCTAGAAATAGCCAATCTAATCCCATAGATTCCAAACTTGGCCACCAAGTTGCATCTAGGGTTAATTTGGCATTACATTTGGAGTGCATTTGCCTTGGCATTTTCGGCCATGCACACCCTAAATGCAACTTCTCCTATAAATACCCCACCCCCACCACTTGTAAATACTTTGGATGTATATGAATTTGAGTGAGCATTCTTATGCCTCAAGTCCCTATCGTTAGTCCCTAGCTAAATTCGGCTAGCCTACCTTCATTCTCCACCCTTGGAGAGTGAGACCTAGAGTGGCCTCCACCTACCTTGGAGTGAGCCAACCTAAATCACCAAACACCATCCCCAAAAGCTTACGCCCAACACCTCCCTTTTTCGGCCATCTTCATTCTTCCCACCATAAAGTTTCCATTTTGTCTTCCTTGTTGAACCTAGATCAAGGGCAAGGCTTCCTCTCCTTCATCTCTACGTCATTTCATGGAGAAGGAACCCATCAAGTGGTATCAAGAGCCAAGGTTCTTCAAGGGTAACATCTAGTACTTTTGTGTCTTCTTTGAGTCTTCTTCTTGTTTTTTTTTTTTTTTTTGCTTTCGGTCATTTTCTTTCTCCTTGCTTTCTTTGTGTGGCCGAATAGCTTTAGGGTTCACACCTTGTCCTTGTGAGCCTTCCTTGCCATTTTAGGTTTCCATGTTTTTTTAGGGTTGCCATGCTTTTCATTTTTCTTGAGTCTCATATGAACATGAAGAACATGCTTTTTGATTTTTGAATCCACCTAAAGTTTTGTCATTTTTTTTGTTTCCTATATTTTGTCAACATAAATTCCATGTATGTGCCAAACACTTTGCATGAAACACATGAACAAAATATGCCATATTTCATTATATAGTGGGCGTGACATATATCTTTCCGTTTAGAAGTCATTCATGCATGCTAAATAGTCCTAGCATGTTCCTTGTATTTTGTTGGGTTTCCATGTGTGAAATGCTTCCTTGCACATGCATATAACTTGCTGCCCACTTTTCCCTTGCATTCCACTTGTTTTGGTTAATTTTGTATGCTTAAAGGAACCCTAAAAGAATCTAAGAGGTGGCTGAAAAAAAAAAAAAAATTGTGCCAACAACTTGTACCAACTAGTACAAACCTTTCCCACTAAAAAGATTCCTTAAGGAACCACTAAGAAACGCCACTTGTCATCCTCTCTTCTCCTAAATTTTTAACCTAATTTTTGACCAACCACAAGTGCAAAACCTAAGCAACATTTGGGCTTAATTTTAAAAAAAATTCGGACCCAAGATATATTAAAAACAAGATTGCCGTGAGCAACAAAGAACAACATCAAAGAACAAAAAAAAAAAAAATTTCTTGGACCAAAAAGGACTTGTTGCTAGACTTGTGGACTTGGACAAATACCTATGCATTTGGGAGTTGGACTTATGACAATTTGACCTTATTTTGGGACTTTCCTTTGGCTGGACCGAAACACAAAAAGAACTTAATCAAGTGGACTAAACACTAACCTAATTCTAGTGCCTTTCTAGGATTATTCTTTGTGTGCTTCCTTTCTTTGATTGAGTCTTAATTTTTTTGCTTGTCTTTCTTGGCCTCTTTTGTTTTGTCATCTTAAATTCTCTTTGAGTTTAGCCTTTCTTAATTGTGCTTTTCAGTTTTTATTTCTTGGACTCTTGCTTTGGGTTGGTTTTAATTTCATTGTAGGTCAAAACCCACTCTAGTCAATTTTCACACCTTTGGTGGATTTGAGTGGAGGGGTGAACCGAATCCAAGCCTAGCCTTTGGAGGGACTTACACCACACATAAAGGAGTGAACAAACACTTGGAGAGGTCTAACACGTTTGTTCATTGTGAAGGAACCCCATTGGAGGAGTTTGAAGACTTAAATTCTTGTTTTTGTCTAATTTTTTTTGCTTACTTTTCTCTCTCGGCCTCTTTGTTGTTTTTGGCCTTAGTTTCATTCTTTTGGTTTGTAATTTGGCCATTTCTAAACCTCTTCAACTTGGTTTTAGTTCGTGTAGTTGAAGGTGATTTGAAAACCTTCACCTAGGACCTCGACTAGAACATGTTTTAAGTGCTTTCCTTTTGCATGTTTTAAAGCTTTTAGTAGTATAATTGCTTAGGACTTTATCTTTGTGCAATTACGTTTAGAAGGCTTGTTTTGCCTACTAGGGGTAACGTTCACACACTCACCTTTGATTGTGCCAATTCGTTTTTGTAAGAAAAAGTAGAAAAGGCTTAGTGATTTTTTACTTGATAGGGCTTGGTTATTAAGTGATTCCTTGTAGTCCACCTCCCCTTGAAAGTTCACTTTGTGCACTTAGGCCTTTCCTACCTATCTTGCACCTTGAAAACCTTTTTGTGAAAACCTTTTATCACTCACTCTTTGTGAAAACCATTTTCAATCCCTTTTTGAAAACCTTTTTGTGAAAACCTTTTATCACTCACTCTTTGTGAAAACCATTTTCAATCCCTTTTTGAAAACAATTTGTGAAAACCTTTTCTTGATCAAAGATGAGTGATCATTCTAGTGTCCATGGTCATAATTCTCGTAGTACTAGGTCTAGTGTTAGGGATGAACTTAGGGAATTGAAAGAGTACCTAAGAAAAAAAGAAGAGGAAAATATAAAAAGAGAAGAAGAATTGAAAAGGAAAGAAAAAGAGTTTGAAAGAAACAATGAGGAAATAAAAAGATTACTTGAAAGATTAGTTGTGGGAGGAGAGGCTAGTGGTTCAAAACCAAGAGTCACTTCTCCTCAACCTTCAAGAGGCAAGGGGCATATGTATTCAAGTGTTCATGAGGAGGAAGGGCATCATACCCAACCTCTAAGTGATATCTTCCATAGTAGTCATCACAATAATGATTACTATCAAAGACCCCCAAGGCATCATAGAAATAGGGAGTCTTCCAATAGGGAACCCAACATCAATCTTCCCTCATTTCATGGAAAAGATAATGTTGAAACTTATCTAGATTGGGAAATGAAAGTGGAGCAACTTTTCTCTTGCCATGGAATAAGTGAGGATAGAAAGGTTTCTTTAGCAACCCTTAGCTTCCAAGGGCATGCTATGTATTGGTGGACTTCCTTAGAAAAAGAAAAAAGAATAAACCATGAGCCTCCAATTCAATATTGGAATGAGCTCCGTAGTTCCTTAAGAAGGAGGCATATTCCTCCATACTATGACCGAGAGCTTATGGATAAGCTTCAAAGATTAAAACAAGGGTCCTCTAGTGTGGAAGAATATAGGCAATCTATGAAGTTACTCATGATGAGGGCTGGGATAAGGGAAGAAGAGAGGACCACCATCTCAAGATTCCAAAGTGGTCTTAACCTTGAAATAAGGGACAAAGTTGAGCTCTTACCATATAGAGATTTGAATGAGCTTGTTCAACTTTGTTCTAGAGTGGAGCACCAACTCAAAAGAAAAACTTTTAGAAAAGACTCCACTCCATCTTATTCCAAGAGCTTCAAGAAGGAGGGCCCCTCTTCCAATCCTTTCCCTAAAGAAAAAGAAAAAGAAACCTCTCAAAGGACAACTTCCAAAGACACTAAGACAAATGACATCAAGTGCTTTAAATGCCTTGGTCGAGGGCACATTGCCTCTCAATGCCCAACAAAGAAAACCATGATTTTAAAGGGCCAAGACCACTATAGTAGCCTTGATGAAGCTACTTCTTCACCTTCAAGTGATGAAGAAAACTTAGAGTCCGAGGAAGAAACTCACCCTTGTGAAGGAGACTTGTTAATGGTTAGAAGGCTTCTTGGAAACCAATCTAGTACCCTAGACCAATCCCAAAGAGAGAACTTGTTTCATACAAGGTGCAAGGTTTTAGAAAACACTTGTTCTCTTATTGTGGATAGTGGATCTAGTTGCAATTGTTGTAGTACTAGATTGGTGGATAAGCTATCCTTAACTACGATGCATCACCCAAAGCCTTACAAATTACAATGGATCAATGAGGAGGGAGGTATTGAAGTTAATCAACAAGTGAATATACCTATCTCCATTGGCAAATACCAAGATGAAATTTTATGTGATATAGTGCCATTGGATGCTAGTCATATTCTACTTGGGAGGCCTTGGCAATTTGATAAAAAAACTATTCATGATGGCCTAACCAACAAAATAAGTTTCCATCACTTAGGTAAAAAGATTGTGTTGTGTCCTCTATCACCTTTTCAAGTGTATGAGGACCAACTCAAGATGAAAATCAAAAGAGAGGAAGAAGGAAAAAAAAGTAAAAAGCCAAAGAAAGAAAAAAAAGACCTTTCCCTTAAAAATAAAGAAGGGAAAGAGGAGGTGCCAAGTTTAGAGGAAAGTGTCCCCTCTAAAGAAGTTGTTCATAAAAGTGTTTTTTCCCTTAAAAATGATATCAAAAACACACTTTTGATTGAACAACCTTTGTACCTTCTCTATTTCAAAGAGACACTTGCTGCCACTAGTCATGAGCTTGAGTCTCTACCTCAAGAGGTTCAAAAACTTTTAAAGGAGTTTGATGATCTATTTCCTCAAGAAGTCCCTAGTGGACTTCCACCTTTAAGAGGAATAGAACATCAAATAGACCTCATACCGGGTTCTAGTCTTCCTAATAGGCCCGCCTATAGGACTAACCCACAAGAGACCAAAGACATAGAAGCTCAAGTTGATGACTTGTTGAAGAAGGGTTGGGTTCAAAAGAGCCTTAGCCCTTGTGCCGTCCCCGTTCTTTTGGTGCCTAAGAAAGATGGCAAATGGAGGATGTGCACGGATTGTAGGGCCATCAATAACATTACAATAAAGTATAGGCACCCAATCCCTAGGTTAGATGATATGTTAGATGAATTACATGGGGCCATCATATTTTCCAAGATTGACCTTAAAAGTGGTTATCACCAAATTCGAATCAAAGAAGGTGATGAGTGGAAAACTGCTTTTAAGACCAAATTTGGCTTATATGAGTGGTTAGTGATGCCTTTTGGCCTCACTAATGCCCCTAGTACTTTCATGCGCCTAATGAATCATATTCTTAGGGATTGCATAGGTAAATTTGTGGTTGTCTACTTTGATGACATCCTTGTGTATAGTAAGACCTTAGATGAACATCTTGGACATCTAAGGCAAGTCCTAATAATTCTTAGAGTCAACCACCTCTATGCCAACCTTGAAAAATGCACTTTTTGTCAAGAACAAGTTAAATTTTTGGGCTTCATTGTTGGCAAAGAGGGAGTGCAAGTTGACTCCGAGAAAATAAAGGCTATCCAAGAATGGCCCACCCCAAAAAGTGTTGGAGAAGTTAGAAGTTTTCATGGCTTAGCTAGCTTCTATAGAAGATTTGTAAAAGACTTCTCCACACTTGCATCCCCTCTTAATGAGCTTGTTAAGAAGGATGTACCCTTCCTTTGGGGTGAAGCCCAAGAAAAAGCATTTAAAAACCTAAAAGAGAAACTCACCAATGCACCCATTCTAGCTCTACCAAATTTTGATCAAACCTTTGAGCTAGAATGTGATGCATCCGGTTTGGGCATAGGTGTTGTGTTACTTCAAGGAGGTCACCCCATTCCTTACTTTAGTGAAAAACTTCATGGGGCCACCTTGAATTATCCCACCTATGACAAGGAACTCTATGCCCTCATAAGAGCTCTCCAAGTTTGGGAGCACTACTTGGTGACTAAAGAATTTGTTATTCACACCGACCATGAGTCACTCAAGTATCTTAGAGGGCAAGGAAAGTTGAATAAAAGGCATGCAAAGTGGGTGGAATATCTTGAACAATTCCCCTACATCATCAAATATAAGAAGGGAAAGAGCAATGTGGTAGCCGATGCCCTTTCAAGGAGGCACACCTTGCTCTCCACCTTAGGAACTCAAATACTTGGCTTTGATGATGTAAAGGAATTGTATGAGCTTGATTTAGACTTCCAAGCCACTTATGCCAAATGTCTCCAAAAGCCTTTTGATGGATTCTATCTTCTTGAGGGGTATCTTTTTAGAATGGGCAAACTTTGCATACCCCAAGGATCCATTAGAAATCTTTTGGTCAAAGAAAGTCATGAAGGAGGTCTCATGGGCCATTTTGGGGTTGATAAAACCCTAAGTTTCTTGAAAGCTAAATTTTATTGGCCACACATGAGAATAGATGTCCAAAGGCATTGCTCCAAATGCATTACTTGTTTGAAGGCTAAATCAAGAGTAATGCCTCATGGACTCTATACCCCCCTTCCTATAGCTAGCTCCCCTTGGGTAGATATTAGCATGGACTTTGTGCTTGGTCTTCCAAGAACTCAAAGGGGATTTGACTCCATCTTTGTGGTAGTGGACCGTTTTAGCAAAATGGCTCATTTTATACCATGCCACAAAGTGGATGATGCTAGCTATATAGCTAAACTTTTCTTCAAAGAAGTGGTTCGTTTGCATGGTCTACCCAAAACAATTGTGTCCGATAGGGATGCCAAGTTCCTTAGTCATTTTTGGAAAGTTTTATGGGAAAAACTAGGAACTAAGCTCCTCTATTCTACTACTTGTCATCCTCAAACCGATGGCCAAACCGAAGTAGTAAATAGATCTCTATCCACTTTGTTGAGGGTATTCCTCAAAGGAAATAAGAAAACTTGGGATGATTGTCTCCCCCATATAGAATTTGCATACAATAGAGTAGTCCATAAGACTACTAATCTTTCTCCCTTTGAAGTTGTCTATGGCTTTAACCCAATCACTCCTCTTGATCTTTTGCCCCTCCCTAATACCCCTTCCTTGTTTCACAAAGAAGGAGTATCTAGGGCAGATTTCATTAAGAAATACCATGAAAAGATCAAGAGTCAAATTGAACAACAAACTCAAAAATATGCCAAATACAACAACAAAGGAAGAAAGAAAATCACTTTTGAAGTAGGGGATTGGGTTTGGCTTCATTTGAGGAAGGATAGATTTCCTACTCAAAGGATGTCCAAACTAAACCCTAGGGGAGATGGACCATTCCAAGTCCTTCACAAAATAAATGACAATGCATATATATTAGACCTTCCTTCTGAATATGGCACTAGCTCATCTTTTAATGTTTGTGATCTCACACCATTTTTAGGAGCTGAGGAGTTGGATGAAGAAATTAATCTGAGGACAGATGCTTCTCAAGAAGGAGGGGATGATGGAGGACCATCCTTGAAGACACATGTGGGCCCCATCACTAGGTCCATGGCTAGGAGGGTCGAAGAGGAGGAGGGTGTTCACACACCTAGGGATACTCTCCTCATGATCATAGAGTATTAGTACTCTCCTAAGCCTCATTAGTATAGGGTTTATTTTATTTGCCAATTTTACCCTTGTATTTTGGGGTATTTTAGTCATAGGATTTATTTTCTTTGTATTTCCTATTTTACCCTTGTATTATGGGGTGCTTTAGATGATTAGGGTTTTTAATTTGGGCTAGGGTATTACATAGGAGGTGACGCCTAGTTTGGTGAGTTTGGACCTATTTTTGGTGATTAGAAAGGCTTAGGCCCAATGGAGGGCAAAGGTTGCATGGACTTATCATGCACCTAGAAATAGCCAATCTAATCCCATAGATTCCAAACTTGGCCACCAAGTTGCATCTAGGGTTAATTTGGCATTACATTTGGAGTGCATTTGCCTTGGCATTTTCGGCCATGCACACCCTAAATGCAACCCTAAATGCAACTTCTCCTATAAATACCCCACCCCCCACCACTTGTAAATACTTTGAATGTATATGAATTTGAGTGAGCATTCTTATGCCTCAAGTCCCTATCCTTAGTCCCTAGCTAAATTCGGCTAGCCTACCTTCATTCTCCACCCTTGGAGAGTGAGACCTAGAGTGGCCTCCACCTACCTTGGAGTGAGCCAACCTAAATCACCAAACACCATCCCCAAAAGCTTACGCCCAACACCTCCCTTTTTCGGCCATCTTCATTCTTCCCACCATAAAGTTTCCATTTTGTCTTCCTTGTTGAACCTAGATCAAGGGCAAGGCTTCCTCTCCTTCATCTCTACGTCATTTCATGGAGAAGGAACCCATCAGTTAAAATATAACCCTTAGATTAATCAAGTGAGAGAAAATTTGAGGTTTAATCAAGTGAGAGGAAATTAATCTAAGAGTTATATTTTAACCCTCTCATCTCTCATAATAAATTCGCTCTCACTTGATATACTCCCTATATATATATATATATATTCAATTAAGAATGCAACCATAAAATTGAAAGATTACAACAAAAGATAAGAGGAAATTTGAAGAACAATAAGGGTGATTAATTGCTTACCTTTATTTTTCGTCGACAGCTTACTGTTTACTATTGTTTTTTTGGCATGTCACTTGATGACGAAAATTAATTTTCTTAATGTTAAGATAAAAGCTTAAATTTATTTATTTTCCTACAAAGTTAGTATGTTTTGATTTTGATTCCTATGAAAGAAAATTATTTTTTATCCCTCTAAAATTTGAAATTACATTACAAGAAAATTGTCATATAGTAATACACACTCTATAGTAACACAATATAGTCACTAAAAGTTACTTTTACCCACACAATAAATATAATATATGTTGGTATATTGTTTAAAAGTGTAGGTATATGTTATAATGACACATAAAATATGTTGTTAAATCTCATTCAAAATTAACACTAAAATTGTATGTAGCTATATGTTAAATAAATATATACTTATATATATTGTACCTATATATGTAACATTTCTTGTAGTGCTATGATTTTAGATTGTCTTTTACTGTTATGTTGTATTTTTTAACTATTTCTGTGTTTATTAGAAAGTTACGGGACAATTTTAAGAGGCATGCACAACTTTATATGATATTTTGTCTACATGTGACAGTTATAACTTTTTTTTTATAAATATTTAAAATAAGTGTTATACATATACCTTAAAATGATCATTAGAAACTAAAAATTATTACTTTAAATTTTAGAGAAATGAAAATTAAAAGAAAATAGTTTACATTAATCAAAACTAAAATTTAATTATTTTATAGAGACAAAAATAATATTTTAAAAAGATGGAAAACAAAAAAGAATTACATGATCAAAATCAAAACTCAATCATTTTATAAACATTAAAAACATATTTAAATATAATACATACATATATATATATATAACAAGTTTTCATCGAGTATTGGTACTCAGCAGAAAATAACAAGAATATCTTTACAATTATGTTAAAATATACAACAAAAAATAATTCTCACCAATGATATTTTTGAAAGAAAAAAAAAGTGGAATCGGAAAGATAAAAGTGGGTAGATCATAATAAGGGAATTCAATTTGTTCAGTTAGCAATTCAATAAGCCTTAGCTAAGACATCTCCATGGGCCAAAAGAATTCGAACCCAAAAGCTTTCAATGCACAATCATATCACCAAAGAGGCCCGGACCATTAAAAGAAAAATGGTTATAGCTTTCTCTGTTCTACATTTCTCATCACAACACACACACACACACACGATATACATTCAACTAAATAATTTATAATTTATATCAAATTTCAAAAATTTAATTATTTTAAAAATTTTAATAAATAGATTAAGTGTACCAATTTTTATAAAATTTAAAAATTATATAATATTTCATTATGTATATTTAAATTAATGTATATTATACTTTTATAAATATACATCGATTTAAATTAATATTACAAAATATCAAATAAATTTTAAATTTGATGAAAAATTTACCCATTTTATCTATTTATTAAGAATTTTTAATTTAATTATTTGATTGTTGAAATTTAATGTTATTCATAAGTTATTGAATAGAGCAACTTAATTCAAATTTTGGAGTAAATAGATCTCTCAAATATATATGTAACAATAGATAAAAAGTGATACATTCTTCTTCCAACTCCTTTTAACCTTCATTTTTAATATGTCCATTTTGTCCTTCACAACTTTCTTAAAAAAAATAAACCAATTTCTTTTATACAAATATTTGTTTTCACATTTTAGTTTTTTAACCTGCTCAAGTAACTCTGACAAGTTGCATTTCAATTGCAAATAAAAAAAATTCCTTAAAAGCCAAAACTTTCAGAGTAAAGTATTTAAAGTAATGAACTTGAATTAAATAAAAAAATAAATAAAAAGAGGAAAAAGCTTATGGCTGGGGAAGAAAGGGGGCCATAGGGTTCTCCGGATTTGAGCCATCACAGTCTCATAAAAAGTAGAGAGTACATGTGATAGGGTTGTACTTGTAGGGCAAGGCACTGACCCAAGCAAGCCCAGCCAAGCTTTTGTGACCTTTGAAAAAGGGACAGGGACCACTTTATAGTTATAGACTTCTACTTATAGCTTATTCATGCATTGTTGATTGTACGCAATTCCCTTTTCTTCCCCCTCTCATTGCAATTCCATGTAAGGGCCCAATTACAGCCCAACCTTATGCCACAACACCCCACTATTAAACTTTTCATATGTTTGGATTTATGTTACATTAATCTTTAGCATGCTTCGAATAGCGATGAAATACTGGAGAATTAATTTTACTTTTATGATTCGCATGTGTGTTTAATAAAACTAGCTTATAAATTAATTAGAAATTTATGAGTTAATTGATTTAATTAAAAATATTTTATAAATTAGTTGATTAATATAAAATAATATTTATTTATTTGATCATATGGATGAAATTAAAAAGTGGCAATAACAGCCAAAAACATAGTTTTAAAGACCGGACCGGTCATCGAACCGGTTAAGGTACTGGGTCAGTGAGTCAAAGGTTGAATCGGTGAGTCATTAGTTGAACTGTATGATTCGGTTTTTATTTATTTTTATTAAAAAAATATTCATATTAAATATATTTTATACTTATAAATTTTAATAAATTCATATCTTATTTTAAATTTTAATTTTTCTATCTTATTTAATTTTTTTTTTATTTTATAAAAAAATACATAAAAAATTATATGTTAAACGGTATATTAATACAAATTAAAAATATAAATAATATGTACATATATAATATGCTTGCAATTAATATCACAAAATAATATATGTAATATTTACATAGATATTATATTATTAAATATATAATTTAAAATTAATAATATACTATAAAAGTTATTTAAGTTGTATATATTACAAACAAATATATTAGAACAAGTAGTTATTGTTATATTTAATAAGACTCCTTGCTTTTCCATTAAGAGATTTAATTTTCATTATTATTTTTGTGGTTTATGGTCCCTTAAAAAAATTAAAATAAAAAAGTGGTTGAACCGGTTTGACCCACCGGTTCACCGGTTGAACCGGAAAATTGACCGGTTCAATTCGGTTTGAAACGGGTCAACTGCATAACCGATCCAACTTAAGATTCGGACCGGCTAGACCACCGGTTCCCGGTCCAACCGGTCCGACTGGCCGGGTCGGTCCGGGTTTTAAATCACTGGCCAAAAGGATTTCTAAATTTAAAAGGGTAAAGAGACGTCCAATCAAATCAAGACAAAACACGAAAGGGAATTTTTATTTTAAAGAATTTATAAGTTATAAATTTATTTGGTTAAATTAAAAAAAAATAGCGGATAAGTTTCTAAATTTAACTATCGCATCAATTAAACTTATTTTTAGTCAAATTAACATATAAATTAATGAAATAAAATTATAAGTTTCTCAAATATCTTATTAAACACACTTAAATACAAAATAATACATTACTATCGTGGAAAATCACTTTTTTTATATTTGATTTTAGGGGAGTTAGTATGATTTTGAGAATTCAACTACACTATATTACTTATTTAATTTCATGTTAAGAAGAAATTAGTTATATATATAATTGTTTTTTTTTAATTAAAGGTTTAGCGTACTAAGCATCACTATAGAATTAAGGTATTTTAACAAGGTTAACATCTTAAAGTCTATCAATCATCAATAACACATTAAAAATATATATAAAAAAGAGAAAAATAGTAACAATAACATGAGGGGACTATACCAAGACCCATGTAGGAATCAACAAAAATGAAAGAAGGTAAACACAACAATCATAAAAAAAAATTCCAAACAAAAGAAGGCAAAACAAACCACCATTTTTAAAGAATTTTATGCTTTAAACTAAAACTAACTAATTTGGTTGCACATTGATTTCCCTTCCTATAAATATGAGAATGAAAAAAATGCATATGCAAGTAAAGTGAAAGACAATGTTGCCATTTATTAAGGATGTCCTGAGAAACAATCTGGATATTTTCAAAAGCGTCCAAAACAAGTTTAGAATCATACTCTAATCAAAGCTTGTGTCACCGAACATCATATGCATGTTTAATAACACACATAACAACAATAAGTTCAGCATGCAAAGCAGTCTTAACACCAATTTAGGATACAAATTCATCCAAAAAAAATTTATTACTATCTCTTGAAAAATCACCACAAGTAGCATGACCAGGGAAACCTTAAGAACCATCATACATGTTACACTTTATAAAGTCGCAAGTTAGAGGATACCAATTAACCTGTTTGATCAAAGTGAACTTCGATAAATGATTAGGGATTATGAGTTGTTTCAAGATATTGAATTCCTCCATGGAACGAGATCTCAGAACAGTTGACAATTTACCTGTTAAAGAATCGATCGAGAAAACCACTGAAATTGAGTGTTAAAATGAAAGGACTCTATTGTTGAAGTGCAAACAATTTCTCCCTAACTAAATTATCCAAATAACGTACACCACCGTAGAAGTCAAAACATCCATAACTTGATTACTCCAACTTCTTTGTAGGAAACTGAAAAGTGAGATGGTGGATGACAAATCAATGATAACCTGTATCATGTTTTGCGGTCGAGACCATAAAAGCTTTAGCAAAGTTGCATTGAAGAAACAAATGATCCATGCTCTCGTCTCAAGACTCACAATAACTACATATAGAAAACATGATAGTGCCTAGAAATATGATATTCTCATTGATTTTGAATTAAAGCAATGTTAGATAATTTTCATCTTTTAAAAAATAAAATTTTAGATAAATATTAATTGGAAGTGATTTTGGTTCTAAAATTGATTTTATGTTTAAGCAATTTTAGATAGTTTTTACGTTGAATTATTATTATTTTGTTTTTATCTGAATTTTACTACTAATTTATTTTAAAAATAAAAATATTTGAACATATATAAACCACATCACTTTAAAATCAATTTTAACCAAATAAATTTCATTCAAAATTATTTTTACAAATACTTATCTAATTACACAAACTTCATACATGTTGATGTTGGGAAATAGTACCAATAAATCCAGACACTAACACTGTAACTTTTTGGCTGCACTAAATACTGCAATGAATTTTTTACGTAAATAATATTTTTTTAAAAAAAATTACAAAAGTAACATCTGTGTAACTTTATTTACTCAACTAGAACCAATCACTGTTCATGCTCAGAATTCGGTTCCCCGGAAACCGAATTCTGAGCTTCAATATTTTTTTTCCTTTTTTTTGTGCTCAGAATTCGGTTCTCGGGGAACCGATTTCTGAGTTGTTTTAAATTTTTTTTTTTTTTTTACGTTTGAGGCCCAGTTTGGACGAATCTGAGAAGTGGAACGGGCCGTTCCGGAAGCAGAACGGTCCGTTCTGCTTAAACACATAGAGTGTTATTTTTGAAATTGGAACGGGTTCAGAACGGGCCGTTCCAATTTCAAAAATAACACTCTATTTGTTTAAGCAGAACGGGCCGTTCTGCTTTTGGAACGGTCCGTTCCACTTCCCAGAAACGCAAAAAAAATTAAAAACAACTCAAAATTCGGTTTCCCGGGAACCGAATTCTGAGCACAAAAAAAAATTGAAGCTCAGAATTCGGTTCCCGGAGAACCGAATTCTGAACATGAACAGTGATTGGTTCTAGTTGAGTAAATAATGTTGTACAGATGTTATTTTTGTAATTTTTAAAAAAAATATTATTTATGTAAAAAATTCGCAAACAAAAGGCATTAATTTGTTGTTGAAATAACGTACAATAATTGTCACAAACAATGTCAAGATATTTGCGTGTCTTCGTTTAACAGATTAAATATTTTTAAAATAAGTTACTTTTAAATAATTTATTTATATTTCGTAGTACAATATCATAGTCTATTTATCGAGGTTGGACCATCCTTAAATTTCTAGGTTTTGGTCTATTTATTAAGGTTGGACCATCCTGTCCATCTATGTATGTCTGATTCTATAAAGTTTAGGTTTCGAAGGTCCAGTTCAGGTATACCAAGGTAGTGTGTGTGTCAAGGCAACGTGCTAAATAAGTGTTTATTTTACGTAATTAACAATAATAATAAATAAATATTATAATGTTTAAATATATTTTTACTCTATATTAAATATGAAAATTTTAATTAATTTTGATTTCTGTAAAAAAAAATTCTTTATTTTTTATTCTCTAAAATTTGTAAGCATTATTTTTAATTCTTGTAAAATATTTCTTGTCCTTATAAAATGAGTAAATTTTAGTTTAATTCTTGTAAAATATTTGTTTAATTTTTATCTTTTTAAAATTTAAAATTACTATTTTTACTTCGTAACAATGATTTTAAGGTTGTGAGATACATAATCACTTAACTTTTAAGTGAACAAACAACGTAGATAAAAATGAATACTTAATGGTGGGGACCGAAAATAGTAGTTTTAAATTTTAGAGAAATAAAAAATAAAAATAAAAAATTCAGGAACTAAAATTAAAACTTGATCATTTTATAAGAATTAAAAACATAATTAAATCACATTTTAATATATAAATTATATTATAATTAAAATTTATAATAAATAAATACCTTTAAATATATAAATTATATTTTATATTGATAACTAACGATTTAAATTTAGATATAAAGTTAATTTTAACTATATAATTTTAAAAAATTTCTTAAATTAATTTAGATATAAAGATAAAATATGATAGATTAAAAAATATAGATAAAACTAGCTTGAATAAACAAAGAGGATGAATAATAACATAAAAGTGAATTTTCAAATGAGTCTTCTAGTTTATTCAAATATACATATTGACATTAGTGTAATAAGAGCATTTTATAATGGGATTTATGTCAAATGTAATTACCTTATGCATAAAGTGACAGGATGAAAAACTAGTAAATATAGTCACACTTTTTATAGTAGGGTTTAATTTACTCATCGTTGAAAGATTTTTCTATGTCAAGTGAGCCAACACTTATTATAGAATGTGTTGAGTTAGGTTAATGTTATAGTTGACCCCAACCTTTTCATAATAGGTGTTACCCGACATAAAAAGAATCTTGTATGACAAGTGAACTACATTCTCCATAGAGAATCTTTTTGAAGGTGCTAAGAACCCCCAAATGTTCATTTAGGCTTATTTTGTAGTTAATTTTATGTTTTGTTTGGTAATTCTTTTGAGGACATTTGTTAACCCCTTGTGTTTTTTTTTTTTTTGCTAAGTTGGGGCTATATTATGGCCTATATTGGTGCTAATTTGGGAGTTTAGTGAGTGACTATATATGACTCTATTGAGGGTCATTTGAGAGTTTTTTAAGGGTTATTTTGGAGCTAATTAATTTGAGAGCTCCAAAATAACCCTATTGTAAGTTATAAAAACTTGAATTCACCACTTTAAGGACTATTTAAATAAATCTAAAACATATTTTGGATTTATTTAAGTGGATTATAACTTAGAAAATATAAGTTATAAAATCGTATTATTAACTTTAAAATATACTAGGTGTTTGTAGTCTAGTTAAATAAACATAAAATAAGTTGATGGTTGACAAAAAGATTGATGATCTAGGTTTCACTTTGATTAACTTGGACAAGATGGATTCTAAAATGAGTCATTCACAGGTCAGGGATGAGAAGTAGGTGAAAATCGAACTAGCATTATGGTAGATCAAACTAAACAAGCATTTTATGTTATTGATCTTTCTAACAAAAATAAAATTGGTCAATAATTCTACAAGAAAAAGACATGCATGATAGCTCTAAAGATGGACAACATAACTACAAGGAAAAGACAAGCGTATTTAGGCTTACATTAACATTACTAAATTGTACCCATGATGACATAATGCCAATGGGCCAAGTTCTAAAGGAGTCAAGAGGGGTGAGTTAGGCTTAAAGAAAGAAAGTTCAAGATCTTATTGAACTTTGGATCATTTTTAGTAGTTTACTTTCTCTTATTTGTAAATATTTTCTCAATTTTGACCTTGTATTTTTGGGTCAAGTAGTGTAAGAATTTATTTCCTTATAATTATTATTTTGGGAGGGTGTAATTAGAAAAGCAGTTTTAGACTTATTATGCTTGAATGACCCATGAGAGCATCTCTTAGATGCATAGTCTTTGTGTAACATTGTACGTAGTAAGTTAATTATTTAGAGTTTAGTTAACTCTAGAGAGAAGGGTATATAAGATTTTCTTTGAAAACAAAACCTCATAAGTTCATTCTCAAAGAAAATCTAGAGAGAAGTTTTAGAGAGAAAGACTCTAGGTATGTAAGCTATTTTTTCTTCCAAATTTCTCTACTTGATTCCTTTTATCTTATAGATCACTAATCTTTTCTGTCTCTTCTTTGAATTCAGGCTAAAAAGCTTAATTTTGGCAAATTGAAGTCTACAGGTCAACTATTCAGGAATTCTTCTCCTTCTTTCTCTCTTTGGCTGTTTTTAGCCAATTTTTCAGGTGAGAGAAGCTAGGATTGTGATAGATTGATTTCATGTGAGTTTAGAAACTCAATTGATGCATGAATAGGAGATTGATTTACTGATTTGAGGGTTTTTTTTTCTTCCATTTTTGGGGTTTTCGGGCTAAAATGGGGTTTTGGTTGATCTTGATGCATAGGATGAATGCATGTTATTTATAGAACTTGAATTGAACTATTTTTGGTGCATGG
Source organism: Cajanus cajan (assembly GCF_000230855.2). NCBI lineage: Eukaryota > Viridiplantae > Streptophyta > Magnoliopsida > Fabales > Fabaceae > Cajanus > Cajanus cajan. Next base: position 46,985,779 of record NC_138518.1, on the reverse strand, counting down.
ATGCTATCTCTTCCATTGCATGTGTTTTTTTTTTCTTCTGAGTTTCAGGTGCGGATGTCCAAAAATGGTGAAGAACATGATGCCTTTATCATCAAACGACTGAGCCATTTTAAAGGTTTGAGCCTTTTGGGGGCCGCGTGATAGAGGGGGATCTCTACAACCAAAAGGCTGAGCCATTTTAAAGGGGTGAGAACTTTTGAAATAGTTGAGCCATTTAAAAGGGCTGAGCCTTTTGGGGGCCGCGTGTTAGGGAGGATCCTTGGAGGCAAGGCGCTGAGCGCTTTGGTGCTTCCCGAATTATACTTTTTTTTCTTTATAAAAGTTGTAGCCTTGGATGTTAGCTTTCTAATGGCGTTGGAGTCACCTAGAAAGGAGGTCTAAAACTCTAGTTATGTTTGTTTTAGTGAACAGGGATCAAGTTGTCAACATTGATTATATTTGTTGCGGTTTTTGACATTTTTAGCTAAGTAAATGGTTTTTTTTAGTGTAACGTAGTAAGTATTTTAGAAGGCCATCGGTGATTTAGTAGGCCAAAACGGGCCGTTCCAAACTACATAGGCCTATAAATCCTAGACTGGAACAGGTCGTTCCAAACATGGTTGTTGTGAGTTAAATTCAACTCCAGAATGATCCGTTCTGGTTTAAGAACTGGTCGTTCTAGACATGTCAGAACGGGCCGTTCTAGTTTTAGAATGGCCCGTTCTACATGTGAATTTTACACATGACGAATGAGTCTAGAACGGGCCATTCTGGATTCGAAACGGGCCGTTCTGGCCACTCTTGACCTCTATAAATAGGCATTGATTGAGCTATGATGACAAGTTGTTGATCACTAGGACTAAGGGAGATGTTTTCGAAGTTGCTCATCCCATTGTGTGGATTGAGAGTGTTGTGGTGCTCTGATAGCTCAATTTGTTGAAAACCTTTATTGGGAAGTTGTCCCTTGGAGTGGATGATGTGTTGTTCTCCTCTAGAACTTAGTTGATCCTGTGTGTGGGCAAGGTCGAGGCACACGTGTATGAAGCGACCACGGTATAGGGGTCAGACCGAGCTATACCAATTACAAGCGGTCAATATAAGTAAAGCACGAAGTCGGGAACTTAGTTCCTAACCGAGTCACGTTGTAGGAGATCTCCAAGTTGAAATGCGTGATGACGCATAAGTTGTTGATGAGTTGAATTGTTGTTGATATGAGTTATGTATATGTTGTATGCTGTGAAGCTGTGATTGAGTTGTGTGTTGCTATGTGCAGTGTGTTGACCTTGTTGAGGATGATGATAATGTTTTTATGTTGTACGTTGCTTATTTAAAATATATGTTGATTCTTTTCACTAGTTTACCCTTGCATGTTTTCATGTGGTTTGGAATGCGATGATCGTACTATGTATGGGAGTAGAGCAGGGATAGGTTGGAGAGTTGCAGTTGAGCTACAGGTGGTGCTCAGAGCTGGATGTTATTTTATAGTCTCCCAGTTGTGGGTAGACCTTTTGTGTGTAGATAATTATAGGTAGTTTCTAGGTGAGCAACATAGTTGTACATGTATATTTCAGGAGATAATGCTACTTATATTATATTACTATTTTCAGTATATATTTATATCTGCGGTTAGCATCGTGTTGTTAAGTGAGACGGTCATGGTAGGTCGTTACACTTTGAATTTTATGTCTTCATAGGAGTTGTAGATTATTCTCTTATCTTTCTTTTCAGATAGGTTTAAGCTTATTTGGATGAGTATAAATCTCTGTGTATTCTTTGACAGTTGTTGAAGGGAGATGCATGTTATTTTGATGTTCTAAGGTGTTATCATGTGGATTAAAAAGTTTTATGAACTATGTTGTAGAGTTGATTCATATAGGTATGATATATGATGTAAATTGGTGCTTGATTCATATGTATGCATGGCAATGATATATATGAATGTTTAAACATGATTTGGTATGTACTTTCATATGAGGATGATATTGATCATGATGGTGGATTGACCGACCATGTATGATGTATGATGCATTATTGCATATGATGCCTTATGGAATGTGTCTAGCCTAGGACTTGAGGAGAGGGAAAATGTTTTCGAATTAGAAGAGTTCACATAGAGTATCTTGAGAATGGTGCTTGGATAGGCCACTGGTTTGGATGAGAGTGGTGCTTCGATAGGCCACTGATTTGGGTGAGTCTCTTCTAAGTCCTTAGTTAGTGTTGGAGCGGGGTATGAGGTCGAGGGTTATTCCCTTAACCAAGTATTAGGGAAGGTGCATGATTCCTTGCGAATAGACGGTGGGCGAACTCCACAAGTGACTTGATAATGCATATCAAGGTCGTGGTAAGCCTGTACCTAGTTGCGATATACCTGACGGTGAAACCATACTTCCAAGTGTGTAAGTGACATAATCCAAGTAAACTCGAGTGGGGATTAATATCCTGGTTTGGTATGACCGAGCGGGTGCATTGGGCGTGAAAACGATTGAGGTGGTTTTAGTAGGATGAGATGTCACTTATATTGTTATGTTGTTAAGGAGATCTCCTAGGTGAATGCATGATGACACATTAGATGATTGATATGCATTGATATCTATCATGAGTTACATTTATTACATGTTTGTTGTATGATAGAGTTCATTGTTTGACTTTATGAATATGTTGGGTGATATGATGATTGTATAAAATAGATGTGGACCATTTTGCTTGTATGATGGATTTTTGAACTTTATCTTACCCTTCTATTTTCATGTGGATGAACTACGATAATCATACTTCGTATGAGAGCATGTCAGGGCTAGCTTGGAGTTGTGGTGACTGCTACGAAGATGTGAGATTTTGCTCCTGATGTCGTATTGACATAGGATGTATTAGTTATAGGGCTTGATTAACACCAGGATATTACCATAATTTTTGGATTACTGTATATATATATATACATATTTTCTAGGGTGGTTTGTATATATATAAACAGGGGTTTTATTTATTTTACTCGTATATCCATATATGCATTATTATTTAGTCAATGGTTATCCTGGTCGACTAGTATAGTTGTTTGATTCATAGGGTGTGTAAAGGCCATAGTGGATCGTTACACTTTGAAGTTAGACATCCACTTGTGTGAGAGACAAAGTGGTAGAAGTCTGCTTGTGTGAGAGACTAGTGGTTAGATGTCAACATCAAAGGGAGAATAAGATATCTCATAATTCATTCAAGACTCTAACAAACCACATGACCTATCTAGTCATACCTTTGGTATCTTATCATGTGGGAAGTTCTCATTAATATTTAGTTTTAGGATAGTGACATTATTAGTAGGAAAATTCAAATTCCAAAATATAACTACAATTAGTTGTCTTGAGTAGAAGTTAACCTAACCTTGGTTACACTTAACCATGATTAGTTTAACTAGTACCACAAACTACCAAACTCTATATATTTGTTTTCCCTTGTACTTGGATGTCACTTTGAGCCATTTATGAGAAATAACATTAATTTTCTCTTTTAAAAGTCTAGTTCTCTCTATTGGAGATATTTTCTCCTTATGAACTTTTTTAAAAATATTTCTCTTTGTGACAAGTTCTTTACATTCATCTTTATCTTCACTTGAAGTAGCGCATACCTCCACTACAATACAGAGATTTTAGCAACATTTGAAAAATGTTAGCTAATTGCGTATAAATGTTGTTAATTTATTTTTGTAACATATTTTCAAATGTTGTATATAGCTCATGTTGCTAAAAAAAATTATTAACATTATTACACAGTTAGACAACATGTTTCAAATATTATCAAAGTGATATTTTTATAACATTTTAATGATGTTGCTAAGTTTTTGTTAATTTTATAAAATGATAATTAGTTTTAATTTAGATATTGCTATCAATCATTATATTTTTATGTCTCCTAAACTCTTAGGAGTTCTTTAACTTTAAGAGAAGGTTGAAGACACTCTTAATTGGTCACCACTAATTATATATCAAATATCAAAGTTCATTTATCTTAAATATAACTATATAATTATATACACTCTTTATGAGTCATTCATTTATTCGATATGAGAATTTAATTATGGGCAATAATTAGATATGAGAGAAATATTTTCTTTACTCGATATGAGACTTTAATTTTAGAAGTAATTAGAAAGAATAATGTTGAGATAAAATAAATGTTACTTATTTATAGTAACATTTTTCAAAAAAATGTTGCAAAATAACCTATATGACATTTTTTTAATTGATATGAAACTTTGATTTTGAAAACAATTGAAAAAAATAATATTGAAATAAAAATGTTACTCTATCTATAAAGATATTTTTCAAAAAAATATTACAAAATAACCTATTTATTCAATATATAGTAACATTTTAACAAAAGAAAGAAAATATTGCTAAAGAATTAAAATGTAACTTCCTTCTTTTTCCATCATTTGAAGATTTCTTTTAAATTTTATAATCCATAAAAAAAAATTAGAGGCACAATAAAACTAATCGAAGCAGGGGAAGAACTATGAAGGGACAGGGGGGAGCCGTGGCTCCCCCAAAACTTTTATATATTTATTTATTTTTTATATATATTTATATATTTTAATATTATATTTATATATTATTATATTATTAATTATAATAAAAATAAAAAACTTTCTAACTTCTCAAATACGTTTTACGTCACCTCCATTTCATTCAAACAGGTTCTATGTAGCTGCTTCTCATTCACGCTCCTGGCCTGGGTACCTCGTTCCAAGTGCCCGAGTTTTGGCAGCATAAAAACACTACTCGCAGTACAAGTAGTGTAGTGCATCCAGTTAGAATCAGAACTACAAGCCCAACAAGATTTCCAATTAAAGAAGGTAAGTCATATATACCACTATCACTCATATCAAGTTCCCGAATGTTTTTCATCTTTCCTAAAGTTTCTGGAAAACTCGAACAGGTTCTGCTCGCCCTTCCGATACACTTCCGAAGAAAATCTTGTGGAGCTTCCCCTGATTCTCTCCTTTGCAGTTTTGGTAAATATGAATGAAGAATGATGAACAAATGCTTGATTCATAGTTTTAAAAATTGTATTGATTATCAAATCGATTAGAATATTAATTTCATTCCTTGTTAAGTAAACTAGTAATTTTGCCTACTTATATGAATTACTTGTTGAAAATGTTGAAAACTTTGGTTGAAGTAAACTAGTAGTTTGTTCATGTGCTTATTAAGAATTTTAGAAAAGCTTGACCTCATTTGAGTTTATATTGATCTTGCATTTGATGAGAGAAATTATGGGGATAACAGATGTTCTTTGTCAAGCTTTACAACAAAAATCTCAGGATGTAGTTAATGCTATGCATTTAGTTCGTTCTACAAAAACACTTATCCAAAACTTGAGAGAAGAAGGTTGGGATAAGTTATTAAAAAATGTGACATCTTTTTGTGAAAAACATGATATTGAGGTTCCTCAATTTAGTGCTTCTTATGTAGCAAGGCAAGGGCGCTCTCGTCACCAAAAAGATCATATTACAGTGGAGCATTATTTGAGAGTTGAAATATTCTTTGTTACAATTGATAAGCAATTACAGGAGTTGAATTGTAGATTTAATGACCAGGCAATGAAGTTATTAACTCTAAGCATGACATTGGTTCCTAAGGATGCTTATAAAGCTTTCAATATTGAAGACATTTGCACTCTTGTAGACAAATATTATCCCATGGATTTCAGTGAGCAAGAGAAAATTAATTTGCATTTCCAACTTCAACATTTCATTGTTGATGCTCGTCAAGATTCAAATTTGAAGAATTTATCAACAATGCAAGAGTTGTGTACATGTTTGGCAACAACAAAAAAGTCAGAAGTTTACTACTTGATTGATAGATTACTTCGTCTTATCATGACTCTTCCAGTTTCTACAGCTACAACTGAAAGATCTTTTTCTGCAATGAAAATAATCAAGACTAGGTTGAGAAATAAGATGGAAGCTGACTTTTTAGCAGATAGTATGATCGTTTATATTGAAAGGGATATTGCAACAAGTTTTAGTTCTGACTCAATTATTGAACATTTTAAGTCATTGAAAGAGCGAAAAGCAGTACTTTAACTAAAGGTAACTTCTGTTTATGTTTATATTATTTTAAACTTTATGTTAGGCTTGCATTTAAAATTTTATATGTATATAATAATGTCAATATTTAATTTATGCAGCTGCTCCTGAATTTTGGCCCACCTAAAAGTAATTATTGGCTTTTAGATGATTCTTTTTGCTTGACTTGCATTGCACAATTTTGGGTATGCTGTGTGCAAATGATACTATACAATACAAGTAGTTTAGGCTATGTTAAATATATTATTTTGGATCTCATAGCAGACAAGTGCACAACTTATCTTGGAATTTACTTCAACTATTTTGGTTTTCTTTATTCCAGGTAACCTTTGACATTTAATGATAGTCTTTTATGATTTAGATTTCATTATTCTACATGTTTATTTTGAGTAGAAAAAATGAGAAATTTTGTTATTTTTTTAATTAGTAAAAAATTTAATTTATCATAAAAAAATTAATTTGGCACCTCCAAATTTTTTATCCAAGTTCCGCCACTGAATCGAAGAGAAGCATCAACCATTTTTAAGCCAGTTTCTTGACCACAACCTCAATTTCCAAAGATCTAAATAACTAAATAGTGAGACACGTAGTTACAAAGAGATAAGAAGAACACGTCATAAATATGAACAATGAGAAGAAAAAAAATGGTTTGGGTTTGGCAGTGGAATTCAGTGATTGTTCTATCTCAAAGTGCATCCAAGTGATTCGAGTGTCCAACACAATGGGATGACAAGGAGATAATAGAGATGCAAAACTTAGAGGGTAAAAAAGAAAGGTAATAAAGATCTTTGTTTACATTGAGAGAATAGGAAGGAAGTAATATACCACACTATCCTTTAATTATGTTCGATATTATGAATAAATTACATTATCATTGTTTGTTGATTTCCCAAAATTGTGCGTAGAATTTTCTGAGAAATTAAAACATCACTTATTAATCAATTACCAATTGGAGACTATTTTACTTTTATAATAATTTTTTATGATATTTTTTTATATAATTTTAATTATAGAATTTTATTTTAACATTATATAAAAAATAAAAATAAAAAATTGTGCGTCTCTCTCAACAATAGGCACTTCAGTCGCACTCACCTCAACTGTAATCAGGACTATCAATATTGAACATGTTGGAGAGAACTAATTTTTGAAATAATTAAAAAAAATATCATTCTTTTTCTTTCGATGATCTTAATTTTACGCGTATTCCTTTTGTTTTAAAATGATCATTCTTTATTAAGAGAGTTCATCTCAGTTGATTAAACAATGTGTGTAAGTTATTATAATTCTTTGGTACTGAATTTTATTCCAACAATTCTAAACAAAATGGTCATTCTTTTAAAGTTTTTTATTTTAAATTATTTGTTGTTTCATAAAAATAAAAATATATTGATAACTTTTAACATTTTATCATTGAATAATTTCATTATTTTTTTAAAACATAACTAATTAAAAGTACAATATATTGGTATATTTAATTCTTTTAAAAAGTGTTTTATAATATAACTAATTTCATTATTTTTCATAATTTTATTTTATAAAACCAAATAATTTAACTTAAATAACTAATTATATTGATATATTTAATTCTTTTAAAAAGTGTTTTATACTAATACTACAAAAAAAAATCATCATGTAGTGTGACACATTACTTCACTAAAAATTATTTTTTAAAAATATATGTATAAACTGTAATAATACATAATATATGTTGATGAATCTTATTTAAAATTAACAATAAAATTATGCATGAATATATGTCTACATATACTATAAATATTTATAGTAATATTTTTTATTTTCTAAATATTACTATATGTAATATATTTTTCTAAAGAATACCATGCTATACTGTTTGTCACAAGCATTAATGTTATATTAATGAAACTCTACTCCTTTTGTTTTTTTCTTTTCAATTTTCATTGCGTATGAAGTATTAATAATACAACCAATTTGACACAGTGGTCGGTTATAAGACAATTAATGTTATTAATTTTATTGCACATCTTATACGATAACTAGATTGATAGTGAGAAAGCAACGTGGTGATGACTGTAAATTATGATGTGCTATGATCAGTCGAACGCAGTCGGAAGCTTGGTTTTGAAATTGATGCTTTTTGAGATGGGTTCAGTGGTTCATGATAAATGATGCATCAATTGTAGTGTGGTCACCTATAATGACAACTCAATGAATGTTTAATGAGAATAATGTACTAGAATAAAAAGCAATTGAATGGAGCTGATCAAGCTCGTATAAAAAGGTGGCTAACTATAAAGAGATTTTTTTATATAATAAATAATATTCATGAACATTTATATACAATATTTATAAGATTTAAATATATTTTAGTCTTTTAAATATGAAGTAAATATATTTTATCTTTTAAATTTAAAAATTCTTTTTTATTTTTAAAATTTAAAAATTTATTTTAATTTTTTATTTAAATCTTGTTAACAAATTTGTCAAATATTAGATATGTTTGTTTAAACATAAGAATAAGTGGTTTTGAAAGAATTATTTTTTTTAAGAAATAAATTGGAGTTGCTTCTTTAAAAAAGTAAACAAAAATTATTTATTTAAAATATTTTTTAGACAAACTCATAAAAAAATAAAGAAGTGTTTATTTTATTAAAAAGAAGAAATTTTATAACCAAATATTTTTAATAAATATACCTATTGTCACACAAGATCCACCTACTATACTATGTTTATTAATAAAAATATTACATTAAATTTAATTGATGTATTACACATATTTCAATTTGTCAATAATCGAAAAAATTAAATTAAGATATTTTTGAAGTTATAAAGACAAAAAAAATAAATAAATATAAAGACACAAAAATAAATTTACTTTAAATTTAAAAAACTAAAAATATAATAAATTTATTTATATTAATGGGAGAGATACACTACGTACCAATATTATTTAAAAAAAGAAAAGAAAAGAAAGTGGTTTATTGATTAGTGAAAAGTAAAAACAATATAAATTAAATAAAAAATAGTGAAAGAGAGATAGTGTAAATGTAGTTATAAAAACAAATCTGTCAAAAAAAAAAAGTCTACATCAAATTATACTATTATCTTTATATATTATCTTTATATATATATATATATATATATATATATATATTATAAATTCATATATTTCAAAACCTTAATTACATGAATAATTTATCAAAATATTTCTTATGAATATCACAAAAATCATTTATAAATGAATATATGTTATTTTTTCAGTAATTTTCTGATCAAATATATAGAAAATAATTTTAACTAAAGAAGAATAAACAAATTGTATGTTATTTTGTTTTTTTTTTAATTTGAGCCCGCAATTATTTTTCAATATCTCATCGTCATCAAAATAAAAGAATATATTTTGAAATGATAAAAAAAACCATACTTACCAATATTTATGGATAAAATTCATCACAAATAATAAAAGAGTAATTTAAATGGTTATCTATGGGTACAAGTGATTATCTATAAGTATTCATGATTATCTTTTAATATTCATATATTTATCTAACATTTTTATATTATTATAAATTTTCAAAAAATTAAAGTTATATATAAATTTAGAAATTAATGTCAATTGTTTATTTTTAATATTTTAATAAAATTAACATTAAATATAAATTTAATATATTTGTAATATCTTTTTAATTTTTAAAAAATTAGTATACATCAATATATATATATATATATATATATATATATATGAAGGTTACAGTAACATCGGTATAACTTTTACTAAGTGTTCTTACCGAAGATCGGTCATAGGGACGATCTGCTGGGCAAGATTGGTGAGCCTCCTTCTCTGGGTACGCTTGTTGTTCCAAGGTGGGGGTGGTACCTGAAAAAGAGACTCTGATGCTAAAGTTAGTGTTTGTGGTGTATGAGTCTCATATAAGTAATGTACGTACCTTTGTGTGAATTAGGGTTTCATTGGGCCTTGGGCTTGAGATCAATTATGACCTATTTGGATGTCGGGCTGACGTCGCCTAGCACGTGTCCGAGGTCACTCCGCACTGAGATGCCGAGCTCGATCTCGGCATAGCGGTACGGATAGTACACTAGCCCCCCAAGCTCCGAAGACCGTGGGTCGAGGAGTTAAGACCGAGCTCGACAAGGGGTCGTGACCCTTCGCGTATGCATGTCTGTCAAGATGTCATGTGTCATAACCGTCGCCTCGTTCTCTAAAACGTGCAAGCGGCATGTTGATGGGCGCTGATGGTTTTGTAATGATGGTTGTACCCGTCATAATGAGGTTTATTTAATGTGTCGTCAGTGTCGTGCCCCCTGATTGACACGTGTCACAGCCGTTTGAATTTTAGAAATCCCATTTCTCTCTCTCGCGCCCTTTCCTTTTTCACTTTACTCTTTTTCCTCTGGCTTGCTCTCGACGTCTTCTCATTTTTCTCTGCTCACTCTCCGTCTTTGCTTTCTTTGTCTCCGTTCTCCTCCATCGCCTTCTCCGGCAACCGAGTTCTCATCTTTCGTTATTGTTCTTTCATTTGTCAAAGGAGTACCAGGTACTTCGATTTTCCTATCTTCTTCCTTTTCTCAAATATTTTCATCTTCTTGATGGCTGGTAACAGTGATGCCGCTCCTTCCGCGCCTGCCAAGGGTAAAGGCAAGGCGCGTGGCAAGGCAGTGGCTGCCGAGACGGCTGCGGTCGAAAAGAAAAAGGGGGGAACCAGCCCAAGGAACCCTTCCCTGTCATCCCTAGCTACGACTAGGTCAAGGGTGACGTCAGGGAATTCCAGAGTGTCTTCAAGTCGTTCATGGAGATAAATGCGATGCGGAAATCGCATAGGATCTGTGAACCATCCACTTCTAAGCTTATCCAGCTTGAACCCTATCAGCCCGATGAGAGTGTATATATGGGGGGTACCTCTAACCTTCCCTTCTTTTACATGTACCAGTGTTTCTTTAGGGACTTAGGCGTATGCCTTCCCTTTACCCAATTTGAGTGTTATTTTTTATTAAATTTTGTCAACTCGGCTCCTTGCCAGTTGCACCCCAATAGTTGGGGTTTTTGAGGGCCTTCCAGGTCCTGTGCTCGACCCTAGGTATAGAGGTATCTCTCCCTGTTTTTCTTCATTTCTACCAACTGAAACTGGGCGTACCTCCCTACGGTTGGGTGTCTTTGAATGGTAGTAAGGCTGGAGGAATATTTTCTCTCTACTCTTAGTCTTACAAGAATTTCAAACAAGAGTTCTTCCAGGTTCTGCTCAAGGAGATCGACCCGCTGAAAGAAGAGGTGTTCTACTTCGGCGGGTTGCCGAAGTTTCCTCTTTACTGGCGACAGGCTCCGGCCAGGTTTAACGGGTCGGCCAACTTGCAATTGATGACCTCGGACATGGCTGCCATTAGAGACCTAGAAGCACTTCCTCGTCCCTTGGATTGCAAGCTCGTCTTGTCGCTTGCTAACTCGGCATACAAGGAAAGGAGTCTAGAGAGTGAGTACCTTGTCGTTCTTGGCTGTTAGGGTTAGTAAAAGTTTCTTTTACTGACGTATTTGATTCTTGTATTCGCAGGCATAATGGGAAAAAGCAAGTGGCGCGAGCTGAAGTCTCGCTACAACGTTGCGGAGATTGAGGTCCCTGAACTTCAGAAGGAGGAGGTTGCCCCCCTAGAGACCCGCAGGAAAAGAAAGAGGGGGGAGAAGGAGGTCGGCGGGACCTCCACCCCTCGTGATGCTGAAGAGGTGACGTCGAAGGCTGCTGATGCCAGTGTAGTCAACCTCACCGGGAGTCCTCCGCCCGAGGGAGCTCCCCAAGTGGTCGCTGAGGAGGTTGCCCAAGCCGCCGAGGTTTGTGCCTTTCTTTGTGATTTCCCTTCTATACTGCCCTTTTCTTGTTTTCTGACTTAGGAGAAAATTTTTGTCTTTTGTAGGCGAGGCCTGAGCCAGATGCTGCCGAGGTTCGGGTGGCACCGAGGTCGGAGGCGCTAGGGCTGACCACCCCTGTTGCTACGCAGGCGGCCTCTGCCCCGACACCCACCAAGATCCACGAAGAAGGGCCGAGCTAGGGGGTCCAACACCCAATCCTTCAGCCTCGGCGCCGCCGTCTGGTTTTTCGATGGGGGCCCCCAGGAGCAAGTACCTCACTCAACGCTTTAAGAAGGGTCGCCCCCTGTCACGGTTGGATCACGTGAGTGCCTCGTCGGATATAGACTCTTTGTGGAGTGCGGGGGGTGACCGCGGAGACCTTCTACCCCAAGGGTTCACTGCGCTCGGCTGATGAGGCTATGATCGAGAAGGTCGGTCCAGTGGAGGGCCTTGACTCCGCTGAGGTCTTCTTGCAGAGGGCGATGGTGATTATGGACCACTGGAAGCATAAGTGGTCCAAGCAGCAGGGGGACCTGGAGAAGATGAAGGGCCGAGTCTGGCCTCTAGAGGAGGAGAATCGAGCATTGGGGTTTGCCCTAGGCGAGGCGAAGAGGCAGAACGAGGCCGAGCTTCAAGCCACAAGGAAAGATCTCACGAGGACTCAAAAATCTTTGGAGATCGCCTTGAAGGCTAACGAGGTCTACACTGCGCAAGTTGGCGAGCTTCAGGACCTCTCCACCTTCTCTCGCAGTCGAGTGCATTCACTTGAGGACGAGGTCTCGGCGTTGAAGACCGAACTAGGGGACGCTGCTGAGAGGTGCCTTTGTGACGAGGTGCTTCTTAGTGGCAAGGAGGAGGAGGTCGCCGCTTTGAGGGCTGACCTTGACAAAATGGTCGCGACAAAGGCGGAGCTGGAGAGGCGACTCGTCGAGACCGAGCGACACATTTTGGTGGAGCACAAGAAGGGTTTCGTGAAGGCAACTCGGCAAGCGAGGCTACTTGCTCCTGGAGTCGACCTCTCGGCCATGCATGTGGAGAAGGAGGTGCGCTTTGGGCGGCTAGTAAAGGAGGACGACCTCCCGGACAGCTCGAGTGATAATGCCTCTACTTAGGCCATTTGGGCTTTGTAATAGCTTAGTTCATTTCATGTATTTTCTTTTTGGATTTATATTTTTGAACGCATAAACCTTGTTGTTTATATATCATTTTTCTTAGATTTCGTCTTTGCGCTTTTGATGGTTCTATTTTGACCTTTGGTTTTTGGGCTCATGTGTTAGGCTTATATTTCGCCTGTATTTGTGGTTCAAGAACACGCATAAACGTGGCTTAGTTTAAAGTGGTTTGCCCTAAGGTTTGAACTCGACCTCGGGTAAGATAGAGTAATTTATGCTAAGGTTCGAACTCGACCTCAACCTGAGATAGAATAATTCACACCAAGGTTCGAATTTGACTTTGGTTTAAGATAAAGTAATTTGCATCAAGGCTCGAATTCGGCCTTGGATGAAATTTTGACCTCGAGGTTCAAGCTCGACCTCAGTGTTAGATAATTCGTATCGATGTTCGAACTCGACCTCGGCCTAAGGTAAGATAGATCGTACCAGGGTTCGAGCTCGACCTAGGCTTAGATTAAAATAAATCGTACCAAGGTTCGAACTCGACCTCGACTTAGATTAAAATGAATCATACCAAGGTTCGAACTCGACCTCGACTTAAAGTAAAATGAATCGTACCAAGGTTCGAACTCGACCTCGGTTTAAAGTAAAATGAATCGTACCAAGGTTCGAACTCGACCTCAGCTTAAAGTAAAATGAATCGTACCAAGGTTCGAACTCGACCTCGGTTTAAAGTAAAATGAATTGTACCAAGGTTCGAACTCGACCTCGGCTTAGATTAAAATGAATCGTACCAAGGTTCGAACTCGACCTCGACTTAACATAAAGCATCTTATGGTAAAATGATGTAGAGTTAAGAGACTATAAATAGAAAAAGAATCAGTCATTTTATTAATATTGTGGGTGTGCCTCGTTAAAAATCCTCTCAGCCAAAACCCATCTTTCTATTTTTTGGGACAAAAGATTGAGGCGGAAAAAGAGTGCACAACTCATTCTTACAATTTCAACTGAAGTAGAACTTGAGATGCGTGGCATTCCAAGTTCTGGGGATGGCTTTGCCGCTAAGCTCTTCTAGACGATACGCCCCATTTTCTAGGTTTTCTGTGATCCGGAATGGACCATCCCAGTTCGGTGCATGTTTTCCTTCTGATGAATCTCTACGGGCATCTCCTAGTAGTCGCCAGACCAAGCCGCCAACCTTGAAAGAGCGAGGTCAGACTCGCGTGTTGTACCTCCTAGAGGCTCGAAGCTTGCAGGCCTCTTCATGAATTCGAGCTTCGTCTCTGAGCTTGTCAATCAAGTTAAGGTCGGCTGCTATAAGGCGTTTCCTGCGTCGTTGATTGGTGATGGAACCACTTGGAGAAGATAGTTGTTCATCCAAGTCTCCATGCAAAGGACCGAAGAACTCTTGAGGTAGAACTCCTTTGAGGTGGCGGAATCACCTTGGAGGATTCTCCAATGGTAGAGAAGCAATGGAATAGGTTCGGTTACTTCCTAGCTTGTGAAGGAAGCTTGAGGAACCAAGGCAAAGTTTGAAGAAACTTTGATAGAAACCTTAGAGAGAGAGAGTTCTCTACGATTTTTAAGACTCTTGAGTGAGAAAGAAATCTGATTTCTATTTCTCAAAATGTTCAAAAGTGATTACAAGAGAGGGATTTACAAATTTATAGGGAGAGGTAGCTTCTAGGAGAAGCTAACCTTAACCATGGTTCACTAGGAACCATGGTAAGGTGTAGCTAACCATCCATGGTTTCTAAAACTTGTAGGAGAAACTAACCTTGACCATGGTTCACTTAAGAACCATGGTAAGGTCAGCCCAACCTACCAAGGTTTAGAAACTTGGAGGAAAAGCTTCAAAAACCAAGAAGATAGCTTAGAAATTTCGGCCAAAGAGAAACAAGTGAGCTAGGCGGCCAAGGCTCCATTTCCTCCTTTGAATTATTTCAAAAATTATTGATTTGGTTTAGTTAGGTTCATCAAATGATGATGAGACCTAACTAAACAATTTTGGATTATATTATTTGTTGGATAGTTATGAAAAGAATTTGTCACAAGGAACCTTGAAGGTTCATATGTTATATCCAACAAATAATATATTCCATAAATTGGGTGCATTATTGACACAACTAAGGTAGGAAAAGTCTTACACAAAGGAAGGCTATCTACCTTGGGCACCACCAAGGAAGTAGCATGAGAAGTAGAACTAAGTGAAGTCCACTTCTCCTTCACCAAATCTTGAAGTTGAGACTCTTTTTCTTTAAAAATAATGATTTATGAATCTCCTCCTCAAGACTAGTGGAAGAATGAAGGCAAGAGTTAAGATCTTTATGAATAAAGAGTGTACTATCCGTACTGCGAAACCTAGCTCTGAGCTCGGCACCACAGTGTAAGATGACCTCGGGCATGCGCTGTGTGATGTCAGCTCGGCATTTAAGTAAATCATAACCGATTTGCGGGGATCTCGCTCCAGATGAGATCCGACACCCAATCATATCATATCTTATCTCAGGCCCAAGGCCCAAAGCAACCCTAACTCACACTAAGGTACGTGCATTACTTATACGAGACTCGTACTCCCACAAACACTAACTTTAGCATCGGAGTCTCTTTTGCAGGTACCACCCCCATCTTGGAACACCAATGTACCAGCGAAGGAGGCTCACCGATCTTACTTGGCGGATCATCTCTACAACAAATCTCCGGTAAGAACATTTGGCGCCCACCGTGGGGCCGATCAAGATAGCTCTTATCGACCACGCTTATGGTATTCACCATAAGCCATAGTAGACGCGCGACAGAGGACGCAGATCACTCAATTTCCATGGATAGCGAAACCACATTGAGGAGACTGATCGACCAGGTCAAGCAGATGCGGCAACAACACGACCCTAATCTGTGCAACATGCGTGCCCAGCACGAAAATGACCTAACGGCCATACGGGCCGCTAATGAAGTTGACCTAGTGGCGTTGCGCGCCGAGAACGAGCGTATTCGCGCTCAATTCCCTCGGCGTCCCTCCGATCAAAATCCTCAACCGAGCCATCTGCATGAGGAAGAAGGCAACTCGGTTACTCAGCCACCAACCGCGACTAGGGTTCCAACCCCCAGACCTGCCACGCATCGGTCTCATGCACCGACACACAAGTCGACTCAAGACGTCAGCAGAGCCCCCACTCATGTCACAGCGGGCCACGAAACTTTCCGCCGTTATCCTTTTGTGGATGGCATCATGGAAACTCCACTCCCCCGCGGATGGAAGCCTCTCCACCTTGATCGCTATGATTGCACGACGGACCTCGATGAGCACATCGACCTATACACGACCCAGGTAAACCTGTACACTAACAATGACGCTATCTTGTGTAGGGTTTTTCCGACCTCGCTCAAAGGGGCTGCACTCCACTAGTACACCCAGCTACCTGCCAAGTCAATCGACAGATTCAACACCCTGATCAAACGGTTCACGGCGCAGTATGCCACAAGCTGACCTCACCACACAACCTCAGCCGCTTTGGCCAATCTCAGGCAGAGCGATGATGAACCTCTACGAGCATTCATGGAACGCTTCTCCAACATCTCGGTGAAGATTCGGAACTTGAATTCCGAGGTCGCCCTGCACGCCATGCTCATGGTGCTCAAGCCTGGACCATTCATCGACAGCCTATGTCGCGAGGCTCCCGCGACATGGACGAGCTTCGCGCCTGCGCTGCAGGCTACATTCAGATGGAGGAGCACTCCGCATTCTGTGACCAAGTTCGGGGAAAGGGCCCAATGAAGCCAGAACAGGGCCACAAGGACAAGGTCAAAGTCAACAATGACAGCCAATTCAAGAAGCCGGCTAAGGCAAACAGGGGGGAAGATATGACTTCTACACTCCCCTGAACACGCCTCGAGTGCATATCCTGGAGGAAGCCAGTAACAGCAACCTGCTCACTCTGCCACCACCGGGTCACACCCCCAACAGTGCCGACAAATCCGAGAACTGTCGGTACCACAGGAATCACGGTCACACCACAGAGGAATGTCGCACGCTCTGAGACCGTATTGAGGAACTCATCCAGGCAGGCCACCTCGACCAGTATGTCCAGCGACAGCAGAGTCAACGAGGAGGCCATGGTGGACGGGGGCGAGGCAGAGGTCGTGGTTCAGTAGCTCGCACGGACCAACCCTCTGGCTCTCAACAAAATGCCAGCGGAGCAGTACAAGCCGAGGTCAGCCAAGGAACAGGATCAGCTCCTCTACGGGGAGTAATCAACACAATTGCAGGCGACTTCGCAGGGGGAGGTGCCACCAGCTCGGCCCGGAAGAGGCACATGCGTAATATCAACAGCGTTCACTCCGCTACCTCGGCTTCGCACCAAAGCTCGCCGCCAATCACCTTCACCGACAACGACTATGATGGCGTCAGTCCCAACCAGGATGACCCCATGGTCATAGCCGTGAAAGTAGCAAATTGGGAGGTGCACAAGACACTAATAGACCAAGGGAGCTCGGCAGATGTCCTGTATTGGCCGACCTTCCTCAAGTTAGACATCTCCCACTCTCTCATTCAACCTCACACAGAGCCCCTAGTCGATTTTGCAGGAGAGCGAGTACACACTCGGGGATACGTGGACTTGCTGACCACCTTCGGAACCTCTCCGGACACGAGGAGAATCATGGTCCGATACCTCCTTGTGGAGGCCAACACCTCCTATAACATCATCATTGGGAGGCCGACGTTGAATCAGCTCGGAGCAGTGGTGTCCACTCCACATCTCACCATGAAGTTCCCAGGAAGCGACGGTAAGATCATCTTCATCAAAGCAAATCAGGAGACAGCTCGACAGTGCTACACCGAGAGCCTAAAGATATCCTTGCCCGGTGAGCAGAGCAAGAAGGATCCCCCCACCGTGGCTCACATCACCCACGTTGAAATCACCGATCTCGATCCGAGATCCGACTCCCATGATGAATGGCCAATCCCCATTAACAAGCTTGACGACCTCCAGATCGGGAAACTTCCCGGACAGTGCACGAAAATCAGCAGGCAGTTGAGCCCGAACTTACGGCAACAGCTCGAAGCTGAGATTCTCCAGAATGCCGACCTCTTTTCCTGGTCCAGTGCCGACATGCCAGGTATCGACACTGACTTCATATGTCACAGGTTAGCAATACACAAGGAGGCAAAACCAGTCGCCCAAAGGAAGAGGAAGGTCAGCGGTGAAAGGTTAGAGGCCATCATCACCGAGACGCAGAAACTGCTGAACGCTGGCTTCATCCGCGAGGTTAGATACACCACATGGCTGGCAAATGTGGTCCTGGTGAAGAAGAGCTCGGGGAAGTGGCGCATGTGCTTCGACTACACCGACGTAAACAAAGCATGCCCCAAGGACTCATACCCCTTGCCGAGCATTGACAGGTTGGTCGACGGAGCATCCGGGCACGCCCTCCTCAGTTTCCTCGATGCCTACTCCGGGTAAAACCAGATAATGATGTACCCACCTGACGAGGTGCATACGTCCTTCATCACCGACCACGCCAACTATTGCTATCGGGTGATGCCCTTTGGCCTCAAAAATGCAGGGGCAACCTACCAGCGGCTCATGGATAAGGTTTTCCACCAAAAGACCAGGAGGAACATGGAAGTCTACGTCGATGACATGGTGGTTAAGACCACCTCGGCGACAGACCACGCTGCCGACCTCGCTGAGGTATTCGCCCAAGTCAGGAAGCACAACATGCTCCTCAACCCGGAGAAATGTGTCTTCGGTGTCCAGGGAGGTAAGTTCCTCAGTTTCATGATCACCAGCAGAGGAATCGAGGCCAACCCCAAAAAGTGTAAAGCCATCATCCAGATGCAAAGTCCACAAACGGTGAAAGAGGTCCAATGCCTAGCCGGACGGTTAGTCTCACTGTCCCGTTTCATCCCCAAACTCGCGGAGAAGGCAGGGCAATCTTCACTCTGCTAAAGAAGCCAAAGGACTTCCGGTGGACGGATCAGTGCGAAGAAGCCTTCCAAAGCTTCAAAACCATCCTCACAACTGCACCAATCCTACAGAGGCCAGATCACAAAACCGACCTCCTCCTCTACTTATCTGTGGCAGAAAGCGCTATCAGTGCAGTAATAGTACAAGAGCACCAAAAAGTGCAGACTCCAATCTACTTCATCAGCCGAGTCCTCCAAGACGCGGAGAAACGATACCAAATGATCGAGAAGTTGGCACTGGCACTTGTCACCGCAGCTCGGCGCCTTCAACCCTACTTCCAAAGTCACCAGGTGGTAGTCAAAACTGACTACCCCATCAAGTAAATTCTGCGGAAGCTCGAGCTCGCCAGACGAATGATTGCCTGGTCGGTAGAATTGTCTGAGTTCGGCATCGAATACGAAAGCTGCGGACCTCTAAAAGCCCAATGCTTAGCCGACTTCGTAGCCGAGCTCACGCCTACTACTGCCGAGGAACCCCAGGTATGGACTTTGCACATTGACGGGTCCTCCAACTCTAAGGGTGGCGGTGCAGGTATCATATTGGAAGGGCCAAACCAAGTCACCATGGAGCAGTCCCTCAAGTTTAGCTTCAAGGTGACCAACAACCAGGCGAAGTATGAAGCACTCCTCGCATGACTGCGACTAGCCCGCGACCTCGGAGCTCGAAAGGTGAGTTGCAACAGCGACTCAAAACTCATGGTGGAGCAGCTCAACGGGACGTACCAGGCAAAGGACACCCTTCTGCAACGGTACTTCCACGTCGTATCCCACCAAATCTCATCCTTCGACGAGTTCACTATACAGCATGTGCCTCGAGAACAAAATACCCGAGCTGACCTCCTATCAAAGCTCGTCAGCACCAAAAGGCCTGGACAACACGAACTATCATCCAAGAAACCTTACGCTCACCCAGTTTGGACGATAAAGTCGTCAATGTTAGTGACAACGCAGACCTAGGGTGGATGACAAGCATCTGGAACTACCTGAAAGAGGGGACCCTGCCCGAAGATAAGGGCGAATCTCGTAAGATAAGGATGAGATCATCCAAGTTCGCCGTCATCGGGGACGAGTTATTTAAACGCGACGTTCCCACTCCACTACTCAAGTGCTTGACGGTGTCTCAAGCAGCCTACGTCATCAAGGAAATTCATCAGGGAATATGCAGCATGCACTCTGGAGCATGCTCAATGGCGACCCGAGTACTCCGAGCTGGGTACTACTGGCCCACTCTGAAATCAGATTGCCAAAGCTACATTCAAAAATGCAAAGAGTGCCAGCAATTCGGCAACACACACCGACAACCGCTTGAAGCTCTCCACCACATGATGTCGGCGTGGCCTTTCTCCTAGTGGGGGATGGACATCCTCGGGCCATTCCCCCCTGCGATAGGTCAGCTGGAGTTCCTCTTGGTAGCAATCGACTACTTCACCAAGTGGATTGAGGCATGTCCACTCGCCAAAATCACCACCGAGAACATACAAAGATTCACCTGGAGGAACATCGTTTGCAGATTCGAAATCCCTCACACCCTCGTTACCGATAACGGCTGACAGTTCATCGCACAAGGATTCGAGGACTTCCTTCGCGAGCTCGGTATCAAACACCTTCCGACCTCGGTGGAACACCCCCAAACCAATGGCCAAGCTGAAGCAGCCAACAAGGTCATCCTCCAGGAACTCAAGAAGCGACTGGGAAACGCCAAAGGACAATGGCCCGACGAACTCCCCAGCATCCTCTGGGCATATCATTGCACCCCCAGTCAACCACACAAGAAACGCCCTACAGGCTAACTTACGGAGCTGACGCAATGATCGCAGTAGAAGTCGGAGAGACGTCCCATCGACGTCAAGCTTTCGACAGCAAGCAGAATACCCAAGAGTTGGCAGTTGACCTCGACCTGGTGGAAGAACTTAGAGACAAAGCTCAAGTCCACGAAGAAGCATGCAAGCTCCGAGCTTCCCAAAGATACAACACCCGAGTACGACCTCGTTCTTTCCGAGTTGGTGACTTGGTGTGGCGATTGCTAGGCGA
Source organism: Cajanus cajan (assembly GCF_000230855.2). Taxonomy (NCBI): domain Eukaryota; kingdom Viridiplantae; phylum Streptophyta; class Magnoliopsida; order Fabales; family Fabaceae; genus Cajanus; species Cajanus cajan. Next base: position 46,964,768 of record NC_138518.1, on the reverse strand, counting down.
AGCCCGAAAGGACACGCCAGATGGGAAGCTTGCACCCACCTGGGGTGGCCCATTCCGAGTTACAGAAGACTTGGAAAATGGAGCGTATAGGCTGGAAGAACTCAGCGGGAAGCCTATACCGCCAACTTGGAATGCTACGCATCTCAAGTTCTATTTCAGCTGAAACTGATAGAAGAAGGAAGAAGAAGTGAAGATGTACTACTCCTTAGCTTCTCCTAAGCACGGATCTTCTTCAAGGAAATGCAATTCGAATTGATTGAACACTTTAGGAGGATTCTCGGAATAGGATGAAGGCTCAAGCCTTGGATGGAAGCATCCAAGCTCAAGGACCAATGGAGTGCTCACTTCAAAGAGAAGGAAGAAGGTGAACTTCCTAGGGTTTTGAGGTGAATTCTCTCAAGACTTTGAAGAGGAAACTCGACACTTAGGCTCTCAAATTTCATATATGATTCAAAGTGAGTACAATAGGTGAAGGAGGGAACATATATGCATCCGAAAATTAGGAGTACACTTGGCGCCACATGAGAAGCCACCATGTTGGCGCCAAGATTTGAATTCAAATTTGAATTTGAATTCAAAGCTTGTCACACATGTGTATGACCGGTCCCATGAGTGCTAGGTGCATTTGGTTTTGATTTAGTGTGCATTTAGGGTTGAATTTGAGTCACACATGTTCAGCCAAGGTGGCATCATACATGTGACTCAAAATGCAACTTAAATGCATGCTAAATTAAACCTAATTTTGCCTAATTCACTTAAACTATTAATCCTCCTTAATTCCTAATCTAATGACCTAAATACAATGGTCCAAGAAATACAATGAAAAGAAAAAATTACAAGAATGAAAATGAGCCCAATATTGGGTACCAAAAGCCTAAGAAGCCCAATTTCAAGCCCAAAAGCATAAACCCTAATCTATGGTCAAAATACAAGACCAAAATCAAAGTAGTTTCCTATACTAATAAAATGCAATAAAACATGGTGTTTAATCAAGTAAGGTCCATGTGAGAAGCACCCTAGGCCCACCAAGCCCATTGGGCCCACTAAACTCTGAAGCAGACAAGTCTTCAAGTAATCTCCTAGCCATAGCTTTAGTAGTTGGGCCTTTAGCCCATTCTCTTCCATCAGAAACTTGTATGAATGAGTTGTGCACACTTTTCCCGCCTCAGTCTTTTGTCCCAAAAAACAGAAAAATGGGTTTTGGCTGAGAGGGTTTTTAACGAGGCACACCGGCACTATCAATAAAATAACTCATTCTATTCAACTCATGTTATCTTTGCATTACTTTATGTTTTGTGCTAAATCTGAGGTCGAATTCGAACCTCGGTATGATTAAGGTCGAGTTTGAACCTTCACAAAAATTACTTAACGAAAATCTGAGGTTGAGTTCGAACCTCGGTATGACTAGGGTCGAGTTCGAACCTGGATATAACCCGCTTTACATAATTTTGAGGTCGAGTTTGAACCTTGACATGACCCATTTCACTCTAATTTAAGGTCGAATACGAGCCTTAATACGCTTTACACAATACCGAGGTCGAGTACGAACCTCAATACGCTAATCTAAGGTCGAGATCGAACCTCGGTGTGAGCAAGGTCGAGTTCGAACCTTCACAACGTGCTACTAAACAGAAATCCGAGGTCGAGTTCGAACCCCGACTTAATTAAGGTCGAGTTTGAACCTTCACAGAAGTTACTTAAACCTGAGGTCGAGTTTGAACCTTCACAACGCGCTACTAAACAGAAATCCGAGGTCGAATTCGAACCCCGGCTTAATTAAGGTCGAGTCCGAACCTTCACAGAAGTTACTTAAACCTGAGGTCGAGTTCGAACCCTGGTTTAATTTAAGTCGAGTTCGAACCTCCACGAGAAACTACTTAAAAATGAGGTCGAATTCGAACCACAGTGTGAGCAACTCGAGGAAAAATATCACCAAGTATAAGAACATACAACAGACATCAAACGTATGTCACAAAAACGCGCAGAAAGCAAAAACCAAGCGCAAACACATAAAGAAAAAGAAAAATATGCATATACAAGCAAAGTTCCTAGAGTTCACCACTTGAATTCAAAGGCAGAAAACTAAAGCAAGGAAAAACTAAACTAAGCCATTACAAAACTGGCCTATGAAGAGGCATTCTCGCTGGAGTTGTCCTCGACGTCATCCTCCTTCATTAGCTTCCCAAAGCGGACGACCTTCTCCACATGCATCGCGGAGAAGTCAAACCCGGGCGCGAGGAGCCTAGCCTGGCGGGCGGCCTTGAGGAAACCCCTCTTATGCTCAAAGACAACAGCCTTCTCGGTGTCCTCGAGCTTCCTCTCCAACCCCGCCTTAGCTTCCTCAAGCTTCGCTAGCTCTACCTTCAAAGAGGCGACCTCCTCCTCTTTGCCGCCGAGAAGAACCTCATCACAGAGATGCTTCTCAGCCCCCGCCACCAACTCTCCCTTCAGAGAAGTCACGACATCCTCCAAAGCCCACACTCGGCCACGAGAAGATGTCACCTCATCCTCCAAAGAGCGTACGCGACCTCGAGAGGAGGCGGCGAGCTCCTACAACTCGCCTACCTAGGAGGCATAAGCCTCGTTGGATCGCAGGGCGATCTCAAGAGACTTCTGCACCCTTGCAAGATCGCCCCTTGCAGACCGAAGCTCAGCAACCTGCAACTCCGCCTCACCAAGATCAGCCTTAAGAGCCTTGTTCTCCTCCTTCAGGACCCTGTTTTCATCCCTCAGGGTTGAACTCAGCCCCTTGGCCTGGCCAAATCCTCTTGCTGCTTGGACCACCTATGCTTCTAGTGGTCTACGATAGCCATAGTCCTCTAAGGAAGACCTGAGCAGCATCCAAGCCCTCCACAGGCCCGACCTCTTCAATCATCCCCTGATCCTCCCAGCGTGCCCTCGGGGAAGAATCTCTCGGCGGTGACCCCAGCGGTCCACAGTGAGTTCATGTCCGCCGAGGCGCTCACATGGTCCAGGCGCACATCAGAGCGATCCTTCCTGAAGCGGTGAGCAATATATCAACTCTGAGAAGCCCCTTGAGACGGTCCTGATGACGGCGTAGAGGCTGCGGGCGCAGTCATAGGGACCTCGTAACTTGATTTCTGGCCACGAACCTCAATAGAAGCGAAAGCCGGCGTCCCCTACTCAGCAACAGGGGGGGTCCATGTTTGGCACCTCCGACCTCGGAGGCACCAAGGTCTCCGCAACACCCCCTTCCTGCAAAAACTGGCCTCACGTCAAGAAACAAAAGAATAACACACAAGATAGAGGGAAAAACGAAAAATGGGGTACTCACCTTGGCAGCTTAGGCGACCTGCTCAGCGACCGGGGCCCTCACCTCGGCAGCAGTCCCCACCTGTAGAAGACAGCCTCAAGTTAGAAAACTGAAAAATAATATACAAGATAGAAGAAGAAATAGTCAGGCAGGGCACTCACCACGGCGGTCTCCACGACTCGCTCAGCAGCTCGGGTGGGCACCTCGGTAGGCTGAGCAACAGGCTCAGCGGCCGCCGCCACCTCCTCCTCTCGAGGCTTAGGGACCTCGAGCTCGGTAACATTGTAGCGATGCTTCAGCTCACGCCACAAGTTCTTCCTCATGATGCTTGCAAACAGGAAACAAAACACATCAGCAAAATATCGCAAGAGAATGAAATACTCACTCTCCAGGCCCCTCTCCCTGTATGCTGAGTTCGCAAGCGACAAAACGAGCTTGCAATCCAGCGGACAAGGAAGCGCAGAAAGATTCTTAATGGCGGCCGCCTCCGAAACCGTCAATTGCGAATGGTCCACCCCGTGAAACCTAGACAGTTTGGGGCACCAGTAGAATGGGAACTTCGGCAGCCCGCCGAAGTAGAAACCCCCATCCTCTAAAGGGTCGACGTCCACGAGGGCCACCCGAAAAAACTCTTGCTTAAAATTTTTATATGATTGGGCGTAAAGGGTAAACAAACCCCTATCTCTACTCCCACTCAACGACAGCAAGCCGTAGGGCGGAACACCTATTTTCAATTGATAGAAACGGAGAAAAACACGAAGGGACACCTCTATCCCTAGGACCGTACACAGGACCTGAAAAGCCCTCAAAAAGCCCCAGCTATTGGGGTGCAGCTGGCAAGGAGCCGCGTTTATGTAATTCAAAAAATCGCACTCAAACTGAGTGAAAGGAAGACAAACGCCCAGGTCCCTGAAGAGACACTGGTAGACATAGAAATAAGGAGGGTCAGTAGACCTCCCCATGTACACACCCTCACCGGCCGGACAGGGTTCAAGCCGGATCATCTGGGAAATGGAAGGGTCACAAATTCGGTGCGTTCTCTGAAACGCGTTGACCTCCAGAAACGATTTGAACACACTATGGACCCCCCATATCGCGCTTAACCCAGTCGTAACCAGGGAGACTTGGCTCCAGGTCTTTGGGCAGAGGCGGGTTCTTCTTCTCGACAGCGGCTCTTCTAGTGCCACCACCTTGCCGCGCGCCTTGCCCCTGGCAGGCGCAGAAGAACCAACACCACTCCCACCAGCCATTGAAAAATAGAAATACTCGAAGAAGATTGGGAAAGAAAAAAAAAGAAAACTGTAGAAAAGAAAGTACCTGGTACTCCTCCTCAGAAAACAACCCTAACAAACGACTGGGTTACCTGAAACGATGATAGAAACCGCGAAAAGAAGAACAGAAGGCGAACAGAAGCAAGAGGGCAGAGAGAACTTTCGTACTCAAGAAGCCAAAGAAAGGAAGGAGGTAAAGTGAATGAGAAGAGGCGCGGGAAAGAGAAAGAAAAGGTTTTCCCCCAAATTCAAAGCGGTCACGGCACGTGTCAGCCAAAGGGCACGCCTGACGACACATTAATTAAAAATCATCATTACATAACCGTCATTCTCATAAACGCGCCACCTGCACGTTTTCGAGAAATAACCGGCCCCAACACATGGCATCTCGGCAGGCAGACATACGCGAAAAGTCACGCCCACCTGACGAGCTCAGTCCTAACTCCTCGACCTACGGTCTTCAGAGCTCGGGGGGCTAGTGTACTATCTGTACTGCGAAGCCGAGCTCTGAGCTCGACACCACAGTGTAAGATGACCTTGAGCATGCGCTGTGTGATGTCAGCTCGGCATTTAAGTAAATCATAACCGATTTGCGGGGATCTCGCTCTAGATGAGATCCGACACCCAATCATATCATAGCTTATCTCAGGCCCAAGGCCCAAAGCAACCCTAACTCACACTAAGGTATGTGCATTACTTATACGAGACTCGTACTCCCACAAACACTAACTTTAGCATCGGAGTCTCTTTTGCAGGTACCACCTCCATCTTGGAACACCAACGTACCAGCAAAGGAGGCTCACCGATCTTACTTGGCGGATCATCTCTACAACAGATCTCCGGTAAGAACAAAGAGAATTTTTTTCATAGCATTTTTAGTACTAAAACAATTCTCTTTAGTCACAAATCCTTTAGAGGATATTTCTTCCTCTTTACTCTTCCCTGCACAAAGTTCTTTCTTTTTTCTATTTCTTCTTTTCTTTTGATTTTCATTTGTCTTCTTCTTTTGTGTTTTCTCATGTCTTCTTTCAATTTTTCTTCTTCTTGTTTAAGAATTCTCAACTTCTCATCTAGGATAGCAAGTTTGGCCTCTCTTTCAATTTTCTCCTTCTCTTTTTGAAAGGCCGCTTGCTTCTTCCATAATTTAAGTGATTTTAGCTCTTTTGTTAAGTAAGAAATGCTTTTAGGAGAGCTATCACTTCCACTATAGTTGGATTGTTGAGACATTTTAAACAACAAGATTTTTCACACAAAAATATTTTTTAAAAAATAGTATTTTTGGGGAGTGCCTAGACTTGGCACTTGGAGGTCTAAGAGTACAAATTGAACTTTGGAGGGAGGTGAGCTACTAAAGAGCCACTTAATAACCAAGCCTCTTCAAGTAAAAATCTCTAAACCCCCTTGTACGTTTTCCTTGCACAAAAAAAATTTCACAAAGATATTTTTCAAACAAAAATAACAAGCAAGTGCCTAAAGTGTACAATTAATCAATACTTGACAACATAAATGGCAAGAAAACATAGATTGCTTGAAAACTTAAATTGCTGAAAACATAATATTCTTAAAACATAAATTCCATGAAATCTTAAAGACAAGAAAACATAAACTAGGCGTTGAAAGCAATTAAACCTATGTGAGAGCTTAAAAGGCACCAAAGACCTTCAAGGACCCTCTCATAAGTACTACACGGTTTTACTATTAGAACACTTAAGGAGAGATGGAGATACACCAAAGACACTCTAAGACACTCCTTAATAAAGCCCTTGTACAAAAATGGAGAATTAAAAATTTACAAGAAAAATGAAATGCAAATTTACACCAAATGAAATGCAAATTCACACTTAAATGAAATGTAAATTCACACCAAATGAAATGTAAATTCACAATCAAATGAAATTAGTGGCTGCACTTAATTTCAAAGAAAACAAATTAGCCACTAATTAGAGACAAATTTTAGAGACGGATTTTGTAAGGAAAATAGGTTTAGTAACAAAACTTTCCGTCACTAAAATTGGTCTCTAAAGTTCACAAAATTTTCAAAATTGTTTTGATCCTTCTCTTCCAATTTCAGCCACCAAGCATGCAGCCCTCACAAGTGTATCACTCTTCTTTTAGAAGCAACCTTGACTTTGGTTACTTCTAGGTGTTTGCAAGAGACCTTCCACCAAGAGTGAACAAGCTCCCTAAGCAACCACCAAAGCCTTCAAGTTGACTTCCTTTGACTTGGCCTCCTACACCTTTTAAGAAGCACTCAACCACCTTCAATTTCTAGAACATTAGTGCTAAAACTGAAAAGGCACAATTTATAATGGCTACACCAATTGGTAGAATGAAATGAGACAAACTAGAAGGAGTTCCACAAAAAGACAAGCAAAAATTAAGGCAAATTTAGAAAGCTGGCATACAAAGGATAACCTATCAAAGGCACTAGAATGGATTACAAAAAACAAAGCTAAGATTAGAAACAAAATTAAGACACAAAATATGTGGCTGGACTGAAAATTAATAGGCAAAGATTTCACCAAAACCGAGAGCTAATTCACACAAATTTTTCACTCCTTTTGGCTTTTTCTTTTGCTATTTTCTTTCTTTTCTTTTTGCAAAATATTTTTCACTTCTTTTTCTTTGATTAATCAGGAGTTTAAATTCCTTTTGAACAGTTATAGGTCTCGGCCTTAGGCTAGAAAAACTGCAGCAAAAAATATTTTCACAAAACAAGAGGTGTTCACAAGCATGTTTTCACTAGTGCATCACAATTTTATAGTATTTTTAGGTCAAATTTTTAGGCACTATTTTCTTTTGTTTTTCTCATGCATTTGGAACACATACACCTCTGTTTTGCCTCTATTTCTAATGTATAAAATTTGTTAAAAGTTTCAGCCACACAATAAGACTCAAGGAAACCTAATAGGAATTAATGTTTGGTAATTTTTTTGACAAAACTTTTAACAAGACATAATAGAAACCTAACTCTAGGAAATTTGCTAGAACTAATAGCAAATTATGAACACAAATATGTAAAAAAAAAAGCACATATAGGTAAGGTTCAGATTCAAAAAGAAAAATACACAAAAAATTTTGGACACAAACAACACACAAAAAATTAGGTCAACAAGCTAGTCTAGGAATTTTCAACATGAAAAGGACTACACATGACTTCTATGACAAAACAAGTGATTCAAAAATAAAAATAATGCAATATGAATGTTGTCTAATCACGGACACATGTTAAGGAATGGAGAGACTCAAACAAACATAAAAAAAAAATGCACAAGAACAAGAGTCCTAAAAGCACAAACCGAATTGATTCACAAGAATTAGAAACAAGCAAAATATGAATCAATTACTTCTCATGAGACATATAGGATCCATCAAAATATGAAATAAAACTAGATCCATACAGCAACACAAATTTAGACAAAGATAAGGAAGGAACAACACGGATTCAATGAAGAAAAAATTAGAAACACATAACCTCAAGAGCACTAGGCTCCAGATACCAAAACTGATGGAAGCACTTGGAGAAGAAAGTTGATTCTTCAAGTTTCCCATGCAAAGGACCGAAGAACTCTTGAGATAGAACTCCTTTGAGGTGGCGGAGTCACCTTGGAGGATTCTCCAATGGTGGAGAAGCAATAGAATAGGTTCGGTTACTTCCTAGCTTGTGAAGGAAGCTTGAGGAACCAATGCAAAGTTTGAAAAAACTTTGATAGAAACCTTAGAGAGAGAGTTCTCTACGGTTTTCAAGACTCTTGAGTGAGAAAGAAATCTGATTTCTATTTCTCAAAATGTTCAAAAGTGATTACAAGAGAGGGATTTACAAATTTATAGGGAGAGATAGCTTCTAGGAGAAGCTAACCTTAACCATGGTTCACTAGGAACCATGGTAAGGTGTAGCTAACCATCCATGGTTTCTAAACTGATGGAACTACTTGGAGAAGATTGATGAATCTTCAAGTGCTCCATTCCAAGACCTTTAAACTCTTGAGGTTGACTACGAATTTGGATGAGGAACTCCTTTGAAGAAGTTTCAATGGAGAAGAATCACGAAGGAGGTTCGGTTACTCCATGAAAGAGTGATGAAGCTTGTTGAACAAGCTAAAAGGTTGGAAACCTTTGAGAGAAACTTAGAGAGAAAGTTTCTCCACGAAATTTAGGACTTTAAGAGGAGAGAATTTGAGTCAAATTCTGATTTCCATTTCTCAAAAAGTTCAAAAGTGATTACAAGAGAGGGATTTACAAATTTATAGGGAGAGGTAGCTTCTAGGAGAAGCTAACCTTAACCATGGTTCACTAGGAACCATGGTAAGATGTAGCTAACCATCCATGGTTTCTAAAACTTGTAGGAGAAACTAACCTTGACCGTGGTTCACTTAAGAACCATGGTAAGGTCAGCCCAACCTACCAAGGTTTAGAAACTTGGAGGAGAAGCTTCAAAAACCAAGAAGATAGCTTAGAAATTTCGGCCAAAGAGAAACAAGTGAGCTAGGCGGCCAAGGCTCCATTTCCTCCTTTGAATTATTTCAAAAATTATTGATTTGGTTTAGTTAGGTTCATCAAATGATGATGAGACCTAGATAAATCAAATCTATGAAAAATTAGGAGTAAAATGAGTCTAATATGTAAAATTTTGCCTAGGCCCATCTCAGTTCCAATTTCTAAACACACCCTCAAGCATTGCTAAATGCCACCCCTTTTTCCCTACTGAAAAAATATAAAATGAATGTATCAACAAAGGAGGTTAAATGGAGTTAAACTCTCCAAGTAACCCACCCTAAAAACAATATACAATCACTAATAAAAGCAAGTAAAGTGCCTCACAAATACAAAGGCAAAAATAAGTCTATACAAAGAAACTACTATATGTACAAACATATGAAAAGGTCTTTAAGATCATCCCATTCCTCTTGGTTCTTTTAAGATATCACATCTTGGATTCCTTGGCCTTAGCCATTTGGGGGGGTGCAATGGTACGCCTAGAGGATGCTGGGAAGTTTGTCGGCCCATTGTCCTTTGGCGCTCCCTAGCCACTTCTTGAGCTCTTGGAGTATCACCTTGTTTGCAGCTTCGGCTTGGCCATTGGTCTGCGGATGTTCCACCAAGGCGGGAGGTGCTTGATTCCGAGTTCCCGAAGGAAGTCCTCAAAGCTCTACACAATGAACCGTCGGCCGTTATCAGTAACAAGGGAATGTGGAATTCCAAACCTGCATACGATGCTCTTCCAGGTGAACTTCTGTACGTTCTCAGTGGTGATCTTGGCGAGTGGGCATGCCTCGATCCACTTGGTGAAGTAGTCAATTTCCACTAAGATGAATTTGAGCTGACCCTTTGCAGGGGGAATGGTCCTAGGATGTCCATTCCCCACTGGGCGAAAGGCCACGACGACATCATCTGGTGGAGGGCTTCGGGTGGCTGTCGATGCCTATTGCCGAACTGTTGACACTCCTTGCATCTTTGCACATAGGTTTGGCAATCCGACTTCAATGTGGGCTAGTAGTATCCAGCTCGGAGTACCCTGTTCGCCATTGAGCGTGCTCCGGAGTGCATACCGCATATCCCTCGATGTATTTCCTCGATGACATACGTAGCTTGAGGCTCGGCCAGGCATTTGAGCAATGGGGCAGATATGCCACGTTTGAATAGTTTATTTCCGACAATGACGAACTTAGCTGACCTTACCCTCATCTTCCGAGCTTCATCTTTATCCTCGGGCAAAGTTCCCTCCTTTAAGTAATTCCAAATACCTGTCATCCATCCGTGGTCTCCGCTATCACTGGTGTTGACGACCTTGTTGTCTAAGCTAGGTGAATGCAGGGTCTCCTGGATGATGGTACGATGTTGCCCCGGGCGTTTGGAACTGCCGAGTTTCGATAAGAGGTCGGCTCTGGCATTTTGTTCTCGCGGTATATGATGTATGGTGAACTCGTCAAAGGACGAGATCTACTGTGATGCAACATGGAAGTACCTTTGTAGATGGGTGTCCTTGGTCTGGTATGCCCCGCTGAGCTGCTCTACCATGAGCTTGAGTCGCTGTTGCAACTCACTCTCCGTGCTCCGAGATTATGAGCTAACCTTCGCCCTGCAAGAAGCGCTTCGTATTCCGCTTGGTTGTTTGTCACTTTGAAGTCAAACTTGAGAGATTGCTCCAAGGTAACTTGATTTGGCCCTTCCAAAATAATACTTGCACCACCACCCTTAGAGTTGGAGGATCCATCAACATGTAAAATCCATACCTGTTGTTCGTCAGCCGAGGTTGGAGTCAGTTTGCCCACAAAATCTGCTAGGCACTGGGCTTTCAGGGGGCTGCGGCTTTCATACTTGATGTCAATCTCAAATAGTTCTACCGACCATGTTATCATTCGTCCGGCGAGCTCCGACTTTCTCAGGATTTGTTTGATTGGGTAGTCGGTTTTGACAACTACCTGGTGGCTTTGAAAGTAAGGTCAGAGACGTCGTGCTGTGGTGACAAGTGCCAGTGCGAGCTTCTCAATCATCTGATATCGTTTCTCCATGTCTTGGAGAACTCGATTGATGAAGTAAATCGGCGTCTACACTTTCTGGTGCTCTTGTACTATAACTGCGCTGATTGCGCCTTCTACCACGGCCAGGTAGAGAAGGAGGTCGACGTGGTGATCCGACCTCTAGAGGATTGGCGAAGTCGTGAAGAAAGCTTTGAAGCTCTTGAAAGCCTCTTCGCATTGGTCTGTCCATTCGAAATTCTTTGGCTTTCGTAGCAGGGTGAAGATGGGCCTTGCTTTCTTCGCCAACCTGGGGATGAAACGTGAAAGAGAGACCAACCTTCCTGCTAGGCGTTGGATGTCTTTTACAGTCTAGGGACTCTGCATCTGGATGATGGCTTTGCATTTCTCCGAGTTGGCCTCAATGCCTCTGTTGGTGATCATGAAGCCAAGGAATTTGCCCCCGTGGACACCGAAGACACACTTCTCTGGGTTGAGACGCATGTTGTGCTTCCTGATCTGACTGAACACCTCGGCTAAGTTGGCAGCATGACCTTCGGCAGAGTTGGTTTTGACCACCATGTCGTCAACGTAGACCTCCATATTCCACCCAATCTGTTGGTGGAAAACCTTGTCCATCAGTCGTTGGTAAGTGGCCCCTACATTTTTGAGACCGAATGGCATCACTCGGTAGCAAAAGTGGGCATGGTCGGTGATGAACGACGAGTGCACCTCGTCTGGTGGGTACATCATGATCTGGTTGTACCCAGAGTAAGCATCAAGAAAGATGAGGAGGGCGTGCCCAGATGCTCCGTCGACTAGCCTGTCGATGCTCGGTAAAAGGTATGAGTCTTTGGGGCATGCTTTGTTCAGGTCGGTGTAGTCGACACACATGCGCGACCTCCCCGAGCTCTTCTTCACCAGTACCACGTTTGTCAGCCACGTGGTGTATCTGACCTCGCGGATGAAACCCGCACTTAGCAGCTTTTGTGTCTCGGTGATGATAGCTTCTTGCCTTTCACCGTCGACCTTCCGCTTCTTCTAGGCCACCGATTTTGCCTCTTTGATGATTGCCAACCTGTGACAGATAAAGTTAGCATCAATATCTGGCATGTCGGTGCTGGACCATGCAAAGAGGTCGACATTCTTGGAGATTTCGACTTCAAGTTGCTGCCGTAACTCCGAGTTTAGCTGTCGGCTTATCTTTGTACATTGTCCAGGGAGTTTTCCGACTTGAAGATCGTCGAGCTCGTCAATGGGACTTGGCTTCTCGTCATGGGATTCTAACCTCGGATCCAGGTCAGTGATGGCCACGTGGATGATATGAGCCACTGTCGGAGGGTCACTTTTGCAGCGCTCCTCGTATGGTGAGACCTTCAAACTTTCGGCATAGCATTGCCGAGCTGTCTTTTAGTTCGCCCTGATAGAGATGACCTTACCATCACTCCCTGGGAATTTCATTGTGAGGTGTGGGGTAGACACCACTGCCCCGAGTTGGTTCAACGTCGGCCTTCCAATGATTATGTTGTAGGACATGTTGGCTTCTACGAGGAGATATCGGACCATGATCCGCCTTGATTTAGGAGAGGTCCTGAAGGTTGTCAGCAGGTATACATACCCTCGAGTGTCGCTCTCCTGCAAAACCGACTAGGGGTTTTATGTGAGGTTGGATGAGGGAATGAGGGATGTCTAACCTGAGGAACGTCGGCCAGTATAGGACGTCAACCGAGCTGCCTTGGTCGATCAGCATCTTGTGGACCTCCCAATTGGCGACCTCCACAACGATGACCATAGGGTCATCTTGATTTGGACAGACGCCAGTGTAGTCATCGTCGATGAAGGTGATCGGTAGTGAGTTTTGGTGCGAGGCCGAGGTAGCGGAGTGGACATTGTTGATGCTGCGTAGGTGTCTTTTTCGCGCCAAGCTGCTGGAGCCTCCCCCTGCGAAACCACCTGCAATTATGTTGATAACTCCCCTCAAGGGGGCTGACCCTGTTTCTTGGCTTACCTCGGCCTGCACCGAGCCACCAGCATTTTGTTGGGATCCAGAGGGTTGGTCTGCGAGAGTGCCTGAACCGCGACCTCGCCCCCGTCCTCGTCCATTGTAGCCTCCTCGGTGGCTTTGCTGCCGTTGGACGTATTGTCCGAGGTGTCCCGCCTGGACGAGCTCCTCTATGCGATTCCTGAGTGTACGACATTCCTCGGTTGTGTGACCATGATTTCTATGGTATCAGCAATGCTTAGATTTATCCGCGCTGTTGGGGCTGTGTCCAGGTGGTGGCAGGGTGAGCAGGTTACTATTGCTGGCCTCCTCCAGGATGTGTACTCAGGGCACATTCAGGGGGGTGTAGAAGTCGTACCTCCCCCCTTTGTTTGCCCTAGCAGCCTTCTTGAACTGGCTGTCATTTATAACCTTCATCTTGTCTTTGTGACCGTGGTTCGGCTTTACCTATGATTTTTCACGAACCTGGTCACGAAAAGCAGAGTGCTCTTCCATCTGTATGTACCCTGCAACTTGGGCATGGAGTTCGTCCATATCAACGGGAGCTCGTCGACACAGGCTGTCCACGAAAGGTCCAGGCTTGAGCGCCATGGGCATGGCGTGTAGGGCGACCTCGAGGTTCAAATTTTGAATCTTGACCAAGATGATGGCGAAGCGCTCCATGAATGCCCTTAGTGATTCGTCGTCGCCCTGCCTGAGACTAGCTAAGGCGGCTGATGTGACATGGTGAGGTTGGTTCGTGGCATACTGCACCGTGAACCGCCTTACCAGAGTGTCGAATTTGTCAATCGACTCAGCCGGTAATTGGGTGTACTAATTGAGTGCGGCTCCCTTGAGAGAGGTCAAAAAAATCCTACACAGAATAACATCTTCGTTAGTGTAAAGGTTTACCTGTGTAATATACAGGTCAATGTGCTCGTCCGGATCCATCGTGTCGTCGTAGCGGTCGATGTGGAGGGGCTTCCAGCCAAAAGGTAGAGGTATCTCCATGATGCCGTCCACAAAAGGATGGCGGCGAATGCTCGTTCGATTTCCAGAAGCTTGGGTAGAAGCATTGTTGACTTGATGGGCCGACCTATTCATCGGTGCGTGCGACCGATGTGTGGCGGGCTTGGGAGTTGGTGCTCTAGGTGCAGTCGGTGGTTGAGAAATCGAGTGCCCCTCTTCCTCGTGTTGGTTACTCGGTGGAGGGGTTGATCAGAAGGGCGCCGGGGAAGCTGGGCGCGAATACGCTCATTCTCGGCGCGCTGCACCGCTAGGTCAGTTTCATTTGTGGCGCGCAGCGCAGCCAGGTCGGTTTAGTGCTTGGTACGAATGTTTTGCAGGTCGACAGCATGCTGCTGCCGCATCTGTTCGACCTGTTCGATCAGTTTTCTCAATGCTGCTTCATTGTCCATGCTTGTCATGCGATCTACGTCGTCTGTTGCTCGTCTACTATGGCTTCGAGTGAAAATCATAAGCGTGGCCGATAAGAGCTGTCTTGATCGGCCCCACGGTGAGCGCCAAATGTTCTTACCAGAGATCGATCGTAGGGACGATCTGCTGGGCAAGATTGGTGAGCCTCCTTCGCTGGGTACGCTTGCTGTTCCAAGGTGGGGGTGGTACCTGCAAAAGAGACTCCGATGCTAAAGTTAGTGTTTGTGGGTGTATGAGTCTCGTATAAGTAATGCACGTACCTTTGTGTGAATTAGGATTTCATTGGGCCTTGGGCCTGAGATCAATTATGACTTATTTGGATGTCGGGTTGACGTCACCTAGCGCGTGTCCGAGGTCACTCCGCGCTGAGATGCCGAGCTCAAGCTCGGCATAGCGGTACGAATAGTACACTAAGTATTATAATTTTATATTAAATGTAAATTTTGTAAATCCAACTGTTAGATTAAAAGTTCTCTACTATTAGACTATATATACAAAATTTTATATTAATTCAAGATGGTTTGATACTTCATTCTTATAAAACAAAATTCACATAATATATTCATTTCAAAATATACTAAAATATGAACATTTTGATTATTTTCAAGTTGTTGTTCAATTTTAACAAAATTTGATATATACATATAAAGTGATATAAACTTTCAATCTAACAGTTAGATTTACAAAATTCACATTTAATATAAAGTTATTAAATAGTATAATATTTAATAAAAATTACACCAATATAATTATAACCCCCTCACATGTACATAACTTGCATAATCTATCCACTTAACGAATACCTATGAAAATATAAAGCGAACTCTCATATATATGGAAGATGATGGATACTCTATTAGCCATGGAACCCATCGTAATCCATACTATAAAATATATTTACATAGTATCGTTTTCGAAAGATCCAATAATATACAAATCTCAGTCAGTTTCACATATCACCAAGAAAAAATTAAACGATAAAAAAGAGAAATAACCCCCTGATATATATTTTAACTAAAAAAAGAGAAAAGAACACAATTATTTTTCACAATGAAAACTATAAAAAGGAAACTAAATATATTTATTTAAAAAAGCTAGAGAATATAAATTGCCATTATTCTCACAATCAAAATTATAAAAGGAAATTAACATATTTTGAAGAAAAGAAAATAAGAAAGAGATAAATGATACTTCTATACTTTTATCTACAAAGTCAAACTCCCACTAGATAAGAATAAGTACTCTGATAAAATTATATCGTACATATTAAAAATTAGAAAAAATTTAGAGGACGCAGGCCCCCCCAAAATGCTGGGATAAATCCATCCTTGTTTTGTAAATAAATGGTAGGTCACTTTTGTTATTACTTAGGGACATGCATTAGATAACATGGTCTTGTTGATGCTTGAATTCCTGATTGACCCATGTCATCAATCAACTGCATGTCATATATTTTTAGTTTAAATATATTTTTAATAAGATAAATTTACTTTAATCTTTATATTCAAATTTTGTTTGAATATTTGTCAAAATCATATGAAATCTATTTACTAATGTTTCTTTTAATAAAAATATCAATATTAAATTTATTTGATATGATACAATTATTTTAATTTGTCAATTTTAAATATATTATTGATAATTTAGAAGATTAAAATAAAATTTTTAAAAATTACATAAATTAAAAATAATATTATTAAATTTAAGGAATAAAAAGCAAGTTTATCATAAATTTAAAAATTAAAATCATATAAATCTTCTCACCGGTTCAGTGATTATGCAATCATTGAAGCCAAAGTGTTACTAGATGGCTGTTTATGTTGCCCCAAAAGTCTTCTGATCGAAGAATAATTTCTCATTTCCTTTGAGTGTAGATCTAGAGCAACGTCAAACTGCAGAGATAGTGACTTTTTATAGTGTTCAAACCATGTTTTTTCTAGGTATTTAGACAAGTTATATTAGTTATTTGGCCTTTAGAAGTCTTCTGGGTTGAGGTAATTAATTAGGTCGGCTAAACTTTTAAACATTTTCTCAACTGAAAATGTTTAGGTATGTTGGACTTTATTGAACTGAGAAAAATAATTTTATTGGTATCTAAAGGGTTAGAGATCGGTTCCAACTAATAATAATAAAGTTTAAATATGTTTTTAATTTTTAAATTTTAGATAAATTTGTTTTTTTATCTCTTAAATTTAAAATCTATTTTTTTAATTATTATAATTTCAAAAAAATTTGTTTTAATCTCAAACATTAATAATAATATTAACTGTAATAGGTTAAAATAATTATATAATATTAATTAAATTTAATATAATATTTACATTTTTACAAATTAGTAGATGAATTTTGTATAATAATATTTGAAAAATTTAGTATAAAAAACTTTAATTTTAAATTTGAAACACTAAAATTAAATTAACGTCATATTTAAGGAATTAAAATATATTAACACCTAATAATAATAATAATAATAACATTTTTAAGTATACCAAGATTTAAATCTAAAAAATTATCCGATTAGAATTGAATTTAAATCTCTTAATTAATTATTATATTTAAATTTTGTATATAAAAAATATTTAAAAATTTATCTAAAAATACTTAATCAAATTTTTAATAAAAATTAATTACGAATAAAGTCAATAAATATTACACATATAACTAATATATATATATATATATATATATATATATATATATATATATATATATATTATTCAATCTCTTATCCTGAACTGGAGTAAAATAGATTTGGGTTCCAGAAGATCCAAAAAGCAAAAAGAAAAGGAAAATAGTGTGTGACATTATTTGAATTTTTAAGCTAAGGGACCATATGAAAACGAAACATGACAGAAATGTTTGCCTAACAAATGAGCTGTTTTCTTTCTTCTATTATTTGTTATGCGTACAAAATCTTTTTGGGTTCTAGTGTGTTAAATATGCATAATAAATATACGGCCGAAAATAAAGTAATAAAACAAAAAGAAAATGTGTACTCAAAAGATACTACTTCCTCCCGTACTTTATATAATAAACAATTAATTAATTAATTAAAATCAATAAAAAAAAAACAATTAAGATGATTGGTTTTCTTTAATAATATTAAAAAATTAAATTTATTTAAAAACTATCCTTTTTAAATTGATTGATTTAAATAAGAGTAACATTAAATGACACTACAGATAATTTAAAAGATAATTTTTTCTACCAATGAGTAGTGTAACTTTATTATTAATGTATCCATAAATACATTCACTTGTATGAGAGTATAAAAGAAGATTAGTAACCAACATTCGTTGACACAAGTGGTAACAACTTGTGTCTATTAACTAAGTTGTTTAGGATTTGGACCTTGACCTTAGTTATAAAATAGACTATATTGTAAGGGAAATATGCAATGACCCACCATGGTCCCTACATTGAAAGGAATCGCACAAACTACACTAGTCGACTAAGATAAAATATTAAACTCGATAACAAAATATACACCTATATATAAATGTAATGATAAAACCATGTATTTATGTACAAAATAGAATATTATGTATATACACTCATCCAAAATAATATTATCCTAGTGGCAGTCAACACACCTTACCAGTTACTCTAACAATAGCTCTAACACTAGGACAAAACTCCAAAACCTTTGCAACAGCCACCACAACTCCAACCTAATCCTGACCTACTCTCATACATAATATAATCATAGCAGTGCATCCACATAGAAACAGAAGGGTAAACTAGAGTTCAATAAACAAGCATACAAGCATAAGAATCAACATCCATGCTACTCAATCACCAAATCACCAATCATGAAGTCAAGCACCATACATTTTTTTATAACAACAATCATGCAACTAAACAACACATGAAAGATATCAATGCATATTAATCATCTAATGCATCGTCACGCATTCACCTAGGAAACCTCCTTATCAATAGAGTAGTATAAGTGATATCTCATCTTACTGAAATCACCCCAACTGTTTTCACGTCCAATGTGCCCGCTCGGTCACAGCAAATCCGGATATCAAATCCCCTCTCGGATTTACTTGAATAGTGTCACTTACACTAATGGAAGTCTAGTTCCATCGTTAGGTATAGTATAGTTGAGGACAGGCTTACTACGACCTTGTCGTAACCCGAAAATTTATGATCTTGCGACCTATGGTTTAGACATCCTTTCAAAAATCTCATCAATTAAGGAATGATCGGACACCAGACTAATCTTTAATTAATAGTTTTGAAAAATAGGTTTTTGGAGTTGCCACCAATGTTTTACTCAAAACATTGGAAAAAGAAAAGGTTTTTCAAAACAATAATGGCCTTGATAACCAGAATTGGGTTCGGGGGTCGGTTACGTGTAGGGAAGATATTAAACACCCCTACAACACCCTTAATCGGTACCCTATGATGAAACTAGCATAAGAAGAATTAATAAGTTATATATTTAATTCCCTTTATTAATGATTATTTACATGCTTGAAATTTAAATTACACAATTGACTCTGAAATGTCTACATGATTGCTTTTATTATAACAATGTTTATCAAAGATAAGAAATAAAAGGGAGAGAAGAAGATTGACTAAAATACCTCTTGAACGAGCTCTATTGAATCTTCAAATATGGAGATTTTTAGGTGCTTTGTGGCAACCTTTCACACTACAATATGCCTTACAAAAATCTCAAGAAATACAAAAAGAGAGAGAAAAAGAGAATTTTCAAGCTATAAGGAGCTCTGGATTAATTTTCTGGCCCTTGGAACAGTGAACCCGAGTCATCTATTTATAGACGTCAGAAGTTGCCAGAATGGCCTGTTCCAGATTTGAAACGGCCCGTTCTGGATCTGTACGTTATATTTTAATTTCGCATCTTGGAACGGCTTGTTCTAAAATTGAGTTTCAACACATAATTGCCACGTTGGAATGGCTTGTTCCCAACTAGGGTTTTAGATCTTTTTGGTGGATTGGAACGGCTCGTTCCAGTTTTAGAACAGGTCGTTCCAACTTGAGAACAACCCGTTCCAGTTTGGGAACGGGCCGTTCCGTTTTGAGAACAACCCGTTTTGGGCTACTAAGTCATCCTTTGTTGGGTTTTATGCCTTTTGATGTCATGTCTTGTTGTTTCCATGCTTTGGGAGCTCCTTTGCTTGATAATAGACGTCTATTTCATTACTTTTTGTGGGTCCGGATGAAATTAGGTGTCTACAAACCTTGGCATGCATTACGAAGTCGCTTGTGGAGTTCGCCCACTGACTACCTATAAGGAATCATGCAACCTCCCCAGGTACTTGATTAAGAAAAGAACCCTCGACCTCTTACCTAGCTAAGGTCTTAGGGAGACTAACCTCAGCCAAAATCCACTCCCAAAGACTTACCTCTTTAAGAGGGTTTTCAAATGAGTGGCCTATCCAAGCACTACTCTCAAGAAACTCTGTGAGCTCTTCAAGATATAAAATATTTTTTTCCTCTCCTCAAGTCCTAAGCTAAACACATACCATAAGGCATCACATACATGGTCAATTCACCATCTTATTCATCATCATCCTCATATCAACATACATGCATACCAAATCATGTTAGAATATATGTTAAAACATTTGTAATATTCCAAATTTCTTAGATAATGTTTAGTTATCATTTTAATTATTCTATTTATATTAATATACTTAGTAAATTGAATGAATCTAATTATATTATGGGATGATAAATTTTGTATAAGTATATTATTTCGTTTTTCTAATATATATATATATATATATATATATATATATATATTATAAAAATTAGGTATACTTATAGATATATTGACTACGTGAACTAATTT
Organism: Cajanus cajan; assembly: GCF_000230855.2. NCBI lineage: Eukaryota > Viridiplantae > Streptophyta > Magnoliopsida > Fabales > Fabaceae > Cajanus > Cajanus cajan. Next base: position 46,944,520 of record NC_138518.1, on the reverse strand, counting down.
AAATATATATAGAGATATTGTGTTTTATTTATATAATAATATGCAGATAAATTTGAAAGGAAATCTATTCATTATCTCAAATCTATTGTAAAGATTCTCATATATTCATAAGTAACTAGAGAATTTAATGACTTGTAACTAAACTAAAATCTACTTAAAAAAATGTAGTAAAAATCTAAAAAAATGAAATAATTGCATTAGCGCCTATAAATAGGCCTTACATGATTTGAATGAATCAAATGGAGAAGTGAGAGATTTACTAGGACTTGAAAGTGAAAGAAAAAAAAACAAAAACATATTTACTTCTTGGAAGCAAAGCAAAACAAGAGAAGAAACAAAATCTTTGAGTGATACTATTTCAAATATTAAGGTATGGGGGAGGAGACTTTTATCTCTTTTAAATTTCAACATTATTTTAATTTTCTATTTTATGTTATTTTTATGTATATTTATTTGGTGAGGTGTCCCTAATCTCATCTTACTTGTGCAATATATGTTAATTTTAATTAATTAATGAGGTGTCTATAATTCATTTTATTTAATTATTTTCTATTAATCTTAACTATCATTTATATAGTTTAAATATATTTTTTATTTTATTATTTAGTTGCTTTAATTGATTATATATATATATATATATATATATATATATATATACATACATACATATATATATGTATATATATATATATATATATATATATAGTACACACATACATATTTATATCTTTAAATAGTAGTAAATGTAAATTTTAATTTTTAATAAATTATTAATTGATTTGAATTAATTTGTAGTTGGAGGTTTAATCGTGAGATTTAAATGAGTAAATATTTAATGTGAAATATCCTTGTATTATTTGGTACCATGATTAAACTCATTTATCCTGACTAGTCATTACAAAAAAAATAATTCACATTCGACCATGAAGTAAAAATTTAAATTTTTGATTAATAATGATATGTAAATATTTATATATATTCTTAATTAGTTAATCTTATTATTTGATAAATGTTCTCACTCCTTTCTTTCGTGTTTCTTGTTTTCTTATTAAGGATATATGTATGTATTTTTAAATTCTTAAAGAGATGGATTTACCAGTTATATCTGGAACTTTTACTATAGTTACTTCAACTATATTTCTTGGTACCAATTGGACTATAGATGCTATTGGAAATTCAGTGACGTTTCAAGACATCAGGTTATCTTTTTTCATATTTTCACCAAATCAATAAGTTATGATATATATTGATGGTTCCATGGTGGTCATATACTACATACCCCCTTCTAACCATGTCAATCCTATAGTAAATCTATATCAACCTGAAATGTGAATCTGTTAGTATAATAAGAAGGAAAAATCTGTATTAAAATAAGATTTTTCCTTCATCTAGATGTCATGTGAGTTATGTATAGTTTTGATGTACCAAAATCACTTTTTTTTTTATGCATATATACAAGGACGGATCCAGAAAATTTATTAAGTGGGGGCAATAAAATATTTTATATCATTTTAATTGAAAAATATAATAATTTTTTGGAAAATATATTTTTATGGTAAAAAATTTAAAATACTGTTTTTTTATAGATTACAATTGTCTTTATAAATAAAAGTGATAATTTTTCCTTTTTCTCTTTCTGTCTAATATTATATTTAAGTGTCATTTTGTAATTTTTTGTAAATTATTTAATATTAGATGTAAATTGGTAAAAATTAATAGGATAAAAATAATAAAGTTACTTATTTATTTTCTTTTAGTGTCTTCTAAATTTCTACACTCATTTAAAATAAAATAATTTTATGAGTGCAATGTCTATTTTTTTATAAGAGTAAATTTCTTTTTATTAAATATGTTTAAGTTAAATAAAAATTGTGTGACAATTACTTTCATTCCTCTTAATGTGGATTCTCTCCTACCAATACACAATATACATATACAAGATCAAAGGGTTAAAAATTAAAATAAAAAATTGAAAAACAACCTACATTAGTAAACTAAATTATGACATCTTTAATGAGTAAAGAAGTAATAAATCTTTTAGTAAAGAAATGTAATTATTATAATAATAAAAAAATGAGGAGGGATCTACTTATTTCAAGAGTAAGTTTTGATAGACTTACTCCACTTAATCACTCATGTTTTACATCAAGTTTTAATGATCTAATCATTCAACTAAAAGTTCTTAATGTATAGATCAAATTTATAATTTTTTTAAAAAAACTAAAAATTATTTTATACTTTATTTTATTAATTTAAATTGATGGATAATCATAAAAATATATTTTCTATGTTAATCTGAATTTATCTAATGAAGTATCACATGACTTTTAATTTTTTTTAAAATTTATAAACTTGATTTATATATTAAGAGCTTTTAATTTAACAAATGAATTTTTAAAAAATTTGATGTAGAACATTAGTTATTGAGTGAAGTAAGTTTATCAAGACTTACTCATGGAATAAATGAATCCCTTTTCATAAAAAATTAAGATAATTTTGTCACAAAGTGAAAGCAATTAAACAATAAAATAAAATATTAGTATATTTTATTATATTAAATATAATAGAATAATTAAAATATAATTAATAATATAAATTTCTTAAAAATTAATATTTTATATAAAAAAAAGAAATGGGAGAATTTTTGTGGGTGCAATTGCCCCCACTTGTTTATACATGGATTCGTCCATGAATATATATAACTATGGTGTGGTTTCTTTACCTAGTATTGTTTCAAAATTTAAATTATAAATGATAAGAATTTTATAATAAAATTTGTATAGAAAATTTCAAATGTTGTGATAGCTATATAAATATTTCTTGATGAATAACTTGTTATATATTAATAAAAAAATCTATTATTTTACAAAAATGTATCTTATAATTAAGATAATTAATTTGGTTTATTTATAAAATAAATATTAATTAATTATGTCAATAATTATGAGAAAGGTGTTTCAAATAAATATCATTTCCAAGCATATATATGAATCAACTTTACAACATAGCATCATACAACTTTAAACAACTTTTCGATCCACATGATAACACCTTAGAACATCATAACAATATACATCTTCCTTTGACAACTTTCAAAGAAAATAATACATAGAGAGTTATACTCATCCAAATGAGCTCAAACTTATCTCAAAAGAAAGCTTAAAGGATAAGATACAACTCTTATGAAGACATGAAATTCTAAAAAGATCATCTACTTAGCTAAAAATTTCAAAAACCGTAACATATATAATTTGTGCTGACAGCTTGACCTCTGTTCACTAAAATAGTCATAATTGGAGCTCTAGAGCTTTGATTTAAATGATTTCGATGCCATTGGAAAGCTAACATCTAAGGATAAAACTTTTATGAAGATAAAAAAGTCTAATTCAGAAAGTAACAAATCGATCAATGCTTCTAAAAGCATTCAACGCTTTGTCTCCAAGGATTCCCCCTGTCACATGGCCCCCAAAAGGCTCAACCCTTTCAAATGGCTCAACCTTTTCAAAAGCGTCAACTGTTTCCAAATGGCTCAGCCCTTTGCCTCTAGGGATCCCTCCCTGTCACGTGGCCCCCAAAGGGCTCAGCCTTTTCAAATAGCTCAACCCCTTAGTTCTAGAGATTCTCCTATCACACGGCTCCTAAAGGACTCAGCCCTTTCAAATAGCTTAGCCTTTTGGTGACAGAGAGCATCATTGTTCTTCACCATTTTTGGACCTCTACACCTGAAACTCAGAAAGAAAAAAAAATTCAACATGTAATGGAAGAAATAACACCCATGCAACAAAAACAGCTCAATTCAAGTCCTAGAAACAACATGTAACCATGAATTTTTCCCAAGATCACCAATTCCCTCACATGCATCAAGAACTTCAAAACTCAGTACACACATGCAAGCAACTCCAATCCATCCTCCAAAACTACTGACTTTAAGTCCTAAATTCGTTCAACACCCAACAAATTCAACAAAACCCAAAGTCTCCAGCTTCCCTTACTTGAATCTGAGCCCATAACAATTAAGAGAAAGGGGAGAAGAAAGGAGAAACCCAGAAACCTCAAAATCGCACCACAACGTTCTCAACCACAAAAATTCAAGCTCCTAAGCCTGAATTTAAGGGAAGAAAGAAGAGATTAGGGATCTAGGGAACAAAAGGAATCAAAACAAAGGAGTTTTGGGGGGAAAAAATACATTTTTCGTCCTTTATTTTATTTATTAATATCAATTTAGTCCCGTATTAATTATTTGAATTAATTTAGTCTCACATCTTTAAAATGTATATCAATATTTGATTTTCTATCCCTTCTGTTTAAATATTTAATGGATGTGACACATGTCATGCTGCCATGACACATGTCATGTAGTCATGCCATATGTCATGCTATCATGCCATGTGGCATGACAACATGACACGTGTCACATCTTTTAAGTATTTAAATGGAGGGGACGAAAAATCAAATATTAAGATACATTTTAAAGGTGTGGGATTAAATTGAATCTAATAAATAATATAAGAAACAAAAATTATATTTTTTCTATTTTGGGGAGAATAGAACTCACGAACCTATAACCATTTTCTCTAAAACTTCTCTCTAGACTCTATTGAGTTTAGAGATAATGGGCTCCAACTCAAAGCAAAACCTTAAATACCTTTTTCTCCTAAGGTCACTAAACCCTCAGCAACCCCAGACTTACTCTTACCCTACAATGTTACAAAATATACACATTATGTTCGTTCACAATTCATGATGGAGATTATTCACTGCTTTGGATAGTAGATAATTTGTACCAATATCATGATTACCAACAAAACAAATTGTAATTAGTACATCTTAAAGTAAGTACTAACTTAGTCCTTATATATAATATGTATATATATATATATATATATATATATATATATATATATATATATATATATATATATATGAGGAGGGATCCTTTTACTCTAGGAGTAAGTTTACCTAGACTTACTCCATTCAATAACTCATGTTCTACATCAAATTTTAACGATCCAACCGTTCAATTTAAAGTTCTTAATGCATAGATCAAATCTGCAAATTTTTAGAAAATTTGAAAATCATTCGATACTTCATTTCATTAATTCGAATCAATGTATAAAATGATTTTATGATTATCCGTCAATTTGAATTAATGAAATGAAGTATCAAATGATTTTCAAATTTTCTAAAAATTTGCAGATTTGATCTATGCATTAAGAACTTTAAATTGAACGGTTGGATCGTTGAAATTTGATGTAGAACATGAGTTATTGAACGGAGTAAGTTTAGGTAGATTTACTCCTAGAGTAAAAGGATCTCTCCTATATATATATATATATATATATATATATATATATATAATGCTTTTCACTTTTTGTTTATCTTTTTTCATAAGACTCTCTTCTAATTGTTTGTTGTATTAATTATATCTTGTCTAAAATATCTCTAGTTAATAAAAAAATTAGTTTAGACAAAATATAATAAATACTTAAAATTAATTGGATAAAAATTCTCTCTCTTATTAAATTTTAAATGATAAAGTGGAAGAGAAAAGGTTAATTTTAATTTAAATTAACTAATTTTGTTATAGAACTTAATTTAATTAAAAGATTTTATAACTAAAGATGAATGAAAGTAGTTCTTATCTATAATATATATATAAAGACAATAATCTGATTTGATATACATATTTTTAGAATATTTTACTCTTATATTTTTAAATAATAAAAAATAATATTAAAAATTAATCATTCTTATAAAGATAAGACTTAAATTCAAAATTTTAAGATTTGAAAATTAAACACAACATCAAATTAATTTTAATAACGAAAATATAGATGTATAAGGTTACTCGACCCAACTAATTTATTATAATTATGATAATAAAATAGTACTGTATCTATTTATTTCTTATATAAAAGACGATAGAGGGTATATATGAATTATGCATGTCCTTAAGTAGCCCAATGTGATGACCATGCATACGTTGTTCATAGCTATATAGCTGAATTATGCATACCTTTGAAGCTATGCTATCTTAGATATATAATTTAGCAGCATTACGGCTCAATCATATTCTTACTATTTTGTTGGAAATGTAGCCAAATTTTCGTAGCTTTGAGGTCATTCTGCTGGCGGCTATGACCTGTTGATATAGGTTTCCTTGCAACCAAGCAGCATTCGAGCTTGATATTCATCATGTTTTTATATACATTGACTATGATAGACAGAAGACACACAATTGTCCAAAAACTTCATTGATATTCAAACAAGACTTTGTATCCATACATCGACACGTGCTCTTTTATTTTGATATTATTATATTAAATAAAAAGTTGTTAATTTTAATATTCAGTATAATTAATTATAAATATTACATCCATTTAATTGAAACGAGATTATTCAAATTTCTTAAATAAAGTCTCAAATTAATTTGAGTATTGTTGATGAATAAAAGATGTTGAGGGAGGAGTTTCTGCTAAAGATAGATGGATAGATAATTTTTTTTAATACAAATTAGTTGTTGAGAAAGTTAATTAATACTTCTTACTTATAACCAAAAAAAAAAGTAAGATTGTTTTATTATAAAATTGTGATTTAAAATAATAAATTATAATTTACCATTTAACAAAGAGTAAAGTAACAATTTAATATTTAAATAGTTTAATAATCAGTTGATCCTTGAACTTTTTATCTATACCTTAATCAATAAAAATTATAATTGATTAAACTTTTCAAAAAAATTGTAATCAAGTTCTTGGAATCAATGGTCCGTTTACAAATTGTTAACTTACGCGTACGAACCTAATTTCTAAAATTGTAACAAATTAGGGACCTAGTTAATAAATATCTATATATATATATATATATATATTGATTTCTTTTAATAGTGAACCAAATCAAATTAAGTTAGACTCTTTATATTAGTTAGAAGGTTATCGAGCCTATTTGGCCAAGTATTTTTTTTATTAGAAATATATAGAATTATTATAAAATAAAATAAAATAGATTAGTTTCACCGAACTCTCAACTGAAAGAAACAAAAAAATATAAAATTATGGTCCTTCTTAACCCATTTTTAATCTTTAGTATATTGGGTCACGTTGAACAGTCCACTTTGATAAATCTACTAAAATTACAACTTTGTTCTTGAAGGCCATATTATATTTCCTATATAATATGCTATATATTTGTGTTATGTATAGGGTAACCGAATGGTCTTTTAAAGTTATATAGGATAGTGATCAACCTTAAAATAAGATTTATAGGGTGTGTAAATTATTGGACACGTCTTACATCACTAAGTTCTATTTAGGGGATAATACATTTATAGGTCTCTAATAAGATTAGAAATGAGTCGAGTCAAGTTTGGTTCAACTCAACTCAATAATATATTTGTCTTAACTTATAGTTTGACTAAGTTTAATTTTAACTTTTTTTTTCAACTCAAATTTGACTGGATTCAAGTTTACTAATAGTTTTATTCAACTCGTTAGCTCGAATTACATGGACTAAGAGTTAAATTCTTTTTTGAATCTTATACATTTCAAAATTCCAATATAATAATAGATTTTAGGTAAAATGAATGTTTACTTTTATATATATATATATATAGATATATATATATATAAAAGATAAAACATAACTTATTTTATTTGTTTTGCAAGGTTAGAAGGTATGATTCCAAAAAAATATAATTACAACCAAAGTGTATAAATTAAAACCACTTCACCTTACATAAAATTTTAGAAAACTCAATTTATAACCATGAAATTCTATAGTGTTCACTTTTTATTACTAAGTTTTGAAAGTTCTTTCGAATTTTAATATGATGGAATTAAATAAAAAAATAATTATATATTTATATATCAAGTCAATACATAAATCAAGCGAGTCGAACTATATATAACTCAAAGTTTGATTCATTTATTTATCGAACTCAATTTTTAAAGTTCAACTCATTTTATTCACGAATCAACTTCAATGAGTTAATATCAAATTGAGTTTCAAACTATAATTTTTTTTTAACAAAATCCTTATATCTTTTTCATTTTCTTTTTGTATTTTAGTCCTTGAAATTACTATGGAATAAAGAATATTTTGTGAAGATTAACAATTTGTAATTAGATCATTAACTCCAAAGTCCTAATTATAAATGTGAGACCCCCGTTCTCATTTCCTTTTTCCTCTCAACCAAAACCTCTCATACTCTCTTCTTCCCTCTCTTTTCCTTGGTTTCATTTCCTCTGGTATCATTGGGTGTTGTAGGTGCTGAGTGAAGGTTGAGAGCTCCCAGGTTTCTCTTCTCCGTTGATTCCCTTTCTTCTTCTTCTCTTCCCGCTGTCCCGGAACTCAAATTTCTTCCCACCGAGGTAAGGGAAGCTAGATTCGTGCTGGTTGTTTGAGAATGAGTTTAGAAACTCATGAGTTGTTTGATGTTGGATGATTGAAGTGCTGATTTGATGAAAAATGTGTTTTCGGGTTTTCGGGATTTTGGTGAAAATTTGGGGTTTTTGATGATTTATGGTTGCATGTTGAAAAAGAAGGGATTTTTGAGCTGTTTGGTGAAAATGTGGAGTTTTGGATGGTTTGCATGTGCTTGGGCTATTTGTTTTTGCAGGTTTTGGGGAAAAATTTTGAAGTTTGGGGGTTACTAATTGATAGGGTGTCGGGCGCAATTCTTGGTGCCGGGCGCGTGACCATCAGAGGGCTCTATTGGTCAAGCCCGCTGGGCACAAGGTTGTGTGCGCTGGGCGAGCTTGAGAATGGAAGCCCCTGGATGACTCACGTCGGGCGTGCTTGGACCGTGTTGGGCGCGAGATCAGTCAGGAACTCACCTTTTTGGGGTTCTGGTATGGCGCCAGGCATGACTACGTCTCGCCGGGCGTGGAGACTCCTTGGGAGTCTTTGCCAAGGGGGCGCTGGGCACAATTGGTATTGCGCCGGGCGTGAGAACTTGGGGAGCTGCCTTCCCTGCGCCTAGCGCGGGTTTGGTACATCAGACGCATGAGGCTCCTTGGAGTCTCTACCTTCATTTGCGCTGGGCGCAATTGGTATTGCGCCGGGCGCGTTTAAGCCTTGGAGCTCTCTGGTTGGGCCACGCCGGGCGCAACCATGAGTACGCTGAGCGCGGATATGTACTTTCTTTATGTGCTGATATATGCTGATACATGCTGATATATGTTAATACATGCTGATATATGTTGATATATGTTGATATATGCTGATTTAAGCTGTTAATGATGAATGTTGTTGAGCCGAGTGATGATTGTGCTGTGCTGTGAGATGTTCATGCTGAATTATGATGTTTAAGTTGTATTGTTGTAAAAGTTGAGTTGTGTCGTATGCTGTATGCTGTTATTGCTGCTATGTTGTGCTGTGTTGAATGCTGATATAAACTGTTGTAGGCCGTAAGGCTGAGCTGTTGTAGGTCGTAAGGCTGAGCTATTGTAGGAGATCTCCGAGCTGATATGCGTGACAACGCATTGTGTGCTTAATGTTGTTTTTGTTGAATGATGTGTGTTTTATATGTGATGTGTTGTATGCTGATCTTGCTGAACTTAATGATGTGCTAATAAGCTGTAGCTGTTTATAATTTCTATATATGTATATATATATGCTGATTTCTTTTCACTAGCTTACCCTTGTTGTTTCCATGTGGTTTGGATTACAATGATTATACTGTGTATGGGAGCAGAGCAGGGATAGGTTGGTGTGTTGAGGCAGGTCTGCAGCTGGTAGATAGAGTTGATGTATTTTGTTGTTTTTGGCTACTTAGTGTAGCTATTTTGATGTATTTTGTACATTGAATTGAGCCTCAGGCTAGACATATGTATATATACTTTATTTTTATATATGTATGCTCTATTCTGCGTGGTGCTGTATTGTTTGCTGTGTGACGGCCAGACAAGTCGTTATAATAAAAATTGAAAAAGATAAAAAACTTTGTTAGAAAACTTTATAATTTAAGGATCTATTTTAAAAAATTCTGAAATTTAAGGACATAATTTATATATATATATATATATGTTAAATCTATTTAATATTTACTTGAGATGTTAATTAATTTCATCTTTTAAAAATTTATGAAGGTTTTTAAATATTTTTTTTTCTTTTTAGAGCAGTATGTATGAAATCTTATAATATTAGGCTATCTAGGTGATCACTATCACATGCATTATTATTGGTGTATATTTCATTTTAGGATGTAGGATGTTAAAAAATGAGTGATTAAAAAAAAAAAAAAGAAAGAAAAAGTGTGTACGAAAAGAAAGTACTTCCATCCAAGCTTGCAAGCTACATGATAAGAGTCTCTCTCTACTTTTTATTTTACTTTTTTGTCATGCCATGGATGTGTTTTAATTTTATTTGATGAGAGACTAATCTTGTACTACAATGTTACTATCTCGAAAGATTTTCACAGCAACAAGAATCAAATACGCAATTTTTTTCTACTAAATGACAATCGACCAAGTTGCATCTCTTCTACTTTAACAAATTAAACACAAGAGACAACACGAGAGAGATAGTAACTAAAAAATTAATTGAATGAACCTAGAGAAGTGAGTGATGTGAAGCCTGGAGGAAGAAAGAAAAGGGGTGGACCCCAATGAAGGAACAAAGAGACGAGAAGAAGGTATCCTATTCAACCCTAAGAAAAATATATATATGAGAAATACCTCTTCCATTGTTTTTCACTCTGTGTCATAGGTCAATTATATCAATATATCTTCTCTTAGTGAAAAAGCTAATTACCCACCTAATCAGTGAGATCCAAAATCCTAAATCAATTGAAACAATATTTTAAAAATAAAAATTAATCAATATATAAAATGTTGAAAATAATCAACATATAAAATTAAAAAGGTATAAAATATACTATTTTTAAACATATATTAATAATTTAATTAAAATGATGAGTTCATCCGTCTACTTTCACTATGATGTCACTATACTTAATCATGCTTTGAAGTAACATCAATTAAGTCATGGATGCCAGGTTGTCAACAAAAAAGCAAAATATGAGGCCTTTTCAAGATGGAGACTCCACCTTTTTTCTCCTATCTATAGTTGGAGATATGGGTGATTTAGCCACTGCTTGCATAATAGATATATTAAGTGTTGGGCATAGTCTCTTACACGTGCCAGCACATTATAGAAGAAAAAAAATATAGTTTTGTAAATGGTAATTATCAAGATTCGGAAATATAAATGAAATGGTTCACTACTACAAATTATTAAATTTCATGCAAATTTTCCTTCGAAAATTTTATAAAATTCTGTAAGAAATATGTTTCGTGCAGAATTTTTTACAAAAATTTAGATGCAGGTAAATCGTTGGTAAAAAATTACATTCCACGAAAAAAAATTTGTAAGAAGTTCCCCAGATTTTCCTGCAAAAATTTTTCGTAAGGAATTTCCTGCGATTTTTTCATAAGAAAATTTATAGGTAAATACATTATTTTGGTAAATAATTCTGCAAATAATTTTTCTACAGATTTTTTTCACAAAAAATTTTACAAGAACTTTTTCTATAAATTTTCTTTCTATAGGTAAGTTCACAGGTAATTTTCTTTCTTTTTTTTTAATTTTGCAGAAGGATGAGGACTGGTGGAAGCTATTGAACAATAAGCTTACTGAAAGATGGGAATCCCCGATAACTGTTGAGTTAGTTTCACATGGTTTTGGTTCTACTGGAAGCTTAACCAATGTGATTTCACTGTTTCTGTGTGGATTTTCACTGACACTAGCAATTTCAAATTCAACTTTTGTTTGCTTATTGTGAATTTCGTTTCATTTTTCTTTTGTCTTGATTAGGGCTTAGGATGTACTTTTTGATTGAAGCTACTTGTATTGTGAAATGTAATTGAAGTTGCGTGTCCTTTTTTTGTGATTCAGGAGAAGACCAACAAATATGGAGCCAGGGGTAGGGAAATGGGTATCATATCTAAAATGTGAGAAGAAGTTGGATTCACTAGTTGGTGGTCGTCCAACTGCTCCTCCAGCTCCTAAAGGAATTTACACATATGGCAATGTCGGCAGTGGTATTTACCTTCTTGTATTATTCTTTTCTTTATTTTTGGATGATGTTTATGCTTACCTGTATTGCAAACTTATATTATCTTAATTTGATTTCTAAGAAGAATGTTAGCAACACGAATAGATAGTTAGATAATCATAAAAACATTGTCACACGGAACAAAACCTAATCATGAAATAATGAACAAAAAATAAAACTCAACATGAGTGCATATCATTGGTAAATACCATTACTCAATCTGTGTCCAAGATGTTAAAAAAATATTTTTTTAACTGGACACTGCCATCAGGTAAATACCAATTAAGAACTACAAGAGGCTAAAATGTGTGGTTCAAGTACGAAAGAACCTAAGTGTAAATGGGAATTTTGGGCATATGTAGTATTTTATTCTTTAAGTTGCAGCCATTTGTAAACTAGACCAACCCTACATTTCATAGAGAGAGTAATTAAGGTTCTTAACATATAACTGCAATGTCAATCTATCTTAACTAAAAAAAACATATATATCTAGTCAAAAAATAAAGTATCTAGATTTAAAATCAAGTTAAAAGTAGTTGTACGTAATGTGATTAAGCATCAACACCTATATTAAGAAAAAACACCATTCATTCTTCACTAAGGCTTTGTTCAATCACACTTGCATCATAATAAAAGTAAAACCAAAAAATATTTATTAGTCAAATTTCACATGAAAATTATAAATAAATCACAACAATTAAATAAAGTATATTAAATCAACACACCTATCCCATATGATCACTCTCTTCATCATCATCATCATCTTCACTTTCATTACTAAGTTGAGGTGATGAATATGGATGAGAAGAAGAGCCAACAAACCCCAGCTATTGCATTAAAGTGTGCACTTGGTTTCTAGTATCTTGTATTCTTTCTTAGTAGCTTGCACTTCTTTCCTAGCATCATTTAATTATTATTTCATTTGTAGCTTCTCTTCCTCTTGTCTTTGTAGTGATTCATTTAATGTATGAATTTGATTTCTTAAATCATCAACATCCTCAATAGAAGACATTAATGATTGATTGGAAAATGTTACTAATATTTTTCCCATAGATCCAAATCCAAAGACTTTTCCTTTTTTCTTTCCAATTGCATCTACCCACACATCCAAGTCAGAAGGCGTGTGATTTGTGGATGGTTGGCTATCAGCTCCATCCTCTCCTGGAGTAAATGTTGAGCTTTGAGAGGATAATTCAAACTTTCTTTTTTCAAACTTCTCCTACATCATAAAAAAATTTAATTAAACCCTATGTAGTACATATTAGCTATAACACAATATAGCATTGGACTCTATTATTAATTACCAAATCAATCAATTATAACCACCAAAGCTAATCTTTAAAAAATGTATGAGAAAATTATAGCAGTTATTAATTAATTAACAATATACACACCTTTCTCTATTTATCATCACTATTGAGAGAATAATGACATTACTGTTATGTTTGAGATTTTATTTTAGAATATCATTCTCCTTATTATTACTATTTAAATTAAGTTTTTATTGTGTAAAAAGTAAAAACACATGCAGTTCGGATAGTCTTGCTTTTAATTAGCAAATCAATTTAATTCCTCCTATTTTAACATTTCCATATTGTTGGATCGAGCGCTTACCACTAGGCCAAAAGTTATAGCTGATAGTCAGGGCGTAACTCTTTTTACTTAAGAGCGCAGCAGCCCAAACGCCATGATTCGACAGTGACTTGGCCCATCTAGCCTCCGCCATGGGACAATTGATGCAACCCGCAACAATCTCCCCCTCAGCAATTGCTCCGCTGGGTATCGAACTCATGACCTTGGCTCTGATACCAATTGTTGGATTGAGCGCTTACCACTAGGCCAAAAGCTATAGCTGATAGTCAGGGCGCAACTCTTTTTACTTAAGAGCGCAGCAGCCCAAGCGCCATGATTCGATAGTGACTTGGCCCACCTAGCCTCCGCCACGGGACAATTGATGCAACCCGCAACACATTTGTAAGAAAATAACCAAGGACATGTGTTCCTAAAATAATGTGATGCAACATAAACTAAAAGTAGACAGACCAACCAATCACAATGTCTTGCTTGATATAAAAATGGTGCCATAAAGCACATAAAGCCTCAAGACAAAACTTAATTATCACTAGAACCTATGTATAATATAATATAATATAATATAACCAAAAATTGAATGCACAAAATAAGCATAGACATAAAAACAAACAATCACAACATAAAGAGGTTTAAAAATGCTCACTATATCAATGCAATCTAATAAGAAAAAACAAAGATGAGGAATTTAAAACTTACATAAGCATATTTTGCATGAGAACCCTCCCAACTATGATCTTTTTTTCGATGTGTACGAAAATAGAAATCACTCAATGATGGATTTGTCCCTTTTTCCTTCCTCTGACATAAATAAAATAAGCTTTAGTTCCATTACTCTTGAAAACTAAATTATAAAAATATAATAAATTAATAATACCATTCTCTTCCAATGCAAATGCAAAGATGCACCATCTAAAGACTCGCGATTTCTTTTTTGTTTCACATTTTTTCTTGAAACTTGGGGACTCCCAATTTGCCTTCAATTGTGACCACACACTATCTCCCCTCCAAATTGGTTTTTGATTCAAATCTTTTCAAGCTTCTTGCATTAATTGACACATTTTGGCAACACCCCTTCTCTCAAAATTGCGCCGCACAATGTCGTTATATTGAGGTGGCTAAGAAAATTTTGACTACATGATTTTAAAACACATTTTCAAAATTCATTATAAATAATAGCATTTTTAATCAAAGGTTAAGATATACTTACTTTAAATATATCAAACCACAAATCTCTTTGTCCTATAGATAATTTCTTCCATGGTGGTTTTGCCTCCTCCAAGTTACTACGCACAATTGAAGCAATTGTCCCAACAACCAATTTGTGTTTCTCAAACCTATGTAAAATACCAAAAAATTATGAGTAATTTAAAAATAAATTCTAAAAATTCATTTAAAATGCTAAGTAAATAACATGACTTACCCATCCCCTTCTGGGAGTATTGAAATTTTGTTCCTGTTACTGTCTCCACTAACATGGCTAGATGATGAAGATGGAACTTCATTGACAACAGGGTATTCATGCAGAGTTAGTAAAATATACATTTCATCTTGGTAAAGAGTGTGTCTCACACGCATATATTATTTATTCTTGTTTTTATTTAAATAAGGTACATGGGATTTCATCACCACCAGCATCAAAGCAGTCACCCTCAAGAACAACTAGATTTGCAGGAGGTTTTATAAAGTGATCCAAATTCACTTCTTTTCCTGTTGTACCATCCAAGGAATTCTTTTCTTCAACTACAACATAACAAAAATAAGATATAGCCATTTGCAAATATTTATACTGAAATGAAGCAACAATTATGTAAAAGATAACTTGATTTGGACACACTTGATGAAGGACTAATAGGAGACATAGAAGACTGAATGTTAGAAGGGAGAAGTCTATTATGACATACATTCTCAACAAATCTCCAACTTTGACAGAGGACCAAAGCAGGGAGAACCACATTTTCAGAAATACCACAATGACCGAAATTTAATTGATATTGTTCTAATCCTGAACCAAATAAGCCTAACCAATCTTACCATGTAAGAAGATATGTAAAATATATAATTGGTATGGAACAAACCTATTGTTTAAAACTAAAATTTGTTACGTGAAACTAATCATTATAATATAATAATAGAACCCCTAATGTCATGGTTCTTTTTTGATCATTCACTCATCTCCACTAAATAGGGTACCTGGGATTTCATCTAAGCCCCAAAATTGATCATTTTCTTCACCAGCAACTGCACAAGCACCATTTTCTTCAAGTTGAACAGATGTCCCATCAATATGATCTTGTTGTCTGCCCAGAAAACATTAGTCTAAACAATCAGTGCTGTCTAGTTTCCAAAAACTCAAAAATACAAATGACAGTTAAACACACATTACTTCCAATTTTATGTTCACTTAAAATATGTTATTGATTTTGTCAAGTACCAATACACCAAAAAGGTTTAACTATTAGGTGTAGACACACAGTTGGTTTTCAACTTTTCATATCTCTAATATGGTTGGAACACGGGGCTCAAAGCATGGGCAATGCACAAATACCAACTTTGTGATGAAATTCAATTTTTTATTAACAAGAATGGTAGCAAAGAAGATTAAACTACTGAACACAAGGTCATAAACGCCCTGATACTGTTTCAAGGATGATTTTTCCCTAAAGCTTAAACTGTTAGGTGAAGGTAAATGCCTGGATTCATATTTCTTTTTAGCCTAATTGGCTCTATCAGGTATCAACAAGTTATTTACAGTCACCTTCCTTATCATGAAATCAAAATTATTGGAAAAAAAAATAAAACATGCAACTAGAAAAATTGGTATGAGTATGAGTATTGTAAACAAAGCAAATATTTTGATACAATGTTAACAGACTGATAGGGTAAGAACTGAGCTTATACTTGCACAATATTTGGTCAAAATGGATGAATGGGAAGTCCAAGTTTAAGTAACAAGAATGGAACAAAATATCAAAAGACTAATCTGTGTCATACACATTGATTATCTTTGAAAACAAATTATAGTACTTGCAATCTTCATATATGAAATATTGATCACCCTTGGCTATTGCTGGAGTTTATAGTTCATAGTTATACAACATATTATAGATTATGAGTTCACTTGAATTTTCCACTAGTGTATTAATTGTTTCAGATTGATTGAATAGAAGTTTTATATACATTCTACCCAACTTTTATTTTAATATTATGAATATGATTCACAATTTGAATGGAAACAACAAATAGGAATGATAAGTGTGTGCTTGGTTAAAATTTAAGAACACATGTATAGTTGACGCCAAGACACTTCCTAAATTGAAGCATGTATATTCCAACCTTTTCAGAATCTGAGTGTCTGAACATAACTAGTGACAAACATGTTAAATCACCAACTTTAAATATTGGAGGAGACATACATAATTCTATGACAATATAGATGAGATTATTTGGGCAGCACATGCGGGGAAATGACAATTCAAAAATGGTATGGAAAAAGCTTTGCTAATTACAAGTAATATCTGCTGAAACATTATTTTGAAACAAGCTCAAAAATAATTGGATCTATTATTCAGCTGTAGGAAACTAGTAATCAAACATTATGTGTCACTGTTTACAGATTGGAAAGCTGAAATCGATGTCATAGAAGTGAATAAACATGTAAAATCTATAGAAGAGGAGAAAAATCTTCCATTAACGATGCCAAAACACAATCACACCAGTGCTTACTTTTAGAGACAAAATCATGCCAAGAGTACTTTATTCTAGTCTCTTTTATAATATCCGTCGTTGGTTCTACCAGAGGCTTAATCTACAAACCACAAATAAGACAATCGAACATATATGCACATATGCAAACTGCAGTACATGTACCATTATAGAGCGCACACAATTTTTCAACTGTAGAATGATTTAGAAAAAAGAAAAAGAAAAACGAGAATGAGAAACTGCATGAGAGAAATACTACTCATTAACCGTAGAATCAATCTCCTTTGGATTATCAACTGAATGCTCATTCAAAACATTCCTTAACCTGAAAATTAGTAAAGTAAAAAATCAATTACACTACACAGAGTAAAACAACCAAAATCTTGGTAAAAGGAAACATATAAACCCTAATAGAGAGAAGAATTAGGAAAACGAGAGACAAAACAAAAGGAAAGTTTTTCTTCTTCTTTACCTATGAAGTCACTGGTGCGATGCAACAGAGGAACGATCTCAAGAGGTGACGGAGGAATGAGTTTCTCTACACAATGGATTTATATGCAGTGCGGTGCGGTGGATTTCTCATGTTTCTAAGCGGTGGGTACGGTGTGCGGTGGATTTCTCGTGTTTCATATTGTACACAACAAGTTGTGTGGGTTTCTTGTGGGTGCGATTTGAATTTTAATTTTTTTTAATTTTTAAATTAATAAAAAAAACTATAAATAAATAAATTAAATTAAATATATTTTTATGCTAGTATAATTTATAAGAAAAATTATAGAAAAACATATTTTGACATTATTATAAAATTTAACATTTCTTGCAAATTTATATTCTAAATAAAATTTGAACTTGCGATTTTTTCTAGAAGTTTTTATTGGTAAAAAAATTCATAAAATTCATAATTTTGGTAACAAATTTTGTAAGAATTTTCTGCGAACTCAAAATCACAAAAATACTTGTAACAATTTCTTGAAAATTCTTTTTTGGTAGAAATTTTCGTAGCAATTTCATGCGAATACTTTTTTGCATAAAATTTTGTAGGAAAATGCTATATTTATAGTAGTGGTTGTTGTTGTTTGAGAATAGGAGCAGTAAATTTGATTACATATGTATAAATTATCAAAACTAAAGATTACATGATTATTTCAAGAAAAAATCAAGACTTTTATATGAGTAATTTTGACTATTAATTAACCTAAGATATAATGATTTAGTGATCGTGTCACACTTGGATAAGAAAACATTTTTTCTGGGTATATCTTTTATAGCTTAATTAGCATATAAACGCGTGTTTTGCAGGGGCAGAGTATGTAGGCCACTCAATATAGCCTTTCAAAGTTCTTGGTCTCTCTTTTCATCTCTTGTAATTCTAGGCTGAGTATCTCTATAGAGCACTACTAAATAGTGTAAGTTTGATTATTTACCCACTCAGAGTGTATCATAAGTTTTTAATATAAGTCATGATTCATGTTGACCTCTTCCAAGATGAGTTGTGTTTTGCATTGGTTGAGAAATTGAGCATGTATTGAAAAATTATTCATCATAAATATTGCGTGAAGGGTGGGTCCAACATATTATTAAGGTTAAAATAAGTCTTAAAATGAGATTTTTTTAAAGTTGATAATAATTTTTTTGATAAAAAAATAAAAACATTTTAATGCTTATTAAATAAAAATAGAAATAGGAGCCCAAGAAAATTGTTAGCACACTCTCAAACACTCTTTTGATGAATATACTATCTTTCATTAATTAAAATTTGTAGGAAGTCACCAATTTTGATAAGTCTCACTTCTTGTTTAATAAATTTTTCTCATGATTTTGTAATTTTCAATGAATTTTAACTAATAAAACATGTTTCAAAGTGTGTTGCTAGTTCTCCTTGTAGTGTGCCTAATGTGGTATGTGGAATCCAAACATTCTAAACCATTACATTTTTATAATCAAGTAAATACAATAGTCATAATAACTTATTGACTACAATAAAAATTTAAGAATTTCCAAAATTAAATTAACACTCAAAAAATTCTACATATATAAATAACAAAAATGCTACTAAAATATCACCATAATTTAAATGAACGTGCCATTCAAAAGTCATTAATGTCAAGTTTGTAATTTTTTTTACTTGATTTTAGACTATTTATTGAATTAAATAAACAAGCTTGGTTGAGCAATTAACAGGTCAAACTTAGTAACGTTGTCTATTTTCTTAATGATTAATTAATTGACTATAATTAAAATTCCAACATGTATTAAATTTACCATAGTAAAATTTAATAACTTTAGTGAGTTTTATGTTGATGGTGTTTTAGTTTCGGGTTGAAGTAGACTTTAGAGAGTGTGGATTTAGTTTATATGTTAAGGCATATCCACAAAACCTTGCCAAAACCCTTCTCAAAACCTTAAAGTTTGAAAATTCCCACCAACCCTCACTCTCCTTCCTTTCCCTAAAGGTAGCCTTTGTTACCATATAGTGAAAACACATTAGTGTAGAGGGGACATTCCATGATGGGTGTTTTGGACATTCTATGTCAACTTGGGACGTGACATAAATTTCAACAACATAAAATGTCCACACATTTTATGACAGGTCAACACTCAACATAGAATGTTTACTTTTTATGTTGAGTGGTCAACCCCTATCATAGTATGAGTACAAAATATGGTCAAATGGGACTTTGGTACCCACATTCTATGACGAGTATTAACGTTACCTATCATAGAGTGCGGAACATTCTATGACGGGTGTGACAATACCTATCATATAATATATACATTCTACGATAGGTGTGACAATAGTCATCGTATAATGTCCACATTTTATAACAGGTAACAACACACCCATTGTAGAATAATGTGCCACATTTTATGGCGGGTAATGCTACACCCATCATAAAATGTGGTTATTTTCTAAAATGCAGCTCGTTTTTTGAATTTTATCACATCTACACAACAAATTTATATTCTAGTATATTCTAGTACATTCTAGGCAATTCAAATCAGTATATTATTGTCCATTTGCAATACAAATGTATATAATATATAATATTTATCATTTAAATTGAAATAATGTATAAATTAAACCTATCATAACAATTTATATAATATATAAGTTAATAATAAGTGTCATCAATTAATAACAATGTACACAACTCAAACTAAAATAATGTACACTAATATATATAGATACCAAGAGGATAAAACTAAAACATAGATATCTAACCAACATACACAAATAAAGGTAAAAACAATGTACAAAAACATAAATTACTCCATTTGAATTTCCTCAAGAAAAAATATCTCTATCTTTTACGAATATATTCCATGTCTTCATAGGAAAATGAATGGAAATTTTTGAATACCTACCCAATTAATTCAAAGTATAGATAATATAAATATTAGTTAATTATTACACTATTGTAGAATCATTTATACTAATAAATTTGATTTTAAAATATATTTTCTCTCTCCATGAGTCCCTAATGTAGTTGATAATTATGGTGAGCGTATGCTTCATAATGTAATAGTCACACTTAGGATTACCAACTTTATGTGGGCATTATAATATAAAACATAAGTAAATCATACTTTGAATACATTTTAATTGAACTCTAACTACTATTTAGTTGACAGTTGACTTACTTTGGGGGCAATATGAACATTTTAAATTAAACACATTACTGGTTTTAAGTCTGAATATTTTCTCAAAATCATTCATCATGGTCATCACATATAGCATGTACATCGTCATTGTCATTGTCTACATTCAACCTAGGCATGCGTGTGAAAAAGGAAGAAGTCTCACAAATGTTAAGTGTTGAATCTTCGTGGTTATCGATACTCTGCATGCTTTTTCTTGTAGAAAAATTAACCAATTTTGTTAGTAGGATTAGTAACATAAAACACTTATTTTGCTTGTTTTTCCATGATGAATGACTCATATTTAGAACCTTCCTTCTATAGGTTAACCAAGGTATAATCTAGATCATTCACTACAAGAATTTTGCGGATTAGCAAGGGAATTTAGCGAGGGATATAAACTCAAGCTAGTTGCTCGCTAATTAGCGAGGGAATAGCTTGGATTTATATCCCTCGCTAAATTTCCTCGCTAAATAGGAACATTTTGCGACCAACCTTTATTTCCTCACAAATCCTCCGCTAAAGTTAGTGCTTATTTAGCGAAGAACTGAGGTCCTCGCAAATTCCTAGCAAACCCCTCTCCAAATTATGACCCAAAATAAAAAAAAAATGAATTATATCCCTCGCAAATCCCTCGCAAATCCTTCGCAAATTAGTGAGGGAAAAGTGTTGTCGCTAATCCCTCGCTAATTAGCAAGAAAATAGCTTGGATTTACATCCCTCGCTAAATAAGAACATTTTGCGACCAACCTTTATTTCCTCGCAAATCCTCTGCTAAAGTTAGTGCTTATTTAGCGAAAAACTGAGCTTCTCGCAAATTCCTAGCAAATCCCTCTCCAAATTATGACCCAAAATAAAAAAATGAATTTTTCATCTAGCGAGAGATTTTCTTGTCGCAAATCCCTCGCTAATGAGTTATAAGTATATCCCTCGCAAATCCCTCGCAAATCCTTCGCAAATTAGTGAGGGAAAAGTATTGTCGCTAATCCCTCGCAAATAAGAGATTACCCAAAATAGGGATTTTTTGCTCAACATGTTTTTTTTTACTCCATCTTTTTTAATAAATTTAATTTAATTTACCTTTTCTCCATAACTCTCTCTCTATATATATATATATATAGAGAGAGTTTTGGAGATAAGGCAAATTAAATTAAATTAAATTAAATTATATATATATATATATATGTGTGTGTGTGTGTTTGTGTGTGTGTATGTGTGTGTGTGAGAGAGAGAGAGAGAGAGAGTTTTCTTTTTAATAAACATAACTCTATTTTCTTCTCTCTCGCCACATCAGTATGCTATAATACTTTTCGTTTTTATAAGTTTTTTGTTCCAAATATTATTTTATTTTTATATAATTGTATTTTTAGTACATTTATATCATATATAAATAAATCTTAAATGAAAATTTTATTATAATGTTATGAAAAGAAATACTACTTTTTAAAGTATTTATTTTACTACTAATGTATTTTCTATAATTAATAAATATTGCATGATTGTGTAAAGAAAAAAATACACTTACTTTTTCTCCAAAAAAAAATATAAACGCGTATAATATTAAGTAATATTCGTTTCAGTAGTTTGAATTATAAAAATTTTAATCAACTTAATTTAATTTTTTATTTAAAATTATTCAAATTAAAAAGCAATATTAATATTATAAGATGTAAAAGTAATAAATACATGAGATTTAAAACAAAACGGATTGCATAGAGTAAATATTTCACTTCATTTTTAATTTATTTTAATTTTTTTCAAATACAAGTATTTTATTATTTTTCAAACTAAAACAACAACTTATTATTGTGTATAATTTTTTTTCAAATATAAGTATTTTATTATTTTTAAAACTAAAATAACAACTTATTACTGTGTATAATTTCTTTTCTTATATTTATCTTTTTTTAATATTATTTTGAAATTTAAAATAATACCATATTAGAATTTTAATAGTATATCTTTTTGTATATTTTTATTAGTATTATTTCTATTTAGTTTGTTGTTATTTTTATTTATAATTTAAATTAAATTTATTTATAAAGATAAAAATTATTTAAATTTATCAAATAAAAATTTAAAAGAGTTGAAAGGTACGGTGAAGTTGGCATTATTGTTGTATCTGTGCGCGCAAGGAACCCTTACTTACTCTTGGAGTGTTGGTTCTTAGTTCACACATTTCCCCTCCTTTATTCTATCTCTCAATTTTTGGTCATTTATTTTCTTCATATGCATTTTTCGTTACTTGAGAGATTCTATTTTCTTCAATCCTTCATTCATTTCAATGGCGGTAGGGTTTCATCTGCTCGCTCCAAAATCCAAATGGGAACATGAATCTCTCCTTAGTGCCATCTTTGGATTTTCGCCTCGTTCCTCTGTCGTGCTGCACCTCTTGCTTTGAATTTCATTGAAACCCGAGGTACGATTTTCCTTTCATTGTACAAGGCTTTTCACTCTGTTTTCCGATTATTATTGATTTTTCCTTCAGGAATCTGCATGTTCTGTTTCATTGCACTGATATTTACAAGAGAAATTTGAAAAGTTAGATATTTGGCCATGATTTAGGTGAAAAAATTGTAAGAATGTAAATAGTTGAATCAAAGCTTACTTTGGCTGAGGTTTAGGAAACATTTTTACTGTCTGATTTTTGTGGTAGGTTGAAATTGCTCAAGCTTATGAGAAAGGTGGAGCAGCATGCCTAAGTGTTTTAACGGATGCAAAGTATTTTAAGGTAAACCAACTAACTTGGGATTTTAAGGTGCATATGCAGTCCTTTTAATTGCTACTGTTTTGCCTGATCTTGACATCAAATAAATGGTTAAGATATGCAAATTACTTGGACTAACTACACTTGTTGAGGTAAGCTTGGTGCTTTTTCATTCATTTCCTAAATTTAAATGACATTCAACATTGACAAAACATTTTAAGCATATGATATATGATGTTTAATAGCAATTTAGTTTTGAAGCTAAGTTATGAGTTTATCCCATTTAGTACAAACTTGGTCCTGGCATGGGTTGTTTTGGGTTTTTTCAATAGTGTAATTTATAAACTACAAACCTCTTTAATATAATGATGTTGTACTTGAAAGCGAGAATTAAAGTGTATTAAATTTATTAGTCTTTTATATTTTGTTGATTACTAAAATATCAAAATTGCTATAGCTATTAATTATTATTTTTTTTATATAATTTATCGGTAACTATCAAGTATAATTTATTTTTACTCAAATATGCAGTTTATTGTTATGCTTGTTTCATCTATCTATTATCTTTTAGAGGAAAGGACGGGGTGTATAAAACTAAAATTAATGGAAGTTGTTTAACAATGATTACCTTTTTAAGTATATTTAAAATTGAATTTCAGGATTTCTTTAATGAAATGATTTATTTCTTATAAATATGGTCTTTCTTTAGTTATCAATTGCCATTTTTTTTTGTTACTTTGCATAATATTCTCAGGCACCTGTTGTAAAAACTATTGAAAAAGCTTCTAAAAAATCTTCTGATAAAGTTACTGACAAGAAGGGTAAGACAGTAGAACCAGTAAAGGAGGAAGAACATCCTGTGGCTGAGAAACTTCGCCAACAAAGGTATACTTTTATCCATCTAATTTGGTGATCCTTATGTTTCTCTTATAATCTTTTGTTATGGGTACATGTGTGAGGTGTCACGTTATTAAACTCTACACCTAACCATGTATAGGCATATTCTTAGTCCTTGTTAAGTTGCTTTTGTATTATTTTTAATGGCTACTTTGTTTAAGTGCAATGATATATGTTTGCTTTAACTGTCGGGTGGTACTTATGTTTGCCATGATTTAAAATAATTATAAACTTGTTATTTAAATTATTAAATTTACTTTTTATCTTAATTAAAATTATAAAGTCCAATCAATTCTTCTATTAATTTCTCAACTAATTAATTAATATTCACTAATTTTCTTTGAATTAATTCTTTATTTAATCAATTAATTAAATATTTTTCAACTAAACCAATCTCATTAAACTACTCTTTTCACGTGGCCAAATTATTGCCCTCCCACCAGTATTCTTAATTTCCCAATCCCATCCACCCACTGTCTCACTATTTCTCTCTCATAATTATTTTTCCTGAATGCCTTGCTTCTTTCCTCTCTTTAAACCTCTTCCCTCCATCTTCTCTTTTCCCATTTTATCTTAGTTGTAATTTAGTATTTTTTTAATATTTTGGAACAAACCTTCCAGACCAATAGTAAATAGCACCAATTTAGCAAATTCACTAAGTTTCTTTAAGAATCCATTTAACCCAGGGCGTTCAAATACTGTAACATATTTTTCTTTTGGTTTGGCTTCTCCTTCCTTGAAAATCCAAAATGCCCAATTGAGGATATTATATTATATTCTTTGTCTTTAACGCTACCCTATACAACACAATTTATATCTATGAAGAAGCCAATTTAGCTTCTTGTTATGTCATTGTGTTCTTTCTTGAAAGCATGATTATTTTAATGTATTAAAGCAACTATAGGGATCATGAGACCTGATCGAAGTTGGATGTTGCGAAGAGTTGATTGCTTTGGCATTGTAAATGAAGAATTCAGACAAGGGGTTGATGGTTTCATTCGAGTTGCTACAAGAGACTCGAAAATTGTCGATGTATCAGGGCGCATTCCTTGTCCATGCGCAAAATGTAGGAGTCGATATTGGGATACTACATTTAATGTGGAAAAACATTTGTATCACCATGGATTTGTCGATGGTTACATGAATTGGACCCTTCACGGTGAGGAGACATGGAGGGATTGTGCATCAACATCTGTTGTCCATGATTGTGTTAATCAGAACAAAAATCCCTATGTAGATATGGTTATGGATGCTGCTAATGGTACATTAAATCCTGAAGTAGAAGATGTAGAAGAGGATCCAAATCCTTCAGCTGCAAAGTTTTTTAATTTGTTAAGGGATGCGGATGAACCTTTATGGAATGGTTGCAAGAAGCATACAAAATTGTCAGTTGTAACACAACTTCTAAACTTGAAGTCAGAGTTTAACATGAGTGTGAGTTGTTATGATCGAATGATTGCCATAATCAAGAGTATGCTTCCAGAATCAGAAAGGTTGCCTGAAAATTTATACAAGTCAAAAAGAATGGTTCATGAGATGGGATTAGGATACGAGAAGATACATGCATGTCGTAATCATTGCATGTTGTATTACAAAGAAAATAGTGATAAAAATGTTTGTCTGGTGTGTAAAGAACCACGGTTTAAACCTAAGGTATCTACAAAAAACAAGGATGTGCCTTACTCAATGTTGAGATATTTCCCTATTATTCCAAGACTACAACGCCTCTTTATGTCTAAAAATACATCAAAATATATGCGTTGGCATATAGATGGAGTGCGTCAAGATGAATCAATTATGACACATCCTGCTGATGCAGAGGCATGGAAGAATTTTAATCATACACACCCTACATTTGCTCAAGATCCACGAAATGTTAGGCTTGGACTTTGCACAGATGGTTTTAATCCATTCAATAATTCAGGTAACCCATACTCATGTTGGCCTGTTTTTGTGACACCTTACAATCTTCCCCCTAGTATGTGCATGAAAAGAGAATACATATTTCTTACTCTTGTGATTCCTGGACCAAAGTCACCTGGTAAAAGTTTAGATGTCTATCTTCGTCCTTTAATTGACGAGTTAAAAATTTTATGGGACACTGGGGTTAACACCTTTGATGCATGTAAAAAGCAAAATTTCATTATGAAAGCGGCATTGATGTGGACAATAAGTGATTTTCCAGCTTATGGAATGTTGTCTAGGTGGAGCACTCATGGGAAATTTGCTTGTCCCTATTGTATGGGGAACAGTAAATCATTTAGGTTGAAGAATGGTGGTAAACCTTGTTGGTTTGATTGCCATCGTCGATTTTTTCCTGTTGATCATCCATTTCGTCGTGACCGATACTCTTTCAAGAAGTCAGTAGTGGAAAACTCTTTGCCACCACAACAATTGAATGGCACAGATGTCTTAAACAAAGTGAATCAACTTCAAAAAATTACTTTTGGCTTGAAATCAAACAAAGAAAAACAACCTAACTTTGGTAAAACCCATAATTGGGTTAAAAAAAGCATATTTTGGGAATTGCCTTATTGGTCCACTAATCTAATTAGACATAACTTGGATGTTATGCATGTTGAAAAGAATGTTTTTGAAAACATCTTCAACACCGTTATGGACATAAAGGGCAAGACGAAAGACACTGCTAATGCAAGAGAAGATCTGAGGTTGATATGTAAACGTCCTAGGTTAGAGCTAGTGGTCGAGAATGGGAAGTATAGAAAGCCAAAGGCAACATATGTCTTGAGTTTTGATCAAAGAAAAATGGTGTGTGAGTGGATAAAACAACTAAAGTTTCCAGATGGGTATGCATCTAGCATATCACGTTGCATTAATCTAGACGAGGGGAAAATCTATGGAATGAAGAGTCATGAATGTCATGTTTTTATGCAAAGACTAATTCCTTTAGCATTCCGTGATATGTTGCCAAAACCTATATGGGGTGTTTTAATAGAACTTAGCTTATTCTTTAGAGAGATTTGTGCAACTACAGTACGTGCTTCTGTCATGGACAATGTGAGGCATTCTATTGTTGAAACAATTTGCAAGCTTGAAAAGATTTTCCCGCCAGCATTCTTTGATTCGATGGAACATTTGGTTATACATCTCCCATATGAAGTTAATGTTGGAGGACCTGTCCAATATAGGTGGATGTATCCATTTGAGAGATGCATGTTGTACTTGAAAAGGAAGGTTCTAAATAAGGCAAAGGTTGAAGGATCAATTTGTGAAGCATACATTTTGGAAGAAATTTCTAACTTTGCTTCTATGTATTTGAATCCTAACATTCAGACAAGGCGTACTCAAGTTGCTCGTAATGATGATGGTGGTGAAGATAAAATTGATGATAAGTTGTCTATTTTTAAATTCCCATGCCGTCCTATTGGTAAAGGTCATAGTAGATTATTAACAGAGGAAGAACTTCATATTGTTGAGACATATGTCATTGTAAATTGCAAAGAAGTAGAACCCTATCTTCAGTAAGTTTCCTTCATAATTTTTCAAATTATGCAATTTATAATTACATTAGTTGCAATATTAATTATTTCTTTTATTAGGCAATTCGAGGATTCAATAAGGGAAACAAATCCTAATATCTCTGAGGATGAAATATTAGTAGCTCGAGATAGAGATTTCAGTAGGTGGCTAAAACATCAAGTGAGTTATTTCCCCCATAATTGTCTGTAATGTATAATTTAATATGCATTATAGTAAATAATATAATTATGTGTGTTTTTGTATTTGTAATCATTTATAGGTGAGTACAGGGCAAGTTGATGATCGAATGATTCAAGAGATTAGTTATGGTCCGGTAAAGATTGTCACTTCTTATAATGGACTAATAGTCAATGGATATAGATTCCACACTAAAAGCTATGGAGCTAATAAATCCACTATGAATAGTGGGATATGTGTTCGAGGCAATATGTATGGTGATAATGATTTGGATTATTATGGCATTGTTGCAGAGATATTAGAATTGTCATATCTTGGATATCAAAACAAAGGGATTATTCTACGTTGTCACTGGTTTGACCCTTTTCATGGTGTTAAAGTAGATGAAATGTATGGACTGGTTGATATCAAACACAAATCAAAGCTTCAGTCAAATGATCCATTTGTATTAACTGAACAGGCACAACAAGTGTACTATACGAGATACCCACAAAGTAGGGGTAGGAATAATGGTGATTGGTGGGCAGCTTGTAAGGTTAGAGCAAAACTATTTTTGGCTGAGTCATTGAATAACGAAGATTATTTGTCAAATGAACAAACTACTAATGATTATTTTCAAGATGATGGTTCAATGGGAATGCCCAATATTCTTATTGATAATGAGGAGATACAATTGTTTGATGCAAATGCCCCAATGGAAGAAGTAAACATAAATGATATAAATTATCCAATGGATAATGTGCAACATGATCAATTCATCAATGACGATGAAGATGATGAGGATGATGAACTCACGGATAATGACATGGTGTTAGATGATTTAGACAATTCAAGAGATGATTTTGTTGATTCAGACGACGAGTGGTTATGAATAAATTGTTTTAATTTTTTTAATGGTATTTATTTGACTATGAAATTTCTCTTATACTTTACATTATTTTGTTCATTTTTTTAATATTATTAGCACATGATTTCCTAATTCGTTATATTTATATTAGTAGGAACTCAAGATGCCTCCACGAGGAAGAGGACGAGGTTGAGGTAGTCACACCATCACTCTACGTCAACCTACTCAATCGTTCAATGATCCTCCAGAATTAGATCCTTTTTCTCATTCACCAGGTATATTATGTATAATTATTAAATGACTTTAATTATTACCTTTTTATTTATTTGAATGTAATGTGCACTAATTTATTTCCATTATGCTTGTCTTAGGTGCTACTTTCACTGATGGACCATCAACTGATGGTGGTCAATCAGCTGGTGGTGGTCAGTCTGCAACCACCACCACCCTAGTGACTGATGGTGGCCAATCATATGTTGCCCCAACATCTGATAACCCACCCATTATAGAAGAGCCTTCAAGTGTAGATTCTCACAATGAAGTAGATAGGAGACTTCTTATATCTGTGGAACAAGTTAATAACCCGTAAGTAAAGCTAAACTCAATCAATGATTAAAATTAATATTACTAATTCATAATTTACAACATGAGTATTTAAAATGGCAGAAGGAGGTTTGTTCCAGATTCTGTTACTCGAGATATTACATCGGAGCTATTCATGAGGATGCCTAATGCAGCAGCAAATTGGAAAAATTATTCTGCTGATATGAAAGAAATATTGTTCAATGATTTTATGGTAAGAAGTTATCATGTTAATATTATATATAATATTACATGTGTGTATGTATATGTGTATATATATGTATATATCAATTAATTTACTTAATTCACATTGTTGTAGAACAAGCATCGTTTTGCATCAGATTACGATCGCAGTATGGCAAGGAAGGTTTGGGATTTGACATGCATGGATCGATATCCTGACTATCTATCTAAGGCAAGGACAAAGGCAAAACAAAGGGCAAATTCAGATAATATTGAAGACTTAAAGGGTCATGGGCCAAGAGGTATAAGGACTGAGATGTGGGACGGATTAGTAGGTATATGGGCAACACAAGAGTGGAAAAGGAAATATATTGCGGGTAAAAATAATAGGGCTTCCAAACCTGATGCTATGGTGCACACTGGAGGGTCAAGAAGCTTTGGACGACACTTAAGAAAAATGGTATTCATAGTCAATACTTTTTCTATTAATATTGACAATTCATTTTTATGGTAAGCTCTGTCATAATATGTTATAATTGTATGATAAATGGCTTTTGGTTCTTTGTAATATGCTTGGCTAATTATACTTGATAAAAATTTCTTTTGTATCATAAATATTATAACTTTATACTATTATGTTTTTATTGATTGTGGTTTATTAATTAAATGTGTTTATGTATTTATCTTAAATTGCATATTATTTCACAGGAAGCAGAGCATAAACGTCCTATTTCTTATGGTGAATTGTACAACAAAGTTCATAAAAGAAAAGATGGTGAATATGTCTCTAACAAAGCCAAAAATTTCATTGTAAGAGTGTGTATATATTTTTAATGTAAAAATTAAACATTGTTTATCTATTACTATATATACCTTGATACATTTTTTTTTTGTAGGAATCATATGAAAATGCTATGGCTGAAAAGTATGGGGAAGACGCATCAAAGCATCCTATAGTTGACACTGATGTTTGGACACAAATTTCTGGTGAAAATAAGAAAGGTAGAATCCACGGCATGGGTCATAGCTTAGATCTTAGCATTACTATGCATGGTTCATCTTCAACGGTTGTAGGTCCCTCTACCACACCTGTTAGAGAAGACATCACTACATTAGCTACACAAATGTCTCAAATGCAAGAATAGATGCAGTCACAATTGAATCTAGAAACACAATCCCAAATGCAATTGCAGACACAACTACAAGCACAGATGGAGGCACAATCACAATATATGCAGGCACAATTGAAGGCACAAGCTGATATGCAAGCACAAATGCAGGCACAAATGAAGGCACAAGCAGAAATGCAAGCACTTTTGCAACAACAAATGCAGGAACAAATGCAGGCACAAATGCAGTTTTTGAGGAAAGAGATATTACCTGCCTTAAAGATGCCATCACAATCATCAGTCAAAAAACCTGGGAAGAATCAAGAATGAAAATGTTGAATTCTAGTTTTTTTTATTTACATTAGCATTGTTAACTCACTTGAAGAGTTTTATTATATTAGTTGGTATTGAGTATTTTTATTATGTTAGTTGGTACTGAATATTTTTATTATGTTGGTAATTCATAATTGTTTTAGTTAGCCTTTAGTATTTTTATTTTATTTGATGCCAGTTGATGACACAATAATATATTTGATATGCAAAATATAGGTACTACAATCTTGATATCAAAACAAAAAAACTATGATAGTTATAGTATGAAAAATGCAAGTAAAGATGAATATATGAATATTAAAAATAAAATTGCGACAAAATAGTAAGGATTAGTGATGATAACCAAAACATAACAGTAAGGGATCTGCTAGGAAATAGCGAGGCATATCATGTGAAAGACAAAATAGTGAGGGAAAAAAGAGCAAATAGCTAGGAAAATATAGCGAAGGAATAGCGAGACAATTGCTAGGGAAATATTGCGAGGGAATAGCGAGACAATTGCTAGGGAAATATTGCGAGGGAATAGCGAGAAAATTGCTAGGGAAATATTGCGAGGGAATAGCGATAAAATTGCTAGGGAAATATTGTGAGGGAATAGAGAGACAATTGCTAGGAAAATATTGCAAGGGAATAGCGAGACAATTGCTAGGGAAATATTGCTAGGGAATAGAGAAGGATCTGCGAGGGATATTCAGCGAGGGAATTGCAAGGCCTTAGCCAAGAAATGCAGCAAGGGAATAGAGAGGGGTTTGTGAGGGAACATTAGCGAGGGATTAGCTACAAATTAGAGAGGGATATTTTGCGACCCCTTAGCGAGGGAATAGCGGGGAAGCTTGACCGCAAATTAGCGAGCAAATAGTAAGCATCCTTAATATAATTAGCGAGGGATTGGCGACGGATTTTGCGAGGGATTGGTGACGGATTAAATCCCTCGCTAATTAGCTACCTGTATTTAGCGAGGGAATAGTCTCTCGCAATTTCATCACTATTCCGTCGCAAATCTGATTAGCGAGGGATCAGAGACGAAATAGCGAGGGAATAGTCCCTCGCTAATATGTAATTTTCTTGTAGTGATTGATCTTGACTCTAGTATAATTGTTAACCCAATTACACTTAAAAATTGACATTCTAAAACTTGTGTAATCAACCAACCATATGTCTTGAATGATCCCAAAGTAGCATAAAGAAGTTGTAACATGGTTAGGATCTTTAGAAGTTTAGATATATTGTGACTCAACCATTTCTTAGACATTTGTGGATAATTTTTTTCCACCAATTATGAGCAGTTAGATAAGGTACAACTTCATCGATGTTATCCAATATATACAAATGTGTTTGCAACACTTCTTGTCATGTGTAACTCACAATCTTTGCACTTTTTAAACCCTTACCAACAAATCTTCCATGATGACCCACAAGTTCAACTTTCAATAGGTATTCGGTAAAAAACTTAATAGCTTCCTCTGCAATATATCTTTCAACAATTGATGCTTTTGAAAAATGTTGGTTTTTCACATACCCTTTCAATATCTTCATGTATCGCTCAATTGGGTACGTCCACCGTAAGAACACTAGACCACAAAATCTAACTTCTCTAACTAAATGTACAATTAAGTGAACCATGATGTCAAAAAGTGATGGAGGAAAATACATCTCCAATTGGCACAATATAAGAACTACTTCATTTTGTAACTCATCCAACATCTTAGGATTAATTAATTTACTACAAATTGCATTAAAAAAGAAACAGAATCTAAAAATGTCATATCTAACATTCTTAGGTAAGATGTCATGAATGTCACGGGGAGAAATTATTGCATCAATATGTAAGAATCGTGAGATACATGATTAATACATAAAGCTAAAGTCTCAAACATTAAATTTGACAAAATTTTGGCAATATTTTGCATTGGTCTTTATGTACACAAAATGAAAATGGTGACATCAAATTCACCATAATCAAGTATGTACCCAGAGAACAACAAGAAATGAAGTTAACCAAAATTTTATCAAATTTAAAATGAGACTTAACCTCACTATATGTATTAGTTAACTATAAAATTTATATCTTTTCAAACTGTCCAAACAGACAGTTAAAGATTCAATATAATGATTATACATTAATTGTGTAACCATTGTATTCAATCTCAAAAGAGAAACTAAAGTTCACTCAAAATCGATCAATTAATAATCTTAATAGAGTAATATAAATTATGTCAAATAAATCCAAGTCATATTATGAATTTATTTAACTATGTACATTATGGGTGTACACATATAATATTTATAAATTTTGTTAAATATTACTCAAATATACTCTAAAAGAGTAAAATATAAAAGTCCATTATAACAAATAAATAAACTCTCAAATGAGTCCCCAAAACTTATTCACTACTTTGTAACAAAATAACCACATTAATAATCTATTATAATAAGCACACAAAAAAAAACTCACATGCAACTACCCCACAACAGTCCCAAACCAACACATCTTATGGAGCACCCATTTCACAATACCAACAACTTATGAACCCAAACCATGTCCACAATATCTCAAAAACACTTGGTAGTACAATAAAAATCATATAGACAATACCAACAACAAAAATCATAAACACAATGAAAACTTAGACAATAGAGCAAGCCAAAGTTCACAATCAAACAGTACCAACAACATAAACTCAAAGTTAACAAGACTTAGAAACATAGAGGGACTGAGCAAACTAGAGAACAAACATTAAAGAAAGGAACTAACTAAACAAACAAGCTTGAACAAAGCAAGCATGGCTTGAACCAACCTAAATAGAAGGACAACAAACACACACAAAATGCATCATATTATATTCCGAAAACATGAGGAAACCCTAAAATTAAATAAGCAAATAAAGAAAAAGAAGAAGAAGACAAACCTAGATAGAGCTCACATTTGTCGTGTTGGACTAGGTTGGGAAAGAAAAAGAAAAGGAGTAGGTCCATGGTGATTGTTGGAAACAGATAGCTTAGGGCTTGAGGTGGTCGTCGAAAATAAGGGAAAACCACTCGATGGGACAATGTGTGCAAATGGATTCACTAAAGTGAAGAAAGAAGATGTGAATGGGTTCGCTCTCTCATTGTGACCTAATAAAAGGGCATTTTGTGTCTTTATTCTTTCATTAGCATTTTTCTTCATGTGTTGTTGTGCTTTCTACAAGTGCATCTTTAATCTACTGAGTGTTGCATCCCTTTGTGCAAGCTAATCTTGAACACTAGGAGAGTCTTGTCTCCTAACTGTATACTTAATTACATGAGGTGGATCTCTACCATAAACATCCTTGAAGGGTGTCATGCCTGTACTTAGCTAGAAGAAGGAGTTGTACCAAAATTCTACCCATGGCAACAATTTATACCACTCCTTAGGATTCTCATAAGTAAAACACCTTAAATACATTTCAATGCATTTATTTAGAGTCTTAGATGGACCATCAATTTGAGGATGGTATGCAGTGCTTAATTTCAAAGTAATACCACTTAACTTAAAAAGGTGTTGCCAAAATTGACTAGTGAACACCTTATCTTTATAAAAAGACAATAGTTTTAGGAAAACCATGCAACTTTACTATGGTCCTCATAAACAACTCGGAAACATGCTTACTATTAAAGTCAGATTTCAAACTAACCAAATGATCATACTTGAATAGCCTATCAATGACCACCATAATGACAGTGTGTCCATTAGAATGAGGAATGTCAATGATGGAATCCATGGCAACATCTTCCCAGATTTTATATGGAATTGACAATGGTGCTAGCAACTCAGATGGTAGAGTTGTATCATGCTTGGCCTGTTGAGAAATTAGACAATTTTGCACAAACTCCTTAATGTCTTTTTGCATACCATGTCAGCAAAATTGAGCTGCAATTCTTTGTAATGTTCTAGTGAATCTTGAGTGTCCACCCAACAAGGTATTGTGGAACTCATGCAAAATTTTATGCACCAGATCATGTCCCTTTGGTAAAACCAATCTACCTTTCCAATAAAGTAATTGACCACAAACTGAATAATGAAGATTAGAAGGCTTGTTCTACAAACAAAGTTGCATAATTGCACGCAATTGATTGTCTTTTGTAATAACTTCTTTTAATTCTGGAATCAGTTGTAGTTTAGGATGAGATAGTGCCATCATGAATGATCTAGAAAGAGAATCAGCAGCCACATTATCCTTTCCATGTTTATACTCAATGGTGAAGTCATAACCTATCAACTTATGCAACCAATTCTATTGTTTAGGTGTATAAACAACTTGGTCAGTGAGTGATCCAAGACTCTTTTGATTAGTCTTGATAACAAACTTATGGCCAAGTAGATAATGTCTAAATTTAGCTATTGCTTAAATGATAGCAAAAAACCCTCTTGCATAGGCTGACTGTCGCTACATCCTAGCATTAAGCTTTTTGGAAAAAAAATAAGTAATAAGATGTTGTTGTTTACTTAAAACAACACCTATACCCACCCAAGAGGCATCTATTTCAAGAGTGAATGGTGTTGAAAAATCAGGTAAAGCCAAAACTAGTGCTTGTGTAATTGCCTTCTTGAGCATGGAGAAAGCTTTATTGGCATCCTCTCCTATAGAAAATTATCCTTCTTAAGCAAATTAGTCAAGGGAGCAACAATTACGGCATAAGATTTAATAAATTTTTTATATTAACTAGTGAGTCCAAGGAACCCGTGCAACTATTTAATATTTTAAGGTATTGGTCATTGTTAAATTTCTTGTACTTTACCTTTATCCATTGCGACTCCTTGTTTTGAAACTATATGCCCAAGATAGGCCACTTGTTGTAAACCAAATGAACATTTAGATAATTTTGCATATAGTTGGTGTTGCTACAACAATTGAAGGACCAATTCAAGATGTAGGAGATGTTCTTTCATAGAAGAACTATATACTAAAATATCATCAAAGAATACCAAAACAAATTTTCTAAGAAACTCCTTGAAAACATCATTCATGAGGTTTTGAAATGTGGTTAGGGCCTTAGTAAGCCCAAATGGCATAACCAGTCATTCATAATGTCCTTGGTTGTTTCTAAAAGCAATTTTATGTCTATTCTCAGCAACAACAAATATTTGGTGGTATCCAAATCTTAGATCAAGCTTTGAAAAATAATAGGAGCCATATAAATCATCAATGAGTTCATCAACTGTTGGAATTGGAAAGCCATCTTTAATTGTGATTGAATTTAGGGCCCCACAATCCATACAAAACCTCATGTACCATCTTTTTTCTTGACCAATATAATCGGTGAAGAAAATGGCTTGGTATTGGGTGCTATAATGCTTGCAGCAAGCATCTCTTGCACCATAGTTTATATTTGTTGTTTTTGACTATGAGGGTATCTATAAGGCCTCGCCTTCAATAGCTTTGCATCCTTTATCAGTGGAATGTCATGGTTATGAGATCTTGAAGGAGATAATTATGTAGGCATAACAAAAATACTCCTACAATTATGCAGTGGCATGACTAATTCTAGTTCTATATCATCAAGTAAGTCAAGCCATTGATCTTGAGGCACATCTTATTGCTTGTAATGCAAGGTAAAAACCTCATCTATAGCATGGGTATTATGCATCATTTTGAGTTGATTAAATTGAGCAGGACTAGGCAATTGAGGATGATTACCATGTAAAGTGACAAATTGATTTTTTGTGTAAAATTTGAAGGTAAGCTTGCTATAATAAAACATGTAAGGGCCTAATGTACCAAGCCATGCAACTCCAAGTACCAAATCAACACTAGAAATTGATAAGAGATACACAGGAAATTTTAGAAATTGACCTTGGATCATGACTTCTAGTTGTTTCACCAATCCTTCATCAACTAAGGAATTATCATTCACTACAAGAAAAATGCAAATTTCCGACAGATACAAATCTGCCGGAAAATTTATATTTTCGACGGATATATCCGTCGGTAATTTTTGACAGATACAAATCTATCAAAAAATTTATATTTTCGATGGATAAATCCGTCGATAATTTCTGACGGATATATCTGTCAAAAAATTTATATTTTCGATGAAAAAAAATTTGTAGGAAAAGTTATATTATTGATGGAATATTTTTGACAAATTTATATTTGTCGAAAATGTAAGATTTTTTTTACAAAAATTGACAATCATATATTAAAAAAGATCAATAAAATTATATATATATATATATATATATATATATACATGAGGAGGGTTATAATAACACTGATATAACTTTTACTAAGTATTACACCACTCAATAACTTTATATTAAATGAGAATTTTGTAAATTCAACCATTAAATTGAAAATTCTTTACTCTTAAATCATATATACAAAATTTTATATACATTTCAAAATATATTAAAATATGAATATTTTGATTATCTTCACATTGTTGTTCAATTTTAACAAAGTTTGATATAAACATATAAAGTGATATGAGCTTTTAATTTAACGGTTGAATTTAAAAAATTCACATTGAATATAAAGTTATTGAGCGATGTGTAATACTTAGTAAAGATTACTATAGAGAGAGAGAGGGAAGGAATCAAATAACTTACAAAATAACTCTTGGTAAAGTTATTCCGCTCAATAACTCATGGTGTGTGTTGAATTTCATCGATCCAATTGTGAAAATAAAAGTTATTAAATTTTACTAATAATTAATATAGAAAAATTAATTAGTTTTAGAATAAATTATTTGCTAATTAATAATATAATTTAAACATTAATTATTTTAAATTATTTAACTAAAATCTTATTGACAATTTACTATATGATCTTGATATTTTTGTATAACTAATATTTGATTTTAAATTTGATATAAAAATATTAATGACATAATTAGATAATATTTTAAGTTAGTATTTTATTAATGGTTGATAATTAGAAAATAAAACAAGGATAAATATATTTTTTGAAATTTATATGTTTGATTTAAGATAAATAAATATATTAAATTAATTAATAATTTATTTAAATTTTAAATTTTAATTTATAAGTATGTAATAAATAAATATTGTTAATTTTATAAATTAAATTATAATTTTAAATAAAAATAAGTAGATTTTTAATTTTAAAAGTAAGTACATATAAATAAAGATTAATTAAATATATTATTATTATTATTCATAATATAAAATTATTATATATTATTATTATAGTACAAGTATGAGATTGTATAGTTGAGGATGACTTAAATGAATTAATTTATACAAGTTATATTGACAACATGCACATACATTTCGATAGCTTATCTCATCATAATTTCATAGTTAAGTGTGCTTGACTTGGAGTAATATAGGGATAAGTGACTTTCTGGAAAGTTTCCCAAAAATTGCGCAAGTAAGGATAAAAAAACACTAAAAAGTGAAATGTCGTGAAATAGAACCCTTGAGAGACCAAATATGAGGGTTGTTTCCATTAATTGTGCCTTTAAACTTCATAGTTCCCAAGCCAAAGGAACCTTTTAATGCATTATATGACAAATGATGATTTTGATTCACATTGTTTATCACTTCTTCCATCTCATCAGGAGGATCAAGGTGCAACTTCAAAGTATCCTCATCATCCATTTGTAACAACAAGTATTACTTATTAGAACATCGGATGAAAGGGGGTGAACTTCTCATCACAAGTGTAGCATAAACCTTTCTCCCTTTGGATCTGTATTTCTGTTGGTGACATTCTTTTGATATTTCCATATTTTGGAAAAGTGGAATTGGTATGGGTAGTAGGGCTTGGAAGTAGAGGTGGTAGGCTAGTGGATTTGATGGATTATGATGAGGTTAGGTTTGTTTTTAGGCTAGTGTTTGAGCTTGTGTTTTGGTTTTGGTTTCGGAAAAGGTAAGTACTGTGATGTGACTTGCTTTTAGGGAGATATTTTTCTTTGAATAACTTGGCCAAGGAAACACAACGTATTAATGTAGTTGGAGATTGAGCTATTACATCACGTTGGATATTCAGTTTAAGTCCACAAACAAAACAATCAATCAAGGCATCACTAGTGACTCCTTGTACATGGTTTGCAAGAGTAGTGAATTAAGTTAATAATCATGCACAGATCCTACTTGTGATAATTTGAATAGCTGTGATCTAGTACATTCATAAGGAGATGGACCAAATTATAGTTCTAAAGCACGAGTAAAGTCAATCCGACTGAATGGAGTAGATTTATTGGTCATTTGAAACCAAGGAACTACCTCTTTTTCCATAGGAATTGTAGTGATCATGAGACATTGAGTGTCTTGAGTGTTGTAATAATCAAAAAACTGCTCTACCTTAAAGATCCACTGAAGAACTTTAGATCCATCGAAGCGAGGAAAATCAAGCTTCACATTACGCACCTAGAACGGGAGATGATATAGGTTGCTGCCACCAAAGCTAGTTCCCGCCGCATTCAGATTCTACTTCAACAATGTATCAACCGCAGCTTCCAAAGTCTCGAAACGAGTCTTATTTTCTTGTCGATCCACTTCTAGCATCTCCAAAAGCTTGGACATGTTCACTAAAAGTTCCTTGAGACTTGTATTATCTGCCATGTTCGAAGGATGAAAGCACCAATATAACAAGATGGTACCATAAGGAACAAGGAAACAATGAAGGAAATGAAATTTCTTGTTGAATAACAACAAAGGTTTCTTAACGAAATGAACCTAACAAGAGTACAATTGAAACATAATTTGCAGGAAAAAAATACAGAGTATGTTCCGATCCACTTGAAGAAGAAAAATGATCTACAATTTTCATGCCCCTTTCTCTCTCATAAGTGCTACCTATATTAGCTTTTGGACCACATGAAATCAACCAACTTGGAATTCGTTATTTTGGGTCGAGTGCTACACCTTATTCTCTCATCATTTGCCACATGTCTTGTTGCCTTGGTCCCATTATTTCCCTCCTTGATCACCTTTATAGCTATACTTATTATAGCTATTTTTTTTATCATGCAAATTAGAAAAAGACTCACACATGTATTTAAAAACATAATTGTTGACTTATTTCAAACTATATTATTACTCTATTTAATGTTGTTAATATAAAATAAACTTTTAAATAGACTAATGGGATAGATTGGACTTTTAAAAATGTCAACCTATAAAAAAATACCTATGATAAATAATAAGTTGAATTTAGGCTTTAATTTCATAAAATAACTTATTCGCATTCTTACTATTAATAAGATTTAATGTAGAACACTTGTTTGTTCTTTTACACAAGACTCAATTCATATTGTCTCATATATTAATTAATTTTAGACTAAAATATCTTTAATTAAATTATTTTTAAAATTTAATAAAATGTGTTAAATATAATTTCTTTAAAAACCATGTGCTTTATGAGTCTTAATTAAGAGAAAGAAATAGTATAGGACATGCATGATTAAAAAAATATGAATATTAATTAAGAAAGATAAGTAGTATAAGGGTAATTTTAGGAAGAAAAATATAAATAGAACCAATTTATTGTTATCAACTAAATTAATTATTTTTCTTATTCTTAGGTAATTGGGTCTTGTATATAAGAATAGAGATAATAATAAAGTAGTATACACACGACACATGTTTATTTTATATAATTAAAATTTATAATAAATATTTTAAATATATAATTATATTTCTTTATTCATGATAAATAATTTATATTGAAATATGTTATTTTTAATTATTATATTTATAAAATATTAATATTTAAATTAAAATAAAAATAAAAGAATAGATTGGAAGGATAAACTCTTTTATTAAAAAAATTATTCTTAAAAAATATCATAATTTAAAAACGACCCTTAACATTCAATATAATGTAGTGTTGTTAAATTCGTATATAGCTCCAAACATTTTGATAGTACTACCTTGGGATGGACAACACTACATGCTATGAAGGATGGCGTGACTTACGATATTCTTGTATATTTATACTAACATAGTTTTTAGGATAAAATTTAAGTATAACTCTTTAGATATGGTTAATATTTTTTAATTATAGTTAAAATGTGTATTAATAATATATATAAATGTGTATTAATGAGATCTGCTTCAAATACATTTATATAATATTAAAATAAAATTTCAATTCTAATTGGGAATAGTACAAACTGCACTTAATAAGATATTAGTTAAAGAATCATCAAATGTAAATTTTTTTAACAGTATTCAAGACATTAATTAAAGAATCGACAAATGTAAAATTTTATTGAAAATTATAACAAAGTTATTTAGATAAATGTGCAAATATATAATTTTTAATGAAAGATTTTCATTTTTAATTTTTTAATCAGTCTTTTAATAACACTAGTTAGTAATTATTTTTAAGTCACTACTGGCAAACATTAAGCTTAGGAATTAAATAATAAAAAAAATTAAGCTTAGGAATGTCTTTACATAAGTTGGATCCTATTTTAAAGCCAAATCACCATCTTCTTTATGATTTTGGATGTTGACCTATATATATATATTCCTTATTTCATGCACAGAATTCATGGATCAGTATTTTGACCAAATAAAGAAACCATCTAAATAGTTTAGCCCTTGCAAGTGCATTGCTTCGTATCTAAGATATTTCCGTTAGTATTCGTTAATTTTCTAAAGTTGTATTCAGTTTCTATTTTGGTATACTTAAATTAAAAATAATTAATATATGACCATATAAAATTCAACTTGTAGATGATTCTTGTAAATACGAAACTGCTTATATGAAAGTAACACCAAAATTGTTTACTTACTAAATTGTCTTTTTCAAAAATATGTCACATGCCATTATGAGATGACTCATCTAGAAGTCATTTAAACACTTTAGGATTTAGGGTTTTCATTTTTAAGTCAATTTTCCTCACATGCATTAGATGCAACTAGACCGGGCTCGAGGAGTATACTTCCAACATTTAATATTCGTACTTTGAAAAAAGTTTGAGAAATATGTAAATCTTTTTGCACCATAAAAAGGAAAAAAAAAAAAAGCAATTTTACTAAACTTGAGATTGAAAGTGTAAATGATTTTTAGTTTAAACGACATAAAATTTATTTTAATTTTAAGGATTTAAATTTAAATTTTGTGAATAAAAATAACAAGAGAATCTTATCTCCTTAAATAAATTATATTTAACTATACAATGATTATCTTAAATTTAAAGTAATTTTAAATTCATACACGTTATTTTGAATTAATAAAATGAAAATGACATAATTCTTTAAAAAAAAATCAGGAATAAGTATAAATAAAGATTGAATATAACAAAAGAGTGTGCATAGAATGATTACACACATAATTAATGGTTATATTAATGAATATTCTAAAATATTATTTAATAATTAATTTTTTTTATTAAAAATATGAGAGAATAAGTTGATAACATTATGTATTAAGTAATTTATAAAAAAATCATTTTTATTTTTCCATAATATTTTAAAGATATCTATCAACATTTTCTTATAATTAAATTAGAGATACAAATTAAATCAATGTATAAATGTATACCAAATAACAATATATTTATAAGAATCAAATATATTTTTAATCTTTAAAGTTTTTTCAATTTAAATATATGGTAGGAAGTACTATCTTAAGAAAAAAAGGCGAAAGATATGGGTGACACTAGAGATTATAGACTACAG
The DNA here is from genome assembly GCF_000230855.2 of Cajanus cajan. Taxonomy (NCBI): domain Eukaryota; kingdom Viridiplantae; phylum Streptophyta; class Magnoliopsida; order Fabales; family Fabaceae; genus Cajanus; species Cajanus cajan. The sequence goes on along the minus strand of NC_138518.1, from coordinate 46,901,575 downwards.
TGTAGGTGAATGCTACACTGCCACTATTCTACTCAATTTCTTAGGCCATAGGTTTAATATAATAACACCTTTTTTTTCTTTTTGGTAGTGAAATATGATACAAACAATTAATAACTTTTAAAATAAATTTCCATTATTCCAAAGCAAATAATTTGAGAAACATAGCAACAGCGCGCCATTTTCACGCGCAGTACTGTATGAGAGCCTGAGCCTTGTAGCTTTTGTAGGAATAAATGAAAATGATTAAGTAACAAAAAAAATTAATGTATGTCTTTGATGATCGTCTAAATAATTAATTTTGAATAAAAATAATTTTAGTTAAAAATATTTTCAAGTGATATTTTCTAACACAGTATTTTTTTTATATCACTTTTAGTTAAATTGATATTTTGGGACAAAATCAATTTTATCTGACAACAACAAAACATTTATATGCATGTCGCATTTTCAATTTTAAACGTACAATTTGTTACAGTACTTCTGCATTATATCTTCATTCTTTTGCTGTGAAGTGCACAAATTTAAAAATTAAATAAAAACATATAAATATCCATAAGTTAAGGTGATATTGTTTGATATCGTTATTTTTAACTGCTTTTGTGTCTGTTTTTTCTAAGACAATTTTATTTAAAATATTAAAATTTAACCATTATATTTATTTATTTATTACTTTTTCTGGCACTTTCTTTATCTCTTCAACGAAATGTTACTTCTCACTATTCAAAAAAGTTGTCTCTACTTCCACTAATTTATAACATTTTTTCTATAATTTTTTAAAAATAAATAAAATGGTACAATTTTCTTTTAAAAATGCTTAATTGCTGTCAAAGTTAATTCTAATTATTGTTAGCATGAAACTAAAAACACTTTTAACGGTTGTTATTTTATTACATTTATAACTTGTTGATTATATGTACACCTTACCTAATATTGACAATTAATATCTAACATTGTTGGTGTATGAAATTATATTATTAAAAAAATATTTATTTTATGTATATTTACAATTACAGTGAAGTATTAATACCATGATTATTAAAAAAATATTAAATGAACTATTAAAGTTAGTCTAATAAAAAGATTTGGAATAATAAGTATTCACTCTTAAGTTTAAACTCTAATATCAAAATAGTTTAAACTCTAATATCAAAATGGTATTGTAATTCTAATAGATAAAAAGAATTATTTTGAGTAATTAATTATTAATTTATTAGAAATTAAATTAATGTAAATTTTACACTTCTTTATGAATTAATTATACCTGAAAAAAAAACTTAATAAAATCATCTATCTTATATATATAATCTAAAAAAAATGCTATTTTAAATAAGTGAATTTGTTTGTGCATTTTTTTAAGCACGAGTTTGGGGCTATATTCGTTTTTGTGCGGTGAGCATTGACGCACGCGCCAATAGGAAAGAAAGAGTGCCCTCGCCCACATGTAACGGGATGCTAGCGAGCCTCACCTTCATGTGACTTTAGAAGAGAGGGTCCATAAAATTACAATAACTAGAGAACAAAAGTCTTTATGCATTTGCAGGCTTTAAATATCTTTTCTTCTATGCTCTCTTCTACTATACACACTTATACCAAAGTGATTATTGGAGAGAGAGAGAGAAAAAACACACGGTGAGAAAAGGTTAGGGAGAAACCCACCTTCATTCAGCTTCCTTTCTAGCTACTTAGGGAGAAAGTGCGAGCTAGAGAGAAAGTGAAGCTCTAGTTTTTCTTCTGAATGAAGAAAAGATAAAGATGGTGAGTGAGAGAGAAATTAAGGGTCAGCAAGAACTGAAAAAAACACAAACATAGGTCGTTATTGCATTTTTCTGATCTTCTCATCCACTGCTCACTGCCCCTCTGAACCATTCAGAACCTCATTCTTCCTTTCTCTTCAACCAACCTTTTCTTCCTTCAAACACCGCAGTAACAGTAACAGAAGATAAATCAGCAGAAGCAGACACACACACACACCCTAGTGCTAAAAGTAACACCTCTCCACCCTCACCCTCTTTCATAAATCTCACTCTTCTTTATTTCTCTCTGATACACTTGCAGAGACCCCACTTTAAGCAAGTAATCCCCACGCATCTAGATTTCCCTTCCAAACCCCCCAGAAGATCCAACAACCTTTTCTTCTCAGTCTGACAATCATAACCACCCTCTTAGTTCTTAACACTAAAATATCCATGTCTTCTTGTTACAGTTGTTAGTTATTATATGTAACACAACTCAACACCACATGTATATTTTATATTACTATATTTGATGCATCAAAAGGGTTGAGAATTATTTTGTTTTGTTTAAGATTATTATTTTATATAACTGAGTTGAGTTGATTTATATCGGGTTTATGTGATTCGAACAAGATTATCTTATTTGCCACGAACAAGATTGTCTTAAAAGAAAAAATACATTTAGTTGTGGCTACTACAAGGAGATTCCCTTCAGATTCCGGTGCCTTCGCCGACTGGACAGCCACTCCCTCTGCCGTCTCGGGGCGTGCCGCCGAGGATCTGTCACTCGGGTTCAATGCCTCCTCCGCCGCGGCTCACGGCGGCGCAGCCATGTGGCCGGGGGCGTCGAGGTCATTCAACTACAACCTGGCACCTCACCACGACATCTACGTGGTGGCGCCGGCTTCCTCGTTCCACCACCACAACGACGCCGTTTTGTCGGATCCGAACAACGGCAGCGGCACGAACTCCACTGCACTCGGCGTGAACGTGTTCCCCCTCCTAAGCGCGGCGGCGCCGTGCCTGGAGAGCGAGGGCATAATGGGAAACAGCGTCAGCAGCAACCACCGCAACAGAATTCAGCTATGGCAAGGGCAAGGGCAAGGGCACGGGTCCCCGGGTCACGAGGGCATAATGGGAAACAACAACCACAACCACCACCACCACCACCACCGTAACAGAATTCAGTTATGGCAAGATCAGGAGTCTCCGCCGCCGCAGCAGCAACAGCACGTGGAACACGAGGCGAGTGGGAGTGCGGGGAGCACGTGCCAGGACTGCGGGAACCAGGCGAAGAAGGATTGCAGTCACAGGAGGTGCAGGACGTGCTGCAAGAGTAGGGGTTTCGATTGCGCTACGCACGTGAAGAGCACGTGGGTGCCTGCTGCGCGCCGGAGGGAGCGCCAGCTCATGGCCGTCACGGCGGCGGTTGGCTCCACTGGCTCCACCTCCGGCGCCAAGAAAGCCAGGATTGTTGCTTCTCAGACCACCACCACTTCGCATACTTCCACCTCTAATAACACCACTCCTCCTAGGAGTTTCGACACGGGTTCTAGCCACCAAGGTTTGCGTCTCCAATGTCTTCCCACTTTATACTTTCAAAACAGACATTTAAAGCAAATTTTTATTACGACAAAACATTAAACAACACTTCAGAAATTGCATCTAACTTTATGCTAACATTTCCAGAAAGTTTAGGACCAACTCTTAGCTTCTTTTTTTTTTTTTTTCCCCTAACCTAAAGGGTTAGAGACTAATGTCTCGCGTTATGCTGTTCGGAAAGGTTTGAAAGTTTTTTTACACCACAAAAATTGAACATCAAGAGATTGTCTCTGCAAGCTATACTCAAAATCCCAATAAGTTTATTTAGTTTATAAAATTTTTATGTAAAAGGATTGTATATATGAAAATTTCATATGAGAATCTCTATTTTGCATTGATATCCATAGTTTTAAAATACTTTGGAAATAATTTTTTGCAATTTTTAAGAAATTAATATTATTTTGTTATTACATGCGCATACTATAGAATATGGGTGTCTATAGACTATAGTTAATTATAAATATCTAATAAGAAGTTTAAGGTAGTACTAGTGTTAAAATAACTTTAGAATAAATTTTTATAGTATGTTTTAGTAATATTTTAGTAGCATGTGTTTGATTGATTGAGGTTGAGGGTCTATAGCTAGTAGATAGACATTATATTGATGTTTTGGGATTTTGAAGGTTTTGTTGTGTGGGAATTGAGTAGGGTTTGTTGAATCGTGTGCAGATGTGGGTTTCAAGGAGTCACTACCCTGTCAAGTGCGTGCACCGGCGGTGTTCAAGTGTGTTCGTGTGACGGCAGTGGATGATGGGGAAGACGAGTATGCGTATCAGGCTGTTGTGAAGATTGGTGGCCATGTCTTCAAAGGGTTTCTTTATGATCAAGGGACTGAGGCTGAGGATAAAGAGGGGTATCCTAATATATCTGAACTGCATTTGGGTGGAAATGTTGCAACTGCAAGTGATGGTGGTGGTGGGAGAAATGGTTCTCCAATGCTGGATCCTTCTGAGGTCTATGCAGCTTCTGGTGGAGGGTTACTTGGAGGTTCTTCAAACTATGGTAATCCAATAAATTAAATTGTTCTTTCCAAGTTCTACATAGATGATGGGCTTGGAAAGCCTGACTTATTGTAGGGTAATTTTCTTGTTTTACCAATATTATTGAGGTTTTGGGAGGGTTAATTAGAGGGTTATAATTAAGTTGAATTAATATTAAGATTCTTCTAAGTTTGTATCTTATGACATGTCACTCTGCATTTTTCAACTCCTCGGTTTTTGTTCCTTTCTTTGTCCAATTTTCCATCTTGGTTGACTCATTGCATGAGCAGTTCGGTGGATTCCAAAGAGCCAAGTCATGTCAAGAGAATAGTTTATACACCTAATTAACTCAGAATTGAAAAGCAAATCTCAAAAGAATCTTGTTTTTACCGACTTTACTGTTCAAAATATATATATGATTTATTCTTATGATAATTTTTTAAAAACAATTTCCATGCAAGAGATAGAAATAAGAAGAGAAAAAAAAAATGAATAAAACGTAGAACGGTAAAATTTTATGAGAATATCACTCTTTAATTATATTACTAGTGTTTTATTGGCTGCCGTATCGCATTTTTCTTCTGCCCTATTCCCTGTTTAAAATTTCCAAAACGTAAAATCCATAATAATTCTATGGTTTTGATGATACATATTTATACTTTGCTGTATGTTGAGTGTTGTTTCCAGATATATTTTGAGCTTAACATGAGATAGTTATAGCATATTGATTTGGTCCCTTATCTCGATTTATGCAACTTTGATGTTGTATATGGGTTGGGTTGGGAAAAGTGGTATAATTATATAGATGGACAACTCTTGCATCCTGCAATGTTAGTTTGCTTGGGTTTAGTATAGACTAGAAATAAATGTGCGATTCACTACTTATCGTGGTGCTTTAGACTTTGGGCATGAGAAGTAGTTGAAACGTCACTATCAGTAATGTGGGTGTCCTTGTCATCTCAGTTTATGGTCACAACATCTCACTGATGCGTAATCAGCATGCTAAATTTCTGTATTCATCAAGGCATGATGTACTCTCATTTTCCTTTTGTTCTTGTCTGCAAATCTGACCATCGCCTATGCCCAGCCATTCATCTCATCTAACATTATTGGGGTAGAATTTATTAACTTTTACACTGTCGTGTCCCTTTCTCACTCCTTCAATTACAAACTCATAAACGCTTACAATGTTCTCTTTTTCTTGGTTAATAGCATATTAGTATATAGTAAGAGGATGCTTTTTCTTTTTCTTTTCTTTTCTTTTTTTATTTTGAAAAAAAGAGGTCTTTTCTTCTAGAAGTGATATAATTAATTAATATATGCAACTATTTTACAAAAGTTATTTGACTTTTTAGAAAACTCACATGATCGAGTTTGTGTATTTTAATCTTGATCGATCTAATAATTGGTATTTAGTTTTCTCGCTCACACATAATAATAAAGTTATTTTATGTGTCATGTTTCCTATACATAAGTATAACTTTTTAACAAGTAATATAGTATCTTTTATATCAACTCATTTAATATTTTATAAAGTTAAATGCAAAGTAAAATATATTTAATGATTAAAAACATAGAAAGCGTTTCATATTTTATTTTTAAATACAACCATATAATTTAGTCTATACATATGTTATAAATTCTCAACTTAATACATGTATATAAAAATTTATTATATCAATTTTTAATAGTTTAAATGTTACAAATTTAATTACTGGAGTTCCTTGTCATCATTAACCCTTTTACCTATTCTTTATTTTCTTGTTACATATAGCACATTCTTTTAAATAAAAACTGAATTAAGAATATACAATAAATATATATATATATAAAGTTTAAATTAAAAATGTATTAGATAACAGTTTATGAATGACAACATTATTAGATTAATTATATTATTAGCATAGGAGTCGGTTTATTTTTATGTATAAAGACAAACCGAGAATCATTAGTACGTACGGGAGATAAATTATATATTTAACTTTTGTATAGAAAGGAAACAGTGATAGATGATTTGATTGCAACGTTATTCTGGTCTCATTTTTCAATGTTGTTGTCTAATCGTGTAAATCAAGGCTTATTAATGCTTCTGTTGCTCCGTTTTGGTGCCCCCTGGTGCTTCACTTTACCAAGCACTATCTGCACGCCTTAATTCTAATTTGCACCGATGTTGGTTACACATTGCTTTTGCATTGTTCTAGCATGAAAGTATCATTCCTTGACAAGTAAGAACCATTTACCATATTTAAATTGGCATTCCTTTTTGTTAACCAGAATATTTATGAATTTTGCCTACTCAGCTCTTGCTATTATATAGTAGTATAATTACTGAGAAGCTGCAGATGTGTGTGTGCCACTTGTTTTTTGTGGCAGAATCTTAATAGCCGCTATTTCTGACTATTGATAAATATACAAATGAAGTTGTTGTGTACATTGCATGTATTGATTGTCATTGCACATGCCATTCCCCCTTTGTTGTCCTAACATAATTTGCATGTTGGTGAATTTTGTCATGTGCATTGGGTTATTATTTATTTTATTCCTCAGAAGAAAATAAAATTCAACTTGTATGTCTTATGGTTTTTAATCAGTGTGGTGAATTATTAATGTAAAGCTCGTGATGTTTACAACTGCTTCTGGGATGGTTGGATATATAGGAGTTAATTATTTAATGTCAAATTGGGTTTGTGTTATGAGTATCAAACCACTTTCAATCCTGTCCTTACTTTTCCTTCCTTTGTGATATTTTTCTTTGTCGGTATAATGTTCATGAACTGTCCTACACAACATATCTTGTCAACAGAAAAACAAACCCGATTTTGTCTTTTCACTGATGAAGCATGAATTACCTATATTAATTTATTAAGTCCTATATGCCAATTTCTTTTAATTTATTTTAAGTCCTTACCAGGGTAATTTTAGAAAATTTCAAAATTTATTTGTCATGCATGTTGATATTTCGACATTGGCTTGTTTGTTGCCAACTAAATGTTTTGCTTTACATATTTGGATTCAGGAGTATATGCAAAGCTTTGGTACTTTCAATACCTGACTTTGTTCTCTTATCATACTTGAATGATTGTGTGTTATAAATTTGGAGTATAATATTTAACTTGCTGTGTGCGGAGGACCCTCCTCCCTTTGTATTTTTGAGTATATATCTCTCATAAGATACAGGAATCACATGGTTGACGTAATAATGGTATTGGAACACACAGTTACATGTCTGCATTTGGTAAGCATAATGCACTTGATCACTGTTCAGACTGAAGTACACATGAATTTTGGGGATCTGCTTGATTAGTAATGTTTGCTGCGAGCAAATTTAATTGATTTAGGGTTTATTTAAATAATTTTTCTTAATAATTGTAAGAAAATACATAAAAGAAAAAAAAATCAAAATCAACTTAAACACAATTTAAAATTATCTTTTTTAGAGATTAAATAAGATAAAATTCTCCAAAAAAAAAACATTTTAATATATAATATATTAATTTTAACTTATAAAAATAACTTATTTATTTTACATTTTTACTTTCTTTTCAAATAAGTACAAAAAATAGACTGATAATGAAGAACATAAATCGTTGTTATTTTACATTTACCTACAGACGATTTATTTGTTCATTATGTAAATTATAAAATAACAATTTTGTAAGTTTTAGCTACAACAAATTGTTGGAAGTACAAAAATTTAAGTTTTACATATATACCAAATATTTGTTGGTAGATATAGTTTTTAGTTTTATCTATAGTCATTGTCTTTCTAAAAAGAATCATGTTATTGTGTCTATAAGAACAAGTCATTCGTAGGTACATGTTTCTCTCATTAAAATTTATATGAATAAATCTTAATTTTATGACCAAACAAATAGATTAACAAAGTGATTATTCTGTTTTAACTCGTTATTATATTGCATGTGTTGTTTGTGATCACTCTCAAACCTTAATCACAAATGGTGGTTCTAAACTAACTTTAGATTCTGGCAAATGAGTCCCTGAATTTTATTGTAATTTGGCAATGCATAGAAATAATGTGTTCGTACTTTTATTAAAAACAATGATAAGTAATGCTTCTCTTATTATATTTGTGGTCTTATTAATTTCTTGGTTTGGTATGCTATGTGTAGCTAATTCTTATTTATGGACATGAAATTGCTATTTTTCTTCATGTTAAAGTGCGGTTTCACTATTATGTGTTTTATTCTCGAATATCTTTCGGTCTCAATTCTGAAATACTCCTTTTATTGTTGACACCAAAATTCTCTTTTCTAACCTTTACAATTATTAGATTTCTGTATGTGTGTGTGCTGTTCACGATAAGTTTCTTTAGTATATCATCATGCTTAGTCTTAATTGTGACTGCATGTTACTACTATATCCTGTGCATGATGTTTTTACAACTCGTGAGTTTTTACGTCTCTTTTCTTTCCCTTTGCAAATAATTGCTTGGGGAATAGAAGTTCACGTGAAGTTATCCATCTATTCATGGTGATGGTTGGATAATTCCATTGCATCCCTCCCCTCTCAAAATCTTTTGATTTATGTGTTGAAGATCAATATAAGCAATGATTTTTGTTTTTTAGCACAGTAATTAATTCTAATTTTTATGAACATTTCCAACATCATGCTGTGTCTGTTTGTACTGTTGATAAAAAAAATTCGTGGTTCATGAGAATGAGTGAAGAGAATCAAAGTACTTTCTTTTTTGGAGTGGTCTATCTTTGTACAGGGAAGTTGCTTTATCCTGATCCACTTGATTTTTACCAATTAATTAGCTTGTCACTTTTCTTTCCTAAGCTTCACTTCAATCATTATCTTGTTCGGTTAACGATTTTAATTAGTAATTTGATATGTTAAATGGATTTTGGATTAGCTTTTAATGTGAGGTTTTCAATTTTAAAACTTTTCTGTCATATATATATTTTTTTCAAGTGGAGAATACCGAGTTTTTTCTAAGTCTAGAATGTTTATGTAAAAGTTACTTTGGGGGTGGGGGGAAGGTTTAAGAATATTTTAACTTAGTGCTTGTTTAAATTTATGTTAGATTATCTAATTAAAATCATGATTAAATATAAGTTAATGTGATTTTAACCAAATATTTATATGATCGGTGTCATATTGAGAATAAATAATTTTAAATAATTTGTGTTAAAATAAAAACATATTTTACTAAAATTAATTTTGACCAATGTTCACTACAAAAATCTCTACACAGAGGTATGACCTGGGTTCAAATTTCAATTTGACTATTGTACACTACACAAAGACTGTACATAGAAATTTATTTTGCTAATCATTCAATCCAAATATTGAGGTTAGGCATGATATTCTAAGTCTGAATCCGTTCTGATTTGAACAGAAAAAACTCGTATTGATCAGATTTAGATTTTTATCGATTGATAAAATCAGGGACGAGGGCGGGAATGAGAATGTTAATATCCACCCCCACTCCCATACCAGTCTCCGTCCACTTAATAATATAATTAAAAAACTATCCTATATATATAAATGAAAATTAGAAATCTTTATACGTAAATATTTGTATTATCTTATTTTTCTTTTATCCTCAACGAATATCGAGGGTAGGGAATGGTTTAAATCTGCGGGGTCGGGGAACATAAAACTCGCCCCCATCCCACCCCCTTGTCATGCCTAATTGAGGCATGTTAAAGTATTATTCTCTCGTTTAAAATGAATAACATTTTAAAGATTTAATTAATTATTTAGTATTATAAATTTTACGTTTTAATCTTTGTTATTAAAAATCATCCATTTATTTTCTATAAAAGTATTTTTGGGGTTCATTTTTATATTTATTATTAAAACATTTAACGTCATTAATAGCGAATGATATGATGTCGACAAATGGTATTGATATGTGTTGCATTTTTGGTTTTGATTTATTTACTTAAAAGTTTCTTATTTTTATCCTTATATAATAGGGTGTAAGCGAGTTTGAGTAATTTGTGAAGCTGGACTAATTTAAATTGATTCAATGAGTTCAAATCAAATTCTTTTAATGTTTAAGTTAAATCCAACTCAATCTAATCAAAATTTATTATTGTGCGAGTTAGGTAATGAATTTTGTATTTTTTAACCCATGACCTAACTCGATTCGAACATATATGATAATAATAAGTTAGTGTGATTAGGACAATATTATTTGTCACTCTTGTTCAACAATGGGTATTGTGTTTTTGGGTTGATAGCACTATAATAATAACATATTTATTTTAAATTTTATTTTGTACTAATGTTGGTTATTTGAAACAATAACAATGTACCAAACTAACAAATTATTTTAAAATTTAGTTTGTATAATTTTTACTTTATCGATTGATAATATTGTATTTACAATAAGATATCAAATAATTTACATTTATTATAAAATATTTAGATAATTATAATAAATAAATAAATTTAATTATGTTAATCCGATTGACCCAACCTATTCATAATTGAGTTTAGTTGAATTTAGATTTAAAAAATTATATACGAATCTAATCTAATCTATTTGAATTTTAATCGAATCTAATAACATATTCATTTAAAACTAATCTAATCCAATCAACTTACACTTTTATTATACAAGCAAGTTTTTCCTAAATAATTTTTCCTTTCTACTTCGTCCACATCCCACTTTTCCCCTTCTTTTCTTTCTCCTCACCAACACCTTTTTTTCCTTTTACCTTGTGAGTTTTGTTTTTGGAAAGCAATTTAAATGAAATAATTTAATCTGTGGTAGTGTTAGAGAACTTCGAGATAAAAGAGTAACACGACAATTGACGACAAAGATTAAAACATTAAAAAAAAAATCATGTAGCATTGATTTGAATACCCAAAAATTAAATGTAGCTAGATTAAAACAATTAAAAAGAGACAATACGGGTATGATGCATCATATATCTTAGTGTTTTATGTAGTAGAATTAAAACAATACATCAGTTTCTATCACCATAAAGAGTATCAAAACAAATTATTACTTATAAACTATATCGTCTTATATTATAAGTGTTTTTAAACTTTGAAATCTCAATCCTTAAAGTTGGTGAGAATTAGTTAACACATAAAAATAAAATGAATAAGTTTTAAATTTAAAAATTAAAAGATAAAAATTGTGTAAGTATATGGAGGACCAAAATGTGAAAATACTTAAGGAGGTGTATTGGTTTAGGATTTCGTAGGATTTTAAAAGACTTTTTTTGAGTAAAAAAATTCATTGGTATTCAATCAAAATTTTATGTCACTTAAAAACAATCCAGTAATATTCAATCTGGATTTTCAAGATTTTTTAAAGAGTCCATTAAAATCCATTGGTATTCATTTGAGATTTTTTACAACTTAAAAACAATCCATTGGTATTCAAAAATATAAGGATTTCAAAGGATTGTTGTGTAAGGGGGATTTTGAAGGACTTTCTAGTGTTATCTATAAATACCAAATTCATAAAACAATCACATCCAAACCCATCGGATTTTGAAGGATTGTTTGAAGTGACTTTTCAAGAATTTTCAAGTGAGTTTTTCATCTTTTTTTTTCTATGCTCCTGTCTTCTCCATTTTTCTCTGCTAATAATACTGCACTATTGTTCATTGCTCATATATAATATTGTAGTACTGTTCTCATCCCATTCTCCTATTTGTGAAACTCCGATATGTAAATGATACTATCATTGATTTGCTCTATTTTTCTGTTTGTTCTCTTTAATTGACTTACTTTATTTTATTCTATGTAGTTGAATTTGTTCCTTTATATAACAGAAAAATGCTTGAAGTTTTAACTTTTAAGTGGTAATTTTTTTTATAACACACGTCATAAAAAGAAAAAAGTGAAAGATGAAATTGATATCATAATCTCTACAATATATATATATATATATATAAGATGAATTTTTTAGGGTTTCTGTGAGTAGAATGAGATGAAAATGGATCTTAGTTGGGGGAAGAACCCTCTCAGCATAAAAACTGCCATTTATCTCCTTCCCTTAAGTTTGTTACTCTTATCCCCCTCCTTTTACGACTCAACAATTATTTTGTTTTTTTTTACTATGAATTTTTCTTTTTCTTTTTATATTGTGAAATTAGGACTTTTTTATATTTTAAAAAAATAAAATTAACATAAGACATTGCAATATCTAATTTTTTAAGGTTTAGGATTTATGTCTTCATTAGCTTATTTTTTAAAAGAGGAAATATTGTTAAAATATTTGTTAGAATAATTTACATTTATAAATATCGTTAAAAATTATCATATAATATATAACTAAAATAATATATATATATATATATATATATATATATATATATATATATATTCTCTATATCTAAATGCTTATTCTTTAAATAATAATAATAATTATAATAATAATTATTATTATACTAATATTATATATATTGCATATGTAATTAGGTAAATATTTTTTTGGTGGATTGTGGATTTCCTAATTGACGCCAATTTTTAGCTCCATTTCGAGGTGTAAGATATCATCTACAAGATTTTGTAGGTCAGGGTAATGACCATGAAAATGAGAAAGAATTGTTCAATCTTCGTCATGCGTCTTTAAGGAATGTGATCGAGAAAATATTTGGTATTTTTAAATCAAGGTTCACAATTTTTAAGTCAGCACCTCCATTTTTATTTAAGATACAAGTAGAACTTGTGTTAGTATGTGCAGCACTACATAACTTTCTACGTAAAGAATGTCGTTCTGATGAATTTTCAATTAAAGCGGTGGATGAACCTTCATCTTCAACGTTACCAATTAATGAAGATCATACTTTTGAACCTATTATTCAAACCCAGGAGCAAGAGCGAAAAGACGCTAATGCTTGGAGGACTAGTATAGCTATGAATATGTGGGTGAATGTTATTTAAGAGGATAAGATATTATGGAGAATTATTATTATTATTATTTATCTAGACATTATTATTTTTTATTATTTTTGTCTTTGACTCTTTTTAAATTTGAATGTATGAATTTTTTTTGAAATTTTATCAAATGTCAAAAATCCACGAAAATTCTACAAAATTCCACAGAATCCATTAAAATTCTAATTTAAAAGTCTTGCAAAATCCATTAAAATCCTGATTTAAAAGTCTTGCAAAATACATTAAAATTCTGATTTTAAATCTTGTAGAATCCTGCAAAATCTTAAAAGTCATGAAAATCTTGCAAAGTATTTTAAAATCTGCAAGATTTTTTTTAACTAAAAAAGTCCTTTAAAATCCTAATCCAATACACCCCCTTAGAATACATAATAAAATGTAAAACATAATAATTTCACGTTAATAACATGTTAGTACGACATCAGCAACCGTTAATTGTGTTAATTAACTATTTTTAATGGCATGGATCGGACTACAACAGAATTGAAAGTGTTTATATAATAACTGAAATAAATGGTTTTAAATAAAGAAACTAAAATATAAAATTTATGTAATCACATATATATAATCAGAATTATGTTTTCCAACAAGTCATGCCATGTGTTATATTAAAGTGGTAATTTTTCAACGAGTCATTGTATAATATACTAATTTATGTATATCACTTGTTTAAATATTAATTTAGAACATATTTAAATATATACATGTCTAGAAATACTATTAAAAACATTTTTTTTATTAAAAAATAAATTCCATTTTTAGTAAAATAACTCTCAAAGATATTTTTTAACTCCAAACATATTTTTAGTTTTAGTTATATGAAATTGGTGACAAAAATTATGGCCGATACATATATAAGTAATTGTGATGCCGCTTTCATACCCTTTCAAGGTGATGTAATTAGAACAAAACTAAATAAGCAATTGATGCAATATACTGATCAAGTAATTTTAAGTAAAAAAGAATTGTTAACAAAACTGATCAATTTTTAAGTAAAAAGAATTGTTAACAAACTGGTTATTAATAAAGCAACATGGAACAATTTGGTAACTAAGGAGATTCTTATGAATGCCTATTGCCTAGGTAGATTTTTTTTTGTTGAGTAGGGTTAGGAACATGTCAATTTGATGCTGATTATGACTTGAAAAATTCTTAGCCAGTTTCGCTTTCTTGCATGTTTGTGGCCATTGTCATGGTTCAACCCATTATGTTGCCTGCTAAAGAAGATCTGTATAATTATGTAAATCTGCGACACGTTACTCGACAAACTGTACCATGAAAGCAATATATCAAGATTTCTAATAAAATAACATGTAGCTGATTTACTATAGTGTATATTTAAATAAATTTATAGAAAATTTGAGTGTTATTCTTTACCAAGTTTTTTCCATTGTTTCTTTAATTAAAATTAAAAATTTATTTCAGAAACTCACTTCTTAATCTTTTCTCTTAACTGAAACTTCTCTTCAAATTTAATCTTTTCTTTTCAAAACTCAAACTATTTAATTATTTTTGTATAATTTTTTAAAGTCTTTGTCACATGTGAACTCTGACTTCAACATTTATCATATACTCAAGTTAAAATCAAAGTTTTATTAATTCGAATGAAAAGAGTTTATACAATTCAAACTACTAAATAAAATTACTTATATTCGATTCTAGAAATCAATTTCCACCAAAATCACTCACCACAATAAAAGTTTGTATTAATTAAAGTTATCTCTAGAATAAAACTTCAAGTGTAAAAACACAAAAAAAAAATGTTTTAAATTTATGTTAAATTGTACTTTTAGTTACTCTATTCTTATCGATTTTCAATTTTAGTCTTATATTTTAAAATAGAGATATTTAGTGTTTCTAATTTATAAAATTTTGGTCTTCTCATCAAATTAAAATTAACATATATTAATCATTAAATTTTAATGTTTATTCATATGTAAGTAATGTGACATTAAGTAATATGACATTTGAAGATAAAAAAATTAAAAAAAATACAAATAATATTTATCAATAAAATAAATATTAATCACTTGTTAAAATAAATACAAATAAAATATTTTTTGTATGTTATTTTTTAATTTTTATCTCTATATGTTATGTTATTAAATATCATGTGACTTAAGTGGTGACAGGTCATTAAATAATGTCAAAATTTTATATTTTTAAAAATAAAAAGACTAAATGTCTCTATTTTAAAATACAGAGACCAAAATTATAAATTAACAAAAATTAAAAATATAATTTAGCCTTGATTTTAATATATGCAATATATAACTATATTTTATTGGAATATATTTTTGTATTTTTAGGAGAATTAATCTCAGCACAAAAATAATTTACAATAACTTACTCACATAACATCTTAATCAACTAATTGAATCATGTAATTCCTACGCACCGCTCAGCTCCTCATAATCGTTGACTCCCAAATTCTTCACAAGTATAATGCCCGTATTTTTATAAGCATATAACATGATTACCTAACCAATTACTAACATAAGTTTAACACATTTATTTAACATCTTTTATTATTAGTTAAAAAAGTTATAGAAAATTAAATAATTATAGTAAAACTTACTTCTTTGTGTCATAATAAATATTTCATTTATCTCACAATGACTGCAGTTTTAACATTTATAAAATATCTCAAAATGAATATTATTTTTACTTTTTAATATAATATTAATTTTTTTCCTAATTTATCCCTTCGTAAATTATTTAACTATTACAGTTAAAAGTAATGCATTTATTGAAAAAATAGGTTGTTTCATTAAAAATGTATGAAAAGTAATACATTTGTTGTTATCCTTAGTCTATATGCAGAAATCTTAAATTGTAGCCACTATAAGACAGATGAAAGTATCGTACAATAAGGGGTATTCAAAATTGAATAAACCCAAACTAAAAATCACAAATCAATCCACAATACCAAAAATCGATGAAAAATCACAAATTAAAAAAAATGGTTTGATTTTAAAATTTTTAAAATCTTATGGTTTGTTTCAATTTTTGAATTGAAATGTGAAACTACTTCAAACTGCACTTATTTGTAAATATATTTTTTTTTCAAATGCATAATATAGATATACAAAATTAACACATAACATAAAATATGTTTTATAAAATTGTAAACTACTAAAAAGTGTTTTTCTTTTGAAATATAGTTTTAATATTTGAAAGGTATTTTATAAAATTATAAGTTATTAAATTAAATTTTAGAATGAAAAATTATAAATTATTTATAATATTTGAAAATAATTTTTTTTAAAGTAACAAACTATATATATATATATATATATATATATGGGGGAAAAAATATTTAATATGATAACTAAAATCGTATTAAAGAAATCTTTTAACTAAAATAATAAGATAAGAATTGGTATTAAATACATTAAGTGACTAAAGTATTTTAGTATTTTATACTTTCAATTTTATTTTGATATATTATTTTAAACAACTAACATAATCTTATATATTTTTAGTTAATTTTTAAATAATAAATTTTAAAAATTGTAAAATATTGAACCAAAATAAACCGCAAAAGATTGATTTGATTTGATTATAATCTCATAATTCATTTAATCAAACCGCTCATAATCTTTTTATTTGGTTCGGATGACTTTTAAGATAAAAATCAAATCAAATCGCACCGAAAATAACCCTTTGTACAAGAAGAAAAAGAAAGTAATAAAATATATATTATTTTAACTTTTTAATGTAATATTAATTACTTTTTTATTTACATCTCTAATAATATTAATTAGCTCGATATTTATTCATTAGCACTCTTAAAAAAATTAATAAAACAAAATTCAAATATGACAATTGTAATATTCTCCCAATTTTGAATATAAGAAAAGAAAACCACGTTAGTTAAGAAAAGTTACTTACATTATTTAATTTTGTTAATCTATTGAAAAATAACTTAATTTTCTAAATTATCATTCCTTGAAATTTGATATAAACATGAAAAGAAATTTAAAAAATACAATATTAATTAAATGAAGGACTATTTTTAAAAAAATAACATTATAGAAAGTGAAATTAGTTGAAATTTACTGGATTAATAAATATATGGTTTTTTTTCTTATACCGTTGGGAGCACTTCTACTATTGTATAAAAAAGCTCTAGGGTTGCCTATTAGAATCCCTACGCTATAATTGACACAGCGCTAAAGCTACTGGTTGGTTTTCATTCATAATTTCATACCCTTCATTTGATCCATTATGAAATAAATTGCTTGCATTTCCTAAGCAAAAGTTCACAGTTTGTACTAATCATTGCGGGTATTTGTTCCATTTCACAATATGCTTTCACATCGAAAATGAAAAGAAAACTATTTCCAATGCAATAATTTTACTCAATGGAGGGGTTCTATCTTTCATGGTAATTCGGGCATAAATTCCATATTTGGTAAGCAAGGACCACCAAAACCTACACCAATATAGTGGAGACCTAAACCCTAGGTAGTACTATATTCACCAAATGTAATTAGAAAGGTTGATATTCATATGGCATCTCCTCCAGCATGCCACTTCTTCCAAAAAAGAAAGGTGTAAAGCTTCCGAGCAATGATAACGGGGGACAATTGAACTAACTTTTATGTGTGATTTATACATATAATAAGTATGTCATTTTTTTTATTGTATAAAAAGGTACTACTGAACAATTTTTCTAAATTATTAACATAATATTTACTTTTAAAAGAAGTGGTAATGCTTGGCTAGTTGAATGGATTTTGTACTGTGAGCAGTGAAATATTAGTTTTTAATGAAAGTGGTGGGGGAGAAAACATATAAAAGTTAAACATTTACAACGACAGGGCATTATAGAAAATGTGTTTGATGATTGGCATGGTTGAAAGAGTAGAAAATGTTTTCTTACTTTCCAAAAGGAGAATTTTTTAAGTTTAATTCTAATTGTAATCAAAGTTGTCGAAATGAATTGTTAAACTTAATCTATAGTTTGATATGAGAGATATATGTGAAAACGGGCTAGGTCTAGCCAATTTTTATATAAGTAAGTGATTTGCTAGTTTAGTTTGGCCTTGTTGATGGATTAGTTTGACCCATTTTATTTTATTTAAGAAATTTATATTTATTTTATAAAAAAATAGTCTAAAAGTCTAGTTTTAGGTTTGTATTTTCAAAGTCCAATCTAGTCTTTTCTTGATTAATTTAGGCTAAATTTGTCTGATTCTTTTTTGGTCCTCGATTAAAGAGTTTAACCTAATTTATTAGGATGAATCAATGTTGACTATTTTAGTTAACACACACACAATGGACGATGATCAACCAATTTGGAGACAAGCAAGCAACAAAATTCTTTCTTTTAAGAAAACTTGACATTGTCGCATGTTAACTATATTCAATTCTACCTAATTACAGTTTTATTAATGACAAATTCTTAGTTTCAAATTTTAGAATAGAAGAGTTCTCATTTGTGTGCTAATAAGTTTGCTCAAGTATCTCAACAATATTTAAATTTGATCAGAAGATTATATGAGCTCATGATTTCTTGAATAGTAAAAGAGATTCACAAGACAACATTAAAGAAAATTCAGTTCTAGTGGATTGCCTATTGGCACTAGATACTTGTTTGTCCCAAACAAGTAGATGAGTACCATAATCTTTCATTAGAAAGATTCAAGTTAAACATCTCTTTTCAAAAGAAATGTCTTGAAGACCTGGTTTAGAAGAATAACATTATGAATTGACTATCAAAATGCTTCAATTAAAGTAGAGCTTCTCAAAAAACTTGTATTAAAGACCTTGTTCAGAAGGCATGAAGTAAAGACTCACTCAAAAGGCACCTCATTAGTAAAAAATTGATAAGACTAGAAAAGGTAAAGTACAATAATGTTAGCATCTGCTTAAAAAATAAGCAAGCCACAATGGATCTATTTTTGTTGGCTATAAAGGGAAGGTAGAGGTCTTGTTTTGAAGCAAGTAAGATCAAAAAGAGAAATCAACTACACAAGCTAACGAACTGTAATCCTTGCTTCATCTTGTGATTCCTTTAAATATTTTTACTTCTTTATATATCATTTTTTGTAATAGAAAAAGTAGTGTGAAACCTTCCTTAATGGAAGCTCCATTATAAGAGAATTACATGTGGTCTTAGCAATTTGCAAGAATAGAAAAAATCCATTATTGTAAACATTATCCCTACCCATAACCAAGTGTGCAGTGGTGTAGGGAAGTAGAAAGAAATTACAACAAGTTTTGTATAGTCTCATAGCAGTTCATTGTAGGGTTGTTTTCTCAATAGGTGGTTGAGTGAGGAAATCTCAGCAAGTGGATGAGTGTTTACTACTAACAACAGGTAGTTATGTAGTAGTGGTTTCTATCCATAGGTGATTGAAGTTGTTGAACAACAATTGGCTGTGATTAGTGAAAATCCCACAAGATTGTGTGGAGACTGGATGTAGTCCAGTTGGGGTGAACTAGTATAAATTATGTGTTTAATCTCGCTCTCTCTCTCTCTTTACTTCTTGTTTATTTAATTTACCACATTCATATCAAACTATTGTATAATTTGATTCCCAAACAAGTATACTCAAAAAAATGCTTTAAGAAAATACACTTACTTTTAGTACTCAGAAGATTGGTCTTCTAAATAACATATTTTTATAAAGGATAGGATTTTGAAATATACAATAATACAAACCATCTTCTTATAGTCTAACATTCACTTCAATTAGCATTAGAGTTTGGCTCCTAAAGCTAAGCACAATTAACAGCGTAGGAGAAAAGATCCTGAAGAAATGATGGTTGGGCATAGGGATGGCAATGGGGCCCCGTGGGGGTGGGTAATAGTAAACTCGTCCCCGCCCCGCCAGATGAAAATTGGTCCCATACCCACCTCATATCTGCGCGGGTATCCATTAAGCAGGTATCCATGAATTTCTTAAATACCCACGGATATCCATGGATATTTATAAATCTTTTAATAAATTAAAAAAAATTATATTATAAATAATTTTAAGTTTATATTTAATATCATTAAAATATTAAAAAATAAAAATTCATTGTTAATTATGAACTTGTATTTAACATTAATTTTGTTGAAATAATAATAAAAATTCAAGATAATTAATAAAAATATACATTAATCTCACAAGTAAGTTAAAGTCTCATCACAAAGCTACAATAATTCAATCTCATAATTTTAAATGAAAGTAAATAACTTACAATACAAATTTTATTAGTCCAATCAAAGCTAGAAAATCAATCAAATTACATCCAACATAATTCTATAACATGCTTAACACATGTTGGTAACTTCATCAACATCACTTTTGTAAGAAAATAAGATAAGAGAGTATAGTTTTAGGATTATGTGGTACAAGGATAATTAGGATATTTAAGAAATATTATTAAACGGGTACCCGCGGGTATGGATATCATCATACCCACCCCCGCCCCGTTTATAAATGGGTAAAAAATTATCCATCCTCATTATCTGCGGGTACCCAATTAGCCTATCCATTTATTATCCGTAACGGGTTTTACCCGCAGATACCCGCGGGTGCAGGTATTTTTTCCATCCCTAGTTGTGCAACTCCCAACTATCACTACAACAAAATTTATTATTAATGACAATTATTTAATGACAATAATTTAATTGCTGCCATATATAAAAATATTAATGGCTAATATATAATAACCACTAAAAATGTATTTATATTACACTAAAGTTTATTATTAGCGACAATTATTTATTAGAAAAAACTTAAGTCTCACATCGATTAGAGATAAGATAATTAAATAGTATATAAGTGAGTAATAACTATCACCTTGCAGGTTCATTTTATAGGATTGACTTCTAATTCACTATTCTAAATTGGTATCAAATCATCCATTATTACCAAATTCAATAGTATTATAAAACAATTAGAGAACAACTTTCACCTTATAAATCTCACATTTCTTAAGAGACAAGATAATTAAAAAAAATAAATTAAAAAATATATAAATAAAAGACAACCCTCATTTTACAAATTCCACATCGAGTAGAGAAAAAAAATTATATAAGTTATGAATTTAGAAAAGGAAATTATAGGAATAAATTATTTAAAGTAAAGGAGACAATTAAAAAATAACTTTTAATAGCCTTTAAAATGGCTACTAGAATTTCCACTAAAAAAAATAAGTTTTTCCAACAATTTAGTAGATCTTTATCAGCATTTTATATAAATGGCGGTAATAGTATTAGTGACACTGGATACACCAGCCTTTATTTAAATGCTGGTAAAAAAAATAATGATCATTTATGTGGCCACTAAATAATAAATTAATTGCCACAAAAAATTAATTTTGGTGTAGTGTATGTTCATTCCAAAAGAGGCTTCAATAAATAAACATCCAGGATTTGGTGAATATTGCAATTGGAAAGATAGAATGAAGTTATTCTTAGACTCACAAGATGTGGATCTACTAGAAAT
Organism: Cajanus cajan; assembly: GCF_000230855.2. Classification (NCBI taxonomy): domain Eukaryota; kingdom Viridiplantae; phylum Streptophyta; class Magnoliopsida; order Fabales; family Fabaceae; genus Cajanus; species Cajanus cajan. Next base: position 46,879,921 of record NC_138518.1, on the reverse strand, counting down.
AGTAGAAGAAGTGGTGGAAACTCTTGGAGAAATAACATTGATGTAACTTCTATTTTAAGATTCTAAGGAAATAATCTTCACTTCTTGGACTTCTTCAAGCTTCTCCAATGGCTTCCATGGATTCTAGAAGTCATTTTCACCAAACAAGATGGTGTAGAGAGACTCCTTGATGACATCACACTCTTGAAGAATGATAAGTCTCTTCAGTTTATCACCACACTCAAGAGAGGATAAGAGAAAAGAAACAATTTCAAAGAAAGAAACAAGCTTTGAGAGAAAGAAATAGAGAGAAAATTCGTCCAATTCAATATAACACTCAAATTTATTTGCACTAGGTACAAAGATACAATATATAGAGTTTAGTTGGCATATGGTGTAAGCTAGATTAACCATGATTAAATGCAACCATGGTTAACTATCTTATATTTAAGATAACTAACTCTAGTTAAATATCTAGAAGTATAGTTAATTGTTTAGAAGATTATGGAGCAAGCTAAGCTAATCCTAGTTTAAAAATAGCCTAGGTTAGCTTAAGTTAACTCCAATTACCTAGCCTAATCATTACAACTACTGGACTAATAATTGCTTTTAACAAGTTGTTGATATGTCACTGATGGAGGACCATCCTTGAGGCATCATATAGGGCCTATAACAAGGTCCATGGCTAGGAGAGTAGAGGAAGATGAAGAACACACCACACCAAAAGCCATGCTTATCATGTGTGTGAATTTTGGGCCCTCTCCTTAGCTTGTTGCTTTCATTTCCTATTTTGCCATTGTATTTTGGGGTACATTAGATATTAGGGTTTTAATTTGTATTTTTATAACCTTTGCATTATGGGGCAAATTAGTCTTAGGATTTATTTAGGGACTTAACCTTGACTTGTGAGGTCAAAAGTCCATTTCTTTCATTTTCTAGGACTAGGGGTACTTTAGACTTTTTGGAGAGATGAGAGCCATTTCATTTGGGTTGCATCTAGGGTTCATTTAGGGTGCATTTGGGCTTGAAATTTTTGGCCAAATGTCCCCAAGAAACCCTAGATGCTCTCCTTTCTCTCTATAAGTACTCTAGTCCCTCCACTTTGTACCCACTTTGGAATATATGCATTTTGAGTGAGCCTTTGTGCCTCAAAAGCCTTCCTTAGTCTCCTAGGGTCCTCACACCCAACCCCCTCTCCTCTCTACCCTAAAGAGAGTTTTAGTTTCCCTTGAGTGGCCTCCACCAACCCTTGGTGAAGAGAGCTAGCCAAGAACACCAAAACACCCTCCACCACTCCTTCTCCTTTTTCGCCCACCTACACTCTCCACACTTCCAACCTTGTTTTCCACCACCCTTGAGGAACATCCAACCATCATCCTTCTTCCTAGACCGTGGAGAAAGAGGGAGCTCCTCCTTGGAAGCCAAAGAACACACCATGGAAGGAAGGAGCCCATCAGTCACTATCAAAGCCATGTGACTTAATTTGTAACTTGGATGGCAAACTTGTCTTAGTTTGGACATCCAAATAACTTGCATAAGAAAGTGGATATCCAATCCAAATGGGCCAAAATAAGTTTAGGTCATCCAAGCCCAAATAAGTCTAACAAAACTTGGCTAGTTACACCTCTCCTAATTTACTAATTACACTCTCAACTAAAATAATATAAGGACAAAATTACTTACACTACTGGACCCAAAATACAAGGTCAAAATAAAGAAAATTTTTACAAGAAAAATATACACAAATAAGAGAAAGTAAGCTACTAAAGTTACCCAAAGCTTAATTAGAGCTTGGGCCTTCTTCCTTTAAGCCTAGCCCACTCTTCTTGGTTCTTTTTGGATTTTTAGCATGATGTCATCAAGAAAGGCCATATATACCTAAGAAGACACTAGACATAGGAGCTATAGTATCAAAGCCAAAATAAGAATGAAATTTTGATGAAAAAACAAGATGTTTGTTGAATGCAAAAGCAAAAAGTTTTATCTTACTTGTGTATTAAAGTTTAAGTCAATGTTAGACTACAAGAAGTGGAGTCGAATTGTTATGTTCTTTAAAAATATGTTCTTTATGAAAATGTATTATTTAGAAGACAAGTCTTCTAAGTACTAGAACTTGAAGTACTTATCTAAAAATAGTTTTTGAACTTGTTTGTAAAATAGATTATGTAGCAACATAATAATAGAAGTAGTAAGATAAATAAGCAAGTAAAAAAGATAAAGGAAAGAGGGATTAAGCATGAGATTCATACTAGTTCACCCTAACTGAGCTATATCCACTCCTCACACAAACTTATGAAATTTTTACTATCACAACCAACTTCTGTTCAATAAACTCAGCCACCGATTGATACAAATCACTATTACACAACCACCTATTGTTAGTAGCAAACACTAAGCAATCTGCTAAGATTTCTTCACTCAACCACCTATTAAGAAAATAATACCACAACCACCTGGTATGAGATTACACAACACCTATGGTGGTTTCTTTCTACTTTTCTACACCTTTACACACTCAGATCTGGGTAGGAATAATGTTTACATTTGTGTTTTTGCAAAGTGCTAAGATAACATTCAACTTTTGTATGATGGAGCTTCCACTAAGGAAGATTTCACACTTCTTTTTCTATTATAAGACTGATACAAAAATGATGAAGTGGAAATCTCTTAACGAATCAAAGTATGAAGCAAGGATTACATCTTTGTTAATTTGTGCAGTTGTTCTCTTTCTTTAATCTTGCTTGCTTCAAAATGTGACCTTTCTCTTCCCATTGGAAATAGATTTATTGAGACTTGCTCATTCTTCAAGTAGAATTGGCATTATCGTACTTTGTTTTTTCTAGTCTTGTCAACTTTTTCTACAGATAAGGTGCCTTTTGAGTGAGACACCACTTCAAGTATTCTGAACAAAGTCTTTAATATAAGCCTTTTGAGAAGTTATGTTTCAATTGAAGCCTTATGATACATAGACAAAAGTGTTGGTCGTTTGAACCAAGTTTTCAAGACATTTCAAGACATAGGAAGCTCATCCTCTTACTTTAAACAAATAGATCTTTAGTGCTAATAAACAATTCACCAAAATTGATTTATGTAAGTATGTCTTGTGAATTTGTTTATTATTCAAGGAACTACGAGCTCATATAGCCTTTTAATTAGATTAAAATATTTATGAAATACTTGAACAAATTTATTAGCACACATATGAGAACTCTTCTTATTCTAAAAGTTGAAACTAAGAATTTTTCATTATTAAAACTATATTTAGGAAAGATTCAACATAGCTTGATGAACTCCTTACAAAACCACTTACTGAGGATAGATTTGTCCAATTAAGAAAAGGGTTTGGTTTGGATTTAATAAAGAAATGATTAAGTTCAATATGTGTCCAAGGACTCATCGTTTAGTCAGAAGAATAGTAGCCTCCATTCATCATATAATTATGACACATTCTTCCATTACATGGACATTTAAAAATGCACATCATTCATTCGCATATTTATATCTAATGATTTAAATGTTTTTGATGATTGTTAAGTTCAATCAAAAGCCGAAAATCTCGTTGAACCAAAAACCCACATTAAATGCTCTCGAATACATTTAAAACCCTAGTTAATCCCCTTTACTCTTTCTCCACCACGTCAACAAAAGGAAAATAAGCATTTTGGGCTTTATGGAGAAACTCAAGCATTCTTACCCTTTTTCCTACCCAAACCTAAATATTTATCACTTACGCTCTCAAAACATAAAAACCCTAACCTTCTGGTTTGAAAATTCTTCATCTTCAATCTCTTGACCTTAATCTCTTCAATAAAATCTCATTAATAGTTTCGTTTGTTGACACACTCCACGCTTTAAAGACAAAGGATGAAGCCAATTTACACATTGATTGCCGATTCAATATGCCTTACATGAACCGCATTAGATTTTTAGTTCTTGAGAATGTCAAGGTGTATAGGATTCTAAGTTACTTCAATTTGAATGAGGTAATATACCTAGAACTGATTTGCAAGTTCTACTGGACGATCACCTTTCACAATACAATTATCATAGAGAAGTTATTATGCATTGAAGTTCATGTTGACAATCCAGACATTGTAGCGGTATTTAAATGTGACCATGTACACAGGAAAAAATGGAAGGAAGATGTTGGTGATTGGGACACCATCTTCTTCGCCTTGATGGGTTCTAAGGCTAAGGGGGAGCTAGTAGATGCTCAACATGGCTATACTACATAAGGTTGAGTCCAAGGACAACATCCTTATGTACCACAAGTCCACATTGTTCTACCTTGTGACCAATGAGCCTTTCAATTTTCCTAATCTCATAATGCAATATTGACACCACAATATGAAGTCTTAGTGATAATCCATCACTTGGGTGGCTCTCTTGAACAAGATACTCTAGGACCAAAAGGTATATCAAGCCTTATGAAGTTTGGAGCTTGTGGAGTAGAAAGCCATCATGGACAAGGGCGACAACAAATATCTATATAGATGGAGTTTTGGATGGACAACATCAAGAGGATGCATTTAACATTCTTTATACAAGAAGACCAAGTGAGAAGAGGAACTTGGAAGAACCTAAGAAGACCAAGGAGCCAACGTCTAATATTGCTCCTTTAGCAAATGCATAGGAACAAACACCTCCTTCTACATGGAAAGCACGTGTAAAGAAGAAAGTTAGGGAGGATCCCCCATCTCTTCATAAGAAGGTAAAATATGTATCCATAGTTGTGTCAACTATTGAGCAGTATTTAGTCGTTGATAGGGGTGTTGTAGTTGAAAACCCCCTTGTAAAAGAAAGCTTATCTTGTAGGCTTCGTTTGATGATGAGGACGACTAACAACCCATTACAACATTGGTGAATAAGCGCAAGGAGCACACTTTTGTAGCCACCTCTAAGCATCTAGGAAAAAATATGAAAGTCTTTACATGCTTAGAGAAGACCATACTTGAACCCACGATTCAATTAGCCTTACCAGATGCACCAATCATCCAAAACCTAACTCTTGAACCCATTAATCTTAAGTCCTCCCCCGAGTTGGTTCTAACTCAAACACAAGATAAAACACAACCTTTTTCACCCTCCATACTTCTCGCCCTTTGAAAAAGAAAAATTGTCATTCTCTTGGACCAACACTCCGTCTAACTCAAATGTCCACCCTTATCCAAAAATAAAAACAAAGACACCCTATAGTGTCATTTAGCCTAATGTCTCCTTTGTTGGCCTAAAACTTCACAAATAGATTGACATCATCCTCTAATCCAAATCCTCTTTTAAAATACTCTTAATCTATATAGGAAAACAAAAGAAACCTAAACCTACCTCCCAAGCATCATTGTATAGACTATTTTAAGCTAGTATATTCATGGAATCCTATAGGTTAGCCAGTACTAGACCAAGCAGACAACCCTTCTTGGACACTAAAGGAAAGCCCATATTGCATGATGGCTTAATGAGAGATTTCCTACTTTTGGTCCATAATACTTTTATTGGGATCATAAAATTTCTTTAAGGGAGTGTCCCTATGTTTAGTCCCAAAACCAAAAACTCATTGTCCAATATATTTCTTAGTCAAGCCTTCGCCTCCTACACCATGACTTCTTTTTCTTGAAAGGATAAAGCATATTCCCATCAATATCACCAACAACAGAAGGGTCAACTATGAAAAACATGACATATCTACATTTTTTGAAGTTATGGCCTTAGCTTGGGAGGAAATGCTCAAATCTTTTTCTATTATTTTCCACATGAATCCTTATGGAGTTTAGACAATTGTTCCACCTCCTTCACCTAGACGTTTTAGCTACCCTTTGTAATTCCCTTTAGATTTGATGTCTTAAAGGCTCCATTCCATAATACTTCACATGTTGACACTTCACACAACTCATTTTTCAAAACCCTTAACAATTCATAACCCTCCGTAGGTATCACTTTTGAGATGTCAACCGTTTTTAGGATCACTGATTATCCCCAAAAACTAACATAAGACTTTTCAAGGTACTTTGTATTCACTCACACACTTTCTACAAAACTTTTCAATGATCACCCATCCTTGAATCGCTTTAAGTCAAGTACACATAATTATGGAGTTCTTAATTGATGAGTTACCAAAAAATATATGTATCTTGTTGGTATAGGTAGTATAAATTAATTCTTTTTAAGTCATCTTCAAATACATAGTCTCACATCTGTAGAAATCTCTAGATCTCTCTCATTATGGTGCCTCTAAGCTGCTACACCCTCTACCTTTTTATGAGTGTAAGGAGGTTCCCTTGAAGGTCACGCCTTATGTTGAAGACATTACTTTCACACCTTCAAAGGAATATAAGGATCTACCTCTTAGGATAGTCATTATGCTTCAAAAAAAATGCTTTAGGAGGAATAAATACCTTGTGTTATTTATCATAGAAATATTCTCGTGGAAACCTCTAATGGGCACTTCTTAACTCATAATACCATTATAAGAGTTCAAGGACCTCTCTTTGGATTTGCCTCCATTCAGCATCTGTCACATAATATCGGATCCAATTAATAAGAACAAACACAAAGCCAAGGTGAATCTGATGGACCCTAAAGTGAAAAATGTGATATTCAAAGAAGGTTCATCACTATTAATTTTCCTTTTATCCCTCAACTCCCACATTTTTGCATTTGATGAAGAGTTACACACTATTAGTAAGATTTGTCTCTACCCCTTCATCAAGACAACAATATCCCTTCATCCCTTTACATGGATAATAGGACTTGCATTGGCATTAAACAAGACCGCATTTACCCCAAGTTACCTTTATTGGACTTGAATAAAAGAAAAGATGAGAAGCCTAGCATCAATAGGATTCCCTTTCCTACAAAGTTTGAACTCAGAGGTTTTCCAAGGATGAACCTTAGAGTCTATAGGTTGAATATGTACAAAAGGGAGTACATTGAATGTAATGCTAATAAGTTCTACAAGTAGCACTTGCTCCTATCTTCAAAACTCACATTGTTTAGTGGATTTACATGGGAGGAGAAGAAAAAAATTTCGAACAAGTTTGATAATCTAATAGACCATCATATGCACGTTGTTAAATTTAGTGACACATCCACTACTTTCATCTGAAAGAAATTGCACTCTATCATGGGAGATGAGATAAACATATTGTACTTGATTGTTGCTGCCATTTGTGGTCCCATGGGTCAAGGATTTAGATGGGAAACTAATCTTGCAAATTTATCCAAACCATTCATCCCTAATTGATTTCTAATGCTAGAAGAGTTTGTGTGACACCTTTTACCTTGCATGCTAATATAAACATTAAGATAGTAAAAGTTCAAATAAATCTAAAATAGTCCTCATATGATCAAAAGTAGTTCCACATAATTGTTAACTGAAGTCAAAGATAATCAAAAGAGTCCTCCAAAACACAACAGGAATCCAACGTAATTAACATAAATCCTAACATAAAGTAGTTCAAAGAAAGAAATGTCTTAATCTAAGACCTTGGTGTCACATCCTATCAGAGCACAACATGACGTCCTACAAGGCTCATACCTAATCTTTCACATCATTATCATGACGATCATCACCTATAAAAACACTCAATAAAACACAAAAACAACAAAGGGAGTGAAAAACACATTACTACTTTAACATGTTTACACAAAGACATATTTGTTAGAAAAGATGGTTGAGTCCAAGAGGGGGGTGAATTGAATTTTTCAAAATTCAATCAGAATTCTAGATCTTTATTTCTAAAAAATTTCTAAAATACTTTTTAATTCAAGTATATTGAAATCTTGATATATAGGATATGCTCCTATATTCTCATTAAGACTTTCTTTAATCTTTAGAATCCTAACATGAAACTATGCATGGATTACATTTCAATTAACACCTCAAACATACAAAAATAAATATCACATGTAATCAGTTTTAACCAAGTTAAGATATACTAATCAAAGATTACACAATTAAAAAAAGTAAGGATGAGAGAAAATGCAAAATATTTTATCCTAGTTTAGCCACTCCACATGTGACCTACATCCAGTCCTTAATCAAAACCTGATCAAGATTTTTCCACTCTCTTTATGTAAAAAGGTTTACAATCACACACCACACATGTACTCCTACATATAAGATACCACCTTTCTTGTACCCAAGAAAACACTTCTTGCAGCAACCCACTAAGAGAGTTCCAACACTTTAGAAACCTACTCAAGATTTAACCATTTTACACCAACATGAATAAGGAACGAATTCACCTGTATGTTGAACAAATCAGAAGGTGAATTATAAACAAATCTTTATCCTATTCTTCAAGATTATAGTGATGATGATGAGTTTCTCAAAACATTTCACAAAGTGTTTTTGCATCTTGGTTTCACAAAGAAAATGCTCAAAGAAGATCACAAAGATCCAAAGAGAAACAAGTATTGAATGCATTTTTCATTTATTAATCTTGTAGTTTTGTCTTAGAAGTCTTGTATAGTTGCTTTACTTCTCATTACTTCTCTTGTGTTCCTTTTTATTTTGAAATCTATAAACATTATTCTCCAATTTGGTTTGGTTATATTGTTGGTTGCACATGTAATAACTCTTAGAAGTGCTCATTGAATAATTCCTATATATGTTATTAGACCTAACATGTTCTAGTATGAATTTTTGTGAACTTCACTTGCTAACTCTTACTTAGAAATTTAAGGCCAACAATTATTTGTGTCTTTTTTGCTTTGTTTGAGAAACACAATCAGATTAGGAAGTGTTAAACGAAATTTAAAGAAAGTGTACAAATATGAGAAAAAACTAGAAACAAAACTAGTAACTAGTAACATAAAAACTTGTCTTGTACACTTACACTTCTTATACCTCTTTTCCACCACTTGTAAACATTTTTAATTCATTGTTTGGACTCTATTTTAGTGCTCATATTCAGTGTTAAAAAAAAGGGGGCCAAGAAGGCAACAAAAGGAAAAGATAGAAAAAAAAGTGTAAAACAAACAAAGTTTAGAGCACTTGGCCTTGTGAGTTTTTGTGCATTTTTCCTTTGGTTTACTCTTTGTATAGTGGATGGAAAAACACTTAAAAGTCTCAAAATTTTAGCACAAATTTTTGTTTCATTTTGTAATAAACTCTAGTGTCATTTCTAGGACTATTTCTTTGAAAGCTAGTGTTGATATTATCCTTTAATTGTTGCTTTGTGTCTTTTAATATTTCTTGAGCTTGTCACATTAATTCTTACTTGAGTTTATATTCTTTTAATTGTGCTTTTTAGCTTTGATTGTATTGGCTCCTACTCTCTCTAGTTGGTTGTTATCTCTTGGTGGTGATAGGTTCATTTTCAAGTCATAACACTTGGAAAGAAGTTGATAATTGAGATACATTGGAACCACATCAAAGGGGCTGCAACTTTTGGGAGATTGAGGTACCTTAAATCTTGAGGGAAACACATTGGTGAGGTTAACTTGTTTACTCATTTTGTAGGGAAAAGATTGCACAAAATTGGACTAGTGACAGAATTAGCGATAGATTTTTCCATTACTACTAGAATCCATCACAAAATCCGTCTCTAAAGTTGTCTCTAAAATCTATTCTACCTTGTTTGGACTACATTTCATTTGCGTTTCATTTGTAATTCATTTGTATTTCATTTTTAATTTTTTTGGTTGTTGGACTCTTCATTTTACTTGCTTATGTTGTAATTGTATTGACTTAATAGGGGTGACTTGGGAAACCTTTTGGTGTTCTCCCACCACTTCTAAGTTTACTAGTGAAACCTAATAACCGTTAGTACTTGTGAAAGTGTCCTAAGGGGCTCCAAGTGTCATTTAGTCTTCCATTAGGGACTCATCTAGTTTACTTGCTTTTTAGATATGTTTAGTACTTGTGGAAGTATTCTAAGGGGCTAAGTTTCACTTAAACTTTCACCTTAGGGAATTTGACTAGTATATGTTTTTACTTGCTTTCTTTATTGCCATCTTCGCTAGTTTACTTTGCAAAATCATTTAGGGACATTCCAAGTTCATTTTAGAAGGTTGCCTTACCTATTAGGGGTGTGTGCACAGACACACTCAAAACTTTTGTGAATACTTTTATCACTTTCATTTTTGCATCTACTTGCAAATTTTTGTGAAAACTTTTGAAGCAAAAATGAGTGATCATTCTCATGATAGTAGTGGGCATGGTCAAAACTCCCTTAGAATTAGGAAGATTACTAAAGAATAACTAAGGGAACTTAGTGAATATGTTAGGAAAAAGGAAAAGGAAAATTTAAATAGAGAAGAAGAAAATAGAAAGAATAATGAATCAATTAGAGAATTGTTGGCTAAGTTAGCAATGGGGGTGATAATAGCAAGCCCAAAGTCTATGAAGACGATGGGCCTTTTAAGCCCAAAAGGCAAGATGGGGAAGGGCTTTCTAAGCCTTCAAGAGGCAAATGTATTGAAGGAATATCACAACCCAAGAGCCATCATTCACACATCCACTCTACTTTAAGTGAAGGGTTTTATAGTATTCACCATGATGATGGCAACTATCAAACACTCCCCTAGGCAACATAAGCATAGGCAAGAACAACATTCTCTAAAAGAATCTAGAGTTGACCTTCCTCCCTTCCATGGAAAAGATAATGTGGAAGAATATTTGGATTGGGAGATAAAGGTGGAACAACTTTTCACTTGCCACAATGTGGGTGAAGAGAGAAAAATTCTCATGGCTACCCTTAGCTTTCAAGGATATGTCATTTATTGGTGGACTTCCCTTGAAAGGGAAAGAATAGTATATCATGAACCTTTAATTCAATATTGGAATGAGTTAAAGAGTTCCTTAAAGAGAAGGCATATACCCTTCTATTATGAAAGAGAGTTGATGGACAAGCTCCAAAGACTCCAATAAAGAAATTTAAGTGTGGAAGAGTGTAGGCAACAAATGGAGTTGCTCATAATGGGGGACGGAATTAGAGAAGAGGAAAGGACCACCATAGCTAGGTTCTAAAGTGGTCTTAACCTAGAAACTAGGGACAAGGTTGAACTACTACCTTATAGAGATCTTAATGAACTGGTTCAACTTTGTGTGAGGGTAGAAAACAATTTAAAAGAAAGCCTAGTCTTAGAAAATAATCTACCTCCTACTCTAAGAAGGACTTCAAGAAGGAGGGTCACTCTTCCCAACATAGGGCAGATAGACCACTAGAAAAACAAAAAAGAAACACCTTCCCATAATACTAGAACTAGTTCCATCAAGTGCTTTAAATGCTTAGGAAGGGGTCACATAGCATCCCAATGCCCTACAAAGAAAACCATGATCATAAGGGTAATGAAATCTTAAGTGAAGGAAGCACTTTTTCTTCTTCACCTTCCTCAAGTGATGAAGACAAAGTCTAAGTTCTAGTGAGGAAGCACCATGTGGAGGTGATCTATTAGTTTCCCAAAGGTTACTTACCAATTAACCTTGTGAACAATACCAACCACAAAGAGAGAACCTTCTCCACTCTAGATGTAAAATATTAAACAAAAACTTATTCTCTCATTTTTTATAGTGGTTTTTGTAATAATTTTGTAGGCCAAAGGTTGGTTGATAAGCTTAACATGACTACTATAGTCCATCCGAAATTTTATAAACTTTAATGGCTCAATGAGGATGGACATATAGAAGTTAAAAACCAAGTAAATATTTCTTTCTCCATTAGAAAATATATAGATGAAGTTTTATGTGATGTAATTCCAATGGGTGCAAGTCATATTTTACTTGGTAGACCTTGGCAATATGATAGACCAGTCATCCATGATGGTGTCATCAATAAAATTTTCCTACTACACCTAGGCAAGAAACACAACATGGCTCCTTTTTCACCTTCACAAGTGTTGGAGGATTAAGTATTTATGAAAAAGAAATTAGATGAGGAAAAGAAAGTAGAAAAGAAGTAAAAAAAATAATAATAACCTCTTAAGTCCTAAAGAGGAGGAAGAGAAGGTCATAAAGTTGGAGGGTATTGTCTCCTCCAAGAAAATTATTCCTAGAAGTCAATTTTTGTAAAACAATCTATCAAACAATGTCTTCTAGTTGAACAAACTCTTTACCTTCTCTATGCCAAAGAGACACTTACTGCTACAAGTTTTGAACTTAAGTCTCTACCTAAAGGGGTTCAAAACCTTTTAAGAGAATTTGATGATGTATTTCCTCAAGAGGTTCCAAGTGGACTTTCACCTTTAACACGGATAGATCATCAAATTGACTTGGTGCCTAGGGCTAGCCTTCCTAATGATGCAAGAGCATGGGCTAAAGACCCAACCACTAGAGCTATGGCCAGGAGATTACTTGAAGACTTGTCAACTTCATAGCTTAGTGGGCCCAATGGGCTTGGTGGGCCTAGGGTGCTTCTCACTTAGGCTTTACTTGATTAAACACCATGTTTTATAACACATTCTTAGAATAGGAAGTTACTTTGTTTTTGATCTTGTATTTTGACCATAGATTAGGGTTTATGAATTTTGGGCTTGTATTTGGGCTTCTTGGGCTTTGGGCTTTTGATACCCAATATTGGGCTCATTCTCTTTCTTGTAAATTTTCCTATTCATTGTATTTTCTTGACCATTGTATTTAGGTCATTAGATTAGGATTTAAGGAGGATTATTAGTTTAATTGGATTAGGCTAAACTAGGTTTAATTTAGGATGCATTTAAGTTGCATTTTGAGTCACATGTTTGACGCCACCTTGGCTGAACATGTGTGACTCAAAATTAACCCTAAATGCACACTAAATCAAACCTAAATGCACCTAGCACTAGTGTGAACTGGTCATGACATGTGTGTTAAGTTTTGAATTCAAAATTCAAAAATTTGAATTCAAAACTTGGCGCCACATGTGAAGCCTTCACATTGGCGCCAAGTGCTCTTGGTTTCGGATCCATTTAAACCCCTCCTTCACACATTGTAAGACACTTTTGAGATATATGAAATTTGAGAGCATTTTCTGCCAAATTTCTCTTGAGAGTCACCGACAAAGAAACCTCACCTTTTAGGAACCCTAGCTAGAATTTCCTACCTTTTGAAGGGAGCTTTCCTTTGCTCCTTAAGCTTGGATGCTTCTATCCTAGACTTAGGCCTTTACTCATCCGAGAATCCTCCATTCAAGTCTCCATTTCATTCGGTTCCAAGCTCCTTTGAAGAAGATCCGTGACTAGGTGAAGCTAAGGAGAAGAACTTCATTCACTTCTCCTACCTTTGCCATCATTTTTGGTATCAAGAGCAAGGTTCTTCAAGGAGATAAGTTTTCTTGTGTTTGAACCGTGTGTCTTTGTTGTTCTTTGTGTTCTTGTGTCTTGTTTGAGTTTCTTTTCGGATCTATTTGATTTGAATTAATATTTTGGTTCCATAGATCCATTGTTTGATTGTATTTGAATTTCTTCCACAATCAATATGTTTAGGACCTATTTGCTTGTGCTTCTTTTTATTTTTTGAGTCTCATTTCCTTGCATGTGTCCGTGATTGGACTTCATACATTTGCATTAGATTTTTGTTTTGAATCCTTGTTTTGTCTTAGTAAGTTGTGTTTAGTCCTTATATGTTGCAAATTCCTTGAATATCATGTTTAACCTAGTTTTCTTTTGAGTTGTTTGTCTATATTTTTGTTCTCGGTTTGCTTAATCTTGTGCCTACCTATATGTGCTTTTTGTTTTACCTTATTGAGTTCATAATTTGCTATTAGTTCTAGCAAATTTCTCAGAGTTAGGTTTTCATTGTGTACTTAAGTTTTCAAATCACTTTCTATAAAAATTCTTAAAACAATTTTGTGTTACTTAAAATTTCAAGTGATTCATCTTACTTCTAGTGCACTATTTCTTTTGGATTCAAATTTTAAAAGTGTAGTGGCTGGAAAACAGAGAAAAATACAGAGCATGATGTTTCAAAATAGTTAAAAAAAAAAGTGAACAAAAGAATCCTATCAAAAACCTAAAAACTAGTGCACTAGTTCATCCAATTTTCACTTGAAATTTGTCAATCTAGTAGTCTTGGTTTTAATACTTTGGAATTGTGAAAAATTTGAAAACAAAAGGCAAGTGTCTTCTCTGGAATATCAATTTGAATTCAGGAAAAGAAAAGAATAAAAAAAATAAAAATAAAAAGCATTTATAGAAGCAAAAGCCGAGAAGAGCAAAAAACAAGAAAATACACTTGATTCCTCAAAATTCTTTGGACTACTATTTTGTTTGTTCTTATTCAATTGCTTCCAAATTATTTTGTGTTGTTAATCTACTCTAGTGCCTATCTAGGAACCTTCCTAACTGAGTGCTAGCCTTTTTTGGAGTCTTATTTTTCAGCTTTCTTTGTTGGATATCTTTGAGTCTTGTCAAAAACACTTTATTCTTCACTATTTGGTATAAGCTTTATAAATTGTGTTTTTGTTGCTTGTCTTGTTTTCTTTGACTAAACATTCTGTGCTGGAAGTGGCCTCAAATCCTTGCTTAAGGATCAAACATTGACTCAACAAAAAGTAGGAAAAGATTTGGACACTAAAAGACTACAAAATTTGACCTAATTTAGTGACCAAAACTTTCCTAAACTACTTTCACAAGAGTGATCGTTCCTTTAACCTTGTGAGCAGCCTACATTAACCATTTTGTTGTGTTCATTGTCCAGGGTCCAGGAGCAACTTAATTCAAGGTTTAGTGGCGGATTGGAACACTTAAACAAGTGTTAGAAAAATTGGACAACAAATCCGTCACTAATTTGGTCACTAAAGCCGCCATTATTTGTTTTCTAGTGTAGTTTAAATTTTTGCAAATTCTCTTGTATTTTAAAACAATTTGTAAAGCTTGGAGGGAGTATTAAAAAGCTGGTCAGGTATATCTAACCCTTGGTAGCCTCCTCACGTGTAGTACTAGTGGAAGTGGCTTGGAAATTTCATATGTTTCAAGCTTCCACTTAGGGAAAACCGACTAGTTGCTTTTCCTTGCTTCTTTTAAGTTGTTTGATTATAAATTGGTTTACTTTGCTGCCTTGTTTCGTCTAGACTTGTGTAGATTTTAATTGTTCACGTTTTAGATAACTTCAAAAATAATTGTGAAAAGCATACAACATAAATTTTTTTGTGAAAATCTTTGTGGAATTGAAAATACCACAAGGGAGTTTAGTGATTTCCACTTGAAAAAGTTTGGTTATTAAGTGGCTCTTAGTAGCTCACCTCCCTTGATAGTGCAACTTGTACACTTAGACTTCCAAGTGCTATTTTTGTTCCTAGAAAATACCAAAAATATTTTATATCTTTTGCATAGCATTTAAACTTCTTATTGCTTAATCATGAGTCATATTTCTCAAAGTGATAGTGATCTTGAAACTCCTAAAAGTTTTTCTAGAATTGTCAAGGAGGTTGAGGCACTAAAACTATGGAAGCAACAAGAGGTACTTCAAAAAGAAAAAAGAAAAGATTGAAAGAGAAGTACAACTTATTGCTCTTGAGGAAGAGATAAAAAAAATTAAGCAACAAGAAGAAAAACTTTTGAAAAAAATTAATAAATGAAAAAGCCAAAAGAGTTCTACTAGAAGTTCCAATGCCTCTACAAGCCAAGAGGATGTAGGTAGTTTGAATGTTGATGCATATTACCAACCTACACCTAGAAGAGTCATTAAGGAACCCAAAGTGAGGGAATCAAAGGTTGATCTCCCTTACTTTCATGGAAAAGAGGATGTTGACACCTACTTGGATTGGGAAATGAAATGGAGCAAATCTTCACTTGTCATCAAGTAGGTGAAGAAAGAAAAGTTCCCTTGGCCACCTTAGCTTTCCAAGGACAAGCTATGTATTGGTGGACATCCTTGGAGAGAGAGAGAAGACTTCACAATGACCCTCCTATTACTTATTGGAATGAATTAAGGAGTGCTATGAGAAGAAGGCACATACCTTCTTATTATAGTAGGGAGCTTATGGATAAGCTCCAAAGACTCCAACAAAAGAACATGAGTATGGAGGAGTATAGACAAAAAATAGAGTTGTATCTCATGAGGGCTGGGATAAAGGAAGAGGAAAGATTGACCATTGCTAGGTTTCTAAGTGGTCTTAATTTTGATATAAGAGATAGAGTTGAGTTACTCCCTTATAGGCACCTTGATGATTTGGTCCAACTTTGTATAAGGGTGGAGCAACAAAATTTGAGGAAAAATTCTTTCAAAGGCAAAACTCAAACTAGCTCATATATCAATAAGGACTACAAGAGGGAGGGTCAATATGATTCCTCTAAGAAATTTAGCAAGGGTCTAGAAAAAGAAAAAGAAAAAGATAAAAATGTTGTCACTTCTAGTAGTAAAACTAGTGACATCAAATGCTTTAAATGTCTTGGGAGAGGCCACATAGCTTCTCAATGTCCAACTAAAAAGGTCATGATTTTGAGAGGACAAGACATTTATAGTAGTGTTGATGAATCTAGTTCTACCACTTCGAGTGATAGTGAAACAAGTGAGGAAGACCATCCAATTGAAAGAGCATATCCTTATGATGGTCAACTTTTGATGATTAGAAGGCTTCTAGGAAGCCAACCTAATGAGTCTCACCTTTCACAAAGAGAGAATATTTTTCACACAAGGTGTAAAAATTTTGATAAAGCTTGTTCTCTCATTATGGATAGTGGGTCTTGTTGCAATTGTTGTAGCACAAGGTTGGTGGAGAAGCTTGATCTTACTCCAATTCCCCATCCGAAACCATATCAACTTCATTGGCTTAATGAAGATGGGGATATCATTGTGGACAAGCAAGTGGAAAGTCAAGTTTTCTATTGGTAACTATGAAGATCATGTGGTATGTGACATAGTTCCCATGGAAGCTTGTCATATTTTGTTGGGATGGCCATGGCAATTTGATAAGAAAACCATGCATAATGGCCTTACCAATGAAATTACTTTCACTCATAAAGAAAAGAAGTTTGTACTTCATCCTTTGTCTCCTTCACAAGTGATAGAGGATCAAGTACAAATGAAAATGAAAAGAGAAGACGAAAAAAAAACTTGATAAAAAAAAAAAAGAAAAGAAGCATAAATCTTCAAAGAAGAAGAAGGAAGAGAAACCTCTTCCAATAGAAGGAATTCAACAAGAAAACACTATAAAACAAACCTTATTTGTTGAAAAGCCTTCTTTCATTCTTCTTTGTAAAGGTATGCTTAACTGTCATAATTTAAGTCTTGAACCTAGTCCTTTACCTCTTGAAGTTTCTCAATTATTAAAAGAATTTGATGATATATTCCCTAGTGAAGATCCAAAGGGCCTTCCTCCTTTTAGGGTAGTCTACCCAATAGACCAGCCTATAGGACAAATCCACAAGAAACTAAGGAGATAGAGAACCAAGTTCAAGAATTATTGGACAAGGGGTGGGTGCAAAAAAGTTTGAGTACCTGTGTTGTGCCTGTATTGTTAGTGCCCAAGAAATATGGAAAATGGAGAATGTGTAGTGATTGTAGGGCTATTAACAATATCACAATCCTAGACTTGATGATATGTTTGATGAGTTACATGGTGCTACTATTTTTTCTAAAATTGATCTTAAAAGTGGTTATCACCAAATAAGAATCAAAGAGGGTGATAAGTGGAAAACTGCTTTTAAGACCAAGTTTGGATTGTATGAGTGGCTAGTTATGCCTTTTGGTTTAACCAATGCACCAAGTACATTCATGAGGCTTATGAATCATGTCTTGAGAGAGTGTATAGGAAAATTTGTTGTTGTTTATTTTGATGACATTCTAATCTATAGTAGGTCTCAAGATGATCACATAGGACATCTTAGAAAAGTTTTGATGATCCTTAGGGAAAACCACTTATTTGAAAATATTGAAAAATGTACTTTTTTGTGTGGATCATGTGATTTTTCTAGGGTTCATTGTGAGTAAAGAAGGGGTTCGTGTGGATCCCGAGAAAATCAAAGCCATTCAAGAGTGGCCCAAACCAAAGAATGTTAGTGAAGTTAGGAGTCTTCATGGCCTTGCAAGTTTTTATAGAAGATTTGTTCTTAACTTCTCTAGCATTGCGTCACCCTTGAATGAGCTTGTTAAAAAAGATGTTTTATTTGAATGGACTTCAAAGCATGATCATGCATTTCAACTTCTTAAGGATCAACTTACAAATGCACCCATACTAGCTTTGCCAAATTTTGAAAAGACTTTTGAGCTAGAATGTGATGCATCTGGAGTTGGCGTAGGGGCTGTGTTATTGCAAGGAGGACACCCCATTGCATATTTTAGTGAAAAACTAAAAGGTGTCTCCCTCAATTACCTTACCTATGACAAGGAGTTGTATGCCTTGGTTAGGGCTTTACAAACTTGGGAACACTATTTAGTGTCCAAAGAGTTTGTCATCCATAGTGACCATGAGTCACTTAAATATTTAAGAGGTCAAGGTAAGTTAAATAAGAGGCATGTCAAATGGCTAGAATTCCTTGAACAATTTCCATATATTATTAAATTTAAGAAAGGAAAATCAAATATTGTAGCTGATGCATTATCTAGAAGGCATACATTACTTGTCTCTAGGTACTCAAATTCTTGGATTTGATAATATTAGGGAATTGTATGAGAAAGATCTTGACTTTGGTGTTAATTATGAAAAATGCCAACAAAAAGCTTTTGATGGTTTCTATATGGCTGAGGGGTATTTGTACAAAGAAGGAAGGTTATGTATACCCCAAGGATCCATTAGGAAACTATTAATTAAAGAGAGTCATGAAGGTGGGCTTATGGGGCACTTTGGTGTTGATAAAACCCTTATTTTGCTAAAAGAAAAATTTTATTGGCCCCATATGCGAAAGGATGTCCAAAAGCATTGTTTTAGATGTTTGGCTTGTTTATAAGCCAAGTCTAAAGTGATGCCTCATGGAACATACACACCTTTGCCTGTTGCTTCTTCCCCTTGGGTAGATATTAGCATGGATTTTGTGCTAGGTTTACCTAGAACCCAAAGGGGAATGGATTCTATCTTTGTGGTTGTGGATCGTTTCAGTAAAATGGCTCATTTCATTCCATGCCACAAAGTAGATGATGCAAGCAACATTGCAAAACTCTTCTTTAGATATGTGGTTAAACTCCATGGACTTCCTAGGACAATAGTTTCAGATAGAGATACTAAGTTCCTAAGCCATTTTTGGCGTGTCTTATGGTCAAGACTAGGAACTAAACTCCTCTTTTCAACTACTTGTCATCCTCAAACAGATGGTCAAACTGAGGTAGTTAATAGATCTCTGTCTACTATGCTAAAGGGCAACCACAAATCTTGGGATGAGTATTTTTCACACATTGAGTTTGCCTATAATAGGGTAGTCCACAAAACTACCAATATTTCTCCTTTTGAAGCTGTGTATGGATTTAATCCTTTAACTCCTTTGGACTTGATACCTCTTCCTAATGTTGAACATTTCATTCATAAGGAAGGGGCTTCAAGAGCTGAATTTGTTAAGAAAATACATGAAAGGATTAAAACCCATATCCAACTACAAAATGAGAAGTATGCTCAACAAGGAAATAAAGGCAAAAGACCTATGATCTTCGAGGAAGGTGATTGGGTTTGGCTTCATCTAAGAAAAGAACGTTTTCCTAAACAAAGGAAGTCCAAACTCAGTCCTAGAGGAGATGGTCCCTTTCAGGTCTTACAGCGTATCAATGATAACGCTTATAAACTTGATTTACCCTCTGATTATGGAGTAAGCCCTACTTTTAATGTAAGTGATTAAAACCTTTTGTAGGTGCAAGTGATGATGAGGAAGAATCTTCAGATTCGAGGACGAATCCTTTTCAAGAGGGAGGGAATAATGGAAGAGCATGGGCTAAAGGCCCAACCACTAGAGCTATGGCCAGGAGATTACTTGAAGACTTGTCAACTTCAGAGCTTAGTGGGCCCAATGGACTTGGTGGGCCTAGGGTGCTTCTCACTTGGGCTTTACTTGATTAAACACCATGTTTTATAGCACATTCTTAGAATAGGAAGTTACTTTGTTTTTGGTCTTGTATTTTGACCATAGATTAGGGTTTATGAATTTTGGGCTTGTATTTGGACTTCTTGGGCTTTGGGCTTTTGATACCCAATATTGGGCTCATTCTCTTTCTTGTAAATTTTCCTATTCATTGTATTTTCTTGACCATTGTATTTAGATCATTAGATTAGGATTTAAGAAGGATTATTAGTTTAATTGGATTAGGATAAACTAGGTTTAATTTAGGATGCATTTAAGTTGCATTTTGAGTCACATGTTTGACGCCACCTTAGTTGAACATGTGTGACTCAAAATTAACCCTAAATGCACACTAAATCAAACCTAAATGCACCTAGCACTAGTGTGAACCGGTCATGACATATGTGTTAAGTTTTGAATTCAAAATTCAAAAATTTGAATTCAAAACTTAGCGCCACATGTGAAGCCTTCACATTGGCGCCAAGTGCTCTTGGTTTCGGATCCATTTAAACCCCTCCTTCACACATTGTAAGACACTTTTGAGATATATGAAATTTGAGAGCATTTTCTGCCAAATTTCTCTTGAGAGTCACCGAGAAAGAAACCTCACCTTTTAGGAACCCTAGCTAGGATTTCCTACCTTTTGAAGGGAGCTTTCCTTTACTCCTTAAGCTTGGATGCTTCCATCCTTGACTTAGGCCTTTACTCATCCGAGAATCCTCCATTCAAGTCTCCATTTCATTCGGTTCCAAGCTCCTTTGAAGAAGATTCGTGACTAGGTGAAGCTAAGGAGAAGAACTTCATTCACTTCTCCTACCTTTGCCATCACCTAATAGGCCTGCTTATAGGACCAACGCCCAAGAAACAAAAAGAGATAGAGACTCAAGTTGAAAGCTTGATGAAGAAGGGTTGGGTTCAAAAGATCCATAGCCTTTGTGTTGTGCCTGTTCTTCTAGTTCCAAAGAATGATGGAACTTGGAGAATGTGCACAGACTGTAAAGCTATTAATAATATAATTGTAAATTATAGACATCCAATCCCTAGACTAGATGACATGCTAGATGAGTTGTATGGAATACTCATATTTTCTAAAATTGATCTTAAAAGTGGTTATACCCAAATAAAGATTAAAAAAAGAGATGAATGGAAAACTTTAAGACCAAGTTTAGATTGTATGAATGGTTAGTCATGCCTTTGGGTTTGACCAAATGCTCCTAGCACCTTTATAAGGTTAATGAACCATGTCTTAAGAGATTGTATAAGTAGATTTATAGTAGTTTATTTTAATGATTTCCTTGTCTATAGTAAAAGCCTTAATGAAGACATAGGCCATCTTAGGGATGTTTTAATCATTCTTAGAGACAACCATCTCTATGCCAACTTAGAGAAATATACCTCTTGCCAAGAGGACATCAAATTCTTAGATTTTATAGTTGGCAAAGAAGGAGTCAAGGTTGACCTCGAAAAGGTTAAAGCCATCCAAGAATGGAACACCCCTAAGAATGTAGGATGCATTAGGTGTTTCCATGGCCTAGTAAGCTTCTATAGAAGGTTTGTTAAGGACTTCTCCACCCTTACATCTCCTCTTAACGAGTTGGTTAAAAAGGATATACCTTTTATTTGGGGGGAGAAGCAAGAAAAGACTTTTCTTAACTTAAAAATCCAACTCACCAATGCACTCGTTCTAACTTTCCCAAACTTTTCTCAAACTTTTGAGCTAGAATGTAATGCAAGTGGTATTGGTATAGGTGCAGTTTTACTTCAAGGTGACCACCCCATTGCTTATTTCAATGAAAAATTAGGTGGTCCCACCTTGAATTATCTCACCTATGAAAAAAAGCTTTATACTCTAATTAAGGCATAAGAACATTACTTAGTGACAAAGGATTTCATTATACATATTGATCATGAGTCAGTTAAGTATTTGAGAGGGCAAGGTAAGTTGAATAAAAGACATACTAAGTGGGTAAAATATTTAGAAAATTTCCTTTATGATATCAAATACAAGAAGGGTAAAAGTAATGTGGTAGTTGATTCACTTTCAAGAAAATACACATTACTTATTACCCTTAGTTATCAAACCCTTGGATTTGATAACATTAAGGAATTGTATGAATAAGATCTAGATTTCCAACTCACCTATGCTCAAAATCTTAAGAAAGTTTTTGATGGATTCTACATTAGTGATAGGTATCTATTTAAGATGGGTAAAGTATGCATACCCAAAGAGTCCAAACAAGAGTTATACATTTAGAGCAATACCTTTGGACATTTACTCTCATATGTGGCCAATAAAACTCTCATGGGCCATTTTGGAGTTGATAAAACTCTTAAGTTTTATAAAAGAAAGATTTTATTGGCCACATATGAGACTAAATGTCCAAAGGTATTGCTTTAAATGTATAGCTCTTGTTTACAAGCTAGGTCTAAAGATATGCCTCATGAACTCTACACACCTCTTCCAATAGCTAGCACCCTTTAAGTTGACATAAGTATGGACTTTGTACTTGGTCTCCCAAGA
Source organism: Cajanus cajan (assembly GCF_000230855.2). Taxonomy (NCBI): domain Eukaryota; kingdom Viridiplantae; phylum Streptophyta; class Magnoliopsida; order Fabales; family Fabaceae; genus Cajanus; species Cajanus cajan. Next base: position 46,857,519 of record NC_138518.1, on the reverse strand, counting down.
AATATAAGGGGATATGATTCTATCTTTATGGTAGTAGACAGATTTTCAAAGATGGCTCACTTTATACCATGCCACAAAGTAGATGATGCTAGCCATATCTCAAGACTTTTCTTTAAAGAAGTTGTTAGGTTACATAGTATCCCTAAAACAATAGTTTGGGATAGGGATGTTAAGTTCTTTAGTCATTTTTGGAAAACACTTTGGGAAAGACTGGGAACTAAACTTCTATTTTCTACTACCTATCATCCACAAACTAATGGAAAAACAGAAGTAGTAAATAGATCTTTATCCACGCTATTAAGGGTTATCTTGATAAATAACAAGAAGTCTTGGGATGAACATCTTCCTCATGTAGAATTCGCATACAATAAGGTAGTCCATAAGACTACCAATCTTTCTCCTTTTGAGGTTGTTTATGATTTTAACCCTCTCACTCCTTTTGACATACTTCCATTACCTAGTACTTGTTATTTACATAAAGAATGAGTATCTAAGGCATATTTTTTAAAGAAACTCCATGAGAAGGTTAAAGACCATATTGGAAAACAAACTCAAAAGTATATTGAAAACAATAACAAAGGGAGAAAGAAAGTTGTATTTGAGGAAGGAAACTTAGTTTGGCTTCACTTAAGAAAAGATAGATTTCCTACACAAAGAAAGTCCAAACTAGGTCCAAGAGGAGATAGTCCATTCCAAGTCCTCCAAAGGATCAATGATAATGTATATAGGTTAGATTTACTTTTTGATTATGGTGTTAGCAACACATTTAATGTTTGTGATCTTGTACCTTATGCAGGTGATGCTGACATTGATGATGAGGACATAGATTTGAGGACAGATCCTTCTCAAGAAGAAGGGTATGACAGAGGATCATCCATAGAGAGCTCAAACATGAAGACCATACCACCCACAAAGAGCTCACACATGAAGACCATTGGACCTTTAATTAGGTCCATGGTTAGGAGGCTAGGGGAGGCTTCTATAGAGGAGGTATTTTTTTATATCTATGCTATATATGAGCATTGAGTATAATTCATTTTATTAGTTCCTTAGTCTCTATTGTATATACCTTGTATAGTATTTTGTACATAGTAGATACGTGTATAGGTCTATTTTTATCTTTGTATTTGTAAGGCACTTTTATTTTTTCCTTAGGATTTTAGGGCATGTTACTTGAGACTTTTACTCCATTTGATCTTGTATTAATGGTCATAGTTTTTCATATTTTTAGTATTAGTATTGGGGGTAGAAAATAACAAGTATGTAGGTGAAGCTAGCAATTGGGCCCTTAGTGGACCTAGTCCAAATTATACATATTAGACTTGTTTTTCTTCATTTAATCCAAGTCATACTATTTTTGGGTTGGATTAGATGAAGAAAATCAACTAGGTCGTCTATCCTCCTTGTTTGGTCGAAAATTGTGAAGCTTCCTCAACACACTTGTCCCTTGTAGGGATGGCAACGGGGCGAGTCGGGTACGGGTTTCATGATACCTGTCCCCGTCCTCGCGAGTCAAACCCATCCCCGTCCCCGTACCCGTACCCGTCGAGTATATGATTTTTATCCTCATCCTCGTCCCCGCGGGTAACGGGTATACCCGTACCCGTACCCGTACCTGTACCCGTCAATTTTTTTATTTTTTATTTTTTATAAAAAAAATATGATATTTTTAAATTATTTTTTATTATATTATAATTATAATTAGGTTATTTCTCTATCTCATATTATAATAAATTATCACACATAAAAAAATTAAAATTATTTAATATAATTAAATTGAAAGTGCGTATTAAGTTAAAAATGGAAACGGGGACGGGTACGGGTACGGGACGGGTAAGTACATACCCGTACCCGTATTCATACCCAATTTAATATATCGGGTTTTACCCGTACCCGTACCCGTACTCGGTCAAACTAGGGATGGCAAAAATACCCGCACCTGCGGGTACCTGCGGATAAAATCCGCTACGGATAATAAATGGATAGGCTAATTGGGTACCCGCGGATAATGGGAACGGATAATTTTTTACCCGTTTATAAATGGGGCGGGGGCGGGTATGATGATATCCATACTCGCGGATACCCATTTAATATTATTTCTTAAATATCTTAATTATTCTTATACCACATAGCCCTAAAACTACACTCTCTCATCTTATTTTCTTACAAAAGTGAGGTTGATGAAGTTACTAACATGTGTTAAGCATGTTATAGAATTATGTTAGATGTAATTTAATTAATTTTCTAGCTTTGATTGGACCAATAAGATTTATGTACTTTAAGTTATTTACTTTTGTTTGGAATTATGAGATTGAATTATTGTAACTTTGTAATGAGACTTTAACTTACTTGTCAGATTGATGTATTTTAAGTTATTGATTATATTACATTTTTATTATTATTTCAACAAAATTAACGTTAAATACAAATTCAAAATTAACATTAAATTTTTATTTTTTAATATGTCAATGACATTAAATATAAACTTAAAATTATTTGTAATATAATTTTTTTAATTTCTTAAAAAATTTATAAATATCCATGGATATCCATGGGTATTCAAGAAATTCATGGATACCCGCTTAATGGATACTCGCACGGATATGGGGTGGGTATGGGGCCAATTTTTATTCAGCGGGGCGGGGGCAGGTTTACTATTACCCGCCCCTATGGGGCCCCATTGCCATCCCTAGGTCAAACCGGGTATTCCTTATCAAAGTTGGGATGGGTTCAGGTATTACCCGCAGGTACAAGTATATTTGTCATCCCTAGTCCCTTGGCTAATCAAGGGGACAAGATGACACTTGGCACTCTTTGATTAGCTCTTCTAAATTTAAGTGTCTCCTCCTTGTCTCCTAGGAGACAAAGGTGACAATTGGCACTCTATGATTGGCTAACTAGATCTAAGTGTCTCTATCTTGTCTCTACCTCGTCTAACTTGCACTAAAAGCTTCTTGACAACTATATATAGATTGTTTCACTTGTAAATTTCACTTTTGAACATATATTGAGCTTGGCTAAGATTTCTCTTCAGAATTCTCTCTCTCAAAAGTCCTAAATTCTCTTTGATTTACTTCCTACTTGTTATTGAACAAGAATGACGGAGAGTATTATCCTGAACAAATTATTACACTAATTTATTATTATTATTATTAATTATTATTATTATTATTATTATTATTATTATTATATGATGACCAAGTCAAATTAAGTTACAAGTCAAAAATACAATTTGTTACCCAACTCGTACGATACTAAATTTTGATCAAATTGGACTAAATCTTATTCGAACACTAAAAAAATTTAATCCAAACTCATTGGATTACTTTGAATTAATTTGAGTTCACAAATTATCCATACATACATAGTTACACCCCTAAATAATAAGTAGTATAGTGTTTTCAATACAGTAATACCAACACTCTTTCCTATTTTTAATGTATGAAAAAAAAATTAGGTTAAATTCAATATTTAATGCCTATATTAACAAATTATTCAAAATTCATGTACGGATAAACTGAAAAAAGAAACTGTATAGACTAAAGTAAAAGAAAAAAAAAACAAAACAAAAAAGGTTTCTGAAACACGGTATATTTTTTTATTTAAACTAAAATTTATTAGTATTTACATTTTGAAATTGTCTTTTTCTTTTATTCTTTTTCAATTTTCTATCATTTAATAAATTGTGTATAACATTAAATATCATCATTTCTCTTGCAATTTTTTTGGGTACATATCTTTATTGATTTATTAGTTTTCCTCTTACAATTCTAATTTCTCCCTTTTGACTGCATGCCATTTCGTTGATTTTTCGGGAAAAAATAAAGTTAATCAGCTTCATTTTAAGTCCAAAAAGGGATATATGCAACTCCTTCAATTCCATTTTCCAAAGAGAAATTCCATTATGGAAACTGGGGAGGGGAAAAAAAACAAAAAAAAAAAAAACAGGCTCATGATCATGTTCACATTGACAAAGTAACAATTGTAGGAAAACATGTATAAATATCACCAAATTCTCATGTTACAGGCTGGTTAGAGTAGCATAAACTTCAAGTTTCCTGTGCAGAAACCATAGCACCACGAAGTTCTACTAGTGCTACTGCTTCATTAATTGCATCCATCACTTCTAGCTTTCCTCTACTCAATGCTTCATCCATTGGAGTCCGCTCGTGACTGAAAAAGGTGTATTGTCAAAACATTCATTATAAGAAGCTCTAAGCACATCTTAAAATGCTTGAGGTTCAGGTAATATAACAAACCTGTTTAAAACACTAACATTAGCTCCGGCCATGATTAATTCCTTCACAACCTGAAAAGTATTTGCATGCTCAGGAAAACCATGTCCTGGGAAACAATTAAGAGATGTTCTTGGATGAGCACATTGTTTACCTTAACATGCCCATTGAGACACGCCCAATGAAGTGGTGTATTCTTTTCCTCGTTTGGTGAATTAAGATCCTGTTCACACAAAAACAAGTTTTAAAACCTCTGCCATGTTTGGATGTTTTAAAGAGGGGTGACTGATGGAAAGAGAAAGGACAAAATTAAGATACAGTTTCTTAGTTGTTTTTAGTATTATTCTCCAATCAAAATTAAAGTTTTACTTCAATAATCCACATAATAGAGATTACCATTAATGGTTAGCATAGATTACTGAGATGAAACTTCAATTTTCATTGGAGAATAACACCAAAAGCACTTAAGGAACTGCATCTAAATTTTATCCAAAGGAAAATTGGGAAAGAAAAAAGAAGGAAAGGAAGGAAGGAGATTGAGGGGGGAGTATTTCCCCATGTTTTGATGGTCAAGTAAGGGAATTTTTATTTTCCCATTTTTATTTTAAAATAAAGCCTTTCCTATCCTTATTACCAATTTGATTCACTTCCATTGGTATTCTTCTTACTTGGTCAAAACACATTATATGAATTTCTATCATCTTATGCTCAATAGGTTCTGGTCCAACTTTCTTTAGGATACTTTCTTAGTACATTCAAACATAAGTAACTGAGGAACAGTATTCTTGATTCCATCCAGCAATGCCATAGTTTATCTTGAAAAAATCCCAAGCCACACAGCACAAAGGAGTGACCTCCGAATCAGTTAAAGAAGGATTTCGTGACATTATTTTCTAGTTTATGTAGGATGGATGATATGGATTTATTAACATATCAAAAAATCTGTATGCAAGATGATTGTATAGTGTTTGAATGTTGTCAGATAGAATTAAATGTAAGAAAAAGATAGACGAAAGGGAATCATATCCTGTGAAGTAGAACCCTCATTTTTATCAAAATTTCTCCAGTTTCTCTCATGTCAGTAGTCTATTGAAATCATAATGTATAAACCATGGCTTAAGAGTTGAGACACTAGGATTTTATGTGTGGGGGCAGAGATTGAAATTCTTATTACTCTAGCAATAACATACATCCCAATTCCCAACCGTTATTTCCAATAAAAAAAACTTTCTAAGTACTGATTTTATATATATAAAGAGGGCATAAGTTGGAGAAAATAGGACGTATAACACAAATATTTTATTGTATTAGAGTTAATTACCTATACACTGTCAGTGTAAAGTTTTTTTACACTGACAACCAATCATATCTTTTAATAGTGTCATGTCAGTTACCAACAGAACGCTATGAACCTTAGATCCAGTATCTTCCGATCCTTAGGATTTATGGTTAATTTGGCTAATATAAGACAATTGTTGAAAAGAGTAGGCGAGGAATGCCGAAAGAGTAAGCTCGTTCTTGTATTCTGTCAAATTAATCATAGGTCTCTGAGGCTCTCGGCCATATTGGTATCAGAGCCTTACAATCTCGAATACTGAGGCCATAATACTATTTTAGAGGACAGAGTGAGTAGAAGAGAGACTTTACTACCATGGAAACTTCTACTTCAGACACTCAACCCGCCTTCCTAAACACCTCCTTATCTTTACCTAACCATGTCTCTAGAACCCTAGCACCAAAGATTGAAAACCTAGTTGAATTTTCATATGTCCCTGAAGATGCTCAGATCTCTGAGAGCACTGCCCCCCTTCTAAGTCCATATAATATATTCAAACGCCAAAGATCTACTCTTAGATCTATCAGGCAGTTGGTCAGAACTACCCGTCCACATGAAAAAGAATATGTTCAATCCTCCAAGATGGAACAATGTTCTTTGATGGCCACTTCTGAAGAACAGTATGTTACTATTGAAATCCCAAAGGAACTCATCCGACACTAGAGAACAGATGGATACACCCATCTCCACTACGGGGCCATTAGGTTGATGCTCACACTCCATGGGAGACAAGGACTTCCTGTCTCCTCAAGGATCTCCCTGTTAGATACTAGCTATCTCCACTACGAAAATGCTGTGATTGGTACGGTCTTGACTACACTTCACGCCAGAAGTGTCGTCCTAACATTGTTCCCCAATTATAATGTTAGTTTAAGAGACCCCACTGTACCAGAGAGACTAAAGGTCCAAGTCCAGATAACCGGAGCTGCCCAGACCGCTGATGCTGTTTGTGCTACTCTCCACTATCAAATCATATATAGGCTACAGACCTTGTTTTGTGAATCTGGCCTCCTGTTAGGTCGAGGTGGTGGTTTACAAGGCGTATTCCACTCCTCATCGTCACTGTAGTCACTGTCTGATTCACTATCTTCTTCTTCACTGGTGTCTCCTGAGTGCATCCAGCAATCGCACTCAGGATCGCACATTTCTGGGGCAACATCCCAGATGAAATGACCGTTGATTCTGTCGGTATAGATTTCTCTCCCATCTGCATGTACTGCAAAGATGGGAATTCTTTTTTCTTTGACGAAAGGTTCTAACATCATTGTTTGAAAAATTGGACCTGAGGCTGTCTCAGGTTGTTTAAAGATTGTTCTGACCGTTCCGTCGACGGATCTTCTGAAAGTTGCTTGATCCGTTTGGATTGGCTTTCCATGATGCTTGTGGAGATTCTCATAATTTGTCACCCATTGTAATGGGGTGAGCTCCTTCAGCTGTTCCCTGGAAATATTCCTGGGAACTTGGACGATCGGTGGACTTTCTTCTGCCTGGTTTGCAAGAACAAACAAGGCACTATCATTACTGCTGGGTAAGGCCAAATTAACCACATGGGTCTGTAGCCTATATATGATTTGATAGTGGAGAGTAGCACAAACAGCATCAGCGGTCTGGGCAGCTCCGGTTATCTGGACTTGGACCTTTAGTCTCTCTGGTATAGTGGGGTCTCTTAAACTAACATTATAATTGGGGAACAATGTTAGGACGACACTTCCGGCGTGAAGTGTAGTCAAGACCGTACCAATCACAGCATTTTCGTAGTGGAGATAGCTAGTATCTAACAGGGAGATCCTTGAGGAGACAGGAAGTCCTCATCTCCCATGGAGTGTGAGCATCAACCTAATGGCCCCATAGTGGAGATGGGTGTACCCATCTGTTCTCCAGTGTCGGATGAGTTCCTTTGAGATTTCAATAGTAACATACTGTTCTTCAGAAGTGGCCATCAAAGAACATTGTTCCATCTTGGAGGATTGAACATATTCTTTTTCATGTGGACGGGTAGTTCTGACCAACTGCCTAATAGATCTAAGAGTAGATCTTTGGCGTTTGAATATATTATATGGACTTAGAAGGGGGGCAGTGCTCTCAGAGATCTGAGCATCTTCAGGGACATGAAAATTCAACTAGGTTTTCAATCTTTGGTGCTAGGGTTCTAGAGACATGGTTAGGTAAAGATAAGGAGGTATTTAGGAAGGCGGGTTGAGTGTCTGAAGTAGAAGTTTCCATGGTAGTAAAGTCTCTCTTCTACTCACTCTGTCCTCTAAAATAGTATTATGGCCTCAGTATTCGAGATTGTAAGGCTCTGATACCAATATGGCCAAGAGCCTCAGAGACCTATGATTAATTTGACAGAATACAAGAACGAGCTTACTCTTTCGGCATTCCTCGCCTACTCTTTTCAGCAATTGTCTTATATTAGCCAAATTAACCATAAATCCTAAGGATCGGAAGATACTGGATCTAAGGTTCATAGCATTCTGTTGTACAAGATCCTCTTAAAGAGGCGAGTACCATAGTAGTCAATAGCGGCCGGAGCGGCCGCTATCGCGGCGCTCCGGAGCGGAGCGGCGTCACCCCGCAACGTGGCTGCTGTCGCGTGGCGGATTTCTGTAGCGGTCGGAGCGGCCGCGTCGGAGGCGTAGCGGAGCGGCCCAAATCGCGGATTCGCGGGCGCGATTTCAGACTTACCCTTCATTAAGGGTAAGTCCGTCTTTTCAATGGGGTTTTTTTGCCCTAATCATCCCTTTCCCATTCGCGATTTCAGACTCCTCGAAACCAAACCCCTCCGCTCGTCTCTCCCTCTCATATTTTCTTCTTCTCTGGCAATCGCGTGCAGCTCCGACGAAGTCCGGCTCCGACGCACCTCCATCGGCGACGCGCCTCCAGCTCCGACGCACCTCCGACTCCGACGAGCCTCCAGGTCCGACGCAGCTCCGACGTGGCCGCAAGCTCAGACGCGCGTTTGTCTTCTCCTTCCTCCGACTAACGTTTGCCCTCTGTTGTCTGTTCCCCTATTCTATTGTGTCTTTTACTCTTTTATGCAACATGCAACATATCTTTTTTAATTATTTATTAAATTATTTCCACTGATTTTTTTTTAATTTTTGATTAAATTTAATTGAACAAATTTTATTTTTAAATTCTGATAAAATTTAATTCAACATATTTAATTTTTAAATTCTGATTAAATTTAATTCAGAAAAATTTATTTTTAATTTCTGATTAAATTTAATTCAGTTAATTTTATTTTTAATTTCTGAATAAATTTAATTCAACAAATTTTATTTTTAATTTCTGATTAAATTTAATTCAGCTAATTTTATTTTTAATTTCTGATTAAATTTAATTCAACAAATTTTGTTTTTAATTTCTGATTAAATTTAATTTAGCAAATTTTATTTTTAATTTCTGATTAAATTTAATTCAGCAAATTTTATTTTTAATTTCAGAAAATTCTATTTCTATTTCAGCAGCATATTTTTTTTTTTAATTTCTGATTCTATTATATTTTTATTAGGCTGTCTTTGTCTTTGATAATCAGTTTAATCATGAGCCAACCAATCTCTGCTGGAACTGAAACTAATCCCAATTCTGGTCCCACTCCCAGAACAGAAATGTTTAAGCCCACCGGTGACAATATTGATGTCTTTTGGAAGTGGAACAGCTTAAAAGACAAAAATAATAGGAAGAGTGTCACTTGTGATTTTTGTCTGAAAACATCTACCGGTGGAATTACTAGAGCAAAAAGACATCATCTTGGAATAAAAGGCGATGTAGGTGCTTGTAGAAAAATTCCTGAGGATCTAAAATTGGAAATGAAGGCTGCCTATGAGAGTAAAAAAATTGCCTCAGAAGTATATATGGAGTGCGTAGATGAAAATGAAGAGGAGGATGACATCCAAGCCATTGCTAGAATTAAGAGACCTTCATCTACATCAAGTGAAGCCACTTCTGTTTCCAAGAGGAGGGGTATAAATGTCAAAGGTCCCCTTGATTTGCACTTTACTAGAAAGGCAGAAGAAAGTATCAAATTGAATAAGGGGTTGTGGCAAACAAGTTTAAATGATGCTTGTAACAAGGAAGCAAGAGCAAGGGTAATTCAATACATTGCTCGCTTTTTTTATCGGAATGGAATTGCATTTAATGTTGCTAGATCAAAGAGCTTCAAATTGATGGTTGAAGCTATTGGCACCTATGGTCCCCATTTAAAGCCACCAAGCTACCATGAATTAAGAGTGCCACTCCTTAAAAAAGAGTTGGAATACACCAAAGGCTTATTGAAGGGCCATGAAGAAGAGAGAGTAAAATATGGGTGCTCAATTATGTCTGATGGTTGGACAGATAGGAAAAGTAGAACTTTGATTAACTTTTTGGTTAATAGTTCAATGGGAACAATGTTTGTGAAGAGTGTAGATGCTTCTGAATATACCAAGACCGGTGAGAAGGTGTTTGAACTTTTAAATAGTTTTGTTGAGGAAATTGGAGAGAAAAATGTTGTTCAAGTAGTAACAGATAATGGAAGCAATTATGTTATGGCGGGTAAGAATCAATTATATTCTAATTTTATACTCATACGATTATAAGATATAAATTCTAATTTTAATTATTTTGTTATTGTGTTTTTAGGCAAAATTTTACAAACTGTGAGACCACATTTATTTTGGACTCCATGTGCTGCTCATTGTCTTGATTTGATGCTAGAAGATATTGGAAAGATCCCTAAAGTCAAAAGGGTAATACAAAGAGGCATCAAGCTCGTGGGTTACATTTATAATCATACCTTGACCCTAAACACCATGAGGAAGTATACAAATAAGGTTGAATTGGTGAGGCATGGAGTTACAAGATTTGCTACCACCTTCCTTACTTTGCAACGATTGCATAAGTTAAAGGCAAATCTTAGAAGGATGTTTACTTCCGACGAATGGTTGCAATCAAAAGGAGCCAAAGAACCTAAGGGGAAGAAAGCAACGGAGATTGTTCTTATGCCTACATTTTGGAGTGATGTTGTTTATGCTTTAAAGGCTATGGGGCCTATTGTACGTGTGTTGAGGTTGGTAGATAATGAAAAAAAACCGGCAATGGGTTACATTTATGAAGCAATGGAGAGGGCTAAGGAGGCAATTCAAAATTCTTTTAATCATAATGAAGAAAAATATAAGGATATATTTGCAATTGTTGATAGAAGATGGGATTGTCAACTCCATCATCCGTTGCATGCAGCAGGATATTATCTAAATCCTGAGTTTTATTACAAAAATTCAACAAGAATGGATGCTGATGATGAAGTGGTGGATGGCCTTTTCAAATGTATTGATAGGCTTTGTGAAAATAATGACATTGTAGACAATGTTCACAATCAATTGGCAATATATAAAAGGGCAGGAGGAAGATTTGGCATTCCTGCAGCAGTTAGAGCAAGGGTTAAAATGGCTCCTGGTAAGTGAGACTTTTCTTAAGCTTCAACTTCACTTACAAATTTTATAGTTATTTGATAATTTATTTATATAATAATATTTGCATTTATAGCTGAGTGGTGGAAGATGTATGGAGGACATACACCACATTTGCAAATTGTTGCCATTAAGGTACTAAGCTTGACGTGTAGCTCATCTGGTTGTGAGCGTAATTGGAGTACCTTTGAGCATGTAAGTTAATGAATTAGTGGATTTAAATTTGAGTTTACTATTGAAAATGGAAAATTAACTAACATCATGTTGTTAAATTATTATAGATTCACTCAAAGAAGAGAAGTAAGCTTGAGCACCAAAAGCTTCAAGACTTGGTTTTTATTAAATATAATCAAGCTCTTCAAGAACGCTTTGAGTGTCAAGATCCAATTGATCCAATTGCTTTGAATGAAGTTGATGATAACAATGAATGGATGTTGGGAGAAGAAAATGATGAGGATGAATTTGAAGATGACTTGGTGTTTGGTGATGATGTTTTGACTTGGAGAGATGTTGCCCAAGCAAGTGGTGCCGGTGAACCTTTGAAATACACTAGGAGACAAACACAAGTGAACAAGACATCAACAATTGCATCTACATCCAAGAAAGATAAAGGAAAAAAAGTGATGGAAGTACTAGAAGACGAGGATGATGATGTAGAGGAAGAAGAAGAATATAATTCTAATGCTAGTGGGAGTGATGAATTTGAGGGAGAGGAAGACTTTAATCTTGATGAGGAAGAAGATTAAACTATAATGTTTAATTTTTTACTTACTTAGAGCTTTAACACTTTGTTTTGGAGACATTTTATATTATGTATTGTTTGAGTACTATGAACTTTTAATTATTAAAAATGTTTAATGCATGAATTTAGAGTTATTTTTTTGTTTTTTTTAGCTTTTATATATATATTATTAATTATTTAATATATATAAATTAATATTTAAATAGCGGTTATCCCGCTCCGCGTCATCCCGCTATCCCAGTTTTGGGGTCGGCCGCTCCGCGCCGCTATCCGGGATTGACTACTATGGCGAGTACAGAGCATACTGGCTTAAACATATATCACTGAGAACATAATACTATAATAGGATCAAGAGTTTTCGAAAGAGAGGAAAAGAGATTTAGCAATCCATGAGTAATAAGCACACAAGAAGTTTTATTGCAAACTCGACTTGGTTACAAACTGAAAGAGAACCTCCTTATATAGACTCTGAGAGGATCTCATGAGGATAACAAACAGCAAGCATTTTTCACATGAGCCAATCTTGATTGGCTCCCTAAAAGCTAAATACAGTAAAGAACCCCCGTGGGGTGTGACTCACACAACTAGACAAACTATTATGAATCAGATGATAAGAACTGGTACAAACAATGGACCTACATGGTCATGACTTATACAAGCTGTCATACACACTTATTGTACACTGAGGGCAGACAGTACGAAAAAGTAGATTCCCATTTTTATCCTTTTTTGATGATGGGCTCGTGACTAGGAGAGAGATTCGGATCTGATGCATCTGAATCAGAACAGCTGTCTATCATCAATTCAGCATAATAATCATCATCGTCTTTATCTCTTAGATCATTAGCTGTCTAGAACTGTTCATCTGGCACGTAATATTCAGTTCTGCTCATGAAAGCATTGATACCCTGATGACTTGATTGGCTAGGAATGAAACGACTGTGTGATGAACTGGTTTCTCCTTGGTTCTCTTGTTGGATTTTTGCTTCCTTGAGATGGTTGATCAATTGTGCCTTGTAACTTTGATCCGGGGGATATGTTTCAAAGGTTCCCCAAAAATAAGCTTCATTTTTTGACCACAGTTGTCCTGTAGGTTTCTGGAAATAAGGACGTCTGATGATAATAATGGAGGTTAAAGACTCACATTGTTCTCTGGTCCTTCCCATTTGATTCTTTTGAAAATCGAGAACCTTTTTTAACTCACTTCTCCACCATGGGAGAGGCGAAAACCATTCTAATAAAGTCCAGAATAAAAATTCTGCCTTGTCTGGATTTATCAGAATATTGTAGGCTGATTGTGTCTTCAAAGCAATTGCAATTGGACTTTGGACAGTTTTGCACCATATAGCCCAAAGAGTTGGCTCACATAAATCCCAACCAATCTCACAGAATAATTCAAATATTCCGGGATGTTCTTCTGTAGGATCAAACATGGTTGGAGGGACTACTTTAAACCTTAAAGTCTCATGAAGATAATAAAAATAATGAGATCTGGCGAATTGAATAATCTCTTCAGGACGGTTAGGTTTAAAACCAGGAGGATATAGCTTTCTAGTTTTTGCTGTATCATGTAGAGGTTTTGCCATGAAAATCAGTGGAAAGCTATAGGAGGATGAGATGACCAAAACTGGCTTTTGTGGTCTTGAAAGAAAATCAGGAATGAGGTTATGTTTTCCTTTGATGTGTTTAACAATAAAATCATACCTGGAAAACCAATCTTTTAATCTTAAGATTTGAGGTTCTGGTGGTAACTTGTTCTTGAAATCGAGGATTTTGGGAAAGGAAGAATTATCCATTTGAACTTCAAAGTGATATCCTCTCAGGTGGAAATCAAACTTCTTGATTCCATTCTTCACAGCCAATGCCTCTTTGTAGGTGGTGTGGTAATGCTTTTCTGCTTCTTTGAATTGTCCACTAGCATGTCTGCAGTAGAACCTCTTTCCGTCTACTTCTTCAATGAAGACGGCACCCCAGTAATGATCACTTGCATCTGTTTGGAGGATCCTTTTCCTATCTCCTGGGATTTTTAATGCAGGAGGATTCTGTGCAACCTTCTTTATCTCTTGGACAGCCTTGGTTTGTTCTGGTCCCCATGGAGGGGGATCTTTCTTTAACAGTTTTGAGAGAGGGCTTGTGTATCTGGCAACTTTCGGAATGAAATCTCTGATGTAGTTTATGATTCCAAGGAATTGTTGAATTTGCTTAACAGATAGATTTTCTTCAGGGAAGTTGAGTAACTCTTCAGCAATATGAGGTTGAGGCTGATAACTTCCTTGAGAGAACTTCATTCCCAGGAAGTCAATTTCCTGTTGTGCTAACTGTATCTTCTTTTCTGAAAACATGATGCCATACAAGTTTGCTCTTTCCAAGAATTGGCTTAAGAGCCTTTTGTGACTTTCCATGTCTGTGGAGAATAAAAGAATATCATCTATGTAGATGATAGCATTGTCTAGGAGTGGCTCGAGTATCTTTGTTATTGCTTTCTGGAATAGAGATGGTGCTACCTTTAGGCCGAAAGGTAGAACAGTCCATTGATACTGTGCATTGGGTATGCAGAAAGCTGTCTTGTGCCTTTCACTGGGATCAACTCCTAACTGCCAGAATCAGGATTTAAGGTCAAATTTAGAGAAGGTTTTTGATTCCTTTAGCAAGATAGGCAGAGTGGATGTCTTGGGTAGTGGAAACTTGTCATCTTTCAAGAAATGGTTAAGAGGCTTGTAGTCAACGACTAATCTTTTCTTTCCTCTGAGTCTTTCTGATCTTTTTTCTACGTAGAAGGCTTGGCACGCCCAATTTGATGTCGTCTGTTCTATGAGACCTTGTCTGAGCAGTTCTTGACATTCTTGTTTGGCTAATTTAAGATCAGATGGGGACATGCCTGGATGAGAAGCTTTTGTGGGATTTACATCCTCATTCAGCTTGAATGGCAATTGTACAAAGAAATCAGGATTTTTCCAGAGTGGTTTTGGATGGGTGAAATCTTTATGATTATCTGAACATAAAGATTTCAGTTGTATCTTGATTTCTTCCAATTCTGGTGGGACTTCAGAAAGAGAATATAACTTACTGGTTGGCTCTGATACCAATATGGCCGAGAGCCTCAGAGACCTATGATTAATTTGACAGAATACAAGAACGAGTTTACTCTTTCGGCATTCCTCGCCTACTCTTTTCAGCAATTGTCTTATATTAGCCAAATTAACCATAAATCCTAAGGATCGGAAGATACTGGATCTAAGGTTCATAGCGTTCTGTTGTACAAGATCCTCTTAAAAAGTCGAGTTTGCAATAAAACTTCTTGTGTGCTTATTACTCATGGATTGCTAAATCTCTTTTCCTCTCTTTCGAAAACTCTTGATCCTATTATAGTATTATGTTCTCAGTGATATATGTTTAAGCCAGTATGCTCTGTACTCGCCTCTTTAAGAGGATCTTGTACAACAGAACGCTATGAACCTTATATCAGAGAATGAATCATCATCAAACATAATGTTTTGAGCACACAATTACTCAACAGGAAAAGTTGGTAATGGCCAATTAGGGGTGCTAGGGGTGTTCAAAAGAGTTGAACTAAGCTAAACTAAAAGAGTAGTTCGTTTAAACTGAACTGAGCTATTTTATATTTAAGTGAACTATAATTCTAAAATTTGAACTGCACTATAATTTGTACTAAACTAACTTTTATTTTGTTATTATTATTATAAACTGAATTCAACTGCATTCCAAAAAATGTCTTCTAAATTTTAAATTAGTAATTTTCTTACTGTCAAACTTATACTAAATATAAATAAATTAATTTATAATTATTCATGATTATTACGC
Source organism: Cajanus cajan (assembly GCF_000230855.2). NCBI lineage: Eukaryota > Viridiplantae > Streptophyta > Magnoliopsida > Fabales > Fabaceae > Cajanus > Cajanus cajan. The sequence continues at coordinate 46,841,934 of NC_138518.1, read as the reverse complement.
TAGTTTTTAGTAATTTGATTTTTTGAGAGTTCATTAACTAGTTCGATGTTATAAAACAATGACTATGAAAAAAAAACAAAGTCTGTTAATAAAGACTAATTTTCAATCAGTTTACTAATCTTATTAATTATTAAATAAAAATTTAAAATATTTAAATATTACATGTAACTATTTTTTAGTTAATGCGTTCTTTACAAAATAGTATGACTTTTAGAAAAATATAATTATTGAAGGTATAATTTTTTTATCCTAATAATAAATGTAAATTAAAATTTTCTTTTAATCCCGTACATTGAATCACCATAGAAAAATTTTGTAACAAAAACAAAAATGTATAGTTGTGCACAGTAACACTAGGCCACTAGCATACCAACTTAACAGTGGGCAGTCGGCGAAATCAGAAAGCTATAAATAAAGGAATGCATTTAGAAAGCACTAGTACTGAGTTTCTGAATTGAGCATACTTTTGTATAAAAACTTCCATGCTAGTAGTTTCTTAAGAAGTTCCTTGCATAGAAAAAGCAGATGCATTGATTAACTTCTCTGAGTCATTGGATTTTCATTCCCTAATTATGTCTGTTTCTTTGTATTCATCATGCATTATATATATATATATATATATATATATATATATATATATATATATATATTATTTTGTTAGACTTATAACACATCATTTAAGAAGCACCAAGCGACTGAGTCATGAGGGAACCACACACATTGGCACCGTCCAATGATGCACCTCAGATGGCTAGGAGAACATCCAAAGGGCACCGAGCCCCACATATGACTTGGGTATCAAGAGATAGGCACCAAGAGACTTGGGAATCGTCAAAAGGAACCAACAACAAACTTATGGGAACCCTCATATGACTTAGGAGGAAACATCACATAGGCACCATAACCAACCATCAAGAATCCCACACAAGGCTTTGATCATTTATATATAATATATAAATTCAGTTTTATTAACAGTTTAGTCTATCAAAGTACTCTTTAGAAAATAGTTTGATTTATAAAACTGAATATAAAAATTAGTTTAGTTCTAGTTAGTTATTTTGAAGACTCCCTATTATAACAAAAAAAAAAATTATAACTAAAGTGCACTGAACTACTTTTTATAATAGTTTAGTTTTTAAAAACTAAACTTAAAATATAGTTTAGTTTTTATAAAAATTAGTTTAGTTTTTTATAGTCTACTTTAGTTTAGTTTTCAAAATAGTTTTTTGAACACCCCTAAGGCCAATGAAATGATTTGGTATTAGACACAAAGCATCTACTTTTATTCTAGTAATCAACCAATGGTATATCCAGATCATAAAGTTAAAAAATAAAACGAAGAATATTTGTGAACAAGCTACTCACCACTCCTCTACTGATCAAATACTCCACAATATCAATATGTCCATTAGCTGCAGCCATATGAAGAGCTGGATGCATACATGAGAGTGGTAAGGTAGAGCAATATGAATAAGTACAATAGTTCACAGCTAAATTAGTTTTCTGTATTTGGTCATCTGACAAAATTATCTTCTTCAAAAACTTTATCATCCCTGGTCGTGGTTCTCAATGCCCTTTCTTCTAAATGAAGGTCAATTTATTCAAAGTTCAAACAACATGACAATGTGAAGTGGACTCTTTCTATACAAAGCCTCTATATCTCATGATCTCATCAATGACAAGCTTTAAAACCAAACTCTATAACCAAAATATACCTTAACATCTTTTCAACATATCAATTTACCACTCATCATATAATCTGCTCTAGTTTTGTTTATAATGAATTTAACTAAAAGTATCTCCTGCTAGCAAGGAATCCAAAGTTATACCCATAATCCACCTTACTAGAGGAGACTAGGAGAGTGGTAATTCTACAACTACTTCACAAGTTTAGAAGCAAAGTGTAGTATGTTAATGAAGGAGAGTGGTATTTCACACCAACATATATTAACCCTAATGATTAGATGAAGAGAATACATAAGGAAGACTCAAAAGCATGTCTGGTTCCATGAATTTCTAGCAAAGAAAGTAAAGTGGATCCTTCCGGAAGTCAAAGTTAGTAGCAATAGGACTTGAAGGCACCAAGAAGAATTCTGTTATAACAGAATGTGGGATATTTGATCAAAGAGCTCACTCAAAACCCAGGAACATCAAATTCTTTCATTTTCATTGCTGAGATTTGGTGAGCTTGGTAATGTTTGAAATTACCCAGGAGCTTCAGAAACAGAAATATTTGGCATGAATTTGATACTCTAGCCATGATCCTTGATTCCTTGTTCAGAAAGGAAATGAAGAGCAAGTAGCTTGGCAGCTATACGATATAATCGGATATATTATCAAGAACTTGAAGTGTATGCTTAATCAAAATTGGAGGTTAAAGTCACCCATACTTTTAATCAATGGAAACAAGTTTCAAAATATAGCCAAGAGGTTTTAGAAACCAGTCCACAACTGCAATTGCGGCCGCAATTATGACAAGGTTTTTGGAATCTCACAACCTCATCAGCTGCAATTTTCTGCAATATCAAGGATCACAACAAAGCCACAACAGCAATTCAAAAACTTGTGGCAGGAGCATGACTCTGGGATGAGGATTATGGAAACCCCTAAATCTGAGTTGAGCAGCTTAATTCTTTGGGATGCTCTGTCAATGCCTAACATCCCAGTTTTACACAACCACGTGACTACTCAATTTTCATACTTTCATTCAAATTGAACTACCTAAATGAAAAACCCTTAATACACACCAAACTAAACATGCATGCTAACAAGCTTTACCCTCACCGTAAACAACAACACTACCAAACCCCACAAAATAACACGTAAAAAAGAGAAGAAAAAAATGAACTTTTTTTTTCACTTAAATCAGTTCCACACATGATGCACATATACCTGTTCTCCAATACCAAATAAAAATAAAAATAAAAATAAAAAAATAAAAAAAAAAACATATACCTGTTCTCCCCTGATCATCCTTGGAATCAAGAGAAACCCCTCTAGCTTCTAAGCTCTTAACATCATCCATGTCATCATATCTTGCAGCCTATCAAAACAATATCAACACTCAATTTAATCATCACACTCAAATATCAATGATCAATATATATATATATGCAATACGAATAATTTTACATCAAGCAAGGCTTCGACGTTCTCCGAGGTTGTTTCGGAAGGAGCTTGAACTGCTATGTCCGCAGCCATTTGCAGTGGCAAATCTCACTTCACTGTTTAGGTCAGAAAAATCAAAAGAGTAAAACTGAGAAAATTAGAGATTGTCAATTTGAATAAATGTGAACCTTTGATTAAAATGAATGATATAGATTTTGGCACGTGGTTTGGTAGGATTTATTAGACTATATTATAGAAGAATTAAGAATTATTCTACTATTTACCTTTACCCGCAAAGAATGTAAATCAGAATTTGAAAAAATAAAGTATTATGAATTTATTAAAATATTTGTTTTATTAAAATATAAATTTTATTTAATATTTAACAATTATTTTTTTGTTACAGATTAAAATTTAATAATGACGTTGATTTCTCTACGATGTCATTTTTTATTATTGTTAATTATTATGTATTAAACATCAATGATTATTTTATATGAATAATTTTTAGATTTTTCTTTAATAAGAGAGTTTTTAAAAATTATTTTCATTATATATTTAATTTAATTTTTATTTGTTATAATTATTTGTAAATTAAATTTTAATATTTTAAATAAAATATTAATAAATAAAAAATCTTGTATGACAATAAAAATTATTTATCATAAATTTAAAATATAATTTATATTGTAACAAATATATATATATATATATATATAATTTATATGTTTAAAGTAAATTTATTGAAGAATTTAAATATAATTTATATATTCATATATAGTATTTATTTGTATATAATCTATTATATCTATTATTTACTATATATTATATATTATAAATGAAAGTTATGTCACATAAGCAAATATCACATGATAGTATTAAGTTCGTTTTTCTTTATTTGAATATTCAATGATTTTGTATTCTAATTTTTAATTTATAAAATATAAAAATTAACTACTAAATTCAAAATTAAACTATTTATAATAATATATGAAAGAAATAAAGAATTTTGGTTTTCATTTTTCAATAGTCAATTTTATCCCTTAATATCATAATTATCTCTTATGATTACTTTGTTATTTAATTTAAAAAATAATCTTAACTTAAATGTTAGTTTTCATTTGTTGAATTTTATTATCGTAAATCAACTATGATATTTTTTCTATAAGATAAATTGTTACTTTTCCATCTTAATCTTCTATCTTTTTTATTTTTAGTTATTTATCATTTATCTTTTATTTTAATTTTAAATTTTATTTTTTATATATAACATATATAAAAGCAATAACTTGATTCAGTGTATATATTTTTTTTTTAGACATTTTTATCCTTAAATTTTAAATAATAAAATCTATGACATATATAAAGATGATAGTTTAATATAGTGTACATATTTTAAAAAATATTTATTCTTAAATTTTAAATAATAAAAACTAATATTAAAAATTAATTAATATTAATAGTTTTTAACGATTTTAATTAAATAAAATATAAAAATACGAACTGTCTTAACTTTATTAATTTAAATAAAATATATAAAGATATAAAGTATTTTGACCCACTAATAATAAATAAAAAAATAAAGTACACTAATCTAAAATTGAATTCAACTAAATTTATCTATTATCTATTATAAAAAAATTATTAAAAAAAGTTATGCCACGTGACAGCATCATGCATTATTTTCCTGCTTAAATTTTCAACTATTTTGATTCTATTTTTTAGTTTTTTTTTTTGTTCGTCTCTAGAATATTTAGGGCTGATAGTGATGACTAATCTCCTCGGGAGGCACCTCAAAGGGTGGGATAACTGGCTCCAAGATTTAACGTAGCTGACCTTGCTTAAGCGTGGATCAACCCCTACCGCTGAACCACACGCTTAGAGTTATTCTATTTTTTAGTTTATAAAATATATTAATATATTTAATTATAATAATTATACAATATTATAAAAAATTATCTCTACAAATTCTAATTCTAATTTAATCAATCAATTAAATTATATTTTCTATTAATATATTTAATTATTCTAATTATATGATATTATACTACAATTATATATTTGAATTCTATTTTTAATTCAATTAATCAATTACATCAATTAACCTAATATATATTCTAATACATTAATATATTTAATAATAATAATCATATAATATTATACAATAATTATATATTATAATTTTAATTCAATCAATTAAATTATATACTTCAATCAAAACAAACACCATTACACCAAACAAACCGTAGGCAACTATCTCTGAATGATTAACAAATTAAGTCTCTAATAATGTTAGGATACAATAAATCAAATATTTTATCTCTACATAATTAACAAGGAAACAATCCTTATTAATTAGGCGATTAATCTATAGAGAATATTTTGACTCGCGCAGTTATATAAAGACCATCAAGTATCTTTCTAATTCATTCGATACTTTATGACCTATATGCTGGACTGACTCCAAAATTGTGGCCGAACAGGTCAACGACAATTTCCAGGTCAAAGATTCACACTTGTTGCGGTACTATCACCTGTTCCAGAGACTCAAGGATAACTTCAATGAAGTCCAGATACGGCATATCCTGGGCAACAACAACGAACGAGCCAACCAACTAGCTCGGCTCGCTAGCAGCCAAAAACCAGGGCAGTTGCGGTCCACTATTCATCTTGAGATTCGCTCCCCGAGTGTGACAGCCGAATGCATGGCAATAAATGAAGACGCACCCTCATGGATAACCCCCATTCGGAAATATATCGTTAACGGTGAACTTCCGGCCGACCCAATGGAAGCAAAGAAATTACAAACGCAAGCGGCTCGGTATTCTGTGGTGGTCGACGAGCTCTACCGGCGAGGATTCTCCACCCCGCTGCTCAAATGCATTGACAATCACCAAGCCGATTATGTCTTGCAAGAAATTCATGAAGGTATCTGGGGCTCTCACTCGGGCGGGTGAACCATGGCAGCCAAAGTCTTGCGGGCCGGTTATTATTGGCCAACTCTGAAGGAAGACTGCTCCGAGTTCGTTAAAAAATGTGTGCAATGTCAAAAACACGGGAATCTCATCCACGCCTCGGCCGCCGAGTTACACAGTATCAGCTCCCCATGGTCGTTCGCCTTGTGGGGTATCGACGTACTTGGACCATTCCCTGTGGCAAAGGGGCAGGTCAAGTTTCTCCTTGCTACGGTGGATTACTTTACGAAGTGGATAGAGGCCGAACCGCTCGCTTGCATCTTTGCCGCCAACGTCCAGAAGTTTGTTTGGAAGAACATAGTTACTCGTTTCGGCATCCCGTACGCCATTATCTCGGATAACAGCCTTCAGTTCACGGACAAAAAGTTCAACTCTTTCCTCGAAAACCTCGGCATTCGGCACCGGTTCACATCAGTTGAGCATCCTTAGTCCAACGGGTAGGCCGAGGCGGCTAACAAGGTCATACTAATAGAACTGAAGAAGAGGCTAGGCTCGGCAAAAGGAGCATGGGCCGAGGAGTTACCGGAAGTCCTTTGGGCGTACCGATGCACACCACAGTTAACCACCAGGGATACGCCTTTTCGCCTAACATATGGCGCGGATGCGATGATCCCGGTTGAAGTAGGGGAACCATCATTCTGGCGGCAGCACTTCCACGAAGAGTCTAACGATAATTCACTCCGCGCCGAGCTCGATGTTCTAGACGAAGTGCGAGAGAAGACACAGGTTGTGGCCGAAGCGTGCAAGCAACGGATGAGTCGACGCTTTAATTCCAACTTAAAGCCAAGGACGTTTCATGAAGGCAATCTCGTATGGAGAGAAACCGGGTCGGCAAGACGCAACTCTTCTGAAGGAAAGCTCTCAGCCAACTGGGATGGCCCGTTCTGGGTACGGCATAAACTTCACAATGGAGCATACAAGTTGGAGGAACTGTCCGACAAGGTCATTCCGAGAACTTGGAACTCTACCCATCTGAAGACATACTATAGTTAAATTCAATTTTGTAATGCCTGAACAATGTATATGTATCACGATGCACTCTTTTCCTTGACTGATCTTTTTCCCCCTTATAAAAACGTGAAAAGGGGTTTTTGGTCGGCAAGGTTTTTAACGAGACATCAATTCATCAATGAATACCCATTCCACATACTTGAGTGTCAATTTTTCAATTTTTACAAGTCTTCCCTCCCGAGATCTCTCTCGGCCAAGGATGTGGCTTACGTTAAATTTTTACAAGTCTTCCCTCCCGAGATCTCTCTCGGCCAAGGATGTGGCTTACGTTAAATTTTACAAGTCTTCCCTCCCGAGATCTCTCTCGGCCAAGGATGTGGCTTACGTTAAATTTTATAAGTCTTCCCTCCCGAGATCTCTCTCGGCCAAGGATGTGGCTTACGTTAAATTTTTACAAGTCTTCCCTCCCGAGATCTCTCTCGGCCAAGGATGTGGCTTACGTTAAATTTTACGTCTTCCCTCCCGATATCTCTCTCGGCCAAGGATGTGGCTTACATTAATTTTTACGTCTTCCCTCCCGAGATCTCTCTCGGCCAAGGATGCGGCTTACATTAATTTTTTCAATTCTTCCCTCCCGAGATCTCTCTCGGCCAAGGATGCGGCTTACATTAATTTTTACGAGTTTTCCATCTCGAAAAAAGCAATATATAATGTTACATCAATATACGGCAGCAAGGGAAATTCAAATTCATTAACAGGGCACTATCGGCCCAAAAAAGTACATTAAAAGGGCACTATCGGCCCATCATTACAAAGAGCTTAACAAGACCAGCTTAAGACGCCACCTCCGGTTCCCCCTGAACCAGACCATCCTCAGGCGCACCTTCCTCATAAGCCGTCTCCTCTTCATTCGGCCCAGCCGGCCACGCCGGAGCTTCCTCGTCGGGTCGCTCGTTTGCGGGGATTGAGGTCAGATCCACCAGCCTACCCCGGAAGAAATCCTTGGTCATATCAAGACGAAAATCGGAGGTGATAGAAAGAGTAGGAGAAGTGATGAACTAGCTCCTCCTAAGCTCCTCCTAGGCACGGATCCTCTTCAATGGAGATGGAACTAAGTTGTTGAACTCCTTGGACGAAGTTCTCCAGCTGAAGACAAGGTCAAGACCTTGAAGGAAGTATCCAAGCTCAAGCCTCAAGGGATTGCACACTTCAAAGTGTAGGAAACTAGGGTTTTCCTAAGAAACTATGAAGGCACTCTCTATAGCTCTCTCTTGGGGATTTCGGTGACTTTAGAATTGGCTGAAGTAAATTCAGATTATCATATATTCAAAAGTGTTTACAATAGGTGGGAAAAGATACACTTATAGGAAGAAACTAGGTTAACTTTGGGCGGCAATTTCAAACCAATCAAATT